>NC_084472.1:85105426-85730426 GCF_027409185.1 Cynocephalus volans | reverse complement strand
GTCTTTCAGGGCAACACAAGTATGAGAGTACTTTAAAAAGTTCATGAACAGATTCATATTATCTTTTAATTATATTTTTCCACAAGCCTTTTGAAGTACCTTCATAATGCAACAAGAAAGTGTAATAATATTGAGGAAAGGAGTTTTAAAATTTGTGGGAGACCATTAATTGCACTGAGCTCCCCAGCAGATCAACCCCAAATAAAATCACTTATGCTAAGGCCCCATGTCACCAAACTGAAACCTAAGCTGTTTATTTGTGAGATCTGATCTTCCAAGAAGTCAGAAGTGAAATGATAGCCAAATCTCCAAATAAGTCAGTTTTCCAAAAAGACAGGAGATTCACAGTAATCAAACAAAAGGTGCCCAATGCCTAATCAACCTGAGCTGGCATGATAATGAAGTCCCCTTTGCTTTAACTAATACAAGGAAAGTAACCTGACGTCATCCAGTCCAGTTTTTGTGCTATGCTGTTTCCTTGCTCCTGCTCAATCTGCCTTACACAAACTTACTTTTCTGCCAAAGACAGTGGAGCTCCTGTCTATTTTGTAGACTGGATGCTGTCCCATTCATGAATCACTAATAAACGCCAATTAGATCTCTAAAACTCAATTTGTTGAAATTTTGGTTTTTGACAGAAGTAAGACCTGAGAGTGAAAGATAAGCAGGGACCAGACTTTAAGAATAATTGTCTGAGGTTACTCCTGTCGAGCACATCCAAGAAAGGTTCTAAATCTACATCTGTTTATTTTCCTCTATCAGCTTCCCACTTTCTTGTGATTTCAATTTACTGGATTATTCATAATATGTCTTTCTAAGGAAAATATGATTTAGAAATGACTACCTACATGATATAAAAAGCACTTAAAATACTAATATATTAATGATGTTTCTTTCCAATGAGAGTTTGTTTACGATAAAAATGATCACCAGCTTATCTCGAGGAGCTCAAATGTAATAATGAATCCAAGAGTTGCATGGTATACTTGTACACAGTATTAAAAAAATCATAAATAAATGATAGATAAACTCATGGTATTTTACTCTACTTCTCAGTTATCAAAAGAAAAACATATAATCAATATACAAGTATATTTCTAACTGTATTCTTATTGAATTAAGTTGATATTTGTAACTGTGTTCTATAAACTCTGAAAGCCAAGAGCAATTTTTTTTTTTTTTTTCAGTAGCAAAATTATTAGGGGATTCCAAAGTTCAAAATCCTTTTCTGGGGTTGATAGACTCTCATAAATTCCCTGTATGAAAATCTAAGTTTCAGTTTCACAAACCTCAGTCTCTGTTTGATATTGCCTTTTGTGGACAAATCAGTGAAACCTGGGCATGAAATCCCACTTACTTAATAAAAGCAAGGCTTAAGTAGAAAAAACACACAGGAGTTTAAGGCTGCAGATCTTCAATTCTCCCACAGTGCTGAGCACTTCTAGTAAAGGCAGGAAGAATTGTAGTTCCTCGAAACATGAAATCCTTACTACATAGGCAGAGGGGAAGATGGCAGTGAACCTGTACCCACTGAAGAAGAGGGTTTCACCACACATTCTCTGGGCTTCAAAGAACCTGCTGTTCTTCAGATCTTAGGACAATTTCACTATACCTGATTTGGAATGAAAGCATTGAAAACAAGTCTCTATTATGGACTTAGAAGAAGTGAGCGTCAGGTTCCTATCTACTTTGCAATAATAGATTCTGATATGAGAAGATAATATGCTTTACCTGGTAAATAGTGTAGAACATGTAGAACATATTTAATTATCTTAAACATTAAAATTTCCCACTGGAAGGAAATACTATAAAATATTAAGAGTTAATGTGTAGGTTTTAACCTTATAATGTCTATTAACAATAAAGCTGTCAGAATTTTCTCTTTTTGTGTATGTTCACATATTTATTCTCTTAGTTAACTCTAGCTATTTTCTCTATCACTTTCTAAAACTAATGGTAAATAATAATGGAAGCTGAATGTGCTTTGGAAGACTAGTACTCTATCAGTGAACCTATAAATCTTTAGGTGAGTTGAGGAGAAAGTTTGAATAGTAGCTGTTGCTAGGATAGAGGCAAGCAAAAACTTTGAGCATCACAGAAAGACCCTAGAAATATTTAAAGATTTTTTTCTTTAACAATTCCTTGCTAGCCAGGAATGCTGGTGCTCCCCTTTACTACATGGGCTGAGAGGTGGTCATACATCAGGTTAAATTGGTTCCTCCCCAAGAGAAGTTTACGGGTGGGGTAAAAGACAGTGGAGTTGAAAACTATTCTCTTGAATTTGCTATAAAAATGAGTGTGATGTTATATAGCATACAATATAAAATAGAAAGATGAGTTAGGGCACCTATTAAACAATGTTTATACGAGGTCACTGGTCTGGACTAGCCTCCTGCTCTAGGTCCCAGCAGACCAGACCAAACCAGGATGGACTCATTTGTGCTAAGTGCCACTTAATCAAATTGAACTTTGAAACAGGCCAGTTTTCCAGCGAACCAGGCAACTCCAGTAGACCTGAGTCAGTGTATAAGAAATCCTCTCTGTTTTAACCTTATGAGGAAAGTAACTTAGAAATGATCAGCTAACTTTTTCTACTCTGTCTCCATTATCTTCAGCACTTTTCAGCCTTTAAAGCTAAACTCCCCTGCTCAGCTTATTGGAACACTCATTCTGTTTTATAGAATAAGGTGTTGCCAAATTCTAGAATCACACCTAAAAGCCAATCAGATATTTAAACTAAATTTATTGTAAATTTGTCTTTTGACATATCTTAAATGTGTAAATATCCAGAATGAGAAGTTGTAAACTGTTCTAAAAATATAAGAGAACATGATACTTAGAAGGATTTTCAAGGTATATTGTTAATATGATGACACAGCTCCCAATTTCAAGTGAAGTATAAAGTAGTAGTTTGTTGGGCCTTAAAAACTAACGCCACCTTAAGTGACATTACAAGTGGCGCATTATGGGCCCACAAGGGCGTATTAACATGGCAGCCTAAGACGGTGCCGGGAGGAAGTAGGATGGGAGCATCTGCGGGAACCTTGCCTTAGCCCTTATTGGCCAAATACGTGCTTCCATGCTCGTGAACACTGTGTGATTGCAATAGCGAGGCATTGAGACAGGATGCATGCTCTCGTAACCTTTAAGCCGATTGGAGGATCTAAAAACCTCCCTTCCCCATTTGCCTTTAAAAGCAAGTGCTTGTGTGATAATAAACAGAACTGCTCAACAGAACTCCCACAGCATCTGAGTGTTCTTTAATGGGCTGGTTGGGGCCAGCGGCTGTGCTCACCTCTCTTCACGGCTCTCTTCCTCTGTCTCCTCCCAAAGGGGACCGGAGAAAGAGGAATCTGGGCAATCTGCCCGCCCACCAGAAGGAACACCAAGGGAGGGACTGATAGCGAGGCAAGGGCTGTTCGCGTCAGCTGGTGGTGGACCCGACAGTAGTTTTTCAACAGATTGTAAATAGTTAAGCATGTTTTAGAATTATCTCAAAAGTACGAAATTGGTATCAGTTATTACCTAGGCATGATGGGTAGATTTATGAATGATATTGTTTTCATGCACTTCTATATTTCCAAAATTTTGCCAAGAGCAAACTTTGGCTTTATAATGAGAAAATAGTTATTAAAAAATCAAGGCTGAATGTATGCAATTAAAAATGACACAAAGATTAGCAGAGAAGTAGCTTGAATTCAGATCTGTCTTTTTATATTTTCTTCTTTAACTTTATAATTAATCTTCTAACTTCTTTCTATAGATCATAATTGTATTGATATTTATTTCCAGAATTTTAAATTTAAAGGCTCATGTTTTTAGAATAAAAGAAACTAGGTGAGGCTCATTAGTGATAGCCCAAATACAGGGTATTCAAGAGGTTTACACTGCCAAACAAAAAAGTCCATGCAACCAATCAGAGGCTAAAAGTACTTGCTTACAATCACTTGGATTCCAGGTGTAAAGTCTTTGGAGCATCTAAAAACATAAAACAAAGGTCCATGTCCACTTATCAACCTCTAATTCAAAAGTCCCCTAAAATCCAACGTCACTCTTGAAAAGGCTAGACTACCAAACTTGACTTTAAATTTGAAGGAAAGGTAAAGAATATACACTGGTGTCACCTGCTCCATTCCCTTATCTCCAAATCCCCAAATCTTGAGTCTCCAAATCTAAGAAGCTCAGCTGTTTGTGACAGCAACAGAAGGAAAGTGGTCTACCTGCTTCTGTATATCATCTCTGTAGTTTTTGTCTTCCTTGAGGCTATAAATTCCACAGTTCACCTGGCTTTCTTTTGCTTGTAGTTTTCAATAAATAAAAACAGTATTTTGCATTATTTATTTTGAAACTTTGGTTGTGAAAAATATTTCACATTTGAACAAAGATGGCAAATGACAAAAAACCAAGCTCTTAGCACCTGAGATTCTGCAGTCCTCTGCCATTTGTTCGGTGATTTTACACACTCAGTTATTTAGACATTCAAGTATATGCTCAATCAGTATTAATAAATGGAAGATGAGATACCCAAATATAGAAGATTCTTTCACAGCCCTATGGTAATTTGACAAATTTTCCATATTAAAGTTATATTTTAGTTTAAGGAGAGTGAAATTGAGACTGAAAACTGGCTCCTTATTCCAGATGCATAGCACAACATATCTCAAGAAATATGCTGCTGTTTAGTTACAGGGATACATGTGCATTAAGAAAAAAAGGAATCACCCTCATGTTGCTATAGCTACATTTGTGTACCTTTAAAAATTCTGCAAAAATGAATTTCATTATATTGGAGAACAAAACACCAGAGACATTTGACTTGACAGAAATTTTAAACATATCTCCTTACAAAAAATATGCATAACTTTTAGTCACTTTGCAGGTCAGTGACCTGTTATTGTAGTAGTTCTATTCATTATATGCATAAATTTCCAAGACTACTGCTATTTGCACAGTACAAAAGAAATGTTTGCCTGTTGGGGCATAATGAGAATCCATTACAATGAGAAGTTTCTTAGCTTATGTAAAATGTTGAGTTTTAATGGGGTTGCTTCTCCAATTTGGGAATATACCAGATTTTTTTGGAAATAGCTAAAAGTTGAAAAGACCTCCCCCCCCCAAATGCTTATGGATTATGGGATTAACGTCTGTTGCTTGTCATAATAAAGAAAATTTATGGAATAAAAAGGAAATGGGGATTCTTCTTTTTCTAATAGAGCAAGGATTATGAAATCATGCTAGAATCAAAAAAATCAGAGTTCACTTATTAATATTGTTTATATTACTATCCTGCAGCTAATAATATTTCAAGGTACAAGCCTATGAGCCACATTATTTCTACCATTTTCCAGCATCTAATTTTCAATGAATTTCTTTAAACTTTTTATTCTGGTACAATCAAGAGGTAGAACCATGCTGTGTTTTTGGGCATGATATCTTACATGTGAGATCTGGGCTTGAGGCCTGGCAGTGTCCTTTATCAGTTGTCTTACTTTCCTGATCTTTAAAAGGTCTTCCATAGACTGGTTGTAAGGTTAAATGGGAACTCTTTGCAAAGTGCTTAGCCCAGTAAGTTCTCAATATGTGTTCATTATTATCATTAGTGTTTTTGCAGAAACGAAAGTAATAATAATGATGATAACTTGTGGTATAGTGTATTACCAGATAGATGGCCAGCACAATAGATAAATCTTATCTATCACTATGATTTGGGCTATTAATAACCCACATCTCAAATAAAATGCTTTTTTTCATACTTCAAGTTAGCAATAACTCTCGAGCAAAGATATTTAATCATTTAAAAATAAATCAAAACAAGAAGTACAAATAGTAAATGCCGGTTTTACCTAGAGGTCTTTCCCGTAGCATTGACCCCAAGGAAAATATTACAGTAAAAAATATATGCTCAGAAATTTATTCACTTTGCATATACAGAACAATCTGTATCAAGGTGAAGTGACAAACCAAAGACAACCTATGCTCTAACAAAGACTCAAATATTATTTATATTTGAAACTAAATTTATATCAACATCTGTTGGGAAAATAGAATAATTTAATCGGGCCCCCTCACCTTAGGTCTGGTTGGGGGTCATGCGGTTCAGTCTTTGTAAACAAGTTGTGTGTGGGTGAAGTTAGTGCTCATGCACGGCACTGCCAACAGGCTGGCATTCACTGCCTCGGGTGTATACCCTGCACAGCCATGTTCTCGAACCTGTGACTCCAAGGATCTTTTGGCTGGTTACCTAGCTCCTAGAACTGCATGTGAAGGGTTTGTGACCTAGTCTGGGAACGGGCTTGAGGGGTCTGTGAGCACCAGACCCAGCCCTTGCTTGACAACATCATGTCCATATCTATATTTACATATAGAAATGTAACATAATTAGTACTTGGAAAATTATAATGAATTAATAAATCCTACATTTCTGCGAATTTGTCGTGTTAAATTAGACAAAATCTTTTTCAAAGACATTAAAGTGAAACCAGCTTCTCATCTGTCACCCACCTGAACTTCCTCCCAATCCTGTTTGCCAAATAGAACTCTAGTTTCGATCATGTTTCTCATCCTGTCTGGGACCCCTTCGATTCTGCATCAGATTGCTGTCTGTATCAGATTGCTTTAATACCACATGTCAGCACCTAATTTTTTATTTGCTTTAGCTTTGAGTTTTGCTTGCTTTATAATTATTTACCAACCCTTTCACACCAACCGCTGTGATGCTGAAGATGGACATTTAAAGGTTTTTTTTTTTTCTTCTCCTGTGCTTTTGAGGCATCAGTTGACCACCCATCTGTAAAACTTATATTAAATTATCTGGGTCCTAATTATGAAAAAAGTGAAAGAGTTCTGTTCCCTGTTATCAATGCAGCACATCATAAGAAAACAGTCATCAATCAATCACATAAATATAGGTAAATGTACTTATGATTTTTACTGTTCTCTAGACTTGTACACCTCAAACTTTAATGTACATACAAATCATATTAGGAAAATAGTTAAAATGTAGATTTGAATTCAGTAGGTCTGGGGCGGGACCTGAGAATCTGCATTTCATAAAGCTCCCAGATGATCCTGCTAATGCTGGTCCAAGGACCACACTTCGACCGGCCAGGCACTGGAGTGATCCCAAGATCATTCCTTATTTTGATAATAGTGATTCCATTCAACTTAATTTATGCAAAATTTAGAACATTCTTTTACAAAGTTGTCCCATAGATTCTAACCTTCCATACTCAGTGTCTGACAAGACAAAGAATACTGTGTAGATTTTTAACATTTCTAAAGACATGCACGCCTTCTAGTAGAGCCTTTCATGAATTCAAGCATCTCTTCCAGAATATTTCAGTTTTCTGAACATTGCTCATGCCTGTACACACACACACAATGACAGGAGCTGTTATTTTAATATCAGGAAATATAATATTCCTGATAATAAAATTTAAACTATCTCTCATAATCACTATTAAAAGGGCATTCCAGGACACTCCCAGTTAATATTAGTAGAATAAAATGATATCAGAGAGCTTTTAAAATTTATTTTTTTACTTTCTATTTTTTAGAGGGTTCAGGGTAGATGAAGAAACAATAAAGTTTTAAATCTCTCTTGACTACTCTTTGTAGCAACAATGACTGAAGTCTCTCACTTTATTTATTCATTAAAAAAATTCTATTAACAAGAAAATAAGATATTTTTTGTGTAGTGGAGCTTAATGTTAGTGATATAATAATTCATGATAATTCTTTTCCAGCCTTCTTAACAAAAGAAAGACCGGCAAAGTTGGGTTTAAATCTCAGTTCTGAGTGAAAGGATGGAAAAAGATTTACCATGCAAACAGAAAAGAAAAACGAGCTGGAGTAGCTATTCTTATATCTGACAAAATAGACTTTAGACTAAAAACCATAAAAAGAGACAATGAGGGACACTACTTAATGATAAAAGGACTGATCCATCAAGAAGACATAACAATCATAAATATGTATGCACCCAATGTTGGAGCAGCCAGATTTATAAAACAAACTCTATTAGACCTAAAGAAGGAAATAGACACTAATACCATAATAGCAGGGGACCTGAACACCCCACTCTCAATATTAGACAGATCATCTAGGCAAAGAATCAGTAGAGAAACACAAGATCTAAACAAGACTCTAGACCAATTGGAATTGGCAGATATCTACAGAACATTCCACCCAACAACCTCAGAATATTCATTCTTCTCATCAGCACATGGATCATTCTCCAGGATAGATCACATATTAGGTCACAAATCAAGTCTCAATAAATTCAAAAAAATTGGAATTATCCCATGTATCTTCTCAGACCACAATGGATTAAAACTAGAAATTAATAACAAACGAAACTCTGGAAACTATACAAACACATGGAAATTAAACAGCATTCTACTTAATGACATATGGGTCCAAGAAGAAATCAAGCAGGAAATCAAAAAATTTATTGAAACTAATGAAAACAATGATACATCATACCAAAACCTGTGGGATACTGCAAAAGCAGTATTGAGGGGAAAATTTATTGCATTAAACGCTCACTTCAGAAGAATAGAAAGATGGCAAGTGAACAACCTAACACTTCACCTTAAAGAACTAGAAAAACAAGAACAATCCAAACCTAAAGTTAGCAGACGGAAAGAAATCATTAAGATCAGAGCAGAACTGAATGAAATTGAAAACCAAAAAACAATTCAAAAGATCAACGAATCAAAAAGTTGGTTTTTTGAAAAGATAAATAAAATTGACAAACCATTAGCATGGCTAACAAAAAAAAGAAGAGAGAAGACTCAAATAACAAAAATTAGAAATGAAAAAGGCGATATTACAACTGATTCATCTGAAATACAAGGAATCATTCAAGACTACTATAAACAACTATACGCCAACAAATTTGAAAATCTGGAGGAAATGGATAAATTTCTGGACACACACAAGCTCCCAAAACTGAACCGTGAAGACGTAGAAAATTTGAACAGACCAATAACAATAAAGGAGATTGAAGCTGTTATCAGAAGGCTCCCAACAAAGAAAAGCCCAGGACCAGATGGATTCACAGCAGAATTTTACCAAACATTCAAACAGGAATTGACACCGATTCTTTACAAACTATTCCAAAAGATTGAAATGGACGCAAATCTCCCAAACTCATTCTATGAAGCAAACATCATCCTGATACCAAAACCAGGTAAAGATATAACCAAAAAAGAAAACTACAGGCCAATATCCCTTATGAATATAGATGCAAAAATCCTCACTAAATTACTAGCAAACAGAATACAGCAACACATACGAAAAATTATTCATCACGATCAAGTGGGATTCATCCCAGGGATGCAAGGTTGGTTCAACATACGCAAATCAATAAATGTGATACACCATATTAATAAACTCAAACACAAGGACCATATGATCATCTCTATAGATGCTGAAAAAGCATTTGATAAAGTTCAGTACTCATTCATGACAAAGACCCTCTATAAGTTAGGTATAGAGGGAAAGTATCTCAACATAATTAAAGCCATATATGCCAAACCCACAGCCAATATCATCCTGAATGGGGAAAAGCTGAAAGCTTTTCCTTTAAGAACAGGAACTAGACAAGGATGCCCACTCTCACCACTCCTATTCAACATAGTGTTGGAAGTACTAGCCAGAGCAATCAGAGAAGAGAAGGAAATAAAGGGCATCCAGATTGGAAAAGATGAAGTCAAACTCTCCCTGTTTGCAGATGACATGATCCTATATATCGAACAGCCTAAAACCTCTACAAAAAAACTCATAGAATTGATAAATGATTTCAGCACAGTAGCAGGATACAAAATCAACACTCAAAAATCAGTAGCATTTCTTTTCTCCAATAGTGAACATGCAGAAAGAGAAATCAAGAAAGCCTGCCCATTTACAATAGCCACCAAAAAAATAAAATACTTAGGAATTGAGTTAACCAAGGAGGTGAAAAATCTCTATAATGAGAACTACAAACCACTGCTGAGAGAAATTAGAGAGGATACAAGAAGATGGAAAGATATCCCATGCTCTTGGATTGGAAGAATCAACATAGTGAAAATGTCCATACTACCCAAAGTGATATACAAATTCAATGCAATCCCCATCAAAATTCCAAAGACATTTTTCTCAGAAATGGAAAAAACTATCCAGACATTTATATGGAACAATAAAAGACCACGCATAGCCAAAGCAATGCTGAGCAAAAAAAATAAAGCTGGAGGCATAACACTACCTGACTTTAAGCTATACTACAAAGCTATAATAACCAAAACAGTATGGTACTGGCATAAAAACAGACACACTGACCAATGGAATAGAATAGAGAATCCAGAAATCAACCCACACACTTACTGTCAGCTGATCTTTGACAAAGGCATCAATCCTATTCAGTGGCGAAGGGACTGCCTCTTCAGCAAATGGTGCTGGGACAACTGGATATCCATATGCAGGAGAATGAAACTTGATCCATACCTCTCGCCGTATACTAAAATCAACTCAAAATGGATTAAGGATTTAAATATACACCCTGAAACAATAAAACTTCTTAAAGAAAACATAGGAGAAACACTTCAGGAAATAGGACTGGGCACAGACTTCATGAATACGACCCCAAAAGCATGGGCAACCAAAGGAAAAATAAACAAATGGGATTATATCAAACTAAAAAGCTTCTGCACAGCAAAAGAAACAATTAACAGAGTTAAAAGACAACCAACAGAGTGGGAGAAAATATTTGCAAAATATACATCTGACAAAGGATTAATATCCAGAATATATAAGGAACTCAAACAACTGTACAAGAAGAAAACAAGCAACCCAATTAAAAAATGGGCAAAAGAGCTAAGTAGGCATTTCTCTAAGGAAGATATACAAATGGCCAACAGACATATGAAAAAATGCTCAACATCACTCAGCATCCGGGAAATGCAAATCAAAACCACATTGAGATACCATCTAACCCCAGTTAGGATGGCTAAAATCCAAAAGACTCTGAACGATAAATGCTGGCGAGGCTGTGGAGAAAAAGGAACTCTCATACATTGTTGGTGGGACTGCAAAATGGTGCAGCCTCTATGGAAAATGGTATGGAGGTTCCTCAAACAATTGCAGATAGATCTACCATACGACCCAGCTATCCCACTGTTGGGAATATACCCAGAAGAATGGAAATCATCAAGTCGAAGGTATACCTGTTTCCCAATGTTCATCGCAGCCCTCTTTACAATAGCCAAGAGATGGAACCAGCCCAAATGCCCATCATCAGATGAGTGGATTCGGAAAATGTGGTACATCTACACAATGGAATACTACTCAGCTATAAAAACGAATGAAATACTGCCATTTGCAACAACATGGATGGACCTTGAGAGAATTATATTAAGTGAAACAAGTCAGGCACAGAAAGAGAAATACCACATGTTCTTACTTATTGGTGGGAGCTAAAAATTAATATATAAATTCACACACACACACACACACAGACAGACACACACACACACGCACACAAACGGGGGGGGGAAGAAGATATAACAACCACAATTATTTGAAGTTGATATGACAAGCAAACAGAAAGGACATTGTTGGGGGGGAGGGGGGGAGGGAGAAGGGAGGGAGGTTTTGGTGATGGGGAGCAATAATCAGCCACAATGTATATCGACAAAATAAAATTAAAAAAAAAATTATAAAAAGCTCAATTAAGATGAGGAGTAAAAATTGCAAAAGTAATAATAAACCAGAAGAACATTTACAGTAAAAAAAATAAAAATAAAAAAAAAATTATAAATCTCAGTTCTGCCACTAGAGTGAATTCTTAGAAAAATACCTGAAACTTAATATTCATTTGATTGTTAGTTATTAATATTAATCATACTGGTATATTTCAGAGGACTCTGTAATTATAGTTGTAATCATTACTACGTGGCAAGAATGAGTTAGAGTAGATGGCTCCTATTAAGCACATAAAAAACATAGACTTTTGGAGACTTTATAGGGCCCTCAATTTTCCCTCGGTCCCTTATATTTCCAAATGTTTCCCCATGTTATTAATCTAAGACTAAGTCAAGGACAAAAGCACATCATAGAACATAACTAAAATTAGTGAAGAAATTAGCTACTAGACAATTAGCAACAAGAAATCGTACATAAAGTCCTCAAATTCACAAATTGACAAAAAATTTGATAAAATTTATGTTGTTAACCTTGATAAAGCCAAAAACATATTCTACCAAACAACCCAGCAATCTCACTGCTGGGTATATAACCAAAAGAATGGAAATCATCATGTCAAAGGGATACCTGCACTCCCCTGTTCATTGCAGCTCTATTTACAATAGCCAGGCTATGGAACCAAACTAAATGTCCAGCAATGGATGACTGGATAAGGAAAATGTGGTATACATACACAATGGAATACTACTCAGCTATAAAAACAGGATGGAAGTCTGCCATTCACAGCAACATGGATGAGCTTGGAGAAAATTATATTAAGTGAAATAAGCCGGGCAAAGAAAGAGAAATACTGCATGTCCTCACTAATCAGTGTGAACTAAAGAATAAATAAATAAGTAAATTGAAAGAAAGAAAGAAGGAAAGAAAGAGAAAGAAAGAAAAAAAGAACAGTCAAAATAATATGTTGAACTTTCAAAAGGAGAGAACCAAACAGTGATTACTAAAGGTGGGAAAGGGGAAGGGAAAGGGGGGTTAATGAGAAATTGGTTGAGGGTCACAAGGAATGATTAACTTTTGTAATCATGAATATGCTAATTATCCTGATTTGGTCATCTCATATTGTAAACAGGTATTAATAGTTATTGCTGTAACTGACAAATATGTATAAGTAATTATGTTTCAAAAATAAATATATATATATATTGAACATTTCAGCTGAAAGATGATTTTGTTAATTTTTCCAACTATTTATTTCTCAGACATTCCTAAAAATTATCTCAATCACATTGTTTTGAAAATCGTGTGAGCGATACACATCATTATTATCTATATTTTAAAATACAATTAAATAATGCATAAACTATTCTACTTAAAGTTAGGTGCAAAAAACAAAAAAAAAACAGGGTTTAACTTAAACACAATTTTGAAAAAATTGTATAGTGAAAATGGTCAAGGAAACCCTAAATATATATACCATTAATTGCAATATAACGTTAGCAATTATGTTAGCAAAAGACTATCCAGAACTCCCACAATAATAAAATTTACTGGCTTCAGCTTCACTATCACGATTTTGAGAAAATTTCATGTGACTGCAGTGCCTTCATTAAAATGGTGTAATGGATTACACCACCTCGAATGTAATCATTTTCAATTCAGGGTGCAGGTAAACGTCAAGTCAAATGTGATTTGACCTGTTTGTTGTCAAACAAGTCACAAACAAGGCACATTTGTTTGATGTCATGGCATAGATACAAATATGTTACTTACATTTGACCTCTTAGCAAACAAACTGTTATTGTATAGCTTTTTTTTACATTTGCTTTTTAGATTTGTCTATCAAGGTTTTTAAATTTCTTCCTGATTTGAGAGATACGACTTGCCGTTTATTCTGGAGAATTAAAATATGCAAATAAATTATTAAGATGCGTATTTATAATTTAATTTTCTTCAACAGTGCAATAATACAAATGTAAAAATATGACCTTCTACAACTATAGGGATGCATAATGCAGAATTATAAATAACTTAAATCTTATTAAATATGTTTGAATAAAATGTTTACCGCTGATTCTTCCTACTACATTTAATTATAAGGTATAAAATGTATTTTTCCTCCAGGTACTGGATACTTTAAATAACAAATGCTATTTTTATGGTACATTATAACATCATTTAGTATGTACATTGATTATACATACTAAATTGAGTTACACATCGTTCTCATCCATAATGCTGATTTGTATACATTTCTGTCCTAGCAACTATGGGAAGACTAAAACATCAGCTACATTAGATATGACAGTAGAAAAACCCAAATGAAAAACATTTGGCTCTGAACTGAAGTGAATGCATCTGATTAAATCTACATTGTGATGGCATAACATTATCTAGTAATGTTAACACAAAGGAACTGCTGCTGGAATCCAAATTTACCTTACAGATATCACAAAAGTTAAGTGGTGTTACTAAAATTTGATTTTTAGGACGTTGCTGCAGGAGGCAAGTATATTCAAATGTTCTGTGCAATTTGCCTCAAGATGTCTTTTTCAGTAATAATCATTTATAAGGCTTGTAATGAAACACAAAGAGAAAGAGAACACATGGTTACGTGGGTGTTAGAAGAGTAAATTTAAATTCTGAGCCCTGGAACCAATTTCTTGGAGAGGGCTTTTCTTGCCTATCACCCCATTCTGGTTCCAAACATCTTAATTGCACTTCAGAATTTTAAGGGACAAGTTAAGTAAGGGCAACAACCAGTGTTTTACTATTATTACCAAGGTGCTAATTATTCCTATTGATATAAAACCATTTCCAAGTATCTCACTTAAAACTTGATTTACTGAACAGGGTGAGTTTGGGGGTTGCCAACTCAGAACTTAGTTAAATCTCTTTTGTACCTATGAGACTCATGCTTCTTCAGAGTGATTTGCTTGCTTGAGACTGTTGACAAGAACAGTCTCTAAAGAGACAGCAGAGAGGCTATCCCTGCTGAGTGGGGAACTAGAACACTCCATTCAGAGTGAAGTCTAAAAGTAGAAATTCAAATGCATTTGGGTCCTGGACTTTCTCAGGTGTTCTAAAATCCCTCATTGACCTTATCTTTTGCAGAATGATTCCTGGATTAAATTCCCCACATATATTGCTTTTATTATTCACTCCAATGATTTGGGATGCAGAGTAACACAAGTAAATTAACTATTTCTCCATGAAAAAACATGCATGAATCTCACAAACACAATATTGAGTGAACAGAAGCAAGACTCAGAAAAGTACTCACTTTATGATTCAATTTGTATCAGGTTCAATACTGGTGAAACTAATCTACGGTGTTACAACTGAGGATTGTGGTTATACTTAGCAGGGGTACAGGGGGTGTGAGGGAGTGGGGAGAGAGAAGAATCGTAAATGGGAGGGGCTTTCTCTGGTTTCGGTTGAGGGTCTGATGATCCAAGTACATTTAGTTTGTGAAAGTTCTTTCAACTTGATACATTATTTGTGCACATGTACTTTAATAAAAGTTTACTTAAAATGATTTGGGATAATCATAGAAGGAAAGTAAGATATTCTTATGTGGTCTATAGTGATGTTTTCATTGTGTACATTGTATAAAATAAATAGTATCAACCTATTTACAATAACCAGATTAATTCATATACAGTTAATATCAGTCCAGTTGTATTTTAAAAGAAATTTCTAATCATAAACTGGGCTCGTGAGATAAAGTACTGCTCATTTAATAATAGACTTCAATTTTATTTGAAATAAAATAATGGGGGTGGGACTGACTGGTTAGTTGAATTCGTTAAAGGTCAGTGTTGTAAAACTAAGGTTAAGGGTTCAGATCCCACTACTGGCCAGCTGCCAAAAAAAAAAAGAAGAAAATTTTTGACATCTGAACATGTAGTGGGTAATATAATAACTTCAGTTTCCTTATTTAAACTATTTAAGTTTGTCAAGAAATTGTATAAATACCCATAGTCACTCTTTGCCAGGTATTGTGTCACATGCTTTGCAAATATCCAAATTTACTACAAGAAAAAATGAAAAATCTTTAAGTTTCCTACTTGACAAAAAGGGGGAAGTGAGTCTCAGAAGGTTGAAGTATCTTCTCTGAGGTTGAATTACTGGTTCATTACACTAACTCTAATGCTGCAACATAATCAGACTATTGTACAACACAGGGCTTGTTCAAGATACAGACTGCTGCAATCCACTTCCAGTCCTTCTGATTCAGTAAGTCTGGTGTGGAGCCCAGGAATGTGCATTTTTAGCAAGTTCCCAGGTGAGGCTCCTGCTGCTGCTGGAGGTGCCACACTTGAGGACCACTGTGCTGCATCGAGCTCTGTGGAGTCTCCTTTACTGTCTTTCCTGTACCCTCTTGAGGGCTGGAGTCTGGCTTCTTTAATCAGGCAGTACTCTATCCCCAGAACCTAGCACGGTGCGTGGGTTAGAGGAGACATTCAATAAATACATTTAAATAAGTAGATGATTGAAGAAAGTCTTTATAAGGCACTAGCGATGGCTCAGATCCTCTTTGAATCTAATTAGGCATAAATTACTGCAATAGAATCACAGAAGGTGAAGTGAACTTCATTTTACAGCTGAGGGAACTAAGTTCCAGAGAGTTTAAGTGAGCTGCCTGAAGATCAGAAAGCCAAGACAGGAACAGCTGCCTCCTAGTATTTTCCTTATTGAAAAGAATAAAACATATTAAACTCTCTAGGGAAACTATGGAGACATCAGACAATAAACCATGTTTCTTAGTGCTTTATCTTTTCTTTCAAACTGAGATGTGGAAAAATATAAGAATTTGAATGTGTATGTTCAACATAGGTTTTATGTCTACAATATGGCAGGCAGTGTGGAGGGTGTAAGAGATTTCTAAAACCCAGTCCCTTCCATCAAAATTTTACTTTCTAGTTAGGGAGACAAAATTCACATATGAATCACACACAATGATCCCAGCCAGAATAAATTGGAAGTAGAATGGTACGTGTTATACATACACTAGCACTGACAGAAAAAGAATGTTCATTGGAGATGATAAAGCTTCTCAGAAGAGGTGGAGTTTGAGCAAGGCTTAAAATAATATTTGGAATGGTAGGAGCAGAGGAGGTGGGGAACAGAATAGCTTCATTTAGGAGCACATCACGACATAGACAATTGATATGAAAAATGTGCATTTTGTAAAGAGGGACAGGGCATTGGTGAAGGGGTACATTGACAGAGTTTTGGAAGAACTTAGAAATCACTGAGCATTTCAGAGTGATTGTGGTTACTTGGACAGGGTTGTGACACAGTGAAAAGGAAAGGGAGATGGGGGTTTTTCTTTTTCTCACCTTATTGGCCACCCTTCCGCTCTATCCCAGTATCTACTACAGGCAAAAACCTTCAATAAGAACATGGCTTCCTGGCCTGAGACCCTTTCATGATGTTTATCTCAGCTTATCTATGGCACTGATATAATAACAAATAGAATGGATTTGGTTGGCTCAAAGAAACTAAGATTTTAAAATGTATTTGTCTGCAAATGAAAAATTCGTACAGTTGATTTTGCAGTCATTGTCTATGTCCCTTTATTTCCAGGAGGCAGGCTCCTGTGCTCCTTATTTGCAATGAGGCCATTGAACCCATGCCATTGAACCACACACTGTTACCCTATCCTCTACCAACAACCAGAATCCTTTCATGTGAACTGCTTTGGTCTATGAACAACAAAGAAAATACATTTCACAGTCTGTTGTTTGATTGCAAGCCAAAACTGCTGTCCATGAAGTTACCTGAACCTCAGTGCAAAAGGATCCCTGAAGATTGTTCCCAGAGAAATTCCCTAAACTGACCTTTCCTCTGTTCTTTGCAGATCAACCATGTTCAGCCATTTGTGTCTGTGATTCAACTAGCCCATCTGCTCCTGTTTTTAATAATTTTCTAGCACAGTAATTAGTTCAGGAGCCCTACAATCTCAATGAGGCCATTCTGACTCAATTGTTTATTCTCTGCCTTCTCTCATAAAAGTCTGTATTTTACTTTGAAAGGCTATCTTTTCACCTTAGAGCGTCCAGCTTCCTACAGGGACTCCTCACCTTACACATGACCCTGTGGTTAGGATTCTACTTCAGACTTAATGTATCGTTCAGACACTTTATTTAACAGGATAAATTCTAGGTATTACTCAGCAATAACCTCTTCATTGTTACCCTCCTCCAAACTGAGGTTATTCTTAAATCTACATATGGATTTTTGGAAATACTGAAGTATTTTTTTAAAATTTGATTTTATGAGGATTATTGGATCATAAAACAAATTAAAACCAAAAATGAGTCTCACAAGAAGACCACATAAACAGATCATTTCTGAAAGTGTTAATCCATGTGGCATTACTAAACGCTTTCTGCCAGCATGTGGTTATTCCAATAATGCAGTTATTGTTCACTGTTACAGGTTTTTAAAAAAATCTATAAATACATTTTTTAATTATGTAAAAATACTATACCATATGTATCTAGCTGTCAATCTTCCTGCATGTATATGTTAAAGGGTTAGAGTTGAAAATTAAATATTTAGCTTGAAAAAAACATATAAGAAGCTATGAGAGTTTAACAAACACAAAAAACAGGCAACTAACAAGGAAAAAAAAGGCCCACTTCAGTCCCTAAATTGTAAATCACAAGTGAAATATATTATAAACTCACAGTGTTTATCATGCTAATTAAAAAAAAGAAATCGTCAATCCTAGACTACTTAGTGAATTCATCAAATTGTAACAGAAAAACAAGTATAAAAACTGATCAAGCATTAAGTGAAGCTTTGAAAGCATTATCTATATTGCCCAAATATCTGCATTTGTGAAGTTTATTCATTAATTCTATTAATTTCTTATTATGGGACGTTAAAATAAGTAATGTATTACTGTAATAAATGTTTGATGTTAGTAACCAATTATTATTTCCAAAGGCTTTTTAATTAACCAGTAGCTTTATAAATCACAAGGCAAATGAAGTACTACTTTGGTAAGGAAAATATATTTTTTAAATAGGGTTTTTTTTTAAAAGAAGGTACATCATTAAAAACAACTAAAATTAACTTTTTGATTATAAAATAGTGGCCAATAAAAGAGAAAATATGTAGTCTTATCATTACTTTTTAAAATACTTTTAAGTTCCTATGGTGTTGACTCACTTTCAAATTTCTGAATGTATACTAGAATGAGATTTTTTGTGCTGAAAACCCACTCGAGAATTATTTTTGATATAGGATAACACTGTATTTCCCATTGTTTCACTCTGATGTAACTGTGTAAACATCTTTGTATCCAGACCTTTAGGGAAGTTTCATTTCAGCATAATACATGTTCAAAAATACTTTTTGATAATGTACAGCTATTATTCTAGCTATGGGCAACTAGATGGGGAAGATATTTTAACTTTTTAATCTGTTTTAGATTCTATGTTGCACACACACATTAAGTGAAAAGTGTGAAAATTGTCATTTAAAGTTATGCTCAGGGAATAAAATGCAGGTTCATGTTCTTTTGACATAATCAACTACACTTTCTCCTTCTGTGTGGGTGTGTATGTGTGTGTGTAATATATACAGCCCCCCCCCAACCCCACCAAACACTATCACAAAGGGGTGGGGAGCCTCTAAAATCATTTATAACATGGACTTAGCAACATGGTTTTAGTTTATGTCTTCCCCAAGGCAATAAGCCTGTGGAGATGTTGTGGGAACCAATTTCCTATAGTGTTTGAAACACAAATCATTAACTGGTTACCAGTCTACATCAGAAGTCAGAATAGACAACAGTTTAAATATGTTAACTTACATGCAGGCCAGCTTTTTCCACATTCATATGAACTACTAAGTCAATGCAAAGTCCACAAACTTCCTATGGCTTGGAGGGTTGCTCTGTTTCTTAAGAATAGACTATGTCTGAATACGTTCTCCAGATATTTGTACAATTTAACAGTTTGATAGACACATTCACAGTGAGAATATATATATATATACATATATATATACACACACACACACAAAATTCAATATAAAAAACAGGAATGTAGAATCTTACTGGACAGAACCTGATATAAAATTTTATTGTTCAACTAATTTACGCAGACAACGTTCTTTGAACAACGTGCTAAACATTTCTAATGCTTCATCATAGTTCAAATGACTCAGCCCATTTAGGCTAAATTCATTCATCCAGCTATTATTTGTTAAATGTCTACTATTTTCCAGATCATATTCAAGAAATGTCAATTTTCACCAGTGGAAAAATAAAACCCTACTATTTCTTGGTTTGCGGAGAAACACAATAAACGAAATAAAATAATTAAAACTTGTAGAATGTGAAATGGTAGAAATCACAATGGAGCTTAATAAAACTCAAAAGAGAAATAGAGTAGGGAGAGGGAGTTGCCATTTTAAATAAGGTAGTGAGGCAGACCTCACTCAGATGGTGGTGCTGGAGAACAGATCTTAATGAGGAATAAGCCAAAGGGATATCTGGGAAAGAACATTCTAGATAGAAAGAACAGCCTGGGTAAAATTCCTGAGATTGAACAATAGCACAGCATTGACTTACTATGTAGCTTGTTCAACTTACTGAACATCAGAGTTCTCATGACTAGTATACATTAGGTTTAGCGGTGATCAGATGAACACTGCCTGCAAAGGACTTTGCCCAGAACCTGGAAAATAATAACTCATTACCTTTTAGCAATTATCATAATCTGATGATACTGTATAATTACATATTCTTCCAATCTTCCCCCAAGATATCATCAATAAACACAGCCACTTATTAAGCAACTGAGATATATGATAGGGAAACCCAAGCATGAGACACATGTCCTGAATTCTGGGATTTCCATTCTTTGAAGATGACAACAAATGCACACATGATCAATGTGCATATGGTCAAGAGACAAAATCGGAATATTAGAAAGTTGGTTGAAGTAATACTATGAATATTTGCCATTAGTCATCCAACTATGCCTGAAGACAACTTCAAATTTTAATACTGTTTTATATGGTTCAAACATGGTAACTGATGACAGAGTTTACCCACATTTCTTTACTTGAACTTCATGTCATAGTACAGCCATAGGTTTTGCATAGTCTACTATAACTTAGAAGTGTTGACAAGAGAATTTGTTCTCTGTTCACAGAAATTTCTTGTGGTTTATGTTTTTCTTATCATGCAATGGCTAAAGACATTGATTTCTCATTCCTAGACTAATAAGAAAGGCTCACAAAATCAATATCCATATTATCAATTGGAGCTTGTTGGTCAGATATAGATCCATAGTCTTTGCAGACATTGCTTTATTTATGAAAAAAAATGAAAGTGTTCAAGTTAATAGTACAAATACTAACCCACCTTTCAAGGATATTGACTTACTATTGATTTGGGAGAGACTGATTATTACTGAAAGAACATCGGCAATTTTGTCTTTACTTAAAATCTAGCACCTCAAAGTATATGTTTGAACTATAGCTTACTACCAGCATGTGCTTCCTTCCTTCATATTGAAGGGGAAACAGTATTTCACCTTCAAAGACAGAAAAACATAGTTGTTCCTCAGAGCATCTAAGGTGAAAGGAAAGAAAATGAAAGTCCTGAAGATACTGAAGAATATCAGAATAATAAGGTAATATTAGAGAGTCATTTGTTTGCTCACAATGAATTAACATGAATAAAAATTGAAAAGAGCATTTTGAATTCACAGAGGACATATAAATAGATATTTGCAAAATGCCCTAAAATCTCTTCTCTTGAATAGTAGTTGAAACAGGCACATCCTTATTTCTATGTAGATTTTTAAGGCACCTAAAGTTATAATATTATATTCAACATAGGTAAAATGTGAATAATGCCTTTGTCAATATCCACCAAAATGAAAACATGCTCTGGGAATATTAAAGCTAGAGTTAAGTATTTTATGTCAGAAGATTAGGCAGCTTTCTCCCACCTTATGTACCATGGTCAAGGTGGAGGTCTTCTTTTCCACTCCTGAATGAGGTTTCCTTCCATGTGCAGGCAAATTGATAAGCAGAACAATATCCTCTGCCCCATTACTCCATCATAGGAGAGAGAGAAAAATTGTCAGATCAGTGAATTTTAGAAGAATGAAATGTTTGTACTACTCTGAGCTCCATGTTTGCCTTCCTTGTGAGCAATCTTCCTGCATGGAGAAAGTATTCAATGTTCCACTGGGGCAGGCTCTTCCTTACTAATTAATAATAAATATGTTTTAGCTTCAATGGGCCACACATGTGTTTTATTTCTCAAATTGTTTGGAAACTGTATGGGGAAGATGATTGGTATTTATGGGGCTTTTCCAGAGACCTCAACAATCCTAGCCTGCTGTCTATGGATAATTGGCTGTTGTAATTAACCAAGAGAGAACATATCTTGTAGAGAGAGGCATTCTCTTGAGGGAAGAAGCACTGTCTAAATACTGAGTGTCAACACATTACCTGGTGAATGACCATAGTAATAATAATGATTTAATATTAATTGAGGGCTTACTGTGTGTGAAAAAAAAATTTAAACACTGTATTTGCAGTAACCCACTTAGATGATGAAACTGAAACACAGAGAAACTGAGTGACTTGCAAAGGTCAATCAGAGGAGTGGTAAAAGGATTTGGACCCCAAAAGTCTTGATACAGAGTAGAACCCTCAACAATATGCTATACAACTAAAAGCAATTGACAAGAAGAGAAATGCCATGTCATGGCCTACAAGCCTGAGCACAAGGAGCAAAGACAGAGCCACATCAAGTCTCAGGGGTAACTCTTCAAGGTTGCCTTCCCTGATGGACTAACTGAAACCTCCCTAAAATGACCAGTTGATTGCTGTTGATGTGAATTGACTCAATGGAATATCGAAAATGATAGAGAACCTAATATGGAGTTTAAAATATCTCCTGGCTCATGCATACTTTACATATTTATAAAGCACACCAGGCAAGTCTGGGGATGCCTAAAATGACTGATTTTCTCATAAAGAGAACCTGTTAGGCTGATAAGCTGAAAAAGGATTTCTTGACCATTCAGCTGAGAAAAATTGGATAAATTTTCTCTGAGTCCTGGAGACCGTAATAGCCTGCTCTGGTTTGAATGTGGCCTCTTTAAAATTCAGGTGTTGCCAATGTGATAATATTAAGATATGGGGCCTTTAACAGGGGATTAGGGCACTAGGGCTCTTCTCTCTTTAATGGGATTAGGTGCCCTTAAAAAAAGGCGTGAGGGAGTGAATTCATCTCTTTGCCCTTCCCCCTTCTGCCGTGTGAAGATGCAGCGCTGAGGCGACCTTCACCAGATACCAGTGCCTTGATCTTGGACTTCCCAGCCCCCAAAACTGTATGAAATAAATTTCTGTTCTTTATAAATTACCCCATCTGTGGCATGTTGTACTCTTATAGCAGCACCCAACAGATTAAGACATGGTCCTAACAGGCCTAAAAGGGAGAGTCACCTGTTAGGTAACTATTGACATTTAATATAAGACTAAAATTTTCTGTTAGAGGTGTGATTTTATATAGAAAAGTTCAGATGCAGCTGGATGCCACAGGATGAAAATTAATAATCAGATAGGTTATAACTCATCAAACAGCCTGAATGATTTTCAAAAAAATCCATGCAAAAAATTTAATATATTTTGTTTTACACTGTTATTTGAAAATTAAAAATGTATATGTCCATTTTACTTATCTGGCAATTAGTTGAAGTGAATAATATACTGGGAAAATGGAAATATTGTTAAATATATTCAGAATATTTGAAAGATTTTGTATCTGTTTCCTAGTTTATAGCTGTTTAAATGCTCTTATGAAGTGTTAATGAGGTAATTTTTATAAGCACAAAGGCAGAAGAATCCAGGTATAACAAATATGCTTTGTCTGTGTGAATGCTAAACTTGAGGTCACTACCTTGCAGAAAATTTATTAACTTAAGTATGCTAAGGTGCGTGTCCAAAACTCTCTTCATTAATAATATGGGGAGATCTAAGTGATGCAACTACATTTAGAAAAAATAAAAGAGCCATATCTAAATATTATATCTAAAACATTGATCTACTTGTACACTCATTAGAGAGTCACATCAATTGCTCTCAAACTTATCTCCAAAGAGTAATAGTTGAAGTTCTTAAAATTATGGAGTATTGTCTATGGAGCATCATAGGGAGAAAGCAAAAGTGCACAGATATTCTGGACTCTCCACTAATGTTTTCTTTACCCCCATCTTTTCCAGCTGAATCAGAAAGAGAAAATAGTGCCTTTGGAATTAACTACTTAATAATTTCCACAAGTGCTTTAAATTTTGGATATCAGGTGAATGATATCCAAATAGGGCATACTACTTCCTCTGTCTTTAGTTGTACAAGGGAGCATTTGATGTCACATGAGAAATTTGCTGTATCTGTATTTCCTTGGTCACCTTGTATGTTTCTGTGATAAAAATCAGAAATATCATTCCAGGTTACTGTTACCTAGTAAACAGGTCACAAAGAACAAAATATATCAAATCATTAGGTTACCTAAGATCCACCAAAAAATAATTTATGAAGACAAATTTCTGCACGAAAATGTATCATGAGGATGAGGACATAGGCAGTTTGTATTTTATGCAGGGAGAATAGTGTAAACTAAAAGTGATACTTTGAATAGAAAAACTTATTTATAAAAACTAGAATTTTCTTTTTCTTTTTCTTTTTTTTTTTTTTTGCTATAGGAAGTGCTATGTGGACATGACTAATGAGCTTTAGTCAATAGTATCTGTACCCTAAAGACATTTTCTTTTTCTTCTACCAACTTCCATTTAAGGTAACGCAGTTTATTGAAAGTACCTGTTGTTGAATAGAATGAATAGGTTTGTCGCATTTTATTCTATTTCACACCAACTTAAGTGATGCCAATCATTTGATTAAAGAGGGCACTCACCTTGAGAGTTCTAAAAGCACTGAATTAGTTCTAGTCAAAACTTGAGTATATTTCAGAACTGATTCACATTGGTCCATTCAGGAAACAGCATAACATGTGAAAAGAACCTTAAAAATTCACCTCAAATCTTAACATTAAAAGATTAGCTTGAAATATAGAATTAATAGCACATTTATAATGCATTTACATCAGCAACACCTGTTTTGGAATTCTATTAGTTGAAACATTTCAGTTATATTCACATGTCTCTATTTTAAACGACACTAATAATATACATAATGAAGTAAGCTTAACCATTATTATTTGCTATTCTGATATCAATTTCATATTATTCTTTTTTGAAAGGAGAAATTTTTAAACTGTTTAGTCCAGAATACTTAAAATAAAATCCTGATTCAACTTGTCGGGCCTTAAAAACTAACGCCACCTTAAGTGACATTACAAGCGATGCCATTATGGGCCCAGAAGGGCATATTAACGTGGCAGCCTAAGACAGCGCCAGGAGGAAGTAGGGTGGGGGTGTCTGCGGGAACCTTGCCTTAGCCCTTATTGGCCAAATACATGCTTCCGCGCTGTGAACACTGCGTGATTGCAATAGCTAGGCATTGAGACAGGATGCATGCTCTCGTATAAACTTTAAGCTGATTGGAGGATGTAAAAACCTCCCTTCCCCATTTGCCTTTAAAAGCAAGTGCTTGTGTGATAATAAACAGAACTGCTCGACAGAAACCCTGCTGTGTCTGAGTGTCCTTTAATGGGCTGGTTGGGGCCGGCGGCTGTGCTCATCTCTCTTCACAGCTCTCTTCCCCTGTCTCCTTCCAACGGGGACCAGAGAGAAAGAGGAATCCAGGCAATTCGCTCGCCCATCAGAAGGAACACCAAGGGAGAGACTGATAGCGAGGCAAGGGCTGTTCTGGTTGGCTAGTGGCGGACCTAACATCAACTAAGATTTGTTTCAATTTTGTCAAAAGATAGATCCTTAGAGTAAAACATCTTTGATGCAATCCTACTTAATTATATAGATTATAATTTACTGTCTATGACCCTAATAATATTATTTAGGCATTACTTCCTCTTTTATCACCATTTAGTCTATGTTCTAGAAATACAACTTTGGTTCACATTTCTCTTATTAAAATATGCCTGAAAATAAATGGGTTGAACACCAAATCTTTTTTCTCTACTACAATAAAAAGATTACTTTTCCTAACTGTTGTTAATGGCTATGCTCTCCTAAACTAAAATCTTATATTTGATGAACTTCAGTCTGTTTTAATATATTCCAAGTAATACCACACACCGGAGGAAAAAAATAGCACTCACATATCAAGGATTAGAAAAATTAACTTTTTTCAAAACATCCTCTTATTGGAAAAGTTCTTTCATTAAAAAGTCAGTTCCAATATCCAATTAAATCAAAAGGTATTACAAATGTCATAGAAATGACAGGGTGAAGAGACAAAATAAAAGCCTCAAAGTGAAGCGGTTAATAAATAGCTGTGAAAAAGTCCTGCACCCTGAAAAATTATGCGGAATATATACACACATCTATTCACACAATATACACAAGATATTCGGGAAAATATTTACAAGGCACCATTTAAGCAAATGAAACTTTCTCATTTTAAAGCAGTTACACACCTTCATTGTCAATGGAGATTTGAATTCCAGGCCTGTAAGAAACTATTTCTGCTTATAATGATATTGCAAATAACATTTTCAAAACCTGAAATTCCATCTTTTTTTCTGCTTCCTACAATGACAGCCAGAATTTTAACTGAAGATTTGTTCTTTGATAAACTATTAGCTTCATTAAAATGCTTTTATAATGTCATTTCCTTGTTCAAAATTATTAATCACTTTCCATTAATAACATTATTTAATGCTTTTAGGTTGCTTGCTCTATGCTAGGCTCTGATCCCAACAGTTTGCCTCTATTAACTTATTTAATTCTCACAAGTTTTTCAAGGAACTGCTAGTAAACAAATATCCAGTTGGATTCTAATGCAGGAATTGGTTAAGCACTTTCTTGATATCAGCCAGAAAGGAAATAGCACAGCTTTGGTGGAGCCCAATTGACTGACTCCTGAGCCCATATTCTCAAGTCCCCCTGCTGTCTACTCCTCACAGGGGTATGCTCAAACCTTAATCTAGTACTCAAGACCCTCTAAAGTCTGTCTCAGAATTACCTTTCTAATCATATCTTGCGTGACTCTATTGGTAGGTAATTCCCATGCTAGTCTGGAGAGATGTTAATGAGTGCTCCTAAAAAGGAATTTACATGATCATATAAGCATGAAATTTTTCTTTTTCTTTTTTTGGAAAGTGAAGGCATTAAAAAGTCCTGTGGCCAAAAAGGAAAAAACATGTTTTATTTTTACTAAACGTTCCTCTAACTTATGCAATCACAGAAACTTTTTCAATTTTTTCATAGATTACCTCATGGAAACAGTTCTTTATGGAATGCAGTTTGGAAAAGGATATTTTGCAAAAAAAACTGTGCTCTGAACTGATATATTAACTCTTTCCTAAGTATCATTGAGACATTATCACTTCTATATCTTTGTTCCCACCATTTGCTTACCTAAAATAGCCTTACTCTTTTTCTTAATTCAAATATAATGTATCCTTCATGAGTTAGCTCAAATCTCACCTTATTACTGTTATGTTCTCTGAAGAATTCTTCTAACTGAAATGCCTGGCAATGTTTGCCTGTCCCGTCTGTTTAGTCCATAATGATGTGTATTCATTGCATTACTGCTTACCATTTGCATTGCTCACTTTCTTATTTTTACATGGCTTCTCTCACAACCACGTGGCAAACTCCTTGAAGTGAAAAAGCATTAAATAATTTTGGAATCCTAGAGTATCATGCACCCATCTTGATTTCTCAGTCAATGTAAGAGAGAATACACATTATAGTGCTTGAAATATGATAATCACACTCAAAAATATCATATGTTAAACTACATTCATGGATTTTTAGACCTGAAAGGTATTTGATTAGAAATATTGATTAGAAATTGATTAGAATATTTATGAGATTGATTAGAAATATTTATGAACATTGAGTCCCAGGGAAGTTTTTCTTATTTATTCTTTATATCCAAATTCTTTCAGTATTTTCAGTACGAGGTAGAAAATGGCCAAATAATTGAATGTGGGGAATAAACTAAAAGCTAAATAATGAAACGTGATAGGGTAGATGATTGCAACATTAATTGTAATCCATAAAATGTAAGAGCCGTGGAACACAAACTGTACTTTCTGACAATCAGGGAGAAAAGAAAAATGTGATAGGTTACATAGCTCTCCTTATCTAATAAACGAAGCGTCAAATTTTGCAAATGAAGGCAAAGGAAATGTGAGAAAATTAACCAAGTGCTTCCTTTGGGCCAGACACAGTGCAAATCAATTTCAGTATTAATTCAATGCCGTACGAGCCCGGTGAGGTATAAAAATAGTCTTTCAGAGTAAGAAACTAAGTCTCAGTGAGGTTAAAAATGTAGTACAAATTCTTTTTGTTAATTCTTTTTGTTATTAAATCAAAGCCTGTTCTTGAATGCAAGTGCACCTAATTCCAAAGCCACTTAAAATTTTAATGGAGAGAGTTCCAAGATGGTCCATGGACAGGGATAAGGTTGTATTTATCGCAACAGGTTTGGACCCATTCAGTACTTGATCTCTAAACCATAGTTCTGAAAAGAGAGAGAGAGGGAGAGAGGGAGGAAGGAAAGAAAAAGGTGTCATTTCCTAGAGGAGTTTGAGGTCAAGTCGTCAGTCAACTGCTTCTAGCATTAAAGGACTTTAATATGACTCCTGCGGAAAATAAAATCTTGAGCTCTGCTTCCTACTGGGTTTGCCAGGATAAATCATCTGCAAAATGTAGCTCCAGACAAATAAATTAGTTAACCTGTTGAATAGAGTTACTTACTGTTATCCATCTGGATGATAAATAGTGCCAAAAATAATGATTTCAGTTTGGGCATAATTTATATTTAACCATTTTTTTTTTTCCTGAGAGAAACTGCCCAAGAATTTCAGTTGAATCTTGTAGTTAGTACAGAAATATAATAAAGACCATTTTTATCAACATAAGGAGAATGTTTGATTGCCTATTTACTACGGTAGAAGGATAAGGATTCAGGCAATCTAGAAATCTTATAAATTATTACTGCTTACTTTTAAAAGGACACAACTTCCATTGAAATTTATTCTGTAAAAATTTCACTGCCAATTTATGTGATTCTTAAGGGTGTACTTTTGATGACTTTGTCATTACGTGGTGCTTGTCAGCTTGGAAATTTAGCACTAACAACTGCAGGTCCGAATAAATTAGTGAGATGGGATTTCAGCCTATAAAATAAGAGTCTTCTGAGGAGATTCTTCCTAACTCCCAGATAAGATGCTTGATCTGTTGTGCTCTAATAATAATATATATACTCGTCTATGTATGTATGTATGTATGTATGTATGTGTGTGTATGTATGTATAGATATGTATGTGTGTTTATTTTTCCTAGAAGATGTCATGTTATACCCTTATTATCTCTGTATATGTCTCCATTCTATCTCATTAGTTTGTGTCTTCAGGGGGGGAAGTCTATGTAGTTGTTCTTTGTATTCCCAATATGTGGTTCAATGAATGTGCAAACATACCAAACACATACAGAACTTGTTGAATAAATGAACAAATAAATACTACAAATTATCTTATTTTTAACAAAATTTCCACGGAAGGATTGTCTATAATCACCTCCAGTAGAAAGTAGGGCCTGGTGCCTGCCTATTTATAGAGAATATTAGATCAAAAGGCCTTTGTCTAGAGTTGATACACAAAAGCTGGCTTAGACTTTTGCAGAGGTATCTCACGAATTGATGGGCACGAAATTCAGGGAAGGCACAGGATTATCTAATGTCTATACTGAGAGGAAGAGAGGGAGAAATGGGAGAGGAGGGTGAGAAGAGATGATACACATAATTATACTTTCAATGTTTCCAGTATTTCTTTATGATTATTTTTTCAACTGTTAACTTGCCAAATGTGAGCAAAAGAGACCAGTAGAAATGTAACGTTGGTCATCTAACGTGTGTTAAGTACAGATGAAAGAATGTGAAATATTTAGTTTAATATAGTTGAGGTGATAATCACAAATTACAAAAGAAAAAAAGTTTTCATAGGGAAATTTCTTTATACAACCATCCTCTTAACAGCTCTCTTCCCACTCCTGATCTCAGCAGCCACTCACAATATCAAATTAGAAAACACTAAATGTGAAACCAGAGGGAAACCATAAGTACTCTAATGCTTCCTACTTGCTGTACATTCCACTGTCATTGTCAATAGAGGCAAGTGGTTGACTAGCTGTGAGTGATGGATCTGGGATCAATATAATACCATATACTTCAGGGAGAGGTTGCAATTACTGACTTGGAAAGCACTCTAGCAAAATTTCAATATTAAGTCAATGCTCTAAATGCCTCTATTTTGATCCACGTTATATTAGCTAAAATGAAGAAAGATATTTTAAGCTGATTCTTAAGACAGGTTAATGTGTATGTATGGGGTTGGCTACTGTAAAAGATGTAAAAACTGAGGAAGTAAAGCAGCCAGCTCTAAAATCACTTTTCATGAAGTGATATTTATAGCATGCAAACAAAATGATGTATTTTGGATTAACAAAGAACCATCTTGTATTTTTTATTTTAATCTATCCCACGATGTGTAAAGGTATTATAATAATACCCTTTAAATTCTATTTATTAGGTAATGCAAGAGATATCATATGCTATACCATACCTCTGGTTGTAGAAAATAGACTCTTCCTAAATAATATTGGGAGTTGTACTAATGGAGCCTGTTTCTCCTCACGTGACCCACTTCCAGTTCCAAGAACCTTAAAGACTAGTTTATCCTGTTAAAATGGTAATCTGAGGCGGTTATCTAATCATGACTTCCTAAACAATCACAGATAGCATAATTTCCCTTAGTTTAACAAGAAAAATGCTTCAAGCCTTTATATATACTCTTATCGGAAAATTGCTGAGATATTTTATAGAAAGTTTTGTTTTCAGCAAAAATGTCAATTGCATTCTAATGAATGTCATGCTCAATACTCTTTGCTCCTTCACAGGTGAATTTTCCTAACATTTTAGGTGAAAATAGAAGTGAGTTGAGCCAATGTTAATTCTGTTACTGACAAAGGCCAGAATGCCATGTTTTCAGTTTTCTAACAGAGAAATTAGCACTGATATTACAGCAAGAAGAAAACATCATGATTTGTAAGTAAGAAGAAAGTTTTTTTTAAAACAAGACATTTGACCTAAATAACGTATTGGGAGGCGGGTGGGGAGAAAGAAAGTACAAGCAAATAAAATTTGCCTATCAAATAATTGTTCATGAATACCAGTTTGGGAAATTCACAAAAGTAAATAGAAATCAGTTTGAGGGCTTTCTAAAACTCAGAAATTATATATTCTTATATATTTGGATATAATCTTTAATTATTATTTTTTCTTCCTCTTTCTTTTTCTTTTATTTTATCAATATACCATGTAGTTGATTTTTGCAATTATTTTTAATTAAGGTACACAGTATAGAGTAGAAAACATGGGCTTTTGTCTCAGATAAGGCAGAATATACATACTGTCTCTACCACTTACCATCTGTGGTATCTTTGGCACGTTGTTTAACCTCTTTGAGTTCCTGTTTATTCACTTATAAAGTGAAAATAGCAACTTTTACTTCTAGAGATGTTCTGAGAATTAAATTTATGACACATACAAATCACCTACCAGTTCCCAAGACCTCAGAAGGCTCTCAATAAATGGAATCTATAAAGTTACTACTGAAAAGAGGAATAGAATAAGAAAAGGGAATAAAAGAGAACATAAAGATATTTTCTTGTGCAGTGTATATTTTCTAGCTTACTTTATTAGGAGATTGAGCCAAAAGAAAATTGTAGATTATTTAATTCAAGTATTGATGAACAAAACCGTATGTTAGAAGTTCAAGAACCTCTGGTTAATACTAATCATCGAAGTGAACGAGTAAAAGGTGCTTAAATTGTAATCTACTTTTTAACCTATCTTTTCCTTGGAAAATACAAACCAGGAAATGTAAATGATATTCTTAATTAAACTGGTGAGCTGAATAAAGAAGAGAAAATTGGAATAAATTTGTGGTGGGTTTAATGGGTATGTATATGAGGGTGTCTCAGAGTAAGATACGCTTTTAGGGAATGGTGAGAGATTTTGTGACTCCTGATGGTAAATTTCAGCTGCATCCAGGGAAGTTGCTATATAATTCAGATGCTTACTAGGAGACCACTTTGTACCTGAGTGAGTTGGAAATTGACAGGCAGGAAACTGGGAGAATGAATTAATAACAGAATTAATAACAGAAAGAAAATCTTAATAATTGAAAATCCTTTGTTCAGGAAATACTTAGCCAAGAGATGGACCACAGAGTGGAGGGTGTGATTACTGTAATTTTTATAGGTGTGAAGAAAAGAAGGTTAACCTGGCCAAAAGACTAACTCTTGACTTCTCTCATGGTGGTCTTATTATAGCACAACTTGAGGCATATAAGTCAAAATGCTTCAGATAAAAAATCCATCATTGCGAGACACATAACAGAAAATACTTGGTTTTTGATCAAGTAAAATAACCATGGATTTACAGAACTGAAAATTATTTGTCTGATCGGTGTAAAAGGAGCAATTTAAGGATTAGGTAGCAATAAAATATATTTAGTTAGTGGGATACAATGCTAGGCATATAATGTAAATGTGATTTAAAATAAACATGGTTTATAAACAGATATAGAAAGCCATGCTAATATAAAATGTTCCAAATGAGAGAAAAGTTAACAACTGCTAAAATTATCCCTTAAACAAAAATTATCCTGAGGTAATAATCCTACTTGGTTCAAATATTAATTTTTGGATTAGCCAACTTTCATTCTTATAGTTTTTCCATTGGCTTCCCCCATCTAATTTATTAGTTTTGTTAAGTGAGTATATAGTGCAAGCAGATGAGGGAATTAAAAAAAAAAATGGTGTGGAATGAAAATAAACAGAAGAGTGAATACTGTGTGTAATTTGGAGCTAATCCATTTTCATAGTGTTTAAAACTTGAAACGTTAATTTTCTCTGTTGTTAAATATTTACCATGTAACTGAAAATGAAATTATTGAATAGAAAATAATTAGATGAATAAAGCAAACCAACTATGTACAGAGCTTATCATTAGTCACTTGGAATCTATTTTAATATAGTTTTATATCCTAAGACCCTTTACACGGTATTTGAATGCATGTCAGGCCCTTCTTTTTTACCAGACTGTGGGCGCAATGTTCATACATCACCTCTCATATTTGCAAACATTGAATTTACGCTAACCTGATTAATCAGCCTGATTTTTAATTATGCTAGTTTCTTTTGAGTTTATATGACTTCTCACAATTGTTTCAAAGCATATTCAAAGATGCTATATAGAAAAAAATCTACATAATAATCAACTAATAATAAAGATTAGTCTATGTAGCTGATTAATTTTTTATTTCAAATTAATGGCTACTTGATAAAATTAGATTACTTAGTTGATGCTTTAGGTGTAGTATATCATTATAGTGAATATTATCATGCTGAATTATAATGTATTTGAAATTTCTTTACTAAAGGGATTAAATGTAATGAAACCAAGGTGTATTACTATTCTTTTGTTAAAACAGTACACAATCTTTAAAATTATTAATGCTTATTTTATTAAGGTTATTATTTTAATCAAGCACCATTTAATTTGTGTGGATTGATTCATGTTGTACTTACAGCCCAAACTAAGCATTTTGATTCCTTTAATGAGGCAGGTCAAAAACAAGATTATCACAAAGTCATGAAACTGCCATGAGACATAGTTTGTCTTTTCTCAACAGCAGATATGTCACTATACTTCCTCTGAAAACCTATAAGGAAGATTCACATATGAAAATGATAAATAGTGCTATTATAAAAATACACATATTTTTAAGATCATTATTTCCTCTCATTGAAAAAAAAAAAGCTCAAAAAGTAGACACAGAATTCATAAAACTTAAATCATTTTCACCTACAAATAGTATTAAACCCCTCGAAATTTAAACCGAGAATGATAATATTCCCTGGGTTGCACTATAACCCTGAAAAGCTAATGCATTCAAGTATTTCTTAACAACAACCAAAAAAAAGCAAAAAATCCTGACATATTATTGAGAACAGAAAAACAACAGGTATTTTAAAATGCAGACAAGAGCATAATCAAACGAGAAGGTGTTATGCTCTCTAAAAAGGATCATGCTTTTTAAATATGGAAATAATCTAAAAGGATTTTTTTAAGAGGCTAGCAATGAGGAGCTAGTGTGCAGATGCATAAAATTGCACTTATATCGTTTAATTATATAAGAAACAAAAGCATGACATGCTTCAGCAGTGAAAAGGGCATCATCTTGCTTGTGATTGACAGTGTTTTCTGGGATGAAATCACGAACTTACAAAATGATTTAAGCAGTAACTGAAGGAATCAAAAATTATTTATAGACAAGTAAACCATGCTGCTTTTATTTGTGTGAGTGTTCCAAGGGAATAGTTTTGCTCAATACTTAAAAGAAAAGCAACAGGGACCTTTTAAAGCAACATTGTAACATTATAAAGTCATTCTATAAGCCAAGTGGAAAACTGTATTTCCATTTCTCCCTTTCAAATTCAAGACAGTATTTAATCATTTAGCATGAAGTGTAATGATGCGGTTAAGAGCTAAAGGAATCACCAAGAAGATGTTCTGTGTTTAGGTTGTGGACATGCGTCAGTGACCAGCTTCTGATAATGGTTTGCAAGGTTTGGGGGAGAGAAGGGAGTCAGTTCTTTAGCCAACAGTATTGTTTGCCTTACAACCTCGTTGTTATTTTTCAAGCAGGTTTATCCTAACTCTCTGTGGTGTCTATTACTCAATCTTGAGGAGCAGAGGGTAAAAGCTGGCATTTTGATCTTTCGTGCCCCAAATGTTGAAATTATTCTAATATTACAAGGAAAGCCACGGGGCTGGGTAGAGCTGAGCTTTCAGTCAGACATATATTGACCAAGAATGAGACTCTTGAAGAATGATAATATGAAACCTGACACTAAATTGCATTCTTCACTGATAAAAACTCAGCACCTATTAATTAGATTTTCCCCTTTCACTCTTAACTCCTCTTCTTTCTTTAAGAACAAGCACCATTTGAAGAGGTGTGAATTATCCTCTATCACCTTGTAGAATCATTTGATGTTAAAATAGAGACTACATTTATTTTTTTTCAGTCAACTCCCTGCCACGGCTCAGAAGGCTGTGAATATCCTGACCCTTTACTAACTCTCCACCTTCATTTCCTGCCAATCTGCCTCTCACTAATTAAGCACAGACACACTGACAGTTCCTATGGCAACACCAACTCTTCTCCCCACTCAGGGCCTTTGCCCCCTTTTCACTTTCTGCCAGGGAAGATCTCCCTCCAGATCTTCTGCACGCTGTCTGTTTAAGTTTCAGTTCTCAGCTTAAATGTCAACTCCTTGGAGAGGGCTTCTCTGATCATCCATCGAACGTCTGTCTATTTTCTTTTAGGGCACCCAGTTAGTACTTTTCAGTTATAAATTTTTATGCTACTTGTTTATGCTCTGTCTCCCTGACTATAAGCTATATGAGTATATATTCTTATACAAGTCTTATTCTTATCTGACTTTTAATAATACGAGCTCTGTAAAGCAGGAAATGTTTCTCTTGTTCACGTCTGATTGTCTTGAATCTATGCATCCCACAAGTTAACTAGTGCATAAGTACTTGCCGTACTTATGACCAGGTGACCAGCAAAATAGACACAGTCCTTGCCCTCTGGAAGCTCACTGTCTAATGAAGCTGGAGGTAGGGATGGGGCTTGTGGTAAATAGAACCTGACAGAGGGAGGTGCTCAATTAATATGTTTTAATTAGTTGGATAAGTAAGTTTATTTGATTTTATTATCATTCACTTCAGCTATTACCAAGACATTACTTCAGTGAAAAATTAAATTTTTCTTTAGGAAGATGAACGGATTTTATTTTCTTAAAAATCTCCTGCAAATATATCGTGTTGTATAATTTTGGGGGGAATTTAAAACAAGCAGAAGGATGCTACAGTGGTTATTTAAGTCAATGGTTTTAAAAACCATGTGAATCAGAATCACTTGGAGGGATTATTAAATCTGGGAAGCTGCCTCCCACCCTCATAGTTTCTGATTCAGTGAGTTGGGGGCATTTCTAACACTTTCTTATGTGTTGCTGCTGCTGGTCCAAGAACCACATTTTGAAAACCACTAAAAATTAATCATATTTGGAAACAAATTTCATTTCTTAAGGTATAACTTTCTGTTAATATTTGTGTTTTACTTCTGGCCTTCAATCTGCCCAAGCTATTTTGCACTATCATGTCAATTTGAGTGTTATTAAGCATTTGAATGGCTCAACAGGACCGGGAGTATATTTTCTTCTTCTGGTAACTTCTAAAATTTCCTTGCCATGTGCAGAGGATTTGAGAGGAACTCCCTAATAACTGAGAGGTAAGATTGTGTGATGTTTTCTACCTTTCCTGCTCAGTGTTACTATAGGACAGATGTTGTATGTTGTGTTTCATGTGATTTGAATCTCCTCTTGATATTTTATTATTGATGACTTTGTAACTTCTCCTAAAGTTACCAATGTTACCTTTGGGCTCTTATGCTTGATTAACTTAACTGAGTGAAGATATTTTTAATTCATAATTTTTTAATGTTAAACATTTATTCCACATTATTGAGCAGAAGCTACATGCAACTTCAGAAATGTTTGTAACAATTTCCTTGACTTTAAATGTCCTAAAAGGTAATGAAATGATATACACACAAGGAATACTTTCAAGTATTCCTTTCCAAGGAGATATTTGGTAAGTGCCACATGAGTGGCATAAACTATCCTAGAAAGACATGGCAGAGGAATAGAGTGTATTAAGTTAGGATAAAGAATATAAAGAAGTTGCTTCTAATCATGCCTTAAATAAAAGAATAGATTTCAGTAAGTGGATATTGAAAATTTTTCATTTTAAACTGAGAAAAGGCAAGAACACAGGAAAATAAGCAGGAGAGAATGTACTGGGGAGGAAGTGGTTCAGACAACCAAATGAGAGAGAGAGAGAGAGAGAGAGAGAGAGAGCGAGAGAGAAAGCCTGGGAAGAGAGAGATCTGGTTTTACCTGCAGACAGAAAGCCTTCCTGCCAGCGTAAAGAGGTGAAAATGAATATAATGAGAAAGTGGGCATGATGGAAGGAATTACAGTAACTGAGAAATATATTCAAATCAGCATTTTAAGAAGATGAAATAAAAAGTAATAGACAGGAGGGACTAGAGTAAAAATATCTGGAGGAGAAAAGCCCAAGTAAACAGCTATGTGACATTCTGTGTAAGGATGATCACAGCAGGAACTGAAAGGAAGAAAGTGAAGACATTCATTTTTCATGATGAATGGTGAAGGCAACCTTTGAAGTCATGAAAGCTGGTCTTGGTGGAGCCAAGAGATCAGTATACAAACAATGGTAGCGGGCTCAGGCTACGTAGAGGGCAGCGCTGAAGCCATAGGCATACCTGAGCTCTCCTAAGAATATTTAGCTAGAGAAGGAGGTGAAAAAGATTTCTAAGGACTCTCCCTGATTCTGAGGATCAAATGAAACAATACGTGTGAATTTTTAGCAGTGTGCCCTGCAAAGTAGGTCTTCAACAGATAAAAATTCATTTTACTACTCTAATGTTACCATTTCTAATAAGATGTAGAGAGTCCACAAGGGTAAATAGAAGCTTACAATGAGCCACTGATGAAAATTAGTCAGGTGGATGATGAAGAAAGACAAGGAAAATAAAAAGTGATAGTGTTCAGGAGGACTCAAAACATAGAAGGGGAGGAAAGTAAGGAGGTTTTGCAGAGACACAGGGTTCTGAATTTAAGGGCTTGGAGGTGAAGCCCCTGTAAAGAGAGTGAGTCTAAGGGGGAAAACGTGGAGTTGCAGAGGAGATGGCAGGAATTGCCGTCAAAGAGGACAGGAGGCTGTTAGATCAGTATGCAGGATGAATTCTCCATATGGATTTACAAATGGCAGAATGTGAGTTATAGAGTAAAGCTCTAAGCAAGTAACAGAAGTTCTTAAAAAAAAAAAAAAAGGGAGAGTATTTTGAAGGCATGTATACCACAGGGTTGAATATATTTGGGTTGGGTTTCCAAAGTGAAAACCTTGCTCAACAGTTGCGACTGAACAGCAAAATGGAATTTTCATAAACGGGTGATGCTAAAGAGCAAGATTATCCTTCTGATTTCAGGAAGATTTTGGAAGAGTAGAAAAAGGCACAGTGTCCACTGGAGACAGCTATAGGATAAGTTATCTGCTGCTAAGGTTGAAGTGTGCTTTATGGAACGAGCTATCAATAGAAGGGAGGATCCATGATATATGATGACTGTTACCCTGATCATCCCAGCTGTTCTCATCTTCCACAGGTGAATAAGTTACAGAGCCTCCACCTTATCAGCTCAGACTCGACCCAGTCCTGAGTTCAGGGTTGGATTTTGCTTTAGGAAACCTCCTCACAACAGTAAAATTTCTGTAACATGTGTGGATCTCTAAGAACCAACACAGCCTACTTATGCCAATCCCAACAGACCTATCTGTTGCCTGCCTCTCATTCTAGGGGGAAAAAAAGGAAGCATTTTCCCAGCCTTTCTAATAATTTAACGTAACCACGTGACCCACTTCTGCTAAATGAGACATAAGAAAAAGTGTGATGGGGCACTTCTGGGAGACATTTCCTCTAGCCTACCCTCTGCCAACTGCCCCTGCCCCCAAATATTCTTTTCTGCATGTGAACATAATAGTAATGTCTGGAGATGCTGCAGCCGTTTTGTAATTATAAGGCAACAAACATGGGAATGAAAAGGTGTTAATGATGATCCATATGATAGTCTAAGAAACTAAATCAATGCTACTAATTGCATTCTTAAATTCTGTGGGAAAAATAAGCTTCCAATGTTTAAGACACTACTTTTTCCCACTGCTTGCAACTAAATGCAATCCTAACTGGCACAAATGGCATAAGAGAAGTTTCAAACCTGGAACAACAGCAGTAGATAACATACCTGAGGACATAAGATGTATTTCAGAATTTATTACCCATACTTACCACTGCAGGGAAAATGCAAAAGGCCATTATATCACAAAATAAATCAAGTCCAAGATACTAGCTAAATAGATCTAACTTATTTTTATTTATTTACTTTTTAATGCACACAGAAGTATGTTATTTTGATTTGGGGATGCCAGTTTAAGTTTATTGGTTTTGTGTTTAAAAATGGTTTGGGGAACAAGTATAAGTGAAAACCTTGCTCAACAGTTGCGACTGAACAGCAAAATGGAATGTTCATAAAAGGGTGATGCTAAAGAGCAAGATTATCCTTCTGATTTCAGGAAGATTTTGGAAGACTAGAAAAAGGCACAGTGTCCACTGGAGACAGCTATAGGATAAGTTATCTGCTGCTAGGGTTAAGATCGACATTTTGGGTGGATTACTTTTCAACTGGACATTATGAAGTGGGTGGAGACTAATGCTATGTTATTGATAAGGAGAAACCTAAACAGTCAGCCATCTCATTAATTGTACAAATGACTATATTCCAGTATTCTGAATGGAAGAAATGCTTGGGATGATGATATGGGTCGCCTCCCTGTCTGGGTGAGGTAAATTTTATCTATAAGTTTTCAGTCAGAGACTAGCCAGTTCAGTGATTTGAGGGGGAAAAAAAATTATATCTTTGCTGTTTAGGGCTTTTATTCAATATATTTGACTTTCAAAACATGTTGCTATCGCAGTTTGCTTTAAGAAAAAGTGACATTTTTAGTAATGTTTTCTTCATTAAAACAAATGGACATATTATAGGTAGTTCTCAAATGTTGTTCTGTCCATGCTGCATTGACAATTTCTTACAGAAACTCAATTCTTAAATACCACTGCCTTCTAGCTCTCGGAAGAATACATTTCCTGCCTATTCTTCATGAAAAAAGGAATTTACTAGAATATTTTAAAGAAGGAAATAAAAAACATTGTTCGTTAACTATTGTAATATCCTACTTACCCCTACCCCATTAAGATACACAGCAGGACAATGAAAATCAGGATTTAGACTGGTTATTGAATGATATATAATTTGCCAGTATTCAAAATTCACTTTAAAAGACTTTTAACACTTAATGTACAGAATGCAACTTCAGTCTGTATATTCTTGTAGCATCTGAAATGCAACATAGTGTATTACAGACACGAAAGCCACCGTGAAGGAAGAATACCAACTATGTAGTTTGGCTTTGAGGCTTGACATCTCTCTCTGAGATAGAGACAAATGACATAACGTTATGAACTTAAATATTTTTTCCAGAAATATTTTATTAAGTGCTACAGTGTAGTTACTTTCTGTAACGAAAGCCTTGAGCTGTTCAGGTATTAAGCAAAAAGTGACTGTCATGACTATCATCATGCAGCCTGGTGGCCCTGGTGTCACCTATCTGGTATCCTTGAGGGGATCTGAAGATACACAAAATGCTTCCTGCAAATAATTAAACTGTGTTCTCAAATTGCCATAGGCAAATTTCAACACCAAGTCTTAGATTTAAAAGAGAATTACAATCAAGTTATACACATTATTTTCCTCATAATGCAAGCATGTGGCACATTTCCTATACAGCAAATGATAGAAATGATGAGCTGCTTAGGATAGAGTGACTTGAGGGGAAAGAAAACATATCATGAGTTTATACGTTGCACAAGTCAGAGGAACAAAATGCTGGATTAAGCCGCAATATTTCAACCGGAGAAAACAATTTTAGTTAGGAAATAGCCTCCAATTAATGTATTTTAAGTTGCTTTAACATTAGTATTTACTTAGATGCCTGACCCTGGTGTTTTCTACAAAGTAACACATGTTCTTCGGCATTTCATTTCAAAGTATAGAGTATCTTAATGATTTTTCTTTTATATGGGAGTGTAAACTAATTCCTCTATTCCAGTACTAATTGCCTTTGGCCTCTCTAGGTAATTAGTACTAGGCCATCTTATAAAATGTCTGCAACACTGAGGAAAATGTGTTTCAGAATTTATTACTCATACTTATCACTGCAGGAAAAATACAAAAGGACATTAGATTGCAAAATCAAGCCCAAGATGCTGGCTTAATAGATCTAATTTTTATTTTTATTTATTTACTTTTTACATGCACACAGATGATATGTTATTTTGATTTTGGGATGTCAGTTTAAATTTATGGGCTTTGTGTTTAAAAATGATTTGGGGAACAAGTATAAGTATTTCAGAAGAAAAGTTAAGATTGACATGTGGGGGTACTTTTCAGCAGAAATAAATATGGCAGTCTCTCTGTCCTCCAGTCATTCCATCACTCCAGGGTACTGAAGCATGGATTGTAAATGTAAGAGCACCTACTGTTCTGAGATCTCCATTGTACCAAGTTGCAATATTTTAAGAAATGACAGCTTCAGCTTTAGAGATAAACTCTCTAGGATTTTCTTTTTAATTCTGACTTTTTAGGTCCACTTATTTTTTATTAACTTCCTCAAATGTTAGTATATGTTATCACAGGAAAATTAATCTACTATTTTCTTGTACCTGATTTCACATTTTCTCCAAATTTGCATGTACTCATATCTTTAAGTCTTTTTACCTTAATGGAAAGGGCATTGCTGTCACAGAAAATTGGGAAGTGGGAGAAAAAAACTACCTGGGTGTTCCAATAGTTCTTAGTAGAAGAGTTATTCATTAGTTTATACAACATACAGGAAGGCCACATACCAAAGTGTACATTCAAAACCTTTATTGTAAACTGAGAGGAATTCAAATTCAGTTTTAATTGCAAAGTTAAAATTCCTACCTTTCTTATGTTTAATTAATCTTCATTTGGGCTTAAAGTGAGCTTATCAAACAAAAAAAAATGTCTAGCTTACACTGGGTAATATTTTTAAAAAGATGTTACAATAATAAAAGTAAAACTGATTCAGCAGTGATTCAATCTATTTCTTTCATTTTAATCCAAGAACCGTCTATATATTCCTAATATGGTTTCAGAGACCAATTTTTGTTTTCAGCTTTGCTATATGTGTCATTGATTCTAGAATTCTGAGCTCTTAAACAATATGAGACCAGTGGAGGGAAGAAAAGAAAACCACTAAGGGTGAAAGGTTAGGAGAGAGAAACTGTGGGAAGCACGGAACAGCACAAGCAGCACTGAGAGAGATGACATGACCACTGAGGTCGTAGGAATGTAACCCACACCAAAGAATCAATTTCAGATTTATTATCTTACTGGCTTTATGCTGAATCTTTAATTAAAGTCGTAATTTTCCAAGTTTAAAGTGATGGCTGAATATACTATGCCAAATTTGGGTTTGCGTTATGGCTGCAAGTCAAAATGCTGCTTGTGTTCCTCGTCATAAATATCCTGCAATAACTTGGTAAGAACAAGCCATGTGAGAGGCACAAATCGTGGTCTAGAGGGGACGGTGAGGAGGACAAACCATCTCCTTTCCTACTGGAAGGACAGCTCTAAGTCTTTTCATCATAAAATACCTCTTTTTGTTAATACTCCCATTATTTTCACAATCTCCATTAATATTTTCTTTACATGTAGTTCCTTCTTATGTTTAACTCAAGTTCTTAATACAGGAATTTGTACTGATTTCTTCGTGGTCTTTCACAGTTCAAAAAGGGCATTGGAGTAAGAATATTTTTTCTTAATATAGAGAAAGGCAAACAAAACAAAACAAAACAAAAAAACCATGAAATGAGCAGAGGAAATAATACATGTAAAATACAAAAATGTACATTTTAAAAGGTTATTACTTTATCACTAGAAAATTCCTTTTCAAACATTCCCTTTTAACATGTAGCTTCCATATACAAATCAAAGACTATTTCATCTAAGAGTAGCAGTGCGCTGGGTAAGCCCAAGGCATCTGAAATAAGGCAGCCTGGGTTTGAGCTCTGCTCAAATACTTTTGTGATCTTGACTAAATTATTTAACCTTTATAAGCCTCAGCTTTCTCATTTGTAAACTGGTTTTATCAATCTTACCTGCTTTATAGGTAGTTCACAACTATTCATTTAAAAATTTTAGCAGCATTTGGCATATAACTGGTTAAAATATTACAATATTTTGTCTATATTAAAATCATAGAGAATGTTAATGTAAGGGAGGTTGATGCAATTTGAAGTAAAGTTTATGTTTACTGCTACCTCACTTCCCTTTTTTCAGATTCATGATGCCAACCCTTTTCAGTTCCCATCACAGCGTCCTCTTAAGAACAATCAGCTCTAAACTGTGAGTCAGTCTGATTCCATAGCTGGTCGCCTTTTTGACACACGGCATCTTAAAGGAGTTGGACCTTGCCACCACAACTAAAATATTTCCAATGAGTTAAATCACAAAAAAGTGTTAAATCACAATACATATGAATTAGAAAATCTCTAGCTATTTTCACCAAAAACATAAATAAATAAATAAAAAGGAATAGGGGAAATTCATATTTTTTTGTTTCTGTAACAAGCTGAATGTGCCAAATTGAACAAAAAGAGAAATGTCTGATTTCCAATCAAGCACCTATATTACTCTTAGTATTCAAATATTGCTGAATAAAAGTTTAATATGCCTCTTTTCATAGAAAATTAATCACAATTTTTCATTTTTAATGGACACTGATCTGATGAACAATATCAGATGGGATGACATGGTGATTTACATAGGTATTTAAATTATTCCTAAGGGACAAAAAACATTGTCAAATTAGACTTAGGGTGCTAAAATAATGTGATAGTTAGCCTGAATTTATGTTTTCAAAAAGTTTATATATTTTCTCTGTGAGATAAACTATTATAATATTGTTTTTGAAGTAGCTCTTAAAAATTTTTTTAAAGATTTCATTTTAATCTGATGTGGAAAAATAAGATTTCCACATTTTACACGGAAGATTTGGAACTCACAAATAAATGACAATATTCTTCCTGAGCAGTTCTACTACATTTAATTACTTTAACTTAGTCTTAAGAAATACAATGCAGGTTCTGGGTTTTCGATTGTTGAAATGCATCATAGCATTTTTTTTTTTCTCTTTTCTGAACTTTATTTAAAGACAAATTAGCAAGTCATTGATTCTGTTTAGTTATGCTGTTTCATAGAGTTCGATGAAATGTAAAAAAACATTTAGTGGTTTCTGTGGCCAAGACCATTAGTACCCAAGGTAGCCATGAGGTGTTAGGGACTGGGTAGAGGAGTTATAAGGCTGACACACAGACATTTAATGGCATTGGCCTTGTGTTCCTTCCCTTATTTTCTATCCTCCCACAGGCAGATCATTACCAAAGGTCTTATCATATTTTTTCCCTCTACAGTATTGTCTTAGTCTGCTCAGGCTTCTATGCTAAAATACCAAAAAAAAAAAAAAAAAAAAATTGGGTGGCTTATAAATAACAGAAATTTATTTCTCACAGTATTGGAGGCTGAGAAGTACAAGATCAAAGAGCTGGCAGGTTTGGTGTCTGGCAAGAGTTTGCTTTCTGGTTCATAGACAGCACCTTCTCACTGTGTCCTCACTTGTTTTTTTTTTTTTTTAATAAAAGGTAAGCCGGCTCTCTGGGGTCTCTTATAAGGGTGCTAATCCCAATCATGAGGGAACCATCCTCATGACCTAATTATCTTCTAAAGCCCTGCTTTCTAATATCACCACCTTTGAAGTTAGGTTTCAAAATATGAATTTGGAGGGGACACATTTAGACCACATTATAATCAAAATTCCAAAGTCTCCTTATTTAAGTTCTACATGTGGAAAAATTATAAAAACTGTAGATAGAAAGCAACTTTTGTACTCTAACACTGGAGCAGGAGCCAACTTCTTAATCTCAGAAAAAATCTACCCTTCACTGTTTTAGAGTAATCCACAATGCGTGCTTTGTATATCGTGAATCCAACAGGCAGGAGAGGTTCCTGGTTGTTGTTTTATGGCCATTGTCCGGTATAGATTCAGTCTTAATAAAAATGGAAGAAACATAATAAAATATTAATGTAAGTCTTACAAGATTTTTAAAATCACATTTATGTTTGTATTTTGCTTTTAAACCCTTAAACAATTATAAACTAAAAATAAGAATTGAGAAGCCTTTCTACTGTTTATAGTTATAAAGCCAATTTCAGAGAATTTTCTAGGAAGAGTGCCCTCTCTTTACAGCTGAGTTGACAATCTTGTCTCACATAGACATTTAGTGGGCAAAACATTCTGCACCTTAACAAGTCCCTAATGTAAACATAAAGAAGACTGATATCTCAGCAATAACAATAGCACACCATTATGCTCTTTTTAACACGTTTACGCTTACCGTGTATGATATTGACAGATAAGAGCTTTATAGCTTAGAGTGAGCTTCTCCGGGTTTATATTCTTCAAACTACCTGTCCCCTGGGATCTTACCACTTTTGAAAGGATATATTAGACATCATGATAATAAGGAGAGACTTTTGTTTGCTAGCATAGTATCACAAACCTTTCAAACACAGTACATAATTTGCTTCTCAGCATTATGGCAGTGTATATTGTGTAGTTCAATGTGTCTCAAATTGAGCAGAAATAGTCTTCTCACCAATATAACTAAAACTACATATGTTTGTTCTAATATCTGATATTCATATAAGCTCTACAGCTTGCCTGTATACAGTGTAGATCTGTCGCTCATTTTCTTTACAGACTTTCTGTCTGATTGTTAAGGAGGAAAAGTTTTCCACGTGGCGTAGCAGGCCTTGTGAAAAGTGCAGTCTCCTCTCACATCTGTAAATGAAGTTGCTTCTCTTAATAAGTCAAGCCATAAGTAAAAATGAGTTAGATGTATTCCTCACTCATGCATATAAAACCACTGACAATCTAGAACTACTAAAACAGTGTTTCAAAAATAACTAAAAGGAAATATCTAGGCCAAACTGAAGATTATTTCAATATGGCATTTCAAAAATGTTCATAGTTCCTGCCTGCCTGTAATTTACAGCAGCTACAACATGCCCTTGTGCAATAAAACCCTTTACAAAATAAAAAATAATAATCAGTATTCTAAAATAAAAATACATAAATGGAATTGCATGGAAATCATGGAAAATTGCTAAACCCCAAACAACAATGACAAAAATTAAAAGCAAAACTGTATTTAGCCTGGCTCTTGCGGTAGATTTAAAAATAGATGATATAATATAACTAATGAAGATTTCAAACTTGTTTGTGTGATTCCATTTATTCCTACTTCAATAGAATATTGCTGAGGATATGTCTGAGGACTTAGAACATTATTTTTAATTTGATAATACTTGTTTTTCAGATATTTACAACACAAATACACAGACATTTATGATATAAAAGCAAAATATACACCATAACACTGACTCTGACTATAGAGTATATAATGATACTTTTTCATGTGAGACTAATAATGCCATAATATTTTGTCCATCTGCAGAATAAGAAACGATTTTGTTAGCCTAAAATGATTTCTCATACCTTTAATATGTTTAATATCTATTAGATATAAATTTAATATATATTTTATGGAACCTGTACTTGCCTGGATTATTTCCTGCACAGTGATTTCTGTTTGCAAAGATACCCTAACAGCAGCACAATGGGCACTATTTCATTCAACATTCATTCTTCATCTGTTTATTGAGCGTGTTCTTGGTACCCAACAATTACAGGTTGGGTAAAGGGCATAAAGAAAAATAATGATTTGTAATAATGAATATGCTAGTAATAATAATAAAAATAAATAAATAAATATGAGTTATAAGGCAAAAAACAAAAAACAAAACAGTTGACAGAGAATGAACATGCATGGGCCTTTGGATAATTCACAGCTTAATGCATAGATACAAAAGAAAGCCAAGGATTATAATAAAGTGTTAGGTATTTGCTACCAGGATATCTCTAACACCTTATTATAATAGTAATGTAGGTGGGTCACTTAACTCAGAAAGTTTAGGATAGATAAAAAGGATAGTGGTAAGGCAGAGAAGCCTCAGCTGATTTCTGAAGGAGAACACGTTGGATGGGGAAACAGAGGGAGGTGTTCCTGGTGCAAACATGGAATTCTGGGAGAGAAGGATGCATTTGTGAACATGCCAGTATTTCAGTATGCCTGGAGCATTGGTACCCATAAGGAGGCGATAGGACAAGAAGACAGGGACTAGGAATTCCTTGTGTCATGAACAACATGGTAAGGAATTTAAACTATCCTGAAGGAAACTAGAGGCCAATTGCAAGAAGATCTTAAGTTGTGTAGTGACATAATTTACTTCATGTCATAGAATGATATTTCTGTCCACAGTGGGATGGATTAGAGATGATCATGACTGAAGATCAAGAAAGAGATTGTTAGAAGAGTGCTGTAGTACAAAAGACAATTTGTAACTTTAAACTACATCAATAGATGTTTAGAAGGTAAGATCACACCAGAATATGGTGACTGACATTTTGTTTATTTTATTTGTCTTTGGGGAGAAGAAAAAGAAAAAAAAAAGGTTAATTATAAATTTAATAATTCTCATTGTAAAATCACCCAGAAAACTTAAGAGGTATAAAAAGGAAATTAAAATTGATTACAGTCTTCACATTGTTATCAATTTTACATTCACATTATATTTTCTACTGAATTAAAACAACTTAGGTGGTTTTATATTGTAAAAAATATTTCATTAATCAAAAGGATTTAATTTAAAATAATTGATGTTTGACATATTGATGTATTACTAGCTCTTTGTTTTTGAACATAGATATTCTTGCTGACTCCCTTGCCTAATGCATATGCTTGGCTTAACTGTTCTACCACACTGCAGTGTGTAATAACTGGTAAACTATTTGTACCTCAGATGAAATAAACTTTAAATCTACCAGAAATTCAATTACTTAAAGTGATGCAGTAGTTTATATTATTACCAGATAAACAAAGCTGAGCCAACTGGAAATTCAAGTATTTTAAAAATGTATTCCAATGTTCCTAACCTAATTTAAAGTTCTGAAGTTTCCTAATAACCTACTTATTAACGTTAATGAAATATGGGATTAAGACATGTATTCAGGAAGAATATGCTTTTGATGATTCTAAATATTAATGGATTTATGGCAACAAATTGATTCATAAAGAGCTAATCAAAATTGGACAAAATTGGACTTAAACTGGACGAAATTAGACGATATGTCATAAATGGGAAATCAACTATATAAGGTAGAAGTGGGAACCAATGAAATGTTTCAGAAAGAAAGATAAAATCAAGTTCAAGTTAACATGTAGCCAAGAATGATGATAAAACAAAGGAAATCACAAATATGATTTCCTGATTGTATTCAAGATAAAGTGTCTGCTAGAATCTAAGATGATCATGAAAATAGATTTTCTTAATAGGCTGACAAAAGTGTTTCTTTGAGGACATGAGTTAGAAAATGAAATGAAATGGGTTTCATCTAAGTTTGAAATTAGATCTTTTTCTTCCCCTCTGTATATACAAACTATTCAGTTATCTTGCTGTAATTCCAAACTCATGAAATAATCTTTCTGAATTAAAATTGATTTTCCTAACTAGGAAGTGAGTGTGCAATGTGAGTTTGTTCAATCAATTAATCAACAAATATTTTCAAACCCATAATTATATTACAAATCATAGAGCAAGAGAGGGGAAGAGAACACAGTAGATTTTGTGTTTTTAAAAATATATAATAGAAAATCTGAACTAATATAGAATACAAATGTAGTCCTCTGGAAACTAACTATAATAGATAGAACATTTCAAGGAATATAGATGAATACATATGTGTGTGTGTATTTATGTGTGTGTGAACACATATCAACCAAAATGAAACAAGAAATTTTCCACATTATAAAATTATATTGGCTTTCTGTGCATGAATGGGAATTATGTAAATTCGTGCAGTATGAGTTGAATTTTTATGGTCTGATCAATGCCAGAACCAATGTAGTATGAAGCACACATTTTTTATTAACTAACTTGACAGTATTAATTGGGCAACTTCTCTGGTTCAGAACCTATTCTAGGCTAGTAATATAGTAGGAAACAAAATAGACTAAGTCCCTGCACTTGTCTAACTTTCATTCCAGTGGGCAGCACAGGCAATGATAAACAAGTGTATTAAAAATATAGCAGATGGTAACAAACGGTATGGAAAAAATATAAGGAGGATAAAGGAGTAAGGTCATGGCAGGGGTGGCAGAAGGATGCTATTTAGGTCAGGTGTCTGGGTAGCCTTTCCGGTAAGGTGACATTTGAGCAGAAACATAAAGGAAATTAGGGAGTAAGCTGTGCAGATGGTGAAGGAAGGATACTGCAAGCAAAGAGATCTGTAAGAGCAAATAACCCTGATGCAGAAGTGTGCTTGGCAGCTTCTAGGAAGTGCATAAAACACAGTATGTAAATGAGAGGTGTGTGCAAGAGGGAAGGAGGGATAAGGTGAGATCAAGTACTTTGTAGAGGCTGGGGTAGAATATGTAGGAACTTATAGGAAGAGAAGAACACAACCATTTGTCTGGAATTGTGCCTGTTTACACATGTTGTCTGGGAGTAATTATTAATAATTTCCTTTTCTACTGTGTAGACCGTCTTAGTGTGGGTGGTAAATTATACGGACACCCTAGTAATAGCTCACTGAAATGAGTGTAGTTTTACTGTGAGTTAAGTGTGAAGCTTTTTTTTTTCCTTTGGAGATATGATGAGTCTCAAATGGTAACATAGTCACTCTGGCTGGTGGAATAGGCAGACACAGTAGTCACACAATGGAAAAATAAACTTGTTAAAGGAGGGTATCGAGATAACCCAGGCAAAATTTTTTGTGGTGGGTTGGGCAAGGGAGTTTTTGTTGGATATGGGGAGAACTGGTAGGACTATGAATATAGTTTGAAGTGGGAGAAAACATGATTTACTGATGGACTGAATGTGAGATACTAGAGAAAGAGCAGAGTCAAGGGCGACTCTAATGTGTTTGACCTTAGGACCTCATTGAATGAAGTTGCCATTTACTAAGATGCAGGAAGATTGAAGTGGATCAGGTTTTGTGGTTTGGGGAAGTCAGGAGTATGGTTTAGGTATGTTGCATTTGAGATGTCTATTTAGACATCCATGTGCTATTGGATATGAGAGGCTAATTCGGGGAGGTGCAGGTTGGACATATAAAGCTGGAAGATGGTACATAAAAGCATAAGCCTAAATGAGATCACATATGAGGTACATATGCGGAAATGGACAAGAGTTCCCAGGAAAGCACTTGAATGTTAAGGAGTTAGGGAGATGAGAGGAAACTAGCAAAATAAATTGAAAATAAGTGGCCAGTGAGCTAAGGTAAATTAAAGCAATGGAGTACCAGGAACCAAATAAATTGCTTCAAAAAAGATAGGATGAACAACACTGTCCAATCAAACAAGGACAGAGAATTAACCATGAAATTTAATAATTTTGATGGCATTAGTGATGTTAATACCAGAAATTTTGGTATTTCAAAGGAATGGTTCACAGTGAGTATAGACAACTCTTTAAGGAGTTATGATGTATTTGGTAGCAGAGTGCTGAAGCAATACATGGAAAGGGTTGTGGGATTAAATTAAAATAGGAGATTTTATCATGGTTTCGTAAACTAGTGGAAATGATCCAGTAGAGAAAGAAGAATTGATGTGTGACCAAGAAGAGAAGTAATTGCTAGAGAAATATTGGCTAGAAGAGAGAGATGAGATTTAATGAAGATAGGAAGGTAGAATGTTGATCTATGGAACTGGAAGACAGAGGAAGTTAGGTATGTGTTCATGGGAACACATGGAGGTTCTTTTCTACGTGTTTCTTCTTTCAGTTACATGGGAACTAAGATCACTGGCTGATAGAGAAGATGGGGAAAGAAGTATTAGGTGTTTACGTAGATAGAAGAAGGTATGAAATAATTACTTAGGAAAATGGGATCATGGAAAAAACCCTAAGAACATAATCTGGATGGGCTGCTAAAGAGGGTTTACAAATCATTTGAACCTACAGGTCATAGGTTTAAGAAAAAAAACATTATCTTCAGGTCCAAGAAATTGGCAAAAATTGTCATTTTGGTTTAGGGTTTTATAAGGTTATTTGAAAGAAGGGAGAGAAGGACAAGGAGGATGGGTCCATAAGGGAATTTCAGAGGGCAGAGTTGAAGTTTTGATACTTTAGGTGAAGAGGAAGAAAATATTAGACTAAGGGACAGGAAGTTCCCATGAGTATGAGTGTCAGGATGAGGAGAATTGACATGGGTGAGTGTAGGGCTTTTTGGTGACTGCTTTAGGATCAGTTCTGGAATAACCAAGGCTCCTCGTGGCAGTGAAACAGAGTAGTTGGGAGGTAGCAGGAGTGGAGATCCTACCAGAGCAGGACGTTCTGCGTATGTGTGAGAGGTGGTACTAAAATGAATGGTCCTTAGTCTTAGTGATGCAATCACATCTGAAACAGTGATAAAGGAGGTAGACAGTAGCAGAAGCTGCTGCATTTAATAGTTCATGCGATGAGGTATCTAGTCCGGATGCTTTGAAACTGTGTTGTACAGAACCTTGGAGAAATATAAAATAGTACAACCTGAAGAAAAACCATTTAGAACTCTGGGGCCCTCTTTCTCCAACCAGAGTATCTCTGGCTATCCTTGTAAAATAAGTACATTACGATTATACATTAATTTTTTTTTAATTTGCTTTTAAAATAAACAAGCAGACAAAAAAAAAAAAAAAAAACCCTCTGAAAATCATTGATTTGCTCCAAACTGCACTTAATTATTATAATCTTCCTTGAGATTATACTGCTAAAATAGGGTGAAGCCTAGATTAAAACACAAAAATGTCGACCTCCAAAGCTCATGCTGCTTCCACTATACTTAAATTCTATACAGCCTAAACTCCTACAGTTACATTCCACAATTTTGCCTTGGTTATACTTCACTTAGTGCATCTGTCCAAAAGTTGCCCGTAATGAATACATTTGCAATTTCCGGGTTTAAGTTAGGCTATTTTTTAAAGTTAATTTTTAAAGAAATTATTTTCCTAGGAGACTGAAAAAACTTTTTGTTTTTCCTCAGAACTTTTTTAGGCTTTGGAAGTTTTATGTGAGTACCAGGAAATCAACACGAAGAGTTGATGTGAAACTTAATATTGGCCTCTAGGGAGTCATGAGTCCTGGAGGAGTCCCTCGGAATTCTTATGTGATGCCCAACATGAAAAATATAAAAATCAGTGAGAAGAATTTACCTTAGATCTAGACTATGAATACCACACTTGCATAATACTACAGAAGATTGCTAGGCCAGACAAACATGGGGATCATTCTTCTTAAAACGTAAATAGTAATACCAATTCTCTTTAAGGTAACCACCTTCATGCTGTCAAAGTGAAGTCTGCAAAAGGAGATGGTTTTTTAACAAGTCACTGGGGGAATATTTTAGAATTGAGTGCTAACATCACAGCAACCAGACAGTGTATATAAACACCTTGTCAAATTTAAGCATATTTTCCCCAGTAGACACAGTGGAAATAAACTTCACCCTTGGTCATTCTAATAGAGAAAGTAACTAAATCTTTGTAGATTAAGAATTTTTGGAAAAGCTGCTCTCCTTGCAGTGGGTCTTCCAAAATAATGCCAGCATTCTGAAGGCAGAATTGGGTAGAAAATGATATAAACGTGTAACAAAAGATCAGTGGGGAATTAGTGATAAAATCAGCAGGAAATTCATAGTGCTCCAAGCAATAGTTCAGTCAGCTGACTACTGATAAACAGAGGGTGGGAAAGCCAAGCACAGTCATAAAAAACAGCAGGAAAATGGAATGCACCAGCTGGAATCCATGGAAGCTGCCAGGGGGTCCACTGAGAAGTTAATTGAAGCAACAAGCTGAGACAGCCCAGTAAGTCAGAGAGTAGTCTCATGGAGACAGAGAACGGCAGCAAGAAGAAACTGATGTACCAGTAAGGAAAAGAGAGCAGACAACAGGATGAATGAAGGAATATTAATCTGAGCCAAGTCTTGGGTAATTCTTGGCCATGCATGAGGGATACAGATGTAACTCTAACAGCCAGCAAACAATCAAAGAAAACAGACAGCCACATGCTAGATGTAGTGTAAAATATACATTTGAGTTATATGGGAAAACATTTGTTGTTTTTCCCATGACATATTTATTTAAATGGTCTATTTAATTTCTCTTTGAAAACAAAACACAAACCAAAACTCCAACAAATTACTTTGTGCTAGTACAATACAGAAAAATAGTCGATAATGATCATGGCAGTCCATACAATTAATGATAAATAGGGATATTGCAGTTTTAGATTTTGGGTTTGGAAGAGATGATTATGTTGAATTAATAGAAAGATGAGCTTTTCTACTCACAAGTTCTTGGCAGTAGCTTCACTTATACACAGGTTGCACTTGCTGTACGAGCTATCTAGGAAACATACTTGCTAGTACTACAAGTCAATGCATGGAAGGGTTTGCTCATGGATGTTGTATATGCTGAGACACAAGTGACATTAGAAAGCTATGCCAGATCAGACTCCAGGAAAAAAGATCCTCAAAGAACCATTTCATTTTTGTTCTCAGTACAGAAATTGTACACATTAGGAAGAGAAATGAGCAGAAAGGAGAATCTGGGCAAGCCCAGCTAAGAACAGATAAGCTCTGTTTCTGAATGTTTGCATTTGAAAGAGAAATAATCACAAAATATTTTGAAGGATATGGAAGATGTGTTACCCTCTCAGTGTTAAATTTGTAGATCTAACATCTTTCTTAGAGCTTTTAGGTGTGTTTTCTGACCAACAAATAGGAAACTAGCACTACTGTCAGCACCACTATAAAATAAAAGTAATTAGAGAGTAATCTATAATTCTACTTCTTTGATAAAGTAAAAAGTATTTGGAAAGATCCTGACCACTTATTACAAAAATGTCCTCACCTTTGCATTTTTCAATTTATTAAAATTTAACAAGTTCTCTGAAGACACAATGTATACAAGGGCATGTCAAAAAGTTCATGGAAAGATTTGTATTATCTTTCAATTCTATTTTTCCATTAATTTTTTGAAGTACCCTCATATACTTAGTAATAAAAGAATTAAGAAAGACAAAATTAACTGGACAAAATTAATTAGATAGGAATGAATGGCATTTTGAACTAGAGGAGAGAATTAAATATTTTCAAAAAGAAATTAGATGTGGAAACTTATTCCTAAAAGAATATTCATTTTATTAATATGAATCATTTAGTATGCACAAAATACTATGAAATTTCAAGTACTAAGTAACTTAATGTCAACTTTACTAAAAAATTCTAATAAATGCAGTATTCCGATTTTGACTTATTTTCCAATATAATATCATGTTAAGATATAAGATCTATAAAAATAATTTGATAAAAGATGAACAATACATAAAAGGTTATTCTTTTCTCACAGAATGAACTAAATCTCCCCAAAGTATAAGCTTTTGGATAGTTTGGCTCATATAATCAGAAATAAGTTTTGTGTAATTTATATGGAATCTGATTTTTAATCTAACATAAGCTGCTATGAATAGACTTAAGAAACACATAGTCAAATGCAGAACAATATGTGTCAAAGATTTCAAAAATTTTCTACTGTGAATCATCCTATAAGGTGTTTATTAGAATTAATTTTCTGCTGTAGTCATTGTGCTTTTTAAAACTATCACTTATTGAACATTATTTGTCACATTATTTTACATATATATATGTATATGTGTGTGTGTGTGTGTGTGTGTGTGTGTGTGTATGTGATTGCATTTATTCCTTAATGTAGGTATTCTCTCCATTTTATAAATGAAGAAGTTGGAGATGAACATGCCAGAAATTTATATGGGCAAGGTCAGAAAAATTAGACATTTTTATCAATGTACACTGATAAAGTATAAGAAACTATGACTTTCATAGCATGATGTAAGCAGCTATTTTCAAACTGAATTAGAATTGTATTATTGGAAAGTATCTTTTAAATATATGTCTGAAAAAATTGTAGAGAAGAAATCTCCTGCATTCATTACATGCAAAGGGTATGGTATTTGTGGAATTCTTGAGTATATATTATATCTTCATATTTTATCCACACAATCTTTTATCCATTTCTTGAAACACTGATAAATTAGCTTAATAATTTAGAAAGGGGGTGGGAATGTCTGTAATAATTGTTAGCCACATGAAATAGTGGAAGAGAAATGGAGCTTGTGTCAAAAGATCTGGTTTGGAATTCTATCCCTTCCAATTATTAAGTTTGAGAAAACCAAGTATCCACCTTGAACTTCAATTTCCTCTTCTGCAAAAAAGGATAACAACACTGAATTATCCATCAGACAGTTTTTATGAGGTTCAAAGGAGATTGTTAAGGCAACTTGTAAAACTATAAGTTGCTGTTTTCACATAATGCTTAAAATTTTATTATTCTTAATATCCCTATTTTCCTATATATATGCTTGCAATTCCAACCTTCTTTTTCATTTTTATTAGAAATATTTAGCATCATATTATAAAACACTTATTTTACTGTATGCTAAGAACACTGGAAGGAAAAAAAAGTGTGGTGAATAAAAATAGCTCTTATTTTGATTTCTTTCTAACTTTTAAGAAATTGAGCAATGAACAACATTTTAGAAAATACAAAGGCTTTCAAGCCTCTGGTGGAATGAATGCTGCTGGAAGGAAGGGAGCTTTGAACATGTACAAAGGAAGAAAACATGGTACTTCTTGGACTCTGCTTTTCTTACAGAGTCTAATGGCCACAGACATAAAAGCAAAATGAGAATCTATAATGTACATTTTCAAAATTCCTCAAAAAAATTGTCATAAATAAAAACTTGAAGTAGGTATAAAATGCAAGTGATAAAATAGGCATTTCCATTAGGGCTTGGTGGAAACATGCATGAGCACCTTTTAAAATGCAAATATATTACACATTATGTTACTTTGGAAATGTTACAAACACCTATGCATCAAGGTTATTTTTTAATAGCTGCTACAGTATTTGAATTAGCAATAAATCATTGCAAATATATCTCTCATACTAAGAAATGTGAGTTAATCTGAATGAAGTAATTCAGAAATTCTTGCTAAAAATTATGTTTTTAAATATAATTTTGATAAGTATATTAAAATTTTACATAAAAAGATAAGTTGGAATGCTTCCAAATATAATAAATCTTTAAATGTGTCATCTTGAAAACAAGTAAATATGTATTTAAAAGGGGTTGATTAGATTCTATCATGAAATGAAATAAAATTTAATAGAATAATCGTTTTTTTAAAGTCATTTCCATTGTAGTTAATCAAGTGAAAGTAAGGCTTTATAGTTTAAAAAAGAATTATTTGAGTCCTTACAGTATTTTAATAATTGTTTGCAATTCTAGACTCATATAAAAAATTCAACTTCATTTGTTTGGCAATGAAATTGCATTAACTATTAATGAATAAGTAATTGAAAGCCAAATGATCTACACTGAACTCCCACTACATTTAAAGTGTTATTCTAGGCCTGGACATACACAAATCATTGTAATATGGACTTTGTACTTGAGCATTGAAGAGTATAAACAGAAGGGAGACAGGTACTTAACATCATAGCAGGTAAGGAATATAAGAGAAGGAAGAAAAATGTTTTGTGAGAGCTGTGGGAACACGAGTAGGAAGGCAGAGATGTTTTTGAAGACATGGTAGCATTTTAACAAGAAGTTGCACCCCAAGGAGAATTTTAATAGTTAGAAATGGGTGGTTTTAGGATAGGGGTAGAAATCCAGGCATAAAAAGTATGATAAGGGCAGGATGAGAGAGAAATTGCAGATGATTTGAGAAAACACTGATTATCTGCTGTAACCAGCGGATGAGCGTGAACACCTCTGGGCAGGTGGGGAGAGGCAGGCGGGGCTGTGAGGCTCTGTCATTATGCTCAAGCCTTGCAAATGTGCTCTGCACAAAACTGGCTGCAAACAGAGGTTGTGAGGAGGGGAACCATGTGATAGCACTCACATGAGCCTGGACTACAGAACAGCAAGGCCAGAGTCAGGACAAGGAGTTAGAAACTTTACACTTGAGAATCATGACTAACTCATAAAGGTCCCAGGACAAAATCAAAATGCGAGGACTTTTGTTCAAAAAGCAGGGAGAAAGTGTCACTAAATGTACTGAAATGTAAGATTTTTCTCTTTCTCCTGCCTCTCTTTGTGACATGTCATGGTGTTTTTTATTTGCTTCTTAATGTCCACCCCTGTGGGCATAGGGATACCAGCAGAGATAGTGCTGACCTGCCACTTGGTGAGCAGTGTTCCATGCTGTCAGGGTTCCCCTCCTACCATCCTCTGGACAAGAGCTGTGCCCAGACTAGGGCAGGGAAGTCAACTCTCCCTTTCCCCAGGCTTGCAGCCCCAACACACAGCAGACAGCAACCCCAAGGGGTTAAAACCTCCATGACATACCAGGATGGGGACTGGCGAGAGGCTTGCCACTGAGGAGCTGCCCACTGCAGACCCCGGGGTGCTGCCAGCCCAGCCAGGGAGGGCCATGCCCTGTCCTGACCCTCTTGGTGCCAGTACTGAGTCCTCCAGCTGAGATAGGTGGCAGGTGGGAGAAGGAAGGGGGAATTTGGGAGGGTCAGGAGGTACCAAGAGGTGGACCAAGCAGCTGAGAAAAGGAAGGCAGCACAGGTGGACCATGTGAAACTCCAAGACCCCACCCATGCTCAACTATGCCTTTGGCCTTCACCTATAAAACACATTCAAAGAAGAAGTTATTAAGAGTTTTAAGCTGCTAATCTCAAGAGCATTAAACTCAAGTGCAGAGCCTTTCTGTATGGGAGGCCCTATGTGACTACACTAGTTGCACAGCCATGAAGCTGGTGCTGCCAACAGCCATGACATTAGATACCAAAAGCTTAGAATAAGGCACTAATAATGAGAAAGGAAGTGTGCAGGGAGAGCAAAGAGTAAATCTGCAAGTATAAGGTATATGACCAATGGCTCATTTGATATGCAATTGAGTATAAGAGGGTAGCCAGAGATAACTAAGATTCTGGTTTGAGTTACCAGGTGAATAGTGATGTTATTAATCAAGAAAGAAACCCAGAGGTGATTATGTGATATTTGTGAAGGAAGGAGATAATAGATTTGATTTAAGACATGTTTACTTTAAGATGACTACTGAATATATAAGCAAAGTCAAGAAGGCTGGTAGAAATGCGATCTGGTTCCTCTTTAGAAGACAGTAGATTTTAAAATCATTCACATAGACTTAATAGGGGTAAGTGTAGTATTCTCTTCCAGAAACTTATGTCTGGCCCAGCATAGATCAATATAATTGCCTCTATTTTGAAGAAAAGACACTGTTGCTCAGTAAAACTTCACGTCTGGTGCAATATCCTTCAGCTAGGGTTTAAACTCAGCCCTTAATATCTCCATTACATTAATGATTGAATAGAGACACACCATGCAGAGACCCAATATGGAGACCTTTCAAGAATGGGGAATGATCCGGGGAGGGAGACTCTTAAGAAGTGGCCAAGGGGGGAGCTGAAGAAACAAGGAAGTATTTGTAGGCAATGAAGTTGTAATACATTGAATGTTTGTGTCTCTCCCTTCCCCACAGAAACACCAAAATTCATATTTGAAATCCTGATCCCCAAGATGATTGTATTAGGAGTTGGAGCCTTTGGAAGGTAATTTAAGTTATGAGGGTGGAACACTCATGAGTAGGATTAGTGCCCTGTAAAAGAGACCCCAGACAGCATTCTAGCTCTCTTTCTGCCATGTGAGGATACAAGGACAAGAATGCAGTTTGCAACCCAGAAGAGGTCTCTCATCAGAACCCAACCATGCTGGCACCTTGATCTCAGACTTCCAGCCTCCATAACTGTGAGAAATAAATTTCAGTTGTTTCTAAGCTACCTAGTCTATGGTGCTTTGTTACAGCAGCCCGAACTGATTAAGAAACCAAGAGGTAAAAGAAGTTAAACAAAATTTTATATTTTACTTATTTTGGTATATCATCCCGGTTAGGTAACCAGTTAATTAATGGATTCGTGAAGAAATAAGATACTTTTAAAAATGTTTTCTTTTGTTAATTTTGAGCATATAAAAGGAAAAATAATAATAATTGAAATTATTATTGATTCCATGCTTTTTAACATCTAAGGGCATGTTTTCTTACCTACAAATAAATCATTAACAACTTGGTGGTGATATCAGTAGACTACCTAGTGGTCATAGAAATTTTTCCACAATTTAACATTTTAACTCCACTTACTCACCCACCCATCTTCCTCCATAAAATTTTTGAATCTTTTACCAAAATTAAGTTCATAAACTGATTATTTCAGAATGATAGGTATATTCAATAATTGTATTAGACAGATGAAGAATATGTCTCTAAGAAACATATATATTGTTTTGCTAAATGTTTATTTAGGTATAAATGTTAATGTGCATATGTTTTATCAGTTTTACACATATTATTTGTGTATATACATAAGTATGTATATATGTGCATGTATATTTACATGTACAAATGCTGTATGGATATATTTATACATATATGATATTATTTATTTAAAAACTAGAGCATGAAGGAATGTTACTCTGTTATGTCATTATGTTCAAGTCACAGGTTAATTATTGAGAAGGGAGCTCTTTAATAAAATCTCGGCTGGTCTATTGTGAGTGTTCTCCCTTTTGAACAGCAGGATTTCTTCCATACTGTATGTGCCACATAATTACTTCACTTGAATGCAATACTTTAATGAAGACCAATTTAATTAAATTAAATTTCTCCCGTGTGGTAACTCAATCAAAATGTATCATACCCTCATTATAATGTTATCTGTAGGAGTTCAACATTATAAGTGCTATAAGGAGGGTTTATTTTAATGAGAGCAATAATAATAAACGGTACTTTATCAAGTTACACAATGCAATAGTGTAACTGAAAGTTTTTTATTAAGTTCACAGTGTATGCATTTTAGTTCCTAATTAGAATAGTCTCTTTATGTTGCTTTATTAGGGGTAATGCCATTCAAATAATTATCTTTTGTTCAACTAATATTTATGACAAGCCTTTACTTAAACTGGTATAATTAAATTTACATAAATAAGTAAATACTTTCTTTCCAATTCAGTAGTTATCATCATAGGCTTCGTTTAAAAATGATTCATTCTGATTTCATAGTGTTCTCATTAGACTGGATGTATTGCAACTTGAAGGAATTTGATCTACACTGTCATGGGTCAAGATCCAATAACATCCTTTTGTTCAACAAACTCAGTAAACTAGGCAAAATAAGAGGGATTTAAACCGGTAACTTATAACTAACAGAATTTTGAATAAACATAACTGCTTATGTTTGGAGGAGATTTAAAACTACTTATACCAAAATAAATTATATGTATTAATGTCTTTTAGGTATACATAACTAGGAACATTAATAAACATGTCTCCAAAGAATGTATTCCTCAGGCAAATAAAGCTTGAAAAATATAACAGTAGTAATTAGTTTTAGTTTTACTAAACAAAGTCAAACTGTAAAATTATAACTATCCTTCTAGACTTTCATTACAGACTGCTTTACAACCCAAGAGATAGCATAGTGCAGCAGAGAGAACTCCAGAATAAAGTTGTATTTCAAATTACCAGCCTCTCCACAAAGGGAGCTCAGATTTATTCTAGTTTTCAACTTTTCCCTCTCCCTCTAAGATTTATTTGGCCACTGAGCTCTCTTGACCGTACCATCAAAATGTCTCTGGAATCCATCTACCCCTTCCTCTCTGTCCTCCTGCCACTCTCACAATTCTGGTACATTGGACTATTGCAATAGCTTCTTGGTATTTCTGCCTTCAGACTCAGCCTCTTCCAAAGCCGCCTCCATATTGCTTCAAAGGAACTTCTAGATCCCAGAGATGCCACACTATTTTAGGCCAATTTTAGATTAGGCAACAGGAACTCCTACCTGGGGCTTTGCCTTTTAGAGGGCCTAGCTCTTCCCTTCCTTCAGCCACACCCCTCCATGTGGCACAAAGTAATGTACAGGGCATTTAAGATGTGGCCATCTGGAACCTTCCACACATTTCCTCCAAGACCATAATTCCCCCAGCACCCCTGAGGCAGCATCTAAGGTCAGCTTGAATCTCTTTTTCAGGTTCTTCCTCCTGAGAGCAGATTGCTACTATGCTTACTCCTAGGCCAGAGAATGGCCAAGTGGCACCTGTTTGGGGAACAGGAGGGCAAAACTTGGACATATGAGCTGGGCCGATGTTGTTGGGACTGGGGTGGGAAGAGGCTAGATCCGAAAATCTGAATCTCCCGATTCTGCTATGTTGTAGTACAGAACTCTGAGGAGTCTGAGAATTAAGAATTTGATCCTGATCTTCCAACTTATTATAAAAACATGTACGAATAAGGAAGAAAACATAGAAACATATTTTATTTAACTGTTTGTTATAGGTTTCAAATACCCAGATCCGTAGTATGTAAACCTCCATTTGTCCTCTTACTCAGGGCCCTGTAAATGTTTGGGACGGCCTGACTACATGCCGCACAGTACTTTCCTATCTGCCTGGAACTCTCTTCTTTTTTTCCAGCAGCCTCCTCCATAAGCTTTCCTTAATTCCCTTCTCAGGAAGATTTATGACTTCTCACTTTGTGTTCTGACTGTACATGCCTTTATTTTAGAAAGTATTGTAATTATTAAGAAGAGAGCTTGGTTCTAGTCCTCTAGTTTTATTTACTAGTTGTAAAAATGTGTGCAAATTTTATAACATTTATAAAATGTATTGTTTCTTCTATAAAATAATCTAGTTTAATTAGATAATAAACATAGTTAATGTTTTTTAAGTAAGTATTATGGATTGGGGTGCTGTTTTAAATGATTTCCATTATTAATTTATTTGTCTCAGCTAGAATCTTGGCGCTTGTGTATCATTAAGTCATTCACTTTAAGAAAAGGAGGTCAGAAAAGTTAAAAAAAAAATTCTAATTTACAAAAATTGATAATTTTGGCTATCCTTCTTTTAAAAACTAATGTAAACAAGTTTTTATTTAAATCAATTTTAAAATTTCTAATCAGTAGCCCTTTTTTTTTTAGCAACTATAGTAAATGTTTAGTTTTTTTAGAATGTTATCATTTTGGAAATATTTAAAATATTAGTGTTCAAAAAATTAGACATTCCTTTTTATTAAATTTAGATTTCATATTTACTAGTTCTAAAAAAAAGTTTTTGACAATGTTTTGGAAATTATTAAAAAAAGAAAAGTTTCATGGCCGAGACATCATGAATTTAAGAAAAAAAAAATCACCTTGTTGACAGTTAGATTTTATTTCGAAATACCAATAATCTTTCCTCCAACAATAGTATTCTAAGGAAATAAAATTCTTAATAGTAACAAATGGGTTGATGTAAACCATCATTTTAAGCACATCTGTAATTAAAAATGGCAAACTCTGTGCCTAGCCCGAATAGAAAATGTTCTGCAGCGTATTGTGCTAGCCGAGCATTTTGCCACTAATCACTCAGGAAGCACAAGAGACAAAAAGGCCTGTGTGAGAGCCCATCAAACCAAAATTAGCTACAAATTGGAAAGAGAAAAAAACACAACTTAGATAGAAAAGTAAATAGTAATATAATACTTTTATGATGTCTTGTTTTCTTTTTAGGATAAAATTTTTTTACGTGGAAGTCTTTTCATCAACATCAATATACTTATAAACCAACTAGTAATTGCTTCCATATACATGGAAATAACATGTATATAACTTTCCTCCCATCCTAAAAATGTACAAGTTATGAGAGACAATATTTCAGATTAATATGTTCAGAACCAAAATTAATGAATGAACAACTTATCAATCAAATGTAGTATTAATAAAAATCTCTCAAAATAGAGTATTTAGTAGATAGAGAAATATCAGCATCGTATCCACAGACATCATTCTACTCCCATAGAAGAGTGATTGCATTCCTGTGGTGTGTGTGTATATGTGTGTTTGTGTGTGCATGTGTGTGTGATTCAAGGAAATATCCTGATATCCAAATTTAGTTTGATGTGTATTAGAATAGAGATATTACATAAATATAAAGTATGCTTAAATGTTCCTTAAACAGAAATAATTTGTCTACAACAAGAGCTCAAAATCTGAGGTGACCATATATAATAAGTGTACTGGCATTTGCAGAAATCTCAGGGTGGATGTTAGATTAGCCACCAATCCCAAAGTTCGAGTCAATGAGTATCTGTAATTGTAGGGTTGAGGTGATCCTAGATGACATTTCACTTATACACTGTTGACATTACTAATTTCTAACTACATATATGGAAATAGAAGGTCCAAATCCAAATAGAACATATTACTTAATCTATGTAAATCCTAATTTTCCTTTTTGTATAATGGCAATTATTGATGGAATGAAATGAGACAAAATGTATTAAATGATTCCTTGTCTGGTATATAACAGAAGCACAATGAATGCTTTAGAATTAGTTTTTAAGTACTAGATAGTTCATTTAAATGTTAACTCAATTTCTCTTAGGCAAACAAACAATAAGTCCCACTTGAAATTCGGTAGGAAACTATAAGAGCAGAAGTTTTTACTCTAGAGTCCATAGACCTTTGGATAGGAATGAGGATATGTAAATAGATAAAATCTGTGAAATTTGAATTCTTCCTGAGATTGTGTGTGTCTGTATAAACATATACCTATATACCTCTCTTTCCCTGGAAATCAGGGATGATTGTAAAATTCCACAACCCTTTTGTATTCCAAGAAATGGCAAGGCAAAGGACCACACTGCTCCTGCATATTGCTACCTCCACACTTCCTCAGTCACTCAGAGAAGACCCATCTCTGTCCTTTCTCAGGACTCCTTTGTCTTCCTGCTTCTGTGAAACCCCAGGCTCCCTTTCTTGTTTTGGAAACATTTCTGATTAAGAAATGTTCTCCCAATTGCAATACACTGAGTAAAGTTATATACTAAATTATTTGGTGCACCTCATCTTTCAGAACTGCAAATTCTTTATTTGCAATTCAATTTTTATGAGCTATCATTTGTTCTGTGTGAGGGAAAAGAGTCCAATAACACTATTCCATTGAAAAACGTATGTTATCCATTTTCGTACCATGAAAAATTTCCTTTAAAATCAAAAGAAAAATGTAACAGTATCTTTTCCTTCTTGAGCATAAAATTTTTGGCATTAGCATGTTCTCTTTCTCAAGAGAAATCATGCTTTTTTGGAAAATGTTCATATAGTCTATTGCACTGTTCAATATTTTAGCCACTCGTCACGTGTGACTATTTAAATTTAAATGAACTAAAATTAAGAATGTGATTGATTTAATTTCTCAGGTGCACTAGACACATTTCAAGTATTCATAGGTGGTTACTGACTACTGTATTAGACTGTAGAGATGTAAAACATTTCCACGAGTGCATAAAATTCTAGTGGATAGTGCCAGTCTAGAACTTCTGTTAGAGAAAGCTATTATGTATATATTAATCAAAAGGTACTATGAAAGGAGAAATGTCTTGGCACACAAAATACTGGTCTCTACCTTCATATTTTAATTACTTTAAAAAATACAGTTTTCTGGGCCCTGGTTCTTCAGATTAGGAACTTAGACTACATGATCCCTTCTGACTCCAGCATTTTTACTTTAAATATTAATTGAGTTTTATGGTACTATTAGAGGTTGTACTAAAGTTTACAAAGGAACTCAGAAGTTTACAAGGCATTTTTTTCCTACTCAGAAAAATACTATAATTTAGTGAGTTAAGTAAACACAGTAGCTGCAAAATGAAATATTTCCCTGATAGTATAATGAAATTTCAAAAAATATAAATTTTGGCTATAGTTTTACGTGAGAACTTTTTGGAAGAGATATTTTGTCACCTTAGACTTATGGGATTGGTAGAATTTTGACAATGAAATTGGAAAGAAGTCCATGTTAACCAAACACGAGCAAAGTAACAGTGATAGGAAAAATGCAAGATGTCCTTGGAAAGGAGGAGAGTGCAGACTAGGACATGTGTGTAGCAGCAATGTGTGTGCTGTGTGGACAGGTCTATAGATGGCCCGATGACGTGTTTGACATGTGCAATGGGAATGTCACTCATTTCTCTGTAACCCAGTTGTGGTGGCTTAGTCTTTTCTATTGTACTGAGGCCATACTCAGCACAAATCCATCTCCACAAAGCTATTATCCATTAACTAGATATGGATATTTTTACTAAAGTCTTCATGGGATGGCAGAGAAGAAGACTCAACCACAGAGCAGAAACTTAGTCAAAATCCCTGGAAGACATCTCTATATTCCCCACAGAGTTCCTTTTCCTGGCCTGTCGTATCATTGCTCCACTCTATCTTCCTTTACACAAACTCTAAGGATCATTTCTATTTCCTAGGACTATTCAGTATCTTCCTTTAGCTAGTTTACACAACCGAATCCGCTACATAAAACAGGTCTCTCCTTGGGAGGTGGGGGAGGTTCTGCTCCTAAGAATATAACAATCTTCCCATATTGTAATAGGCATCAATTCTGTCCTTATTCAAATTATTACACAATTTAGTATTTGCCAAACTGACAGTCTGCCTGACAGAAATATTTTCCAAAAGAAACATATTTCTGTTTTGGATAACCGGACATGTAAAACCTCTTTTGAACAGTGAAATGATACCATTTCTTCAGTTGAAATATGTCTATAAAGATATGGAAATAGAAATAGAGTGAGACACGGAGACAGAGATGGATACATAATTGCCAGCTGTGCTCTCAAGCTGCCTGCAAGCTCTTCAATTACACACACTCTGAGTCAAACCTCCGACTTCCTGTGTTTCATCATGTAATTCCTCTCTGGGAGAGACAAGCAAATTAACTGTCATATTTTTGTTTTTAACCTTCGTCATTATTCCTCTGTTTTTAGTCCTTTCATAACTTACTTCATTCCCCTGAAATCATTTTTCAGCCTCTCTTAACCACTGGCAGTCTTCATGCACAGAGAATGTGCTCTGCCTCTGATATTCAATCTACTGTTAACTGGTTTTGACTGTAAATGTTTAAATGTTTTTCTAAGCAGCTCACTTAATTTTTAAATTTGTGCTGTCTATCTAACGTAACACTGATTCTTCAACCGAGTTTTTTAAACAATCTATTGTTTTTTTTCTATCTAGTTGATAATTTTTAATTTTAAAAGTAAATTCTGAAAATAAAACAGGTAGCATAATGTACTAATAATAGCTATGGTAATATAGTACAAATAAAGCACAATCTCAAACTTCATCAGTTTGGTGTCTTTATTTAGTTTCTGAAATACATTTTAGGCTTTACTAGTGCATGGAGATGCCTACTTTAACATACGATTGAAACTTTTTTAATTGGAATTTTTCTTTCTTTAATTTTGTGATGTATCTTTAAAGAAATGTGCTTAAGCATTATATATTCAGGCACACATGTAATAAATAGATATCAGTGGTGCAAGATACTTAGTTCAGCTGGGTTCTTTAAAGTACATAAAACTGGCTAAAATGTGGCCTCAACTCCCAAGGAGCTTAGTAGAAGTAAGCCACACCTCTTTGTAGTCATCATTAGCTAAACTGGGTTGGTGAAGAGAGGAGGGGGCAGGAGATTAAGATAACCACAAATAAAGCAAACTACAGATAAGCCTCATTTTCTATGTATATAAATGTTCTTGATGTCTGTAGCAAGTGTGAGTTAAATAGGACCCTGAGTCTCTGTTCTGGCCTCAACATTTTATCAGTACCAATAAGAGCCACCAGGGATGTACACGACTTTTTTTTTTTTTTTTAAATCAGGATCATCATGTTAAGGTTGTCCAATTTCCATCTAAGTAAAACTGCAGCCAGATGAGTGTGGTGTCAGAGAAAGATGTGATTAATTACACAGAGAATCAATACTGTAGGATTGCCCACTTTGCGTCTATAAAAATACATTCTGCTAGATATGTATGGTTACAAAAAGCATGTGGTAATCATATCTGAGAATCAATAAATTAAGGGCATGGTGATTATAAAACCCTGAGTTTCTACAGCACAGTGATGCTCTTGCTGAAGGGTATGTGCGTCCCTTCCTTCTCTGAATCTTGTAGGTTAAATCTCTGTTTAGAAGCTCTGGACTTTGATCCAAGGAGAGACCTCATACCTGGCCCAATGTGCAGTGATAGCCCAGGGAGCCCTGTGGAGGGGGAATGGAAAGAACCCATATTTATAAAGCAACTAATGGGCTAGTACAGGGACCCTCTGGAGGTTAAGGACTCTTCTGTGGCCTCACACCCTTACCCCCAAAGAGATATGCGCAGGTATGTTAGGTATTTTTAGGAAGGTTTGGTTTGGTTGTTAGAAGATTTCATATTGGATAATATTTATTTTATATTAGATAACCTTTTGTAGTTGTATAATTCTATAACAAACATATATAATTTGAAAGGGCCACTTCTGGTCAGTGTCGCCATTCTTTGGTCAAAGCCAGAGGAGTGATTGTGGTATGGTTCACCATAGGTCTTAGACTCCTGTAGCTTTCACAAGTCTTGTCAAGGTCCCAGAATTTGCTCACCTTTCCCTGCAGAAGGGCCACTAATGAGGCAGGTGTTGAATATTTTTATTAGGCCTTGCCTCTAACTCCCACTGGAGAAAAGAGGGCAACCCTTAGACTGTAGATAGAAAAACAGATGATTCTTTTGGACTGTCACTCGGGCTTCAACCAGAGCTTCTTTACCAGCATTTATTTTCTCCTGCATCTCTCCATTTTAGAGGATTTTGATTATTAATGTTCATCAACCACTGCCAAATGCTAGAAAACCAAGAGAGATAGATGGGCCAGACCCAAATCCCTGCTTTGTATTAATCCTAATTAATATGCAAACTTTCTGAGTTGCCCTGAGTATCTTGAGTTTGTAATCCTATAACATTTGGCAATACAAAGTTGTTGGGCAAACAAAAGCAAATGCCCAGACAACACAATGCAAGCCTAAAAAACAGAACTTATTGGGGCATTTAGGGATCGCTGACCCAGATGTTACGCTCTAGGGAGGGGCCCACTGGAATCTGGGGGCTTTCTGGTTTCATAATTAGGGGATGCCAGTTCCTTCTTTGAGGTGATCAGGGACTGAGATTTTACAGGGCCTTGGTGTGGACAGAGCCTTGGTCTCCGCAGAACATCTTTCTCTCTGAGATGTCAGCCTGCAGGAGTCAGACTTGATGTCTTTTAGAGATAAATAGAATATGAAAACTTTACAGTGATATAGGAAGGGATTCTTGGAGAAGATGGTATTTTATCTAAACTTACATGAATGCATAGAATTTCATAGGTCAGACAGTGAAGAAAGGAAATTCTCGGGAAAAGCTCAAGTGTTCAAGGCATTAGATGCAGTTTAAAAGAGCAGGAAAATAAATTCATTGTAAGTACTAGATATCTCTGAACGTCAGACAAAGGTTTTAGGTTTCATTTATGTCATTCTGTTAGAATTAATGCCAGATGGGATTAAGGAATTCAAGAAGAAGACACAAGAGAACTGGAGACTAAGATTGTAAAATAAAGTCCTAAAGTCAAAAAGTGGTATTAGGATGGAAAGCAAGTGACTTATGACTTTTTTGACTGAAGGACTAGATAATCAATAAGGACTGGTGCATATTAAAATATTTAAGTCAAACATGATTATTTTTCAACTAATCTCTTGGACTGAAACCTCTACATATACAAAGTTATTAGAAATAAAGTTAAATCTAAAAAGCAAATCAATTTTGTGATGACAGAGTGAATAAACTCACAGTTACTTGAGGACTTATGCATGGTAAACCTAAGATGAACACAGATAGCTGGTCCCAAAAATGACCATTAAGATTAACTCTATAGTTTTTTTTCTTGGAATAATTTTTAATTTGCGATTAATGCCATTAAAAAATCACCTAGCCCTCTTCCAGAGGGAGAAAAAATCTATAACATTAATACTAAAAATGTATTGAATAAGACCAAATGGTAATTGTATTATTTATCCATTATTAAAAAAACAGAAAGGTAATAAGGTAGCTGTTCTTTCTTGGATGAAAAAAAAGGATGCATTGATAACATGCAAAAATTGTTGATAGACGATTAACAAAACAGCAACAAAAAACAATTTTAAAGAAAATATTAAAATACATTCTGCCATTTTATTCTAATATTTTACCTTTTAATACACTTTGGAAAGCTAGTTTTGTGTACAGTTTTTTTTTTACATCAGTTATGTACCTTACGACATTGCTAAGCCCATATCTCCAAATATTGTTTTATTCTTTGAATTATCTAGACTATATTTAAAATGCCCACATCAACCTAGTGCAGGGGTCAGCTAACTATAGCCCACAGGGCCAAATGTGCCAGCCTCCTGTCACGTATGTAAAGTTTCATTGTATCACAGCCACACTCATTTGTTCATATGAGCTATGTCTATGTCACATGTCTATGGCTGCTTGGGAGCTACAATGGCAGAACTGTAGAACCATATAGCCCTAAAGCCCAAAATATTTACTACTGGTTGGCCCCTTTAGAAACAAAGTTAGCTGACTCCTGACCTGGGATTATATTTTACTTGTTTTTTCTTCTTTATACAGTATTATTTTTGTGGGTCTCTCTTTTAAGGAAGCTACAAAAGGCTAGGATTCTCATTTCTCTCATTTTGCAAATCTGTTCTCTTAATATCATTAAGCAACCATTATCATGATATTTTTAAATATTGCCTCTACATTGTTGGTACTTCCCAGCAAAAAAATATATATGTATATTTTATACACACACACACACACAATATATACATATGTATATATACACACGTATATATATATATATATATATATATGCGTGTGTGTGTGTGTGTGTGTGTGTGTGTATTACTTTTTTTTGTGCTGGACAGTACCGACAATGTAGAGGCAACACACACACACACACACACACACACACACACACATCTGATATGTGTGTGTGTGTGTGTGTGTGCATGTATAAGTTACCTAGGCTTCTCTAAAACTCCCGAATTTATCATTTTATGGTAGAAAAATGTATGTCTTACTTTTTACAAATTATTTTATTTTTAAAACTTTTAGAATCCAATTCTATTAAAAAATTCAATAAAGTCTGCAAAGAGAATGTGGAAGGACAATATCATGATAAATGTGTTGGAGAAACATTTTTTGTCCTTAGATTTCTTAGAAAATGATTACATTTGCATTGAAACCTCTTACTGAGGGCCTCTTAGAACTTCTAAGAGTATACAATTCTTTAGAGAGAATCCAAGGCCACTTATTTTATGTTAAATCCCACTCCAGCTTCTCAGAGAAGAGAGCTGTAAGAGGGTTACTATGTATTCATAAATGCTATTCATACCTAGAAGAATAACAAAAATAATTTTAAAAATTAAGAGTGTACAGTTATAAACAGCATTCTCAGTATTCACACTGGAAACAGTAATGAATGAAAATTATTGCAATACTTAGGCTTCTTAATCAAAATGTGAGAAATCCAGGGGATTCTAAGAAAATAAATATTTGATTTTTTTGGTGCAGAGAACATTAGTTATTAAGAACTTAATAAAATGATATTGAGGTGTAATCTTAACCTTTCTGTGTCTGGATGAAAAATGTTTCTCTTTCTATCGAGTTTTATATTATAAACAGAAAGTTCATTAAGGGCAGGCAGAGAATGTTTTTATTAGGATCACTGTTATATTTTCATTGCATAACAAAGTATTTGGCAAATAATTGTTGATAAATCAATTTTTATTATGTAAATAAATGAGTGAATGAACGGGTAGATGCATGGATGGATGGATGTTTGGGTGGAATAAATTTTTCTGTTTTATCATATATTTGATATGGTTTCTTTGGACTTTTAAAGAGCCATTGATGGTCACAGCATAGATTCTTTTGACTAGATGGAATGTTCAAGTATTGAGATGAAGAAAAAATTGAAAGCTGAACCACTATCTCAATTTACTTTGACTCTATTGTAAAATAAGATTATCTGCATTTCTAAATAATTAGTTTATTTTGTATTGTCACAACATTTGTAATTGTATTGTTTAAACTGTTATATCAATTTGAAAATTATAAACAAGTTTTTCTGGTCAATGAAGAAGTATCATTTACTCTGAATAAATTTTATTACATTTTAAAAGTCATCACATGTTATTTTTAGTTTACTAATAATATATAGCAGTGGTTAAGAGTATGGAATCAGGAATCACACAGAACTGGGTTTGATTTTTATTGTCTCAATTACTCACTGTATAACATTAGCAATGTACTTATATATCAATTTCCACATCAAATTCTCATAAGAGAATTTCCTTAAGGAGTAGTGTGTTAGTCCATTTCTGTTGCTTATAACAAAATACATGGAACTGGTTGATTTATAAGAAAACAAAATTCATTGCTTACAGTTTCAGAGGCTAGAAAGCCCAAAGTCCAGGGAACACACCAGATGAAGGCTTTCTCTGGTGGTAACTTTAGTAACAAAAGGGTCTCACATGGCAAAAACAGTGGAGCAGAGAGCAGAGCAGAGCAAGTCAGACTCTCCTCTTCTTTTAAAGCCCTCAGAACCAAGCCCCTGACCACCATTTTTAATCCATTCACTACTGCACGGTTCTACAATCCAATCACCTCTTCAAGGCTCCACGTTTCAATGATCATAATAGGGTTTCCCACCCTCTTAACAGTCACAGTGGGGCCCAGGTTTCTAATACATAATACTTGGGGGACACAATTCAAGCTTCAGGGAGTTTTGGGGGGACATAATTCAATCCACTACAAGTAGTTATAAGTTTTAAAATGAGATGAAAGAAAGAAAATAAGGCCGAAAGGAAGAAAAGAAGGAAGGGAGGGAGGGAAGGAGGGAGGAAAGAACGTAAAGAAACATGAAAGAGGAAAGTGACTCCTAAAGCAAAGATAGGATGGCATTAAAGTGGGACAAAAAAGTTGCAGCCATCCTGATACTTCTCTCTATCACTGAAGAAATGAGGTAAACTGACTTGGATGTCTAGTGTTTGCTGCAATTGATATCCACCATTAAAATTAAATATTGGGAATTTAGGATCTTAATACCTGGGATTGGGAGTGAGGGGGTAGACTGACTCCTTTATGTTTCAAGACCAAAGGGTAAGATAAGCAATGTAGAATGTATATCTTAAAGCAAAATGTATGCTTACTCAAAGTATTATAATTTTAAGTGAATCATTAGTGAGAATTTTTAAATAAAGTATTAATTATGCCAAGTAATATTGATTTTAAATATATAAAAAACTGGTTATCAGCCAGATGCCCCTGAATATGGGGAAGGGCATAAAGAAAATACTCGAGCTAATTAAAAAGATGCTCAATAAGAAGATGTACTTTTGAGATATAAATATACCAGAGGTGAAAAGTGATCAATATTAATTGTAAGGAAGCAATGAAGAAAAAGCACAGGAAACCCTGAAAATGAAATTCCAGAGGAATGGCATGACCTAACATGAGTCATATAAAATCGAACTGAATGCAACAGAAGAAAAAGTTCAAAGAAGCCATGATTAAAGATGAAAGGTAAATTGCTTAAAATATGAAGACAAATAATTATGTCCCTGACAGAGATAATACTTCTATAATGAGCCCTTTGAGAAATTTAAAGGAAACAGTGAAAATAGATCTGGGTAGTTCACTAATTGAATTACTATTCCATGTCAGCCTTGACTACAGTGGGAAAAGTGATTGTCACCTAAATTGTATGATGGAATTACAAATACATTTTTTAAAATAGACGATACAACATTGCCTTGGCATTCAGGAAGGATAATTATGCCATTTGCAATTAATAAAAGACATTAAAAATGCAGTCAATTTTCTTTCCATGTGTAGAAAAATTAAAGGAGAAGATAAAATCTCTAATTTTTTGATCCCTTTAGAATGTAGTAATGTAGAATGCTTAAATATGAAATTGAAACGAGACTTCCAGCCATGACTGAGTAACTGGTACAGGACAAGCTTTCCTGCCAAAGTCAACTACACAAATGGATGTACAAAAAGAAGAAATCGTGGCCACATTTTGGAGAACAGGTGGCACAGGACTTTGATCCCTGAGTGAAGGGAAACAATGACCCGCACTATTGCTAGGGCTTTCCATCTGAAGGTACCTGCTGGGTTGACTTTCAGGCAGGTGAGCCCAAGAAGAGCACGGAAGTCTCACTGAGCTGAGGATGAAGAGATCAGAATTGGGGGCTGCTGTGGTTGATGGAACTTGTGGGCAAGAGTACTAGAGAGAAGTGAGCTATGCAAAGAAGGGCTTCTGGAACTCTGCAGAGGGGACCCCTAAGGACAGTCTTCAGCCACATGCTCAGCTGCACACTGTGGAGATCTAGACGCCTAGAAGCCCGGCAAAAAATAGCTACTGAGAAGTTGTGAGCTCAATTAAACAACAAACATTCTTGGAATGTTGAATATTTCAAAACAAGTTAATGACAGGGAGCAACATTAAACTGAGGGCCGTTGGATCTTTCTAGAGGTTTCTCCTACATCTTGACAGCCTGCAGGTAAGCATGGAATCTGATGGTGGCATAAGGCTGCCTGCTGCGATCACCTCTGTTTTCTTTCTTTCATTTTCACTTTCTTCCCTCTGTTTCTTCCCATAGGTCCCATGCCATTTGATTACTAAAGAGGTTTTCATGCAGAAATATTCCAATATTGACTCTAATTGAGATAGAAAGTTATAGGCTGTTAAATGGGAAAGGGTTTCAGATGGTGCATGTATCTCAACTCCCTTCCTTAAAGCATGGCTTACTCTCCAAAATTCCAGGTCCACCAAGTACAGTTGTGTTATATGGCTCTTTTACATTTTAATTGCATGTTAATTTATCCATCTACATTTTTACTTTATTTCTTTGTAAAACTCACTCCCTTATGTTTGTATGTTTTAGGAATTTTATCATCATCTGTTCTTTTAATTGTAGATTTCCATCTTTAAATTAATTTCTTCATTGTCTCCCTTTTTCTCCTTTAAATGTATTTTTATTTGAATATAATTAGCAATTACTTTAGCCTTCCCTTAATATTTTTAATAATATAATAAATTTTAATGTCAAATGAAAATAATTTACAAAAGATGTACCACCCTAAGGTTATTAATTAATGTGAATAAATATGATAAGCAAATGAATAAAGAAAAATTAGATGTGTCTGCTGTTGTGGTAAGTTTAAATTATTGTATTTCAAGAATATATATTACCCTTTTAAATTTTATCATAAGATAATATCTAACCATCTTTATTAATCTCTTTTTGTGTACTTCAATATATTGAAAAAATTTCAGCTTTTTACTTTATATTTAACTTCAATTACAGATTTAAAGTTAATTCACTTTGTTGTTACACTTGAGTTGATTTTTAAAGCTGGCATTTAACTTTTGCTAGATAACATTTGAGCAGGTTTTGTTATTTACTCTTATAAGTAAAATAACATTGAGGACTATGCTTCAAACATGGCATGTGGCAATATTTGTCAGTTAGTTGGGCTTTACATCACACTTTCATTATTCCACAAAGAGTTTGGAAGTTTAAGAGAAGATAAAAAGCTGTATTTTTTTTACTCTTCTGAGGATATTATTTAGTTTCAAGATAGTAATTCTTAGGTGTTTTTTTTTTTTTTTTTCCCCACAAAAGAAAATACCGTGAAATGAAATGAAATGAAACAGTAATTTGGGGCAAGTGTGTAGAAATATCTAAATTGATTCACACATTTTTTTTAAAAAAAACTGTTTTTAAAGGCAATTAAAAAAAATCTGAGTGTACTTTTATAAAACCTTCAGATAATTTATTCTTTGTCAGCTTTAGACACCAAAAAGTTTGATTACAGCTGACCTAAATTTCTGCCCTTGAATGTCGTAGTTAGACCCAGTCATATAAAAGGTTTCTGCCCTGTTATTCATGCTTTGCTTTCTTATTCTGTTCTCAGTGCTTTCATCACTAGCACGATTTTGTAGACTGACTGCATAATTGGCCCAAATTTTTCATGCCTCTCTGTATTCATACTCTTTTTTGGTATTCTTCCACATGGACTGTGGTTTGGTCAGGTCAGCAATACTTAGACTTGTCTGTAATAAATAATAAATAGTTATTATTTTAAGCCTTGAAGCAATAGTTGCATAATACAAAAACCCTGTTGGATCTATCTTGATAGCTTTAGAGGGAGACAGAGTTGTCAGAAGTCTATAACATGAGCCAACTTTGTTTTCTCAACAAACTGTATCTGTAGCCCATTCCTAAATTTTGCTTCATTGTTCCAGAGTGAATCCTCAATATTAGGATATTAATCTTATTATAATTAAATAATATCTATAATTAATTGTTGCCTAAAGAGTTCAGTGCTTTTCACTGAGTCTCTGGTTTCTGTCATGAGCAACTTCTGATGCAGATGGGCAAACAAACACCAAGGACTCCCCTTCTCCTGTTTCTTCGGGAATACCAATATACTCTTCTCTGGAAACCAGTGATTTACCTGATTTGAGATGAGGGATGGTGACTGCTCAGTCTTCAAGCCTTGGGAAGGTAGAGAATGTACAGGCAAAAGTGTGTGAGACGTTTTCTTTTTTCAGTTTCTAGAAATGATGACTATGGAATTCAGAGTAGTGTTGTGGAGGCAGACAGGACTTGTAATCTGGAAGACCAGTCCTCCCCTGAAGTGACTGAAAAAGGCAGCAGATAGTTGGAAAATGTGAGCAAGGTACAAGAAAAAGCCTCTAAGCAAAGGAGAAGTGTGTGTGTTGGATAGTAACACCAGGGCCATTGAGGACCTCTGGACAGGAAAATCCCCACCCTCCTGAAGTGACTGTAAGAGATCTAGAAAGATATTCATGTGGGACTTCAGGACAAAGAAATACATTGGTAGGATCATGGTTACAATTTCCCTTTTGTACAACTGTAGTGAAATGAGTCATGCACTCCCAAAACTCATTGAAGCTTGAATTGTGTCCCCAAGTTTTGTGTATTGGAAGCTTGACCACCACTGTGATTGTTAAGAGGGTGGGAAATCCTATTATGGTGGTTGGAAGGTGGAGCCTTGAAGAGGTGATTGGATTGTAGGACTGTGCAGTACTGAATGGATTAAAAATGGTGGTCAGGGCATGGTTCTGAGGGCTTTAAAAGAAGAGGAGAGTCTCTCTGCTCTCTCTGCTTCTACCATCTTGCAAAGTGAGACCCCTGGGTTACTGTTACCACCACCAGATGGACTTTGGACTTCCCAGCCTCAGAAACTGTAAGCAATAAATTTCGTTTTCTTTATCAAACACCCAGTTTCAGGTATTTTGTTATAAGCAACATAAAAGGACTAATACAAGAACTAATCTTTTTTTATGGTTGGGTCTTTTTCTAAGATATTTTGTTAATGTTTGCTAATATGCTAAAGTGCTATTACTCTAATATGGTAAAGGGCTAAGCCGAAACATTGGGTATAGTTCTATGAGTACTCCTACATACTTGCTCTGCTCTTCCTGCATGCAAAGCCCCACATGCTAGTCAATGTTAACACATCCCAGGGTCATTCCAACTCATGAGCTATATTGACTGAGCTATGCTAACTCAGATCAGTGTTGTCTTAGTAGCTTATTCACACCAATAACAGTGGGATATACCCAGATAAAACTTTAGGAAAAGGAAATAAAAACTTGAGAAAGGTTTCTACTAAAGACATCACTTACTAAACTGGGCAGATTCATGAGGACGTATTTAAGACACATGCACATGCACACATACACACATAGTGGCGCCTTAAACATTTATTTAATGGCTCACAGTTGTTGATTTCATGGCAGATTAAACTATAGAGTTAATTTAACTTTAAAGCCTGGCTTTTCACACAGAGTAAAGTAAGCTGTTAGAACTGAGCCGTGGTTCTTTTGGTCTAAATACTGATGTAGCAAATAGCCTACTTACCTCTACAATTTTTGCCACATGTTTTAGAAAAACAAAGAATCATAAATGAAAACTATACATTGAAGACTATAAGAAGAAAAATTTAACATATTGAAGATATTTGCACAAAATACTTGTTGCTGTGGATTGATTGAATTGTCCCTCAAAGCTTATATATTAGAAGCTTAATTCCCACTGTAACTATTGAGTGTGGGAAATCCTATTATATTAATCACAAGGTGGGGCCTTGAAGAGGTGATTAGATTGCAGGACCATGCAGTAGTGAATGGATTAATAGCGGTGGCCAGGGGCATGGTTCTGAGGGCTTTAAAAGGAGAGCATGTTAGGTTCCTTTCTCTCTGCTCTGCCATTCTCACCATGTGATACCCTGTATTGCTGTAGAGTTCCCTCCCCAGATGTGTTCCCTGGACTACTGACTTCCCAGCCTCAGCAACTGAAAACAATAAATTTTATTTTCTTATAAATCAGCCAGTTCCAAGTATTTTGTTATAAGCAACAGAAATGGATTATGAAAATTATGACACTGACTTAATCAGTTTCTAGGACTAATGCATCTGCTTGGCTAGATTTTTATAAAAGGTGATTTTTTGAAGAGATAGGAAATGACTGATATTTAGACAGAAGGATGTAGTGACTCAAAATTCCAATTGGACAGAATGCTCTTCCATGAAAAGATATGACCCTTTTCAAAATTTTGGTTAATCACTTAGGACTACAATGAAAGGTCAGTGGAACTAAATAATATATATTTCTACACATGGCTGATAATATATTCCTTTTTCTATACCATGCGTGGTGAAAGAAATCCAACATCCTACAACCAACAGTTGCTAATAAACGCCAAATTATTTCTCTATTTAGCTAAAGAGCGAGGCAATTACATTATTTCATAATCTCGTACAATTTTGAAATAACAATTGCCCATTTAACTGATAATTGTTTTTATTCACTTACTTTTACAGAGTGCCATATTTTACAAAATCCTACAATTGCACTTTTATTGCAGTAGCACAATAGGGTTCTAATATTCTACTAAAATTAAGTCATAAAATGTTACACAGGAAAAAAAATTCACATTTTTTAAACTGTGATATTACATGTGGTACATGTATTTCTTTCTTATGCCATTCAGACAGAGGAATTACAATTACCATCAGGCCGCTTGCTTTGTAGGGGGAACCACCAAACTAAGCATGCTGCTTAATTGGCCATGATCCAGCACTAGTTATATTCCTTGGAAGAAATGTTCTGCATATTCTGCTTAACAATAGTGCCATTCTGAAAGGGTTTCTACAGCTCACGCTATTAAAAGAGATACTACCTAAATATATGGACTAATTGAACTCTATGAATTATCAAACTATCTTATGCAGCATCCTTATTTCTGACTTCTAAATAGAGTGTATTTCTATGAAGGCAAGTGCTTTACATGGATTAATTGATTTGATCTTTAAAACTATCTTATGTAGAAGGTATTCTATCCCCATTTTACAGGTGAGAAAACCATGATACAGAAATATTAATTAACTTGCTAAAGGTTATTTAGTTAGAGAGGGCAGAACAAGTATTTGAATTCAGGCAGTCTGGCTGCATCCAGCCATTACAGCATAATGGAAAATGTACTGAATTTGGACTCCCTAAGTTTAGGTTCTAAACCAGGCAAATGGCAATAACCACTGTAAGTCCTTGGGAAAAGCATTTAACTCTCATATGCTTCAGTTTGCATAGCTATATAATGAGCAAACTGGGCAACATAAGTATTTTTGTTAGTACTAGAATTTAAGATAAGATCACTTGCACAATTTTGAAAAATGTCTGCATGAATTTAATTTAATTTTGTTTCAAGAAAATGTCTTATACTTGACATAAAGCCCATGTTTTTTTATTCCTACTTTTTGAAAGATAGTTAACATTTTCAATAAATAAATTTATTTCTGATATTTTACCCTAAAGTATGGGAGATGTATCCTGACCGTATTGCTCACATAGCCACACTCCACAAGTCTAGGCAGCCTCTTGACGCTGCCCCCGAGTGTGTTAGCTGGTGCCAGCACAGACATCACCCAAAGTTAAACTTGGTAAGTACAAATCAATATTTCCTGCCTACCTTTAAACCTACCTTTAAATCAGCACAGAAACAGATGAGTAGAAAGGCTCAGAATAAGCTTTTCATTTCTACCCCTGTCTCAGAATATATCCAGGGTTGAAATAGGTTACAGCCGTTTTCATAGTCAGTAGAAGATGCCTGTACATTTAATGGAGGGGAAAAGGAAACTCAATAATTTGGAGGTTTTAAAATTCTTAAAGTCACCAAGGTAAAATGGACATTGGGGTTGAGAGACCACAGAGGAAGAACAAAACCAGAGTCATAACAGGGTTGGTAAAAGAGCCTCGAACTCAGAAATTTGGATTTTCAGACAATAACACTGGCCCTGTAGATGTGTGTATACACATATTTGAGTTAATGCAGGAAATTCTTTCAATACTATATCATTTAGTCTTCACAATCAAACTGTTCATGATTGAATTAGGTTTTGTAAATCTTTTCAAAATTGGTTAAGGCCTTCTCAGTTAATTTGGTGCATCTTTCGTTATATAAGTGTCTTTAGCTCTTTATCTTAGGGGTTTCTATGCTCAGTTTTGTCTGTTTGACTGGGCACTGGGCCCAGACTAGTTTAATTTATGTTTATGACTAAGTGCAGAGTCCCCAATGCTGCATTTTCAGTCAATACGCTATGAATTGTTGTCATTATAATCTGCAAACAGATGTGAAATATTTGTACATAGGTCTCAGGTTTGGCTATTTTAATCCACATCTGATTAATATTCTGATGTGGGTATATTAAAGCATGTAATTATTTTCAGAAAACTACCAAACAAAAATGTCTTCTTATTCAACCTGACAGCCTCCTTTGAGAAACTTTTTGGAGATGAAAGGAGACTTTATTATTTTTGGTACTGTTTAGCTAATAGAGTCCTAGAAGGTTGCATTTGAATATGGATTCATTTTTGCACCAAACATTATTAAAATTTTATTCAACATTTGGGCAGCAACATTATAGAGCTGAAATAAAAGTAATAGTAAACTTCTTGATTTATAAATATTACCAAATAAAAATACTATTTATAAGTTTGAAAAAAACTCTACCCTACTAAATAAATGAGCTCTTGATATCCTATGGAGAAAATACACATAAAATCACCTATTGATTTTGTGGTTAGGTTCATAAAAACCTGCATTTAAAATATTTTTAAAAGAAAGAAGTATCTTTCATTGTCACTTTACTTCTGAATAAAACTTTTTTTCATATAAGTTTTCAAACAATTGTTAAACTTTCATCAGAACAAGCCTTTTTACCTCCTAGAATTATACCACAAACTTTTATGGAACTCCAGGATCTTTAATTGAATATGGCAGCTCATATTACATAAGGCACATTACCAATAAAATGTTTTTGAAATCATTAAAGCAAGATTTAGATTGTCTAATATTACAGGGTATCTGGCACACAGAAGTCACTGGCATATTTCTAGTTTCAAATGAGATGATTTAATTAGATGACAAAACTAAGTTAATCTGCTGCAAATTGAAGACATAACAATTACCCCAAAAAATGGGGGAACAAGAGGACAATTAAAATGTACAGGATAAAAAGAATGAATACATTTTGTAATGACAAGTATGCCAACTATCCTGATTTGATCATCACATATTGTGCACTAATACTGATAGTCAACTCTGTACCCCACAAATATGTATAATCAATTATGTTTCAATTAAAACAACAAGAGATTTCCTTGCATAATGTTATATAAACAAATATTTTAACTTTTCACTTGCATAAAATGTAAATAAAAAAGGTATTTAACAGTGGAAAAAATGTATAAATAAAATGAAATTTTAATTTTATCTAAAAATTCCATTTTTGGTCTGGCCAGTTAGCTCTGTTGGTTAGACTATGGTGCTAATAACACCAAGATCCATGGTTCAATCCCTATGCTGGCTAGCCACACTCACATACAAAATCCCATTTTCTTAGTAAATTTTATCTTATGCCAGATAGAATAAAGAATAAAAATAAAATAAAAATACAATTGATTGGTTTAAGTTGTGCTCCAACATTTCAACTCAATTTGTTATTTTCTAGTAAATTAGGAAGTAATTAAATGCTTAAATGAGCAGTCTCATACCTCTTCCTGATTATCATATTAGCTGTTTCCTTGAATTTATTAGTAAAGCTTGATATTGAGAAATAACTGGTTTGTGTGAGTCTGATTTGACAATCGAATCCTTTCTTTTAGCTCACACAGTTATCCACCGAGTCTAAAAACTACACTGTGGCTTCTGTAGGAAAACTTTTTATTCTCAGTAGAACTTCTCAGGACAACATCTGAGAAAAATAATTAGAAACGTTTTAGACAATGTGAGTTGGCCTTAATTCCAAATGACTTTAAGGTGTTTATAAAGTTGAAAACATAGTTTCAACTAAATGTAGTTGATTCCCGGATTACTTCTTCTCAGCATCTAAGTTAAAAATTAATGAAAACAGGGCAGAAATGGACTTAGATTTGATTAGTCTGCACTGCAGTGGGGAGGAGAGGGTGGAAAAAATGAGAATACCCCAAGTAGCAGGTAAAAATCAGACTCATACCCAGCTTATCATGCAGTATGTTTAGATACCCCAATCATTTTTCATGCCCATAGTAATGCTCTTTTTAATCAAAGTAAGACTTCTATGTTTTCAAGCCAAATCTTGAGAAAAGAACACATGCATTTAAATTGTCATTGTACATAACATTTGGATTTCAGTGATAAAAACCCTTCATTGTGAATCTTCATAGATGAATATCCCATTAAGATAACTATTCAGTCAGCTGCAATATTGCTTATAATGTTAAAGCTTTTAAGGCTGCAATGAAAGGGCAATAATTCTGTTTCATTTAAAAGAGTAGTTCTGAAATAACTGAAAGATATTCAAAAAAGAGAGTCTTATTTTTCTCTTCTGTGTGTATTTTATTACACAAATTAGTTTTTATTAGTCTATTTTACCAAATGATTTCTTTAAAACAACTTCTATTAATGTAAAAAGATCTCCTTGCTTTCTGTTCTTAATATATTTCTGTGCATTCACTATCTTGCCTTTCTGTCTGTGACATAAGAGGCAATGTTCCTTTTTACTATAACTGTGACCCCAAAGAGTTAGCAAGGTCTTCCAAACACCTCACTCTTTCTAGCTGTACAATGGCTTGGACAACTATGAAAAAGAGACTTCCCTATTAATGTTGAAGAAACTTGTCCAAAAGTTAGCAGAAGATTTGGTTTTCTTTGGAACTTTACCAGTACTCTAAGTTTGCTTCACAGCACTAGATATGTAACAGTGAACCCAATTTTGAGATAATTGTAAAGTACACATTGTTTACTGAAAGATACAATTGACATATGAGACACAGTTGGTCTTATAATATGAAAATTTAAAAGGCTGATATCCTCAGGCATAAAAGTAAGAAGCATAAGTACTAGAGAAAAGATTTCAGGCTTTTTCTCCAAAATCAACATTGAATTCTTTAAATATTCAGCAAAGTACTCCATTTAAACACTGATATGTTGTCCAATCAAACTTAGAAGTGGCCAAAACCTGAATTATTTAAGCAAGTGTATTAAGGATCATAAAAACATACCTATAGAACCTGAATATGATTTTTGTAAATAAGAGTTTTTTATAAAATAGGCCTAAGAGCTTTGCCACATGGTCAGATAATCAATGGTATTGAAAAGCTTCTAGATGCCTGCTGTGGTCTGATTGAATTGTGTCCCCCAAAGTCCACATATTAGAAACTTAATTCCCACTGTAACTGGTGAGGGTGGAAATCTTATTATGGTAACTGAAAGGTGGGGCCTTGAAGAGGTGATTAAATTGATGGTTTAATGGTGGTCTTAGGCGGGGTTCTGAGGGCTTTAAAAGGAGAGCTTATGAGGAGCTATCACTCTCTCCACTCGACCATTTTTCTGCTATGTGAGGCCACTGTGTTGCTATAAAGCCGCCATCAAAGAAGACCCTCATCAGATGTGTTTCCCTTGACTTTTGACTTCCCAGCCTCTGAAACTGTAAGCGATAAATTTCATTTACTTATAAATTACCCAGTTCTATGTATTTTGTTATAAGCCACAGAAACAGACTAATACAGAACACTGGGATGGAATGCTGTGGACTGACTGAATCGTGTCCCCCAAGGTCCATATATTAGAAGCTTAATTCCCACTGAAACTGTTGAGGATCAGAAATCCTTTTATGGTAATTGAAAGGTGGGGCCTTGAAGAGGTGATTAAGTTGATGGTTTAATAGTGGTTGTGGATGTGGTTCTGAGGGCTTTAAAAGGAGAGTGCATGAGGAGCTCTCTCTCTTTCTCTGCTCTGCCATTTTCTGCCATGTGAGAGCCCTGCATTGCCAAATATCCACCACCAAAGAAAACGCTCACCAGATGTGTTCCCTGGACTTGGGACTTTCCAGCTTCTGAAACTATAAGCAATAAATTTCGTTTTCTTACAAATACCCAGTTCAGGTATTTTATTATAAGCAACAAAAATAGGCTAATACAATGCCTTTATCTTCTTTCTAATTGTAGACAAATCAATGAAGATATTTAAAGCTACATCACAAACATCCACACCCCTTGTGGAATCTAGTGTGGTCTAGTTAATGCTGCACCACCTGGATTCCTCTTCAGAATGAAAGCACTTATTCCCTAGATTCTGGGTACAATGCTTTCTCCTGAAATTGCCCTAAGCTAGAGAGAGCTGCCTCACTCCAGGTCACACATCTTTTCCAGGGGCAACTGCATCCAATGGTCAATGAGGAAGCATGGAGGCCTGATCCCCTCACTTCCGTATTTAGGACAACTTTGAAGAGCCTTCCCAGTTTCAGGAACTCAGCTAAGGCTTTGTTTCAACTATAAAACAGCCTGATTTTTCCCTCTGCTCAATCCTACTTCTTTTCCTTCCCCCACAGTGTTTATGCTGCTCACTAGACTTTATACCCTATAATCTCCCTCCCAGAGTCTGCTTTCCAGTGAACCTGACCAGCAACACCTGTCATGTTCACAGTAAACTGGAGGTTTCTAAAATCCTGATCATTTACATTCAACTTCATAGATATCCATATAATTGTAGAGGGATCTGCAGTGGGATGCACAATTGAAAGAGGGGGGGGGGTTGCAATATTTTCCAAGAAAGCTTTATATAGACATTTCAAAACTATAGGCATGAAGGAGTACAATCTGAATTATTTCCAGATGGCTGGCAATTAAGAATAGCATGATTACTACTTTGGTGCAATGCCAAATTTCATTAACTTTAAAACGTAAAGGAAAACTTCATGGAGATGTAGACATAAGTTGAGAAATGATTATTTTGGGTAGTGCAGCAACTGGGTGAAAGCAATCATTTCTCAATTCCCTGATTAAATTATTCCTCAGACATCATAATGAATACACTGCTTGCATTATCTGGGTACATAAAAATATTAAGTACGTTAGGAGGTGTTATGTAATCAAAACAGGGGGTGGAACAACCTTAATAATTGAGGACTTCTTTAAAAATTCTTGCAAATCAAACTTCCCAGGAAGATATCACAATTATCATAAAACAAAGGACTCTTAATAAGCTCTGCTAGCTAGAAGGGTCATGGTCAATAGCAAGTGGCCTCAGGGGAACTGATCCTAATGATGACTAGTATCGAAAAACCACTTAAAATAAAATGAGATATTCACCTTGCTGTTATTCACTTGCTAAACTAGATTTATGAAGAGTTTCTGAAAATACTTTATTCATGTATTAATTCATTCCTTTGCATGTGGCTAGTAGTAGTACAGTGTTGTAGAGGACATAAACTAAATGTAAGACAGGATTAGTCCTCAAAGAGCATTTTTTTTTTTGCATAATGGGAAATATGGTAATCATAATAACAACCCCAATAACTACTACAGTCACCATTTGCTAAATGCCACTATTTGCCAGGCACTGGGCTATGTGATTTATGGATATTACTTTTAATTTACATCAGCCATAAGAAATAGATGCTGTTCACCCCACTTAATAAATGATGCACTACAGGAATAAAATTAGATGTGTTTCTTGCCTAATGTTTCCCAGATAATCAGAAGCAACTTTGGGACCTGAAATTAAGTACACATGACCCCAAATTCCAGTTCTGTATTTGTTACCATTTCAAACTGACTCATGGAATGTTTAAATACTAATAAAAAGACATCAACAGTTAAATACCAAAATGATTCAATTATTGATGAAGATACTAAGCATTCAAGAAGTTGACAGAAATCAGAGAGTTGTTGAGCAAAGGGGCTTTTGTTTTTGGTGGCTTTTTGTTTGTTTTATCCTTTTTCTTAAGAATGTCTTGAATTATCTTTGGATAAAATTTTTTAGAGGAAAGGTGGTGGACTAATTGGGTGCAAAACTATGCTATCTACCCTAAGTGAATTATTGTGCAGTATATGAATGTATTGAAACATAATGTACCCCACAAATATGTACAAGTAAATATTAAATATTTTGAATAAAAAATGTAACCGTATTGGGCCCTTTGGCTATGTAAAGTTAAAGCGAAGATAAGGTACTTAGTTTAATACATTAAGAAATTAAAATACTCTTAAATACATAGTAAAAAATATAAATTTACTGGTTCTAAAATACGTTTGTTCTCAGAAGATGAGTGTGTACATGTATGAATGCTGTTTCCCAGAAATTTCCCCGTGTAATATCAGCACGATAGATTGGAGATTCATCAAAATGCAGGGAAACATACTTCTGTCTTATGTTCTGATAGAAACTTAAAGGTCCCAGACAAGAAATAGGGCATCCTTTACTGTGTTTAATCTTCATAAATAGTGCTATTCAATATTGAATAATCCATAATTCAGTGACTGTATTACTGTTGAATTGTTGGGTTCTGATAGGCTGCCCAGTGGGAGAAGGGGGAAAACTCAAAGCCAAATCTGTAAATACAGAGAAGGTTAAATATGTTTTTAGTCCAGCCTAGTAAGATTAAATTCCCTTATTCTCCCATCACACATCGAAATTAGGCGTAGAAGTAAACGAGGCTTGAACTCAGGGTGGTAGAGAGAAGACAAAGAGATTGCCCTCTGCGGAGAGGGTACTAACTCCTTTACCACTGCAGTAGTCAAAGAGGATGATGGAAGTCAGAATGGAGAGTCACCTTGTAAAGAGATGTAAATAGATGTAACCTGATGCAGTCTTATTTTCATGTAAGTTTTTAAACTATTCAGTAATTATTTGTTCAATCATTGTCACATGAACAGAAATGCTGTTATGATCATTATATTTTGTAGTACCTTCTCACATTTCACGTGATTAATAACATTTATCATCAAAATTAAAAAAAAGTCATTATCTTCCTATATAAAAACCCTTAAGCAGGTAAGAGTTCTCAAGTGACTTCCACGAGGTAACCATGTTGGATTCTGCTGAGCTGGGAGAGAAGGGTGGCAAAGTTAACACGGACTTGTAAGATAATATAAACTTGGGGGACCAGGTATTTCCAGCTATGTTATCATTATAGTATAAACATTCCAAGAAAAAACTGTGCAAAATTATATAAATAAGTGAGATTAGACATGCCCTTGGTTAATTAATTGATGTCATTGTAATTATGTAATTGAGGAAAAGACAATTTGAGTAACTAGGACGTACTTCTAAAGTATGAAATCAACACTATATTTTCTCATCTGTTAATAACTAATATGGTTGAATATATTAACAACTACTTAGTTCAATTATATTATAAGAGCTAAATTTATAGTGTTCCTATTTTTATTTGCATCCAAATATAATATTGCAACCCACAAAACACAGCTAGAAGCAATTTTGCTTACTTCACTATAAATAATACCGAACCATAAATGTTTTCTTGAGAAATTTCATAAATGTTGATATTATTAATCACAGAAAATTTTATTCATTTTAAATTTGCTTAATGAAGCCCTAAGAGAGGGCAATAACTCTGGACCTGATGATAATTTCTGACATCTACATTTTCAGAAATAATGACACTGAATTGTATATTAGAAATAATAGCAGTTTTTAAAATAGTCTGGTTAAAAAGCACAGATAGCAGATATTTACAGTGCAATATATTTTGAAAAAGTCCTTCTCACTTGTTAGCCAGTCATTCTAAGGAGATAAGGAGTAAAGGCAGAACTTAGTGAGGTCCCTTTTACAATGTTGCACTATATATTTAATTTTGTCTCTAATGTCATCGAGTATTTCAGTATTATAAATTCCTAGTAATAAAGAATTGTTTCTTTAACAAGGGCCTTTACAACTTCACATCCACTTCACTTAAACCACAATTTTAACATTAAAAACAAAAGCCATCTCTCCTGATCTTTCTCCACTTTTGTGGTCATTTGTCTGTTAATAGTATCACAACGTGCAACTTTCCAAAACTGGATCATTAAAATTATCTTTATTTCTTCGCTTTCTCTTCTCATTTGTCTATCCTTATTCAAATAATTAGAATCATGCATTCTCTTCTTCCTTTCCAATTCTCCAAACAGCTAGTCTACCACTCAAGTCTTCCTTGGCCTCCTTGTTAAAAGCTCTATATATCGCTGTATTTCTCTCATGCATTAAATGAAGTTACTGAACACCTATGACTACTTACATTATAGGAATTAGAGTCAGACAACCAGGGGTTGATTTCTGGCTCCACCACTGAGCACCTATGTGACGTTGAAGGAATAATGCAATGTCTCCAAGACACAGGTTCTTCCTCTGCAAAAAAGTGTTAATAGCAGTAACTGATCTACTGCTGCGAGAATTAAGTGAATGCATGGAAAGAAGATAGGACAATGCCTGCCATGGGCTAAGTGCCATATAATTGCTCATCCTCCTCTTCTTCCTCCTAAATATCATCATGCTGCTGCACTTAATGCTTTCTGCTTCCCATTTAGTTATTTATATTCATGTTTTAGCATACCTACTAGATTTTCAGGTGTATATCAGATTTGCCTCTCCATTCCCATTTCTAGCATAGTATTTTTCACAGGAAGCTCAACACATGTTTGACAAATGCACTAATGTCAATATTCTTTGCTGACAATTACATCTCTACCTGTTCTGTTGGAAATGAAGAGTTCTATGTCTTTTTCATGTTTGTTGTTGCTTGCTGAAATTCTACACAAAGGACAAATTTATAAGATAAAGAAACAATGATCCATTAAAGCATTAGGCCAGTTTGAAAAAGGATGCCAGTTAATATGTTAAAAATTTAGTATTTCTTCTAAATTCTTATTTATTGAAATAAGATACATTTATATCTTATATATATGACCAGTGGCTCTCAAGGGGCTCAAAATAAAATGTTTTGGATTTTTTCACACATAGATAGTCCCACACAAGTACTACTCACGCATATGTGCACGACACGCGCACACACACAAACACACACACAGCTACTCAGTATGAAAAGGGAAACTCAGAGAAGATAGTATGGGCACAAATATAAGGAATGAAAGTAGCATTTTTTGTTATTTTCCTAAGTAATTTCATGAATGCATTTTAGGGTCAAATGAAAATGATGTCAGGATTTTTCACTATCTTCTATGTTCCATGCTAATGGCTGTTTCACTGAATGTTGACTATTGATCTGGAAGATCAGTAACTTTTTTATGAGAGATCCTTGAATGCAATAATAGTATATTTTCTGTGATCTGGTCTATAATCAAACATTTTTACAGTGATAGTAACTAGGAAATTGTCAGTATTTGATTACATACCTAGTAAAAGAAGATCAATTATTATCACCCTCAGCTGAATCTCATCTATTGTGAATGTGAGATGAGATGAAAAAGTAGAATGCCAAAGAGGTTTATATCAGGGAGTAAATAGAACAACATCTATAACTGGGATAAATCTTTTTTTTTTTAAGTGTTTTTCTCTCTGGATCACTCTGCTTTTTTTTTTTTTTCCTTTTGTATCATTTTATTTCAAACCTGCTCATTCTTTGATCAATGTTTCAGCTGAGAAATGCAAAATACATAGTTTGATAAATTAGATACTGTGTCCTCATGAAAGATAGAAAGTCTTTTATCAAACACAAATATTACAGCAACCTGTACCCAAGAGGGAAATGGGATAGACAGTCCACTTAATTTCCTTTATAGGGGAAGAAAAAAAATACACGAGATCAAGAAACCAAATTCTTGTGGGTTTTTTATTAACTGTGACAGAGTCTGTTAGAAATTCTCTGTGCTATTCAGTCTACTGTTAACACGTTCCAGAACTATTCCAACAAGAGAAATTGTAACAATGACAATGCAAAGCATTAATGGCAAATAGGAATTAACCTCTTCACCCAAAAGAGGTCTATCTTTCAGCATTTTTACTTTATTTGGAAAGTAAGGGGTTGTTGATTGCTTTATTTAGTTAGTTCAGTTGTTGTGACTGACAAACTCAGAACGTCTTTTTAGGTTTTATAGTGTTAGGTGTAAAATCGATGTACAAATAATGTATTTTGTAAGTCAATAAAATAGGTCTCATTTGATTCTTTAATAATTCCAAAATACTTTTAAGAATATAATATTTATTAGACACAGATGTTTTTCTTAAGATCTATCTTAAGATATACGTTCACATTTTAGTACATATTTATAAGCATAATTAATTTGGGTTTTATCAGAATAGAATTGACAGTGTTCTGTGTGTGTGTGTGCATGCATGCATGCACGAAATGTATTCTGTAAAATCAGTTGCTATCCTCACTGGTATGTAAAAATCCACCCCTTTTTCTTCGCAGTCTTAATTCAGATGCCACCTGTCCCAGATATCTTTCATGAGACTTATTGTTTCTCTTCTCACTCTGTTGTGCCTTTGGGGTTTACTGTTTTGTAGTCTACTCATTATCTGCGCTTTTTGCCCTGCCAGGTTTTCGTTTCTTAAGGAAGTTATTTATCCTTTCATCCTAAATATTATAGGGTCATATACATAATGCTCCATAATTTATTGACTTAAATGGAATAGAATGGAGCCTTTTCTTTAGCCCTTTTTCTCCTTCATAAAGTTTTTCTCATTGGAAATTAAACCACCGAATATAACATATTGAAGAAAGTTTGAGACCATGTTTGAGTAAGCTTAACAATGATGCTTGCCATTTAGTTTTTAATTGTATTAATTTAAACTTTCTCTTTAATATAATACCCTGAATGCTTTGTCTTTGTATATATTTCTTAAAACAAGCAAGGTCTCTAACATAATCTCGGTACAGATATTAAATTTAAGAAAATGAACACGTGGTTGGCATGGAGATTCACCCTACAGATCCTCTTTTTAAAAAGGAAGAATTGGCTGCCACAGCTGCTGGGAGTGAGTCAGCGGTCTACCAGATGTCAGCTCTTTCAGGGTTTGCCTCAGCTACAGAAAGGACACACCTTTCTGGGAACAGTGCAGGTCCATTGACTGATCACAGAAGGGTCATTTTGACTCAATGAGGGTCAAACCTGAATGGTTATATATGCTCTAGAGATCCCCACAGAATTGGCCAATGCTTTGTTGTTGAGACTGCATCACGTTTTGACTTTCTCCCTCCAATCCTCCTACAGGTATTGATTCCTTATTAGTATTCTGCATTCCTATTAAATTCTGCATGCCTACCTCAGCATTTGCTTCTGAAGGACCCAAACTGCCGCAACATTGATTAAACACTTTAAACTATAGACAATATTCTTTTTTTTTTTTTCTAAAAACAACCTTGATCATTTTTTGCCCCCCCTTCAATACAAGATTTAGTTCAGGATCACATATAACATTTACTTGCCACTTATTTCTAGTCTCTTTTAATCTGAAACAGTTTCTTAGGACTTTGTCTTTCATGATGTTTACGTGGTTTAAAAAAAAAAAAGGCTAATTATCTTACAGAATGCTCCTCGATTTACGTTTGCCTGGTATTTCATTCTGATTAGATTCAGGTTATGCATCGCCAGCCAGTTGGAAGCCTCATGAATATTTTCTTTCAAAAACCCAAGCTAGAATTTGGTTTCTACCCGGATCCAATTAAAAGAGCACTAAGTGCAGATATTTTGGAAGAACATAGATTGATTTTTGTTTCTTACACTACAGAAACAGAGATCTTTACATTGAATCATTGCCCTTTTATGATGCTAAATTTGCTATATCCTTTTTGGATTCAGCAACTCAATTAAAAGGCCAGAAATTTGTCTCTTCTTCTAGACAATAATTTTAGTTCCTATTATCCCCCTACTTTTTCTTATCCTTTTTCCAGAACCACCTGAACTGGAAGACCACCTGAGGTCCTTGCTGGAAGGAAGGGAATACCGTAGGCAGTCATAAGGAGGGAAATATATTTCATTCCAGTCATTCAATATGTTCCCTTTGCATGTTATTTATTATTTGAAACCAAAGCCACATGAACTTTTATGTATTCACTGAATTTCAGAAACTCATCTAGTGTTATTTTTTGTGAGATGCTTTTTTTTTTTTTTTTTTTTTTTTTGTCGTTTTTTCATGACCGGCACTCAGCCAGTGAGTGCACCGGTCATTCCTATATAGGATCCGAACCCGCGGCGGGAGCGTCGCCACGCTCCCAGCGCAGCACTCTCCCGAGTGCGCCACGGGCTCGGCCCATGAGATGCTTTTTTTGAAGAACAAAATACTCAATGATGTTAGCTACATGAGCTTTAGCTACATGAGCTTCATAGCTAATCAATAATTTTAAATTTTGGGATATAAATACATTAATTAAACTCAGCATCATCAGAAAATAATGCAAAATAAAAGAAAAAGTTAAAAGAATCAGTTGTAACTAAATGACTAAGTTATACCATAACTAAACTTATTTATTATTAAATATTAATGCATATTTTAAAATAAAATCAAACTATTAGTATTTGATTCCTCTCATTCTAAGAATTTGTCTACCTCTTTCATTTTATTTATATTAATTAAAATTAAACACTTTTAATGTCATTTATCATTATTCATAATTCAAAGATTTTTTACATGTTTATATAACAAGAAGAAATAAAATGAATTATTTTTATTTATAAACCTTGGTGATTATGGAATAATGATAATCATCACCTTGTGGAATTATGCAATGTACAATTTAAAGATCCTGAGAAATTAATCTATAATGATGTGTTGAAAATTGAAGAGATTGTTAGTTCTTATTCTTTTAGGCTCTTTTAAAATTTTTGCTAAAATTCACCTCTTGTTTAATAATTTCTTGAATTATCGTACATGTAATTGACATAAATCCTAGTATTTCCACAGACTCCAAGGTCTCTCCTACCTCTGGCCTCTGGGCATGCTCTGTCCTCTGCCTGGAATCTTCTTGACACTCTCACCCCCGTATACTCACTTTCATCTTTTAGGCTTCAGCCTACATATCACATCCGATCCAGGTCCTTTCTTGCTACCCACTGTAGAAGCGGGACCCTTCCGCTATTCTCTGTATTATTTTGTTAGGGCTGCCATAACAAAATACCACAGACTGGGTGACTTAAACAACAAGTATTTATTTCTTTCACAGTTCCGGAGCCTGGAAGGTGCCAGCAGGGTCGGTTTCCCTTCAGGCCTCTTTCTTTTGTTTGCAGATGGCCACTCTCTTGCTAACTCTTCACCTGGTTGTCCCCTTGTGCATCTGTGCTCCTGGTATTTTTTTTGGGTCCAAATTTTCTCTTCTTACAAGGACACTAGTTGGGTTGGATTAGGGTTCACCCATATAACCTCATTTAACCTGAAAGGCCCTATGTTCAAATATAGTCCCATTCTTAGGAATTTGGGGTTGGGATTCCAACATATGAATTTTGGGGAAATGCCATTGAGCCCAAAAAACTCTTCTCTCATAGTTCTTTATAATATTTTGCCATGATTCATCTTAAAATTTTTTCATTATACATTTCTTTCCTTTTTTATACTTTTCTCCCTCCCTAGAAGGTAAACTTCATGATGACAGGTAGTCTGTATTTTTGCTTTTTTTCTGTGTATCACACAGTTTGTCCAGACTGTTCACAGAATAAAGTAGAAAATCAGTAGACATGCTGAATGAATAACTCACTGAGACGGCCAATATATTTTATTAAAGGTGGTTTGTGTAATGGGAAAATAGCATTTTGTCCTGCTTTTACTTTTGTTTGGACTATTGATCTCTTAAAAAGAAAGCAAAAGTAAGACACCTCCAGTGAATTAGCTTGATTGGTACACACACTCTGTGGGAATGATGACTCATTATCCAAACTATTTTAGTGCTTGCTTTCTTATTATAGACCCAGGGATTATATTTTCCATCGTTCTTTGTGTATAGGAAGGAAGAACCATACAGTTTTCACCAATGGAATGTGAGAACAAATAATATTTTTTCCTTTAATGCTTCACTTCCCAATCTACCAGATAAAGGACATGGAGGACTCATAGGCCTTAGAGCAAGAGAGATCTGCAACCAAGAAGGTGTTTGATTCTGTAACTAATCACATGGAAGGCCACCTGTCAATCAAACACTTGCACTGGAGTATAACATAAGAAAACAACTTTTGTACTGTGTTGCTAAGATTTGGGCCTTGTCTGTCACAGCAGCTAGCATTATGCTAATTCACTCATAAACATGCATACTTTAGCAAATGCTATTTATTTATGTAATCAAGAATCTTACTTATTGTTTTAATTGTTGCTCCTGATAATTGTCTGATCCTCAAGGACTTCTTCACAAAAATACATAGCTGCAGTTAATTATGAAAATACACAGCTGCAGTTAATTTTAGTTTTCATTTAAAATTAACTATTTACCTGTATGAAAAGTGCTTGTCCCCATCTCAAACTATGAGATTGTAATAGTACCTATCACATTACTGGTAACTCCTAACTGTAGATAAGTTCCATGGAATAGGAGCTTTTTAAAATTTTTCAGTTATTTTCTCAATGTCTAATTCACTGCTTACTAAATATTTTCAGTCTGAATAAAAAAAAAAAATACATTTCCATGTATTTAAATTGAGTTTTGGCCTGAAAGGTATTTCTTTTGCCCTAAAATGACATAGTTACAATAATACAGATGTAATTTAATAAGTCCTATTGATTTCTACTTCCAGAAAAGTTCTTGTAATTATGTATTTCCTTGTACTAGCATACTTCAAAAAATCATGAAAAAAAACCAGAATTAAAGATAATACAAATCTTTTCAGGAACTTTTTAAATACCCTCACACATATCATGACTCAATAAATGCTGACTGAATGAATTGCCTCTAAAACAACTCAAGAGTACTAATTAAAATAAATTCTTTTTAAAAATATTTTTAATTTTTGGCCATACACAAAAGTCCAGGAATTAAATTGTAAAAACTAGTATAAAGTGACATATTTTAAATATGTTATCATTAAAAGATAATTTAATACAAATTTTACTAAAACATTTGTAATCATTGAGGATGATTAAAATAATATTGTCCTCACTTGGAAATAGGCATGGAATCTAACATATTTTTGGTTTTACTAAATAAAAGACATTAGAGAAACTGGGTAAATTTTGTAGGTTATCCTATACTTAAAAAAAAAACCCTGATTATGCCTTGTTAACCTGGGAGAGTACAAAAGCAAATCAAAACTTGTTAGTATTTCCCATGAAATTGTATTCCTACAATTATTACATTTGAGTCTCATTTAAATTTCTCTCATAAAAATCAGCCAAACTAACAATAACTCTGAAGTTCTCAGGCATAACACTTATTTATTTAATCTTATGTGAATTGAGATCAGAAATTATCCAAGGACCATTCCCCCTGCATATTTTGATTTTCTCAGTCGTGTATTTTACTGGTAAACTGGCCAACAACTTACTTCTCATCCTGCTATCCTTTAGAACAATATTTTCCAATGTCTGTCCTGTGGTGATAGTCAACAAAAAGGTATCATAGCAAAATGTTTGGGAAACAATATATTAGCCTAAGGGAATTCTACATTTAAGACACAGATTTTTTTTTTTTTTTTTTTTTAAGCAATACCTATGAGAATCTCAGGGAGCTAATTTTACATCAAACACATTTTTAAAAAGAAAAAAAAACTGTTCTAGAATTATGGTTTCTGTATCATTTGCATTTCTGCCTAATTTTGGGGTCCTCTATTTAATGTGAATGTCTACGTATGGTGACAGGTTTTAAGTTTTAATCAGAACAATAACATTCTTTGTTCACTGACATGCTCAAATTGTATCTATCATTAAGCTCAATTATAATATTTAGATGTAAAGATAGAAACTCCCTACTTGCTGTTATTCTGTGGATGTTACATTTGTGATTTTACCATCTCCCCTTTATGATCTTCTGTTGTGATTAGAAGTACAAGTTTTACATCAAACTGAGAGCTCCCTGATGACTGTCAGAAGTCACACAAATTTCTCATCTCATTCTCCTCAGCATTTTTTTTTTTTTTTCTGCTTTTGCTATCCAGCAACCTCCATTTTTTAAATGTTGCCTCCTTGGCTTCTGTACAACAACTCTTAATTCCCATTTTTCTAATTTTTTAAAATTCTTTCTGAGCCTTCTTTGTCCTGTTGTTCTCTGATACTAAATATTCTCTCATATTAAATATTCTCTCATGCTCAGCTCTACTTTCTGTACCTGCATTTTTCTTATTTATTCATTCCTTCCTCCTATCTTTCCTTCACTCATTCTAGCCTTGCAGTTTACCCTCACTTTATAGCTTTTGTATTGCAAGGGCATTGATCACAAGAGAGTGCGTTTTCTTGATTGCACCAAGACGGAGCTTAAACTTTTCAATCAACCAGGTCTGGGCTCACCTGGCTTCCTCTAGCTTAGTTATGGGTGAGATGGCATCAGAGAGTTTTTGTGAGAGCTCCAAGAGACAATAAATATGACTGGAAAATGTAATAATTGAGAAATTAGTCTCTGATGTCTAAATAGTATAACTCAAGAAATATTTACTGAGTTAATATTAACTCTATTTTAAGTGAGCTATCCCTTGGTATATATTTATATGTTCTTGGGATATGAACATTAGCTATGGGTAAATTTGGAAAACATCTTATTTTCTCTTAGTTATTATCTTTTTTAAAAATGTAAACATATTAAAACATCGAAATGTACACATTATAGTCTATTTTATGAGCTAATTTTCTTTGTTCGTCATATTTAGAGTGCTGTAGTATATAAATTATCTATGTAATGTGGATTAAAAAAATTATACATGGTTAATGAAAATAAGAATAATTTACTAACTCTTGTAAATATTTAATTACTGTAAATCAGTGCTTCATCTAATACCATTTAATCTCGGTCATGTGAATTTAGTTTTAATTAGTTCTAATGCTTTATACATAGAATTCAAAACCTTTTTAAAGGAATGTATAATTTTGTTTCTAAGTCATTTTATTTTAACATTTATTTGTGCATATTTTGTGGGGTACAGTGTGTTGTTTCAATACATGCATACACTGTACAATGATTCACTGAGGGCAGATGGCAGAGTTTTGTACCTGTTAGTTCACCACTTCTCCTCTTCTTAACCCCTCATCCCTCCTGACCTTTGGTAACCTTTATTCTACTCTCTACTTCTGTGAGAACCCCCCCTTTTTTTTAGTTTCCACTTTTAAGAGATATCATGCAGTATTTGTCTTTCTGTGCCTTAACTTAACATGATGATTTTCAGTTACATCCATGTTCCTGCAAATGATAGCATTTCATTTATTTTATAGCTGAATAGTATTCCACTGTGTATATATACCACAGTATTTTTAATCCATTCATCCATTGCTGGATATTTAGGTGGATTCCATCTCTTGGCAACTGTGAATAGTGCTGTGATGAATATGGGAGTACAGGTGTCTTTTTAATATATTGATTTCATTTCCTTTGGGTATACACCAAGTAGTGGGATAGCTGGGTCATAGGATAGATTTATGTTTAGTTCTCCATACTGTTTTCCACAATGGCTGTACTGTTGACATTTTTAAGTATATAGGAGAGTTCCTTTTTCTCTGCATCCTCACCAGCATTTGTTATTTTCTGTCTTGTTGGTAATAGCCTCCATTATAACTGGAATGAGATGATATTTCATTGTTGTTTTAATTTGCATTTCCCTGATGATTAGTGATGTTGAACATTTTCTCATGTACTTGTTGGCTTTTGCCCAGTTTTTAATCAGATTATTTGGGTTTTTTGCTATTGAGTTGTTTGTGCTCCTTATGTATTCTGGATATTTGCCCCTTGTCTGATGCATACTTTGCAAATGATTTTTCGCAGTCTGTAGGTTTTCTCTTCTCTTTGTTAACAGTGTCCCTTGCTGTGCAGAAGCTTTTCAGTTTGATGTAGTCCCATTCATATAATTTTGCTTTAGCTCCCTGTGCCTTTGCAGTCTTGCTCAAAAAAGCACTGCCTATTTCATGTAGCATTTTCCCTATGTTTTCTTTTAGTAGTTTCATAGTTTGAAGTCTTAAATTTAGATCTTTAATCCACTGTGGGTTGATTTTTGTGTATGATGAGAGACAGGGGTCTAGTTTCAGTCTTCTGCATGTGGATATCTAGTTTTCCCAGCACCATTTATTGAAGAGGCTGTCCTTTCCCCATTGCATATTCTTGGCAACTGTGTTGAAAATTAGTTGGCTGTAAATGTGTGGATTTATTTTTGGGCTCTCTATTTTATTACATTGGTTTATTTGTCTAGTTTTATCCTATTACTGTGCTGTTTTGGTTACTATAGCTTTACAGTATATTTTGAAGTCAGGAAGTATGATGTTTCCAACTTTGATCATTTTGTTCAAGATTGTTTTAGCTATATAGGGTATTTTGTGATTCCATACAAATTTGAAGACAGTTTTTTGTGTTTCTGTAAAGAATGTCATTGGTATTTTGACAGAGTTTATGTTGAATGTGTAGATTGCTTGCTGAGCAATACAGACATTTTGATGATGTTAATTCTTCCCACCCATGAACATGTAATACCTTTCCATTTATTTGTGTCCTCTTCAGTTTCTTTCACCAGTGCTTTATAGTTTTCATTGTACTTTCATCTCCTTGGTTAAATTTTCTCCAAGGGTTTTTTTTTTTTTTTTGGTAGCTATTGTGAATGAGATTACTTTCCTAACCTTGGCTGTTATTTAAAAAAAAAAAATCTTTGTTTATACTCATCTTTCAAATATATAAAATGAATTTATAGTAATAACCAAAAGGAGAAGAAACTACAAAGAGAAAAAGAGAGCACACACTGCTTCATCTAAACTTTTTCTAAATCTTATTTTCTCTTTATCCCCTGCTAATGTGAAAAAAGAGCCATTAGTTAAGCATCAGTGTAAAACCTCTATCCAAATTCATCTAGGACTCTACCAATGTATACAGCTAGGGGTCAGGTAAGTGGAGGTTTTTTTTTTTCCATTGGGTAACACTGAGAATTTTATACCAATCAGAAGACATTTTCTCAACAGCTTTACTGAAACATTCTAAGCTTTTCCATTTCTTTTAGGTAAATGCTCTAGCTGACTTTATGATGCAATCTACTTTAAGGTTGACTTGTTATAAAAGCAATCAAATAAAACTGCAAGTTTAGATTTTAAAAACTACTTTCTAAAAATGCTATCTTTTGAACAAGTTACTAGAGCATAACTTTTAATAGAATATGGTGAAATAAAGCTTAACTTTGTATGTATTATAATGTGGCTACTCATCACTTCTCACTATTTTTTAAGTACCTCCCATTCTTCAGGCAGTATGTCAGAGTCTAAGAGTATAAATATAAATGAAAGATTATTCTTTGCTAGAGGACCCCAACATAGTAGGCAGACAGTGTAGACAACAGTTTGACAGACTGTCAAACAAACCATTGGCACAGTTATGCATATATTTCCAAAAGAGATACATATAAAGTGTTACAGTTTACAGGAGAAACACAGAAGAGAAAATATTACAACCACACCCACTCACCCACCCAACACACACACACACACACACACACAGAGAGAGAGAGAGAGAGAGAGAGAGAGATTGAAGAAAGGCAAAGATAGGTGAGTTTCAAGGGGGAATTGCCTTATCTGGGTATTTAAGGAGAAGTAGGGAATTTACAAGTCACTCTAGACAAAAGGACCAGGACATTTAATCCAAAGGAGTAACAAGTACAATGACAAGGACATGTGAAAGGTCATAGAAACAGAGAGGTCTAGAATCAGGAAAATACATTACTTTTATATGACAGAAGTAAGATAAGTATGGAGTGGTGGATGTTAACCAGACTTTAAATCATCCATTCACTCTAGCATGTAAAGCTTGAGGAAACATAAACATTCCTCAGAAGATCATTTTCTTCAGTGTTTGGCAAGCAGGAGGAAATTTTATCTCTTGTTGGCAATGTCATTCCAAGACTTCTGCAAGAAGTGATGCTGTTCTTGGACTCTTTAAAACAAAGAAGCTTGAATGAATTTGCTGAGTCTGCGGGAGAAAACTTACAGTAATGTTTAAGATGAAAAACTGAGGAGGAATTTTGTTTTGCTTTTTTAAGGTGTGAGATCCTTTAAATCTTAAAGTTTTGATGAAAATAAAATGAGTAATGCTCATGTAAAGAGACTTAAATTTAAATGATTGTCTTTGGAGAATTGTATCAATTAAAGAACCATACATTTAACAGGGGAAAATACATCTTTTAATTAAGTAATATCAAAAGGAAAGTAAAATTACACAATTTTTTACAAAGCTCCTCTCTTTCTGCCCCTACTTTCTGTCTCCAAGGCCTACACATCAGTCTCAAAAATAGACCCACCCAATGAGAGCACTGATTATCTTTTGTTTTTCTTTCTAGCCTCAGGGCCTTTTATGTCAGACTACAGATACTTGTTAAATTGAACTTATATTACCAGGAAATTATTGTATTTCAGAAGCAAAAAAGATCACGTCGAGAATGAATTTTTAAATAGATATTACCTACTGAGACAACCCAGAAACTGTCTCTTTGGGTATCTCATCCAGACCACTATGGTGTGGTAGGGGGAAAAAAGAGCCAATAACAAAGCAGAGAGAATTTGAGTACTATGTGAGTGGAGGCCAGGCATTGTATATTTCTGATTCTCTCTCTGTCTTAGTAGGGATGACAATGCTAATTTCAAAGGTGTTGGGGAAATACACAATTGGTGGATACATGAGTATGGTAAGGGAGCAGTAATGCTGAAGACTAAGCAAATGACAAAATTTGAAGAACATTTAATGCTCATCTTTTTAGATTAAAAGGTATGCACTCATTAGATTCCAAAGAGAGAAAGAAAATCTGTATTTCTGTATTTTGAAAGACAGGCATGCTGAGGAAATATAAATATGAAAAGAATGAAAATGAAATTACTATGGGTTTCTTTTATCTTAAAATGTAAAGTACTATTTGGTTTTTGTATGGTATTCCAAGAAGAGATTTGTTTTCAATTGTACTCTATAGACACATATACATGGCTTTGAATGAATTATGTTAGTGGTTAAGAAATCAAACTTTTCCTATGTACTATCTATCACATTTCAAAGGTAGGCATCTAATGAAGTATAAACCAATTTCGGAAAATTCATGATAGGTATTTAATTCTTGGATACACAAAAATCTAATTAAAACTAAACATCAAAAGTATTTTATGTTTCTCCAAAGTTATAAAAGAGGAAGTGGGGAAAGATTAGAAATTAGTAGCATTCATTAAAAACTTAATTGTATTATTATATGATTTTAAACTGTACAAATTTTAATTTGTCATTTTAAATACATTTAGATTTAGATGTATTTTCTCCTGTTTTGTTGTTACTTTTATAAAAATGATATACAGATCTATCAGAATCAATTGTGTTTTATTTAGAAATATTTCCAAATGACCACATTATCATACGTACTCTCTATACTAAATATATTCAAATTGTTGATGTGCTTAGAACTGTTCTCTTTCTAATTTTTTATAAGGATATGTATCATCATTTACATTAATATACAGAATACAGCCAGGACTCAAGAGTTTGAATGATTTGGTTTAATAAAAAGAGGTACTGATTCCACGGTACACCTATTTGAATTCATGGAATAATAATAATAAAAAAAAACACCTTACTATTTCAAAACAATTAAATTTATCAGAAATGTGATGAAAGATTTTTAAGTCTTATGTTGAAATAAGTATTTATATCTTCCCAATCCATATTCATTACTTGATAAATCAGTCCTTAAATACTTTGAAAAAAACGCTTATTGACTATTACATTGTTACTGTCTTTTTTTTCATGTATATGATAACTCTAAAGCTTCCCTAAGAAACTAGGTCAAGAATATAGGCTGAATTAGAGATCCTGTAATGCTTGTAAATATGTATATATGGGAAATTCTCATCTATGGCTCTGAAAACCAAGAGTCAAAATTGAGTTTGGAGTTGGATATTTTGTTCATACTACATTATTATAACTGCCTAACTTTATTTTTAAATATTGAAGATAATTTATAGTTTTTATAGATTGAGATATGCTTTTGGAGGGTAGCACAATCCTTCTCAATGGAATATAGATTTTATTTAAAATAAGAATCTCACATAACTGTATTTCAATCTTAATCTTGTATGTTTTGCTGTTTTATGCTCTGGTGATTGAAAAAAAATCTTTGAATTGATGTTGCTCTGTTAATGGAAAAATTGATCTTTTTTGTATGCCAGTATAACATTTGTACCTTTTGCACTAATAATATGGTCACCAAAGAAAAATATGTCAATGGCACCTGTAAGGTTCATCAAGTTTCCTAACCATAGAACACTTTGATCAATTATTCCCCCCTTGAAACTGCCCATTGAGTATGGAATTCTCAATCACTGCAAACAACCTCATCCTGATACAGTCACAGAAGCAAGACCGTATTCATCACACACTAGGCAGTTTGCTCCTGTACCACCACCAAGCTCTAATACTCTTATTATAAAATCTCCACCTTCTGCATCCAGGATAAACAACCCTGTGGGTAACAGAATAGAGCAAGCACAAGCTAAGGAAGAATGTTTCTCAGAAGTGGAACCCCTAGTCAAGAGAACACAGAACTGTTCTTTTGTTTCTGAATTTTTCTGTTTACTTTGATGAGATTTTCATCTAATCTATTTATAATGGTGAAGTTATTATTACTTTTAAGAAAATGGAAGGTAGCAGCAAACATCTTATTCATTTATTTCTTTATTTAATATCATTCAAATTAAATGAAAAAATAAATATATTATATTTGTTCATTTATTTCAGCATTAGCTAATTGCACAATAGGACACAGGTACATTTGAAAGCTACATTAAACTCTTTTAATCTACTACTTTCAACTCCAAAACAGTAATTTTGATCTCAATTTGGGGCATATTATATGTTGAGGGAAAAAACATACGATATTCTTTTACATACATTTTTTCCAAATAAAAGTTTCTTCAATATTTTTTATCTAATATATGATATATTTTTAAAATTCCTTAATTTCCCATTTTTTTTTGGCCATAACTTATCAGGAATTTGTCAGGTATAAATATCAGATTATTATAATTTATATTTCAATACTTGGCATCCTTATTCTATTTAAAGTTGCAAAACTGGCAGTAAGTTTAAATTCTAAGTAAATTTTAATCCCCTATGTTGCATTCATTAATCAGTGATAATTCACACTAATATAAGTTCACTGATCTTATTCTTCAGACTCTCCCTTGTGAGTAATTTCATCCTTTCGATGACATTATTAGATACATTAAGCAGTGGCATTCCATTCCAATAAATGAGCCTGGCTTGACTGCTGGAGAAACACCCAATTAATAATGAAATATAAAGTGATTTGTATAATTTTTCATATTGTAACATCTAATTTATCTCAATCCTGGAAAAAAAATGTGTAGCCATAAGAAATGAATTATCAGAAAATGTGCATTATTAGAACATTGATTAAATCAATTGATGTACCCACTTCTCATGTGTTTCTCTTTAAATATGCTTGACATGGAAGTTCTCACTTTTTTATGTATATCATAAACACTTTAAAATGCTTCTAACTTAAAATTTCAATTTATTAATGAAATTGGGGTTATTAATTTAGAAAATTTCACTGACTTTATGTGTTAAATGTAAAGTCTGTTTTTAACTTAACACATATCATGATGAGAAGAGAGAAAAAAGTTATTAGTGTCATTTTTTTGTGTGTGGTATAATATTTTTAAAGAATAAATTAAATAATATATTACCACTACTAGTGGTAGTACTAGCAAACCGGTACCACCTTACATGTATTATATTATTTGAATCTAAAAACAACTCTGTAGCTACATAGTGGGATAATACTGATAACATTTTGAAATATGATGCTGCTCCTTCTTTTTGCATTTCATTATACTCTGTCACCTTCCATCCAGTTATTCAGTAGCATTCATTGCCTCAATCAAGGGAGAGCTGAAAGACAACAAAAAAGCACTTCAAATTCCAAAGTTTAGGCTATAGAATTGCTACAGTCTTGACTAGACTAGATAAAGACTCAACCATGGACTTAATAAAGGACCCATCAGCAGAGAGCAGAGGCAGAGGCAAAGCAAAGAGAACAGGTACTGGAAGAAGAGAAGGAGGAGGCAAATTACACCTGTATGGAGGTCACAAATCTGGTAGGCTCCCAGAAATCCTTGCATTTGGCATGTTGCAAAAGCAAAAGACAACCCAGATTCATCAGGAAGACAGTTGTGAGCCACCTCCTAGAGATTCATCCATCTCAAAAGGCTTTAGGAATAGCAGTATGTTTCCAGAACAGCCCAAAGACCTGAACATTGTACAGTTGGGAGAAAGAGCCTGGGATAGTGACCTGCACGAACCAGTGGAAACAGGAATATCTCCACCTTTTCTTGTAAATTTTCCAGGGAACAAGACCAACCACAGTCCTGGACAAATTCTTCCCAGGTGGGACAAATAACTCCAAGAATCAGATGGGTCTGAGTGGATTGAGGAGTGTGTCACTGTATATACTAGGGAGTTCTGCCTAAATCTCTTCATTTGAGGCAATGCACCTGCCCTGCTCACTTCTAGGAATGTCAGCCTTTGATGACTCACAGCTGTGTTCCTCAGTGGGCATAGCCCCTGACTTCAGAGATCTGCTTCTTCCAGGATCATACTTGTAAGGGCAGCCCATGACCAATGATTGGCCAGGGAAGGGATGTAAGACTCAGCTCCACAACCTCAATTTGGGCCAACCCTGAAAGTGCATCCCAGCTCTAGAGTTCCCTGAAGAATCAGTTGCAATCACATTGCAGATCAGCTCCTCCCTCTGTCCACCTGCCTTTTGCACTTTCTTATAGGTGTATCCTCTGAAAGCATTCCTTAAGGACAATTTTCCTTCGGCACTCAACTCACCATCTTAGAGTCTGTTTTCAGGGAATCTAGTCTAAAATACAGAGATGGTTAGAAACCTAATCTAAAACATATCTCTTCCATACTAATTGAGGTGTTTCAAACAGTTACAGGTAGAATTGCCATATAATCCAGCAATCCCACTTCTGGGTATATAACAAAGGAATAGAAATCATCATGATGAAGGGATATCTGCACTCCATATTCATCACAGCTCTATTTACAACAGATATGGAGCCAAGCGAATTGCCCATTGGCAGATTATATCAGAAGTGAACTGTTGTTATAGAAGAATAGAGAACTGTATGTTATTGGACATCTAAGCTGTTGACTAAATTTTGTGTCAGTTACATAATATACTCATAGGTACTATATTTCTCATTTTACAAATGGAGAAATTGAATTTTTGATATGTAAGTTCATCTTGACTAAAAGTGTCAGAGAAATATTTGGATCTGGTTCTAACTCCAGAATCCTCTTTCTTATCACGTCCATGTGTAGTATCGAACAGCTTAAATAATCATTTCATTATCCAATACTATTTTATAATTACTTTTATTTTTCTATTTAAGACTTCCAGGGATTTTTAAAAATTGAACAAATGTTTTCTCACATAATACATACAAAATTCTCTCTAATTGACATTTTCTTGCACCTATGGTTAGAACAGTGGATGAAGTTGAAAATTTGTAATGCCTTCTTATAGTTTTTTATAAATTTAAATATTTAAAGAATCAGGCAAACATTATTTTCTCTGTCCATAATGGAAGAGTATTTCTATGTCTCATTTCACTTTTTTTGTTTTGTTTGATATTTTATTAAATGGCCTTGAAAATGGTTGAATCATAAGTGAAACATTAAAAGAAGATAACAAACATTTTCCTCTATTTAGTAGAGTAATACAAATTTCCTTATAGCTTGAGGAAACAATCTTGACAAAGAAACTTAAAATTTTAGTACAAATTATTGACAAGTATTGTCATGTCTCCAAAGATAAAATAAATCCCTTTACTCATATTGAAAAATATATTACAAATTAATGTGGAACAAATGCTTATGTATATCTTCAACTACCTCCATAGAAGTTAAAATAAACTCTTCTAAAAGAAATAAATGTGAGAGAATGATTTTAGAATACTTTGTCATCAACATATTCCTTGGAAAGAAAAATAAAAGCACAAACAAAACAAAACAAAATTCCTTGACTAAAATCCCAAAGAGCTTTGGAGCATGGAGCCCTCCAACAACTAAAGCAATATCAGAAAAATATAGATCTAAGTTATGTGTAATTTTTTCAATTGTTTCACCCCCAAAAGGTCTCCTTAAGAGAGGATATGTGAAACTATTATCCTATTAATATTTCTTCTTCAAATCAAAAGCTTAATGAAAAGAGATAAAAGATAATGGATCCTCATAAATTACCTCTGAGCTTAAAAGTTATTTTCAGAATTTCTTAAAGAGAAAGATGAGACAATATTACATTGTCTAATCAAAGGAAATAATACTTGAAAACCTGATGAACAGTGTTAGCTTTAAGAACTATGGGATCTTTTCCTTTGAAGAAAAAACAAGCCAATCTCACCAATGACTATTGCACAGATAATATTTGTGCTTCCGTATTAAGCATACTGCGTGACTGACGTTTGTTTCTCTTTTATCAGTCTCTGATATGAATCTTTAATTTCTTAATGCATTCTTTTCATAAAAGTATTTACCGCAAAATGTTCATGAATTTAGCTTCTATCAAGTTTTCCAAGGTTTATTAAGATAACCCTTTGAATGACAGCCTTTTGTTTTTGACTCTTAAATTTAGAGGAAACTAGGTAGATATGTAACAGTGCTTTGGAAATGAAACCACGAATCATATTGCACTAATACATGGAGGTCTGTGTCTGTGTGTATATGTGTGTATACATATCTTCTTATTTAGCACAGAGTATTAAATATACAAAGTATTGAATAATTTATGGTGTATTCACCATAGTCAGCTTATTAAGTATAAATTATTGTCTCTGTGCTTTGAAGAATATAATGGCAGGCTAACAACATTCAAAGAAGTCAAAACTTGAGATGCTTTTCATATACCACATACTAACTAATTTGTCAAACATGATGCCCTACAGTATATTTGGAATTAAAAATCTATTTCTTTGCTTATTAGTGTGTTGCATAATATTAGGTTGAAGTTTATTTCTAATGCTTAAAAATTTATAAGTTTTAAATATTTAAAGAAAAAACAGATATATCTGAAAGGTTAGGATTACACTAAAAGTAGCATAATGTTAAAGAATTAAAACAAAATGACATAACATAAAGATGGTCTTTTGAAAAACAATATAAAAATGATAGCACTTCCAATTATAATGTGGGTCAACTTTGAACCTTATGGAAGGGAGAGACAGATACAGAGTTGGGCCAAGCTTACACTGACTACAGAGAAGATGAATTCCTAACGCTTTTCATTCCCCCTATTTTGGGACCTTAATTAGAGAAAAATGAAGACAAAGGAATAAAAGAGAAGGATGAGTAGGAGAAGATGGTTAAAATTTGCTGAGAAGACATCACAATAATTTCTCTCTGAGATTTCAGGATGAGCAGCAGGCAGACTAAGCTTGAGATATAGGTGCCTAATTAAAGACTATAGACACAACGCCTACAGGGAACAGTAGTATAGTGATGAACCCACAAATACACAGATATTCAGAATTGAATTCTCTGAGTACTAAAGCAGATTGAAACCATCTCTTTCTTCAACTACTAGAGTCTACAAGGGCCATTTGAACCATGAATTTTTAAAGTAATTTAAACCCTTAAACTTCCGAGAGATTCAGGGTTATTAAAAGACTGATAGTAACTAGCAGTCTGGTGAGAGCACCAGAAGTTTTGGAGCAGCAAGACCATGTAAGTGTTAGGTCTACTTTAGTATGGTAACACTTCTATGATCTTCCTATGCTATCTATATAGGAGGATACTTCAGAAAGTTCATGGACAAATAGAATTAAAACATAATATGAATCTTCCCACAAACTTTTTGAAGTACCCTTGTATATCAAATATATATAGTCTATAGACTGTATATAGACTATATATATAGTCATTTTATGTTGTGTGCATGTGTTTGTGCATGAATGTGTGTGTGTTTCTTCAATACAAACCAAAAGAATGTGAAATGATTACTTGCTTTGGGCTCATCAGTAATTCGAACTTGGAAAGATGTTGAGTCTAATTTTAGTAATTTTTAGTTTTGCTTAAATAGAGAGAAAAGCTAAACAAATGTCTAAGAAATATTTTTTAGTGTCCACATCCAACTAACACATTATATACAACAAAAGGAAACATCCAAATATCAAAGCAGATACATTCATCTCCCTACTCAAATTCCCTTCCCCATATGGCCTTAGTAATTCTAAACAGGTAACAAGCATAAAAAACTTGGAACTCTCTTTGTCCTATTAATAATCAATCCTGTGATCCTATGGCTTCCTTGAAATATATCTCAGATTCTCCTGTTTTCACTGTTTCCATTGCTAACACTCTTATTCTGACTTTTCTCGTGTATATTTACACTGGATTGTTACAAGAAGCTGAATTCTTAGTCTTGAGTCATTCATTATTTCAACCTACACACTATTATGAAATTAATATTTCTAAAATACTGAAGACACTGATTTAACATATATCAATCACTCTTTTGCTCTAGGATTATATACAACATAACACTACATTGTGAAAAAGAAGATAAAAGTAAATGATATTATAAAGGACAGACATGATAGAGATATACATCCGTGTGTGTGTACACGTGTGTATGTGTGCACTCTTGTGTGTGTATGTGCACATGAAATCAACTCAGAAAATTTGCTAATCATTTAATTTGATCAGAACCATTTAACATACGAGAGTACTTCAAAAAGCTTGTGGAAAAATAGAAATAAAAAATAATATGAATCTTTCCACTTTTGAAGTACTTTCCTATTAGCCACAATATTATTTTATGGTTATCTTAAACAAGACAATTTGCAACAAATCATAGTGAACTGGTACCTATATTCCATTATACATCATAGCATGACCATATTTAATCTGGAGAAAGAATTGGAATGGTTAGTAAGAAGCTGGGCTAAATAGACAGACAGACAGATATATATGGAGGAAATACTGTAAAGTGAAATAAAAGAAACTTTTAAAACTTGCTTGCTTTTCTAAAGTAGTCCTTTATTAATCATTCACATAAAAATGTACAGAACAAAAAGGATATTTTGGTAGGATATAGCAGTTGACTTAGAAATATAGGACCCAGGAAGGTAATGGGGGTTTTGGCCTCAGCCACAGATCTTTTCAAAGTCTGTGGAATAACCTACCTATTGAAATAAGAATTCCCATTTCATGGATCATTAATTTCTTTTTCAAGTGATTAAGGATATATTATAGAAGAAAGTCCTATTCAGACCAGGAAATAGGACATTATAAAATGGCTTTTCTATCTATTAGGTCCTCAAAGATTTTATCTTGTCTGTTTTTGATCATCTCTACTGCTCATATCTACAGGGAAGAATATTCTTTCTAATTGTTCTCAATGACAGAAGCATTTTTCATTATACTTAAATTTTTATCTTTTTTGAAACTTCAGATCATTATTGCTTGTTCTAAGACCTTAGCTAGCTGAAATAAATCTTCCTTTCCTTTTATACGATACCATTGCAAGTATTATGGTTATAATATTTTCCCGTTCATCATCATATCTCTTAGCCATACATATTAAATATCCTTAATTTCTTTATTATATCATAAGTCTCTTTCTTTTTATTATTTTCACCATCCTTTAAGCCAACTCTCATGTTTCACTGTCTTTTGAGTCAAAAAAGAGATGGGAGAGAAAAGAAGAAAACAAGAGAATTAATTGAAAGATACATATTTTTGTTAGAAAAGATGCAATTGTTTTATTGTTGTGTTATAACTCAACTACCTATTTTTCAGTAAGAACATGAAAAAAGTTTATATTATGCTCACTTTGACTTACAGTAACATAAAATATTAGTCAAAGATCCAAAGTATTTTATAACCACACACTACTTAACGTCCAGGTAGGCCCTTAAGAAATTATTAATAAATACTATATTAACAGCATATTCCAAAAATGTGAAAAGATGGTGTGGCTGGGTACTAATCAGAAACCAAAGATTTCACTATACAGTGACTCTTCCATTTTGCTTTCTGAGTGTGTATGTTGGGAGTGGTGTGGTATATTTTAACTTGTAGAACAACCATTACAATATTTTGTCTATGGAGTTTGCAAGATTTTTGTATAGAGAAAATGAACTAACAGATTAAACATCTTTAAAGGTGTAGAAGATCTGTAAAAATATAGACATTTTTCCTATTATATTCAAGCAACTAACAGAACTAAATATTAACTCTAAACCCTATCATGTGTCAGACTTGATTTTCTTTTTAAAACAAAGTGGAAAAGAAACAGTAAAGAAACTTCTTTTGAACAATCACTGATGACAACTTTATTCCACATTTCTTAATTGGTCTCATACTTACATGTTTTCCAACCTTTGATCATATCCCTCTCTCAATCTGAAAGATCTTTCTTCCATTTCTACTTCTCGAGAACTTCCAGATCCAGTTGAACTACCTCCTCCTTTATGTAGGCCTTTTTGGTCTTTCCAATTAATGCATTTCAACTTTATTCTGAACACCACAATATTTTGCTCATTTGGCAGATATTTATCACATGTTTTTGCATCTCTACAAAGAGTAAAGCATTTTACTACTTACAGGAAATGCAACGGTGAGAAAACATGTTATCTGCTCTTGTAGAGCTTGTATTCTACTGGTAAACACTAGTATAATCACACAAATACATATGTCAGAATTAATCATGATAGATGCTAGGCAGGAATGATTCTCACATTACAATAGTTGAAATAGGTCTTTGTATTGCTTCACTGAAAGCTGGAAGCTCCTTAAGAACAGGAGTAAGGTTTTCTGTTTCTTTATGTCCCTCATGATGTCTAGCACGATTCCATAGCAGGTACTCAATAGATGCATGTTAAATTGAGTGCAGGTGTGCTCACTGGGGATTTTTTAAACAGTGTCAAAGCAGAATTTGTAGGCCATCTGGATCAGAAATACCTGGGGTATTTGTTAAAATGTGGAGCCCTCTGAGACCTTTTGAATCAGAATCTTTGGTGGAGACTGGGAATTTAAAATTTCAATTAAGTTCCCAAGAGATTTTCAAGCACACTATTATTTTGGGAATCACTGGAGCAGAAAATATATACCACGTTTAGAGAACAATTTTCTCCTTAAAAAAACCTTTACATTATATACATTTAGCATACAAACTATGAAAATGACAGGTTTTTCTTGGTATTTCTTTGTATATACAGTTGAAACTATTTTATAGGTATGTTACATTATATATACTGTGTTTCCTCAAAGGCTTCAATGAGATTTTTCTGTCACATGCCTATAAATAAAGAAGCAGATATTCATATTTGCCTACCCAACTTCCTTTCTGTCTTTCTCACTAGTAGAGTGCTGACTTTTGCTCTGGGTGACAATGTGCCTATATAGAAGTATTAATCTCTCCTGGCTGATTTGCAGCTACAAATATCTATGTGTGCTGGTTGTGTCCAGTAAAGTATAAACAGAAGTCACTAAGTAGGGTTGCTAGGAAAAAATTATAAAAGGCATGACTCTTTGTCTTTCTGCTTGACTTTTCTTCCTGCTGAGAATGTGGGCATGTTGCATAGAGTTGAAAGTTGCACACTTCCAATGGTGGAGTAGAAGGATAAAGATGCCTGGGAGTTTGAGAACAATGTAGAATGCATGCCAGATTGTCCATCTCCACACTTCTTGTATGTGGGAAATAAAAACACCTTTATTATATGAACCACCATGATAGGATCTCTGTCCTTGAGTTCTTAACGGATATCCCCAAACAAGATATCTTTGATAGGCACATTATTGGTCTCCAAAGATGTCTACATCTTAACCCCTGGAACCTGTGAATATGTCTCATTACATGGCAGAGAAGAATTACAGCTGCAGATGGAATTAAGGTTGCCAATCAGCTGATGGGAGATGATTCTGGATTATTTGGGTGAGTCCAATGTAATCATGAAAGTTCTTTAAAGTGGAAGAGGACGGCAGAAGAGTCAATGTTAGATTGATGCAGCTCAAGAAAGACTCGACTGGGCATTGCTGGTTTTGAAGATAGAAGGAGCCTGTGTGCCATGGAAATGTAGGCACCCCTGGAAGCCAGAAATGTCAAGGAAATGAAATCCCCCTACAGCCTGTACAAGAAACATGGACAAATTGATTTTAGTCCAGTGAGACTCATTTCAGACTCCTAATTTTTAAAACAGTAAGGAGATAAATTTTAGTTGTTTTAAGCCACTAAGTTTGTGGAAAATGTTATAGCAGCAATTGGAAATGAATACACTATCCATATCAAAAAGAAAGCCTGATTACTATTTAAATTTTAAGAAATTAAGGACACCAAATAACATTTTTAAAAATAATATGCTCTGAGTTAATTTATATATGCACATACAAAAATAAAATATTTCAGAGGAATATTTTATAAAACAGGCAAAAAACCTTTGTCATGAATAATGAATATTTTACTGTACAACAATTCTTTGCTAGAAGAACACCAAGCACTACTCTACATGTGATAATAATTTCACTACATAAAGATATAAGCATTATAATTAAAACATTGTGCATCAAATTTGTTAACTATTGTTGACTTGCCTCTCAGTTACAAACTGGGAAGTAATCTGTCTTTTTCGTGACTGGCACCCAGCCAGTGAGTGCACCGGCCATTCCTATATAGGATCCGAACCCGTGGCAGGAGCGTCGCTGCGCTCCCAGCGCTGCACTCTCCCGGGTGCGCCACGGGCTCGGCTTTGGGAAGTAATCTGGAGCTGAGCAGTGTATCCCCATGTGGCCTCAAATCAACAGGGAGTACTTATCAGTTATCAACACTATTCAACACTATCAACACTGATTCTAGTAGAATCAGCTAGAAGTTTTAGTTTTCAGGAGATGCAGGACTGATTTTGTGAAGACCATCCTTAGAATCTTTGGCTAACCTTCATCTTGTCAAACATGCTCGGCTTTCCTTCTATCTTTCCACCTGGTTTTTCTTGCACAACCTCAGAGGGCAGAGGTTACTGGTACACTTTCTTTTTCTCCCAGATATATATAGTTTTCTTACAATTCTGTCCTTATCCAAGATGACTCTATTTAAAAAATTGCAGACAAATTCATCCACTTTCTGTAGACATGCAGACAAATAAAAACTTAAAAGAAGAAACAAAATGCCTCCCTATCTGCAGCAGTTATATTTACATTTTATGGAATTCAACTATCATGAGATAAAACAATCACATTTAACAAACTGAGATAATCTCCAGGTTACTTCTCAGGCTTTTGACCCAGGACTAGACTTGCCATTGAGGGTGATGAGTACAATCTAGCCATGAACAAGACAACAAACTACAGGAGTGATTGTGGACAATGTTCAAATGAGCTCTGGATTTAACTTGAAGAAAGAAAAACCTTCAGATTTTAAGCTAGAAAATTTTGCTGATTCAATCACATGCACATGACTTTATAAATAAGAAACATGAAACAAAACAATCCCCAATTCCATTATTAAATATTTTATGAATTATCACAATCTATGTTGTTTTTAGTGAGGATTTATCACAACCTACTTAAATTACATTACCAGTTTTTTGTTTGTTTTGTTTTAGCACAATCCACTTTTTTTCCTCATAAGCTCCTGCAGCTTAAAAAGTTTCTTCGACTAAACTGTAAAAACCAGATGCTAAAATCTTTTCTTTTCATAACCTAATATAATTTTTTGTTCTGGAATTAATTTAAGAACATATTTGATACCATAAAAATGTAGTAAAGAATTTTTTAAAAAATTTAGTACTATCTATAAGAGTTAAAAAGTTATTATATGGTTCATATTCATAATTTTAGGAATGGAATAATTTGTTGATATATTATTACCTAATTAAATGGGTTTGGCAAATCTCATTCTTCCTTACATGTTTTCTATTCAGGGCTGGAAGGAACTTTCACAGTAAAGATTAAATAAATTGAATCTAGGGCATTTAAGATAGTTAAGGTCACCAATCTAGTTAGTAGAGGTCACCAATCTAGTTAGTAGAGGTCACCAGTCTAGTTAGTAGAGGTCACCAGTCTAGTTAGTAGAGGTCACCAACCTTGTCAGGCTTCACTACGGACCATGACTCTTTCTCAAAGGCAGCTCGTCTTCTCTATATGTCATTGTAACTGATACATGTTTTAAGAAAAGAGAAATGAAAATTATTTAATTTATGCACAGATACTTCATTTAAGGTACTGATTCCTTGTGCTTGACTTTACTAAAAAGTAAGAAATGGAAAATTGTTTCCCACATGATAAAATAATTATAATAAATAAATAAATGAACTATGTTTTGGGTTCACTCTATAGTCACTGCCATAGTTCTTTGATTTTATTATAGAAAAGGAAAACCAATGGAAATTAGTCCAAAACGTCTATCATTGTTTATTTAAATAACCTGGACTGTCACTAAAAATTTGTCACATTTCTAAATTTAACAATATTCTCAGAAACAAAACAAACAGTTAAAAAAAAACAAACAAAAAGCAGAACTTTTATTTCCAAATACTGTGGATTTCTTTTTTAATTTTTTAATTTATCATTAGGATATTTATTCTTACAAATCGTGATATTTCTTTATGCCCTTTGCCTGACATCACTTTCCAAAACTCCTGCCTCCCTCCCCCATCTCTAGTATCCTTAGGTTTGTTCTGTCCTTAAAGAACACAACAAATACTGTAGATTTCTGAACTTTAATATAAAACATCATCACTTATAATATTGGATCAGGCACTGAACTATTTTTAGTTTTTTAAGCAAACGTATTCATTGTACCTGAGGTGTCATGCTTTCTTTAAGAGCTTTGCAATTGTTAATTCATTTAATCTTTATAACAACCCTGTCGGGTTTGCACTATTATTATTTGTATCTTTCAAATAGATAAATTATGTCTTCTCTACTTAGTAAGCTCAAGTTCAAATTCTGGTATTCTATCTCCAAGATACGTGTATACATATTCTTCAGCAGTATGCTGTGTTGCAACTTAGATACGACTACATTGCTTTCAGGTTAGAGTCCATTAGACAGCTAAATGGTAGATCTAAAAATGCTTAAGTAAATCTGAAATCATTTAAAAATATACTATACATAGTTGTATTTAATAATGAAATAATCAATAGATTAGGCTTTATTTTTTGTTTGCTAACATAATTGCCTTGTAATTATAAATGTATACATATATATATAAACACACATATATTTCAAAATGTTTTAAATATGAGATACTAGGTAGAGAAATGAAACTGTATTTTACCAAAGAAATACCATAATATTTGTATTAAATATGGACACAGAATAACATAACCAGAATGTGAATAGAATCAAAAAAAATTCTGACATGCTGCCGGGATGGATGCAATCATAGGAGTAAAAGCAATCTTCTGGAACTCTTGGGTTGAAAAAATAATTTGTGTAAGCACAGGAGAACTCCTTAACAAGAACACACAGAAAGAATGTTCCAAGAAATTTAGTTAGAAATAGTAGTTCAGTTTTGAATGAAATTTTGAGAGAAAAGCTGTTTATGTCAAAGTAAGTTATGTTAATAGAAATCCACTATCTAAGATAATAAGGAAACTTTCTCCTTGTTGTTACTTGAACAGGGCCTTGGCATGTTTTTTCTCAGATACCACTTAGCTATGTCTCATGTTAGTCATATCTGTACTTGAACATTGCACTATTACATAGTTCTCTCTTTACCACCCTAGTAAAAACAGCATTCTCCTCTCACCCTCTCTCTGCTGTTTTTTTGTTTTGTTTTTAATTCATAACACTTATTTACACTTATTTGTGCATTCTTTTATCTTCCTTCCCAAATACAATTGTTCCGCACCTGGAAGAGTGACCCTGACTCATAACTGGTGCTGAATAAAAATATTAATTGAATAAATTTAAGGCCGAGATAATATGATGATGTCATGTTTAATATTCCCTTCCATTGTGCTACTGAGTCAACACATGATAAATTAAAAAGTAAAATTTAAGAATTAAAAATAAGTCACACTAAAAAAATTATCTTTATAAAACAAACGTGCAATTACAGTGCAACATATTTGAAAGCAAAGAGAGGCAGAGCCAAGTGAGAAATACTTGACTGCTCATAATGGGAACCTGCCCCACTCCCAATGTGCCCCAGGCTAGGTGAGCAACTGCAGCCCCAGAGCTGATAATATGAGAACTGTGAGACCATAGTTATGAAATGGGACCTGGTTGTTTAGTTGGATACAGTATCAGACTCTAGACTTTGATACAGAAAGTGCTGAACAAAGAGAAAATTCAACTTAACATGAGTCTGAAAACCAAAATTTCAAAAACAAATAAGAAAACTAATGCTAAGAAAGACAGACACCCCCTCCCTCCAAAATCAACAATTAGGAGATGAAATAATTCAAGATTTTTTAAAAATGGCAGGTAAGTTTAAAAAAAGTTTAAGTATGTTTAGGATAAAAAATGAAGAAAAATGTCTGTTAAAGAAGATAAGAAATAATGAAGCAAAAACAGGAAGAAATGAAGCAAGAAATGTGGACTATAAAAAAAAAGGGCAAGAGGGAATTAGTCAGAAAGCCTAGAAAGAAAAACAAGGCAGATGACCGCTGAGCTGAGACCCAGAGAGAGTGAGATATTAAACCAAGAGTATATTTTGAGAAAATGTTTTTCACTAATACTTGGTAAAAATGTATATTTTGGGAAAATGTATATATATCGTGTATTTCGGGAACATCAGAAAGCCAAATTAAGTTAAGGAAAGTGCAGTAGAAGATGTGAGAGAGGTATTTAGGGGTCAAAAAATATGGTAATGATTGAAAAGCTTCAAGAAAGTCTACTAGGAGTTCCAGAAGATAATTGCAAAAATGGTGAAGTAAAGATCAAAGAGAAAACGGGCAAGAATTTTCCTGCACTGAAGGCAGAAATGAGGCCTCAGATTAGCAAGTCACTCTTAACTACAGGTGGCATAAATAAAAATAAGCCAACACCTAAGCCCTCCTGAGTAAAATCACAGTAGAATAAGACAAAGAAAAAAAATCCTCTAAATTACTAGAGAGAAAATATAAACATAATAAATACTAATGAAAAAAACAATTGTTACATTCTCTGCAGATTATATTATCAGCAAAAATAAGTGTCAGAAGATAATTGGGAAAAGGACAATTGTTGTAAAATACTAAAGGAAATATAAAAAATAGCGAAGGAAATTAATTTAAACCTGGATTTGCAAATCCAGCTGAACTATTATTCCACATGGAATATATAAACTATTATTATAGTTTTTAGACATACAGAGACTAAGAGAATTTAACACAAGCAGAACACCTCTAAAAAATCAACTGCAGAATATACTCCGAAAAGAAGTAAAATGGATGCATAAGGAATGTGGTCTCGTGAATATATAGAGTATATTAGAAATAATTAACTTTTGACTATAAAAATAATAGCTTTTGGCATTTCAAAAAGTTGGGAAAATTATAAAAAATAACAGGAGAGGTTAGGAAAATGGTTGTTTAGTGGATAAATCGTGATAAGGTTCTTGCTATCTTCCAGGAAAGGATAGATATACTAAGCAACTTTAATTTTTTTAGAAGAGAAATATAGTCGTTACTATGGCACTAGTTTTAGATCAGGAGGGCTGAGTGGAAGTAACCACCCATCTGCAAAACAGAAAAGAGCACGAGCAGAGGAGAAAGAAGGTAAAACTAAGCAACGATCAAATAAACAACTGCTACTCAAGATGAGACTGTGGACAAGCATTCTGCAACAAATCTGCAGTAGCATAGTGGAAACTATAGAGTAAGATTCCCTTCTCTTGAATCCTGGCATCCCAAGGCTGTGTGAGCTCAGACAATTTACGTGACTTCTCTAAACCGTGGTGTCTCTTTCTTTGAAACGGTTATTACAGTGCAATTTTCTTTATAGGCTTATTGTGTATATTAAATGAAATAATGCACATTAAAACAAAAGAGCAGTTGTTAACATTCATTAAGCATTTGATTTTATGATATTGATATAAAAAAAAGAAAAAAGGGAAAAGTAAGTTTCCAGCAAAGACTAATCCCATGATGACCAATACAATTTGAACCAAAATGCTCAAAGTAAAAGGAAATTTTATATATGAGGGTATTTCCAAAAATTTGTGGAAAGATAGAATTAAAAGATAATATGAATCTTTCCATGAACTTTTTGAAGTACACAGGTGGATGTGTCTGGGTTATATATATATATATAGAGAGAGAGAGAGAGATAGAGAGAGAGAGAGGGAGAGAGAGAGAGATAAAGAACTTTTGTCAATTGGATGACCTAGAGAAAATCAAATCGATGGAAATGCACTTTTAATTGCATATATTATTTATTCATAACGGGTAAAAAATATGAAAGATGCAATTGACCTAATATACCCGGGCTTAGGTTGTGAATAAAAGGTAATAAATATTTAGCATACTTCTAAATCTTTTCAATTATTTTGTTTTTTTCTCAAAATATTTTCACATCTATTTGTATGTATTTGGGCGGTACAGTGTGTTGTTTCAATATGTGCATATTCTACACAATGACTCATTTAGGGTAGATGGCATAGTTTAAAGTTACAAAGTTTTACAATATTTCAGGTCAAAATCTAAATAGGTAGTGTATTGTTGAAAGTTTTGATGATTTCTGCTTGAATTTTGCTGAATTAAAATGAAATGATCATGTGCTTTTTATGTGTTTGTTCTAAGCAGTTTAGTCAAATTAATATTGATCCCAATTTTAAAAGTAAAACAACATAATTTGATATTTTAAAGATTAAGTATAGACTTCTGATACAGACACAATGCCACAGGTATTTTTTTCCCCTATCCCTCCCTGATAAGCACAAATATAAACCTTGTAAATAATGTAAGAAGCAAACAAAGGAGAGCTCTAAGAAGTAGTAAGAGGAAGGTGAGCTGGTTTGGGACTCCAGGACTGGAGAAACAACATAGGCTGAGCATTTTATGTCCTCACATCCAACAGAAGATGACCCAGACCCCAATCTAGCAACAGAAGGCAGCTCAAGTAGGCTCATTTTTTTCTCCTTCTGACAACACCAGGTAAGCCAGACACAACTTACAGCAGGGATCAATCGAGATTTGCTAACACTAAGTGGCCAGGAAAAGTGGCATTCTCCTTCCCCACCATGCCTGATATTCCCTTCCATGCCAATAGAAAGATACGTAGGTGGGTCATGTGCACAGGGATGGGGTGTGGGACCAGAGAGAGAGACCTAGTCACAAGTGTCCTGGCCCAGGAAGCCTTTTTGACTTTGTAGGCCCCAGACATACCTCCCCAGTCCAGAGACTGTGGAGCAGAGAAATGTGGGGTTGGGAAGGCTCACTAATAAGGGGATTCCACCATAAAAGTGCCCAACTTAGGAAGTTCTGTTTATCCCAAATAATCACGGAGGACACATCCCTAAAACTGCTGGGCTAGGAAGCTTCTTAATCCCTGCATCTGAAACTCCCTTCTCTTACCAGGGAACACCAGAGACGCTGCAGACATCAAAAGGATAATAAGAAAATATTCTGCGCAACTTTACCTTTACAAATTCTACAACTTCAAAAAAATGGACCCATTCCTTGAAAACCACATACTCAAAATCTAATCTACATAAAATATTTACAGTTATGCATTGTATAACAATATTTCTATCAATGGCGAACTGTGTATATGTCTGTGGTCCCATAAGAATATAATGGAGGTGAAAAATTCCTACTGCCTAGCAATGTTGTAGCCATCATGACAGTGTACTGCAATACATTATTTACATAGAAGCAATAAGTTATACTACATAGCCTAGCTGTGTAGAAGTCTATACCACTTAGGTTTGTGTAAGTATACTTTATGATGTTTGCACCTGACAAAATTACGTAGTGATGCATTTCTCAGAATGCATGCCTGTGGTTAAGTGATGCATGACTGTGATTTCAATAGCCCTAAACCATTAATGCCATTAAAATTATAATTAAAAATTCTCAAAAAACAAACAAACGAAAAAATCTCCAGGCCCAGATAGTTTTATTGAAGAACTCTAACAACATTTAGTGAAAAAACAATATTAATTATACAGAAAATAGAAGAGGAGGGAGTGCTTCCCTGCTTGTTTTAAGATGCTAAAATTATAATGATCAAAACATGACAAATACAATACAAAACCAAAATTCTATAAGTCAATATCTATTGTGAATTTGGTCGTAGAAATCTTCAACAAAATTTAGCAAACCTAATCCAACAATGAATAAAAAGTATTACCCACCATGAACAAGTAGGATTCATTCTAGGTTTGCAAAACTGATTCACCATTTGAAACTCAATTGATGTAAATCACCATATAAATAAAAAGGGAAAATCATATTAGCATAACAATTGTGACAGGAAAGCATTTCATAAAATCCAACATTTGTTGATGATAAAAAGCTCCCATCAATTTAAGACTAGAGAAAAATTACTTCAACTCGATAAGAACCTACAATAAACCTACAGCTAACATCACATATAATGGTTAAAGACTGAATACTTTTCACCTAAGACATACAATAAAGCAAAAATTTATTCAGTCCCCACTCATTAAAATAGTACTGAGCATTCTAGCCAGTGAAATAAGGCACAAATAAATAAATAAATAAATAAATAAATAAATAAATAAATAAATAAAATACAAACAAATCGAAAGAAAGATATTAAATGGTTTCTATTTCCAGACAACAATCTTGTTTGCCTAGAAAAACCTGAAAAATCTGCAAAAAAAATTCACAGAACTAATAAGTCAATTAGAATTAAGTAAATTCCAAAAAGTTGTAGGATAAAAGATTAAACACAAAAAGCATTGATATTTCTATATACTAAAAATAACCATTCACAAAACCATTTAAAATTACCAAAAGAAAACAAAATACTTACATATACACTTAAAACATGTACAGGATTCATATGCCGAAAATTACAAAATACCCATTAAAGAAATTTTAAAAAGACTTAAATAGCAGCAAGACTTATTGTATTCAAGGATTGGAAGTTTCAACACAGTAAAGATGATATACAGTTTTAATGTAATTCCCATCAGAATTTCTGCAAGAGTTTTGTAGATAAAAACAAGATTTTTCTAAAATTTATATGGAAAGGTATAGGTCCTAAAATAACTATAATAATAATAATAATTCCAAGAAGAATAAAGCAAGAGAAATCATTCTACGTGATATTAAGTCTTGCTCTACAAACTGTAATAGTTAAACTGTAGTATTGGTGGAGAGACAGAGACATAAACCAATGAAACATGACAGTGTACCCACAAATCATCCAACACAAATTGACATAGTTGACTTTTGACTAATGTGCAAAAAGACTTCAAAAAAGAAAAGCCATCCTTTTGAACAAATGGTGCTAGGCAATTTAACATCTATAGGTTAAAAAAAAATGAACTTCAACCTAATCCTCATATCTTATACCAAAATCAACTCAAAATGGATCACGGGCTTGGATGTAAAAGATAAACTATAAAATTTCTGAAAAAATAACACAAGAAAAAAATCTTTGAGATCAAAGACTAGGCAAAGAGTCTATAGACTTGACACCAAAAGCATGACACAAAAGAAAAAATAAGCAAACTGGACTTCATCAAATTTAAAAACTTTTGCTCTGTGAAGGTTTTGTGAAGAGAACAGAAAGACAAACCACAAACTGGGAGATAATATTTGCCAACCAAATACCTGACAAAAAGTTAGTATCTAGAATATACAAAGAACTCTCAAACTCAACAGTGAAAAAATTTTTTTAAAAATCCAGTCAGAACTGGCAAATTAAAATCTAACTGAACTCAATTAAAATGCAGAGAAATTGTTTAATGGGTAAGGGGTTTTTCTATAGAACGATGGAAATGTTCTTGAAGAAGACAGAGAAGGTTGTTGCACAGCATCATGAATGTACTAAATTCTACTGACTTGTTCACTTTAAGGTGGTTACTTTTATGTCATGTGAATGTCATCTCAAATAAGTATTAAAAATAAAATTTTAAAAAATGCAGAGGACACGAAGAGACATTTTACTGAAGTGTATGCCCAGATGACAAAAAAGCTCATGTTAAGATGTTCAATCTCATTAGCTATCTGGGAAATGAAAATTAAAATCACAATGAGTTTTCATAAATTTATCAAAATGTCTAAAATAAAGAAAAAGACAGTGACAATACCAAATGCTGTCAAGGATGTGGCGATCTGGATCACTTATACATTTGACATGGTGCTGGTGGGGAATGTAAAATGGCACAGCCACTGTGGAAAACAGATTGGCAGCCTATAAAAACTAATCATGCAATTACAGCATGGCCTGTAAATTTCACTCTTGAGCATTTATCCTAGAGAAATATAATCGAATTTTCACTCAAAAACCTTCTCAAGCATGTTTACGGAATGTTTATTCTAATAGGCCCAAACTGGAAACAGCAAGGAGATGTTCTTAAACAGGTGAATGGTTAAACAAATGGTGGTGTGTGCATACCATGGAATACTACGCAGCACTCAAAAGGAACAAACTCTTGATACACACAACTACTAGAATGAATCTTCAGGGAATTATGCTGAGTAGAGAAAAAAAAAGCCAATCCCAAAAGTTTGCATAAAGTGTTCTTCCATATAATATAACATTTTTGAAATGAAAGAATTCTAGAAATGGAGAAAAAAAGAGCATTTGCTAGGATTTAGGGCTGGGTGTGGGGGTGGGGGTTCAGAGGAGAGGTGTGAGGAAGCTGAGTGTGGATGTAAAAGGGAAACATAAAGGATCTTTGTGGTGATGGAGTATTCAGCATCTTAACTCTAGTGGTAACCACATGAACCTGCACATGAGATAAAAATTATAGAAGTACACGCACACACGTGCATAGATGAGTACATGTAAAACTGGAAAAATCTAAGTTAAGATTGCTGGACTGTATCAATGTCAGCATCCTGGTTTTCAGAATGCTACCATTTGAAGAAACTGGATAGAGAGTACAGGAGATTCCTCTGTATTGTATTAAACTGCATGCAATTTTACTATTATCTCCAGAAATTTTCATCCAAAAAATGAAATATAGTTTACCTAACCAGTTCACTTAACCATGTTCCCTTAGTCTGAGATGTCCACTTAGTGTGTGAAAATTATAAATTATGAAGTGTTTAAAATACAGAGTAGTAATCACCATTTACTGAATAAGCTGAACTAGGAAATAAAAATTTGATATATTGAAGTTTCTTAAAGATAATTTTATAAAATACATTTGTAATATTTTATATATGTAAATAAGCATTTCTTCTAAATATTAAAATCTATTTTTAAGTGGGAATATGTACTTTAGAATCTTACATAAAAATGTTGCTCAAATTCTTTCTGCACCTGTTCTCTCCCATGACAGACTCCCATGATCAACAAACATGAGCACAGAACACTTTCCTGTTCAAAATAAGGTACATTTGAGTAAATGGGTTTTAAATTAAACAAAGTTGGTAATGGGTTAATGTTTTCTCTAGTATTTCTTGTCAACTCTTCCATATTTGGAATTATTATTTTTATTTCATGTAGTTCCTCTTTTTCTGGCATGTATGTATGACAAATAGATATATTTTCTTCTGAGCACTTATTTTAGAACTTAGTTATTTAATGAAAAGAATACAAACAACTGAATTTTCTGATTATGTACCATGTAAAATTGTGTATCTTGTAAAAATGAGTTTTAGTGACTTAAGATTAATTTAAAATAGTTTATTTAGTAATCACTATACTTGTCTTGATGTACCTTTTCATTCACTTTTTAAAAAAGAAATCAGTGTTTATTAGCTATATATATATAATGTTATCTTTATATGACCTCTGCTATAGGCAATTGCTTACTTAAATAATAGAGATTACAAGTTAGATATATCAGGCTATTTAGATTTCTGTCAGCACATTCTTCTTTTTTCAAAGTATATATTAACAGAGATTTAGCTATTTTCCCATGGTCAATTGTTTTTTCATCGTTTAGTTTGGGTTCGTACTCACCACAGAAAATATATGAAATGTAATCATGTATTACATGAATTTAATAATCATATTATTATGAGTTGTTTTTTATTCAGCATTCATAAGATCACACAGTAGCCAAATACTTTATTTTCATGACACCTTAATCAGTCATATGTCACAAGTGTTTTGTATTATCTGTACCTGGAGCAAAGTTATCCTTCTCTGAGCGTATAGTGAGGTCCAGAGATAGAACCTATCATTTCTGCATGAAGATTGGTGGTGAATTTAAACACGTGATTAAAAAAAGACAAGACTTTGTGTAGTTGTCACTTAGCCCAAAACCCAATAAAAAACGGTTCTTTTTGTTTTGTCAGATCTATATCAGAAGCATGTCAGTTATGTTAGAGAAAGAGCAGTTATCCAGAAGTCTGGGCATCAGGGCTCTAAACCTACAATGTCACTGACCAGTTATGCTGCCTTGAGCCTTCATTTCCACCTTTTAATTGAAGGGAGATAAATTCATGGTTTCTAAAGTACCTTCAGCTCTGAGTCAATAAATAAACAATCACAGTGGTGTGAATGTGGGTGATTCCATTTAAGACAGAGAGGGGGAGAGAGAGGTTTTAACGATTGCTTTTAAATATATAATTGTCCCCAATAGTCTAGAAATTGATATCATGTAACAGCAACAACAACAACAACAAAAAAAAACACACCAAAAATATACTTGAAAAAGTTGGGAAGTTTGAAGTCAACTTCTTCATATAATCTGATGTGTTTTCAAACTTTTAAATACCCTATTTTTCCTGTTTAACAAGAAAATTCAGCTTCATTCAAGTGATATTAATTGGAATAAGGGAACTAGTTGTCTGTTTCTTCAGACAAAATAGCAAAAACAAACAAAAAATAGGGGTATGAACAGAGTAGTTACAGATATAAATACATGTAAATATAATTAGCAAAAAAATGTAAAAATAAAATTGTACAGAGGCAATTAGACAGGGATAATCAGGTGTTAACTATAGTGTTAGAATATTATCTTTAAGTACTAATCATAAATGTGCCCTGAAGAAAAATAGTTTATTTGTAAGACAATGCTTTTAAGGATTCCAGAAAGTTATTAAAAAGAACATTAAAATTTATTTAGATATGGAGAAACTTACCTCATATACTAAGCAAACTATAAACTTGGCCATGTACAGTTTATTTATTTTCTTGCTTCATAGAGAAGTGCTTATACTAAACGAGTGCTTTACCATATATATATAACTTTTCATATATATAACTTTTCATAGCTACCATGTGATATGGTCACAGATGTTTAGACACACGCAGTATGGGACCTTGTTGCATATTACAAACTGTCACTTAACAGACTTGACAGATTACAACTACCTAAGATTTCAGCGGATAATAAGGCAATGCATATCTTTGCTTTCCCAAAGAAACTAAAACATGTTACATAAATCATTCTATCTATGAAATTTAGTAGTTTCTTTGGAAGATTCTATTAATATTTCTAAATAACCAAGCCAAAATGAGAAAATGTGTGAACAGAGGTATTAAACTCATGAAATACTACTGAGACAACTACAATTCCAATAATAACTGCAAGATACCTTTAACTTATTTAGTTTCTATTATGTGCCACAGGTCTCTATATCACTATAAATGATAGAACCATCCATAACTTTGATTATTTCATTTATCTATCACCCAAATATTACCCCTTGCCAAAAACTATCTGTTCTACATGCATGAAAAGTCTTGAATATCTATCTTCACTGTCAACTTTTAGTTCCAGAATCTGCCATCTCTACAGTTTTTCTCTTGCTGTTCCTCATCCATCGCCCACACAGTACACAGAGTGATATTATAAAAATGTGATTAAAATTATTTCACTCTATCCCCCCTTTGAAGCCTTCATTTATTTCTTATTGCATGTAAAGGAAAACCTAAGGTCTTTAATAGGGCCTATAATGGCCCAGAAGAATGTGACTTTTTTCTGCCTTTCCAAAGTAACTTACTCCACTTTGTTCTTCAAATCCAAGTCACAGTCTACACTAGTGAACTCTCTGTTCATTTTCCACACTATGACTTTGCTGTCTTTGAGATTTTGGTGTTTCTTATCCTTTTGCCTGTATCTTTCCAAGTCTGGTCTTTCACAAAAGGCTGCTGCTTGGAAGAAGTGTCTTTTCCAATCACTATTAAAACCTGCATTATTTCCTTCAAACATTAATTATGATCTCTATCTTGCTTATTTATTGGCTCTCTCATTATTTTATTTATTCTGTTATGTTTCCCTCATGAATGAAACTTCAATAAGGGCTTCCTCATTCTGTGCTTACAACATTCTCAATTAACAAGTGATATAAATGAATAAATATATCTTGAGAAAATTAACTAAAACCAAAATTCTCTTTTTAAACCTGCTGTTTTTTTTTTGGTTTGAAAAATATTTTAAGACACAGGATTAAGTCCTGGCCATGGCAGTTTGAATAGTTTTACTGCAGTGCCAACTCAGCTACAGCTGGCAAATTGTAAACATTATGCAAAAGGCATATATGCTAGTGGTGACTGTGTTGTTAGAATAATGTCTGTCTAATCACGGAACACTGAGGTGAGCAAGAAAAAGAAGGCAGACCAGCAGTAGTAAAAAAGATCATGAGGCTGAAATATGCAAGAGCTTTACTTGATTTTTCTTTTTATTGATTATGCATATTCATGGCGTACAAAGTTGACTGTCACCACCCGTGCCCAAGATGTGATGGCCAGATCAATACTACAGCATGCCATTACCACAAATTGATATTATTCCCTATGTCCTCCAAAGTAATCCTTCTGTTCAAGCAATAAAACGGTGCTGAAAAGCTACCAAACGAATAGTGTAAAAACTGTCGATGGTTTCATAGATTTAATGCATATTGTGCTATGGGGATTATTGGGTTACAAATTTTTATTTATTTCATGTCAGTTTGCACCTATTAATCCTTTTAAGTCTGCTACAAATCGTTTGAATATGTGAAAAAAGTGACTCAAAACCAAAAGAGTGGGGACAATTGCTGTAAATGCTTGTAAAAATGTGTGGAAAATGTCTATTGCTCCAAAAATTTGTCTAAATATGTGTAAAAAATCAGCAAATTTGCTTGACCCATGTAATTTATGAGCCACATTCCATTAAATGCTTTGGATCCTGGATTTTTTTTTTTCGTTATAGGTCTGATGTCCAGAAATAGTTTTCATTCAGATCTCAGCCAACTTGTATCAAGAAGTTAACGTCTGTGCACTGATTAGAGTAATAATATCCTAAGGACAAGCTAACAAAGCAAAAGTCACAAAATGGACATTTTGTAAAACAAACTAGCAAGAACAAAATAAGAACACATGAAGAAATCAACAATTGCTGAGTGAGATGGAAAAGAAAAACATTTAATGGTAAGATGTTAATTGTCCTTTTTCTAAGCACGTAATACTAAATAATACTGTGCAATATATAATACTATATAAGTATTAATAAAGTAAATTTTCTATAAGCATATGCTTTTCTATTTGAAATAAAATTCATATATAAATAATAACATAGCCTATGTAAAAAGCTTGAAATTTATTAAAAAATAATCACATAATTTTGAAAAAAGGAAAAAGGTGCTAAGGGTAGGGCAGAGGGATTGACTGCGAGGGGTGCAAAGGACATATTTTAGGTGATTGAAATGTTCTGTGACTTGATTGTGGTGGTGATTAAATAACTGCATGAATACGTGAGAATTCATTGAACTGTACAATTAAAAAGGGTGAATTTCGGTGCATGTAAATTCTAAAACAATCACATGAAATAATAAAAAGAATCAACCATAAACCAGCACACACTTTTTATATTTTAAACACATAGAAAAAATTTTAAAAGCATGTATTAATTGCCTTTGGCTACAGTTTTCTCTAATGTGTACATTTTCTTACAGCATATATGAGCAACTGTTTTATGTGTAACAACTCCAATTAACAATTTTATGTATAAATGACAAGTAAAATCCTCATAAAGAAAAAAAATGTATTTTTCTAGCTTTATAAATGTATAGTTAAAGTCAAAATTCAGATTTGTCTGATTTATATCTATAAATATGTGTTTTAATCGTTCATTTTCTTAGTCTGAAAAAGCAGAAGGTGTGTAAAATATAACAAATCAGATAAAATAAAAATCTAGTCTATACCAAGTGTGAATAGTTCTGCTAAAACACTTTCATTCTGTAGATAAAAATGAATATTCATCCACACTTTTTGAAAATAATCTGATTTTTATCTTAAAAATTTCAATTAATGAAGTTAATTCAAAGTTTTACCATAACCCGCACACATATTTTATATAGTTGTTTTAGTTTTGAGACCATTACATAATTCCATTTGGTTACTTAAAATAGTATTATTGTTGTTATAAATGGTTTTGAATTAAGAACACTTTGTGGTATTTCTATGATACATTTCAGGGCATGTTTAAATTATGCATGCAAATATATTGAAGAGTCTGGTGCTCAGTTGAGCAAAAGACCAGGAAATGCCTTTTATTATACTTGTTGACTCTAGGATCATAGGGGAACTTTGTAAGTATTATTGGAATGCTATCAAGATGAATTTGTAGGAGAATGCTCAGTAACAAGATGGTTTAAGAAAGAGGCTTCCAACAGAATTAAATGAAGAAAGTTTTCCTAAATATGTAATTGTTTCATATGGAACTCTCTATGAAGTTTATTATGCCCCCTCAGCCCTTAAGTTATCTCTCACATTTCCTTTGTTTTCATCTTTGAAAATTCCAATCATATTTCTAGACTGCACCTTCCTCAGAGCAGGAATCAAATCTATTTTATTTTTATATCCCTGTTCCCGCCATGATGGCTAAGATTCAATAAATGCTTGCTGAATGAATGAATAAAATAATAAATTATCTTAATACTAAAAATAGTGGAAAATTTTAGTGCTACTGGCTTTCTATTTGTTCATTAGAGTGAATTTATTGAGGTTATTTATTATCTTATAATTAGTGGTGGGGATATTTTTAGTATTTAATATTAGATTTTAAAATGTGTGCCTAAGTATGATGGGTATTACTGCTGAGGTGTATAGTTGGTAACTTCTTACAGATGGGAAATCCTTTAGTGGAAGAACATATAACAAGTCAGAATTTAAACTAATGGTAATGGTATAGGAGGTACTCAGTTTCCATGGGTTTGGGTTTCAGGACACACGTTTGGGTTTCAGCCACTCCCCAATGTTTCAAGCCCCTCCTCTAAGCCCTCCCCTAGAGGAGAGTTACTGTTGCTAGTGGACCTATTTTTGACAACTATTTTGAGACCCCAGTTGAGACCTATGCAAATCCAGTGGCTGGGCTACTCAGTAGAAAGGGGTCATATAACCCTAATAGCTGACTGTGCTCAGTGAACTGGAGTTTATGCTTTGAATGACCTTCCACTAGAGGTGCTGAAGAGCACAGAATATTCTTGAATATGTCCAGTGCATGTGATAGAATTTGACCAATGAGCATGCCCTAAAAAGAAACCAACTGAGTATGTGCAAGACTATGTTACATAACTGGGAACCATCTCCTTAATTTAATATTCATTAGATAGCATGAATATGTATTAGACAGCAAAGCTATAAAAGGGGAATCCCAGCAGAAGGTGGGGTTGTTGCCCACTTTCCTGGGGCCATCTTGCACTTCCCCTGCTGAGGCGTGTGTGCTTTCTTTTTGTATCATACTTAGGTTTAGCATGTGGCTGCCCACTCTCTTCAGCCAGCGTGCACTCTGTACTAAACTTTAAGTGTGTATTTCTTACTTTTACGTTAAAGTTGGCGTGGGCCCTGCTCAGTCTCTGGAGCTAGGCCAGCTCTCTCTGTGAAATCTGTATTTGTTATCTAGTACATTAAACTTGTCTTTGTCTTTTACTCTTACTCTCTTCTTGAGGTCTTTCCTGTGGTGGAGTCAAAAACCTGGTAAAAAGACAGGTTGGGTTGAGGCTGGCCATTAGGCCTCCCCAGACCCTTTCCTCCAGCATCAGTAACCCCAAAACAGTTGTGATAGAGTTAACACAATTATGTTCCTAAACTACAGAAGTAAAATAATATAAATCCAGAGAAATTTATGTTATGACAGGCCCTTTAGAGTTCAGAAACACGCCTTATTAGAGAGAGAGAGAGAGAGAGAGAGAGAGAGAGAGAAAGCATGAGAGAGCACACACTCTTTTGGATTACATTTATTCTACTGTTCCTAGAGAATTCTGTAAATCCTCTACCACCCACAAAGTAAACATAAGCTATATTTTGGGCTAATATTGACTCTGAAACACCATTTTGAATTCATTGTGGAACTGAAACCAAAATCACACAGACTGAAAAAAATCCTAGTAAACAATTTCAAATAAGGGATTGAATGAAATAGATGAATCCATCTAACCGTGACCTATTTTAGTACACACATCTGTACATCAAACATTTGCCTCTATGATTTTCATGCTGGAAATATTTTCAAATCTTTGACCCTTGAGATTTCTGTACTGCTTATCATGCAGCTAAATTGCGTTCAAACAACATTTGCATATGTTGTATGATTTGGAAGAGTAAACTTCGAGATGCTGCTCTCAAAAGAACAAGCTCTGTGTTTACTTGTGAATTTACTGACTTCATGCACTTTAAATATGAAAAATGTGAAAAACTCTCTTTTGGGGGTTTATGAGAATAGTTTTCTATTCACATAGCTGAGTGATATGTAAATACTCAAACTTTTTTTCCCTTTGTTTCTAGTCTGTGTGGAAGTTGTTTACAGGTACTGAATGATAAAACAGTACAATAAGCAACCCTGTGCATTTACCAGGTTTCAGAGTAAGCTTCCCTTTCTACAATTTTCAAGATGGGAAGGATGGACCAGAAGAGAATTGATAATCAATCAATCAGATATTTATAATCAAACTGTAATCCTTAAATCTATAATCTTCAAAGTAAAATAAGTCTCTGTTGGATATTCCTATCAATACAAAGGAGTCTTAAGTAACAATCCGGGCTTATTAGGAAATTAGGTTGACTTATGGAAGCAATACAGCCAATCCATGAGACATTAATCAAGTAGCGTAGTTTAAATTAGAAAAGCAGGGAGATATTTCTTCAAGAATTTAGAGGCTGGAGACATTATTTAAGATTTGGTGGTAAAGAAAGTTTTAATAGAAGGTAACCTGGTACTAAATTATGGGATGAGAGAGAGAGAAGAGAAGGACAATGTACAAATTTTAGACTGGAAAACAGTGGGGACAGACAATGGGAAGTTCTAAATACAAGTGAAGTTTAAAGGAAACAATAGGAAAGTTTGGCTGAAATAGTAATGTCTTAGGGCCTATGGCTATAATTCTTTCACTTACATTGTAAAAGCAAAGTAAAAGCAACATATTTCTCTAATAAATTAAGCAGGTTAATTTTAGAAACAGAGGTTATACAAGTTATTGGAGATGAGGGCAAGAGTCTTCAGTGTTATTTTAATAAATACTCTCCTCCACAATTTTAGGATCTATGCACGTAGAGATATCATGGGTCTAAGATGGTCAGGGTGTCTGCCTTGCAGAGCAGAGTGCATCGTAAAGGACAAAGAAGATGACTTTAATGGCCCAGGTAGAGGGATAGGCCTGGGAAGCAGGTTTTGTGCTGGTCTAATTATTTCAACTGACTTGACAGTGATATTAATTCAAAATTTGCTTTGGCAAGAAGTGTGAGAATTTCTATCTACTATCTTTGTCTTTCCATTCTCCAATATTTTCAACAGCCAGATTTAAAGGACAGAGAAAGATCCAGTTGTGTTGGATATCATAAAAGCTACTACTAGTAAAGCCAATATTTTATTATGCAGTAGCTAAACTAATGATCAGTCATTTTTATTTTGTGAAATTCTTTATGTCTGGGTGTGTATATGCATATTGAAGGCAAAGGTAAAAACAAGGAGGTCTGAGCATTTTATATTCATTTCATAATAAAATTACTTGTGATAAATTTCAATCATCTTGGATAAAGGAAAGAGTTTTTTTTTCTCACATCTATAGTCAAGGGATTCAGTCTACTCAATGGCCAATCCACTCTTGGTTCAAGATGAAGAGCTTGAAATTCAAGATCAAGGGTTTGTAGGACCAGATTCATAATGAATATTGGTCTCTATCAACATCATTAAATTTGTCTTGTTCAAATTTATGGCTAATTCTTTAAAGTTTGTCTTTCCTAATAATACTACCTATGCTAGTTAATATTTATCATGTTCAAACTACATGCCAGGAAATATATTAATTAATTTTATTGATAATTATATTAATTTGCTTCAGCGATTTACTTCATTAATTATTTTAATCCTTGAAAATTTTCTCTTTCTTTTTCCATAGAAGAGTACTCTTAAAAGTTTGTGAAAAGATTCATATTATCTTTTAATTCTATTTTCCAAAAACGTTTTGAAGTGCCATCATATATATATATATATATATATATATATATATATATATATGAGAGTATAGTGTGTATATATAAATATAAGTTTTGCAGATAAAGGAGGTAAATAACTCTGCCAAGGTCCTAAATGCAGGGTATATGGAGCCATATTTTAAACCCAGAGAGTCAGGATTGAGAGTTTAGTACTCTCATCTAAGACATAGTGCTGCCTCTTAGTACAGATTTCAATAATTCTTAAACCATGACATCCATAAAGTCATGTGAATCAGCTATAGTTTTTCTCTTACTCATAAACAAGAAAATTAAAATTGAATTATTTGGGGGAATGAGTGTGCTAATCGAGGTCGAGAAATTGGAGGTAGGGAAGTATATCTTCCTTTACAGATGGATTTCAAATACTAATATGTATAAACTTAACTTAATACAGAGAATTCTTGAATATTATCATCACTTTTCACCCACCAATTATTATAAGACTTTCCATAAATGTAGTATCGTACGGTCTGTTTCAACACCTCCTCCCAATTTAACTGATCTGTGCAGGAGAGGATGCCACCACCTCTTAACTTGCAGAAGTCAGCCTCCACTGAAAAATTTCTGAGAAGTTTAGAAAAACATCTCCACCTTCGACACTAACTTGCATTGAGAATTTGGGAAAAACATTTTCTCTTCTAAAGGTTAGCTGGGAAATTGCACTATATGATCCTAAGATATTTTCCAGCTTTAAATCTATTGCTCGTGATATGTTTAAAACCCTTCAATGGCTTTCCTTTGCCCTAAACAAGAGACTAAGATTCTTGACATGCTTTTAAAGCCCTGGACCATGCTGTTGGCCATCCCCAGTCTATGTCTGCTTTCTGGCTATATATCTCTTCTTTCATTCCTTTAGAATGGTCAGCTCCTACTAGCGTGAGAGCCCTGCACATGCTGTTTCCTCTGCCTGGAGAGCTCTGCTGTCTTTCCTTCAAACCTTGCTCAGATCATTGGTATATTCTTTGGTGCTTTGTTCAAAAGTCCTGAAGGAAGCCGTCTCTGAGCCCCTCTTACATTCTGTACCCTGTACTTCTTTTTCATAACATGTACAGCAATTACAATCTTTAAATTTGCAATTAGGCATGTAACATCTGTGTCTTCAAACAATATAATGGATCTTCTTAGTTCACTCATATATATTCAGTGCTTATTACTGTTTGCACATAGTAGACCCTTAACCCTCAACAAATATTTATGACATAGTTGAATAAATGAATAAAAAAGGAACCAGATAATGAAATAATTTTCCCAGCCTTCTTTATAGGGGTGATAGTTTCCACAAATGCAGTATTTCTTCCCTTATAAATTTTTCTCCATCTAATACAGATAGAAGTATTCATCTAGCGGGCTGATTTTATATCTATCTCATTTCTACTGAACACTTTTAGAAGAAATATTAAATATCTCCCTAACTGGCCAAAGTGTCAACAATTTGCTATGCTTTGTAACAAAGGAAAACATTGTCAGCTCTCAAAAAAGAAAACGTTGTCAGCTCTCAAAAAAGTATTTTCTTTGCAGAAAAAAAAAGAAAAGAAAAGCACATGCTGAGAAACAGAAAATTCACCTACTGTCAGAAATTTTTATAAAAGTTATATTAAAAATAATGAACACAACCAGTTCCCAGAACCTGTTTATTACAAAAGAAAAAGCTAAAGAAGTAGGAATAGGAACAGTGCATAAGTTAATGTCAGAAGAAAAAACATAACATTTCTTATGTCTTATATAGTAGGGAGCGAATGCCATATGTTTCACCCTCATACATGACAGAACTAGTAGCACTTGCATAATTTGCACTTATATGTAAAAATCCACAGGACTCATTTTCATTTTGATGTCTATGTTTGCAGTTCATCAACGTGCAAATTAACAAATTTCTAGTGCATGGAATTTCTTCCTTCTCAAAACCACATACACTCCTTTTCTTTTTCATTACCAGCTGCATGTGCATAACGTGAGACTTCTATTCCCTAGGAATTCAGCATCAAAATCTACAGTGGGGATTTTACACAAGGGATCAGGACCCAGAGCCTGAGTCATCAGGCACCTGGGTAATGTGGGCACTGCTCACAGGTGAGGGTACCACGAGCTGGCCTACCAGCCAGCCCACATTTTGATTGTTCCATTACTGTTAGCATCTCTGCATCTTGTCTGATGTAGGTGTGTCCTAACAATTAGCCAGGAAAGTGCACCTCTATTCTAAGCTATTATAGGGTAAGGTCATGCCATTGTTTACAGACTTTCTCCTACTTGCTTTGTCCAGCCTTGAGTTACACCCTTTTGACTATGACATACTTTTCCATACAAGGCAAATTGAGCTCTCTTTATTTTAAAAGTAAATGCTACTATAATCTTGCCCTTTCTTTCCCTCTTGCTCTCTCTTTCTTTTTTAATGGAATTTAAAAACTTCAGATGGTTTCCTATTGGAAAACGTCAACCCATATTTCACACAGGCTCCATGCTCACCAATAAGACACAATACTAATCAGGGATGTCCAGAATGTGAAGAAGAATCAAGAAGCAAAGCCAAGCCAATATTCAAAACGAACATTCATGCACTGCCCAGTCTGCCAGAGTCTAAGGGCAAAATAGTCGAGATAGACAAGAGTGCATTATCAATGTTTTATCAGAACTTCTCCTATTTCAAGTAAGAGCAGGGAATTCCACCTGGAGTACTTCCTCTTAACAGCTTTCATAATTGAATAGCCAACTCATGTCGAACATTCCAAGCAAAGAGATCTGTCAGTACTTTTGATATCAAATCTCTATGCTCTTTCTGTAAAAATAGATTTGCTGCTAATGCTCTCTAGGCTAAGACCCTGTATGAGAGAATACATATCACAGAAACAGAAAACTTCCTAGAAAACTAAGAAAACACATTGCATTAGGCACTGATTAATAGTTTTATGATAATGAAATAAAGCATTCAGGCTTTTTTGTGATTCTTTGCATTATTTCCATTATAATACCTATTTCAAGGACACTCAAAATTTGTCCTAGCTATGGGCAAGATTGGGTATGTGTTTGAAAACCTACAAACCAATATTTTAAGTCATTTATCTGTTTCATTAGAGCCACATGCACCTGGCTAATGTGGAGCTCATGAATAGCTACCATCTATTGTTTATCACCAAAACATTTCTTTTTGGAAAACTGATTCACTGGAAGATTTCATCGTTATTATTATTTTTATTTTTCAAAATGAGCTATCACTTATTTAGTAGTGGCTGACATGAAATAGTATTACTAACTTTGTATAAGTGTTGGGGAAAGGATCATGTAGATTTTATTTTTATTCAGACTTTAAACGCACATAATCTTTTTCAAAAAGGACAATGTTAAACTTTTTTCAGTATGTCTTTTCTGTCAAAATCATTTTAAAAATAATATTTGCTAGCTTACATTTCTACATATATTTATTTGCATTTTTGTTTAATAACTATGATGTATGATAACAATAAAGCTGCTTTACAAATAATATGATACAAAATAGTATTTTGGAAGCTTTAATTAGAATTTAAAACAGTGTCAATTCATTAACTCTTTTTCTCCAAAGAATAATCATCATTTGCTGTGCAGAAGCTTTTTAGTTTGATATAGTCCCGTTTGTTTATTTTTTCTTTTGTTGCTTGTGCTTTGGGATCTTATTCATAAAGTGTTTGCCCAGTCCGACTTCCTGAAGTGTTTCACCTATGTTTTCCTTTAGTAATTTTATGGTTTCAGATCAGGAGAGCATAAAGACAACCTACAGAGTGGGAGAAAATATTTGCAAACTATACATTTGACAAGGGATTAATATCCAGAATATATAAAGAACTCAAACAACTACACAGTAAAAATAATAATAATAATAATAATAATTAAATTTTAAAATGGGCAAAGGAGATGAATAGACATTTTTCAAAAGAAGACATACAAATGGCCTACTGGCACATGAAAAAATGCTCAATATTTTTTGATTCGAAAAAATGCTCAAATAAAAACCACATTGAGATATCATTTCACTCCAGTTAGACTGGCCATTATTAAAAAGACTGAGAACAACAAATGTTTGTGAGGATGTGGGGAAAGGGGAACACTCCTATACTGTTGGTGGGATTATAAATGAATGTAGCCATTATGGAAAACAGTATGGAGGTACCTCAAACAACTACAGATAGAGCTACCATATGATCCAGCAATCTTATGAACCAACCTAAGTGCCCATCGATGGATAACTAGATAAAGAAAATGTCGTATACATACACAATGAAATATTACTCAGCCATATAAAAGAATGAAATTCTGCCATTTGCAGCAACATGGATGAGTCTGGAGAAAATTATGTTCAAGTGAAATAAGCCAAACAAGTAAGGAGAAACACTGCATGTTCTCATTCATAACTGGGTGCTAAGGAAGGAAGGAAGGAAGGAAACAAGACGCTGAACTTTCAGAAGGAGAGAACAAACCTGACACTAGAGATGAGGGCAGACAGACTAGGGATTTGGGGAAGGACAGGTTGGGTAAAGGGTATAAAGAAAAATCATGATTTGCAGTAATAAATATGCTTATAATAAATACCAAAAATTAATAACAATAATAAAATAATCACCACATGTCCTTTTTTCCAGCTCATAAAAAAGTTATGCTTCCTTAGAAATTCATAGTAGCTCAACTAATGAAACCCTTTGTGTATCCATTTGGAAAAGAACTAAAAAAGATGTCACGGACCAAACAGCATAAGCTTAGTGCATTTAAAAATGACTGGTCTTTGTATGTAACAAAGGCTGAAGCATCCCCTGATTTAGGAAGAACACAAAAGATTAAACCAATAGGCAAACTGAAAATAAAAAGAAAGAAAAACCCAATGAATTCTATTTTCCACATGCTACATTTTTGTGGCTAATGGAAGAAAATATTTTGATGGAAGAAATGTGGCTTTGTTATATGTAAAAAATTTCTTTTGGAGTAATATATCATCATTTTAATTATTACAAATGGTATCTAGGTGGTGCTGTGAAGATAATATTAGTTAAGAATTAGGCTGATATATAAAAGCCAAATTTTTGAAAGCAGTCCTGCCGCTTTTGCATGTGTTTATGTGCGTATACACACACATACATTTCCAGGAGGAAGGAGTATTGACTCATTAGATACTAGAAAGAAACAAGTTGTCAGGAGGACTAAATGAACAGAGGTCATACAAGTTTTTTAAGCCAAGTTATAGGCAATTAAACAAACAGTAAAAGACATTGACAGATTTTATAAAGATTTTTAAATGAAACCTTGCCTCAATTTACAGGGTTCATTTATACACTTATATACTTATCAAAATAGTTTATTAATTATCTCAGGTTAGCAAGTATTGGGTATGCATATGTTCTAGAGATCCCTTTTCCTAGGGATATTCCTAAATATTGTACTGCTTTGATGATTAATATTATAAATCAAGAACATCAGAAAATGCTGCAGACGGAAAACGTGGCAAAACTTTCCATCTTGAATATTGATTTTTTTTCCCTCTTGGATTTTATTATGAATGGTGTTTTGAATTATTATAAGTATTTTTTCTTAACCCATGGTAATTCCTGAATGTCACGAACCAAAAAAAATGTGTCTTCACTTCTCTTGCTGTGTGCATGCTGAGGGTTGGTTGATCTACCTATTTGTTTATCTATCTTGTGAGAGTATAGAAATGGGGGGGAAAGAAAAGGAAAAAAACAAAACAAAACAAAAAATTGTGGATCCCATAACTACTGATCTCAAAACTGGCCTGGCTCTTAAGTTATAGATTCAGGTATTACTGAATTGGAGTAAATTAACAGGCAGTAGATGTATAGAAACAAGAAGAGGTCCATCATGGAGAATGAGTATGGAAGATGGAATGGTGTCCAGACCCGCAGACAAAGTAGGGAGAGAAAATCTGTATTTTATTAAATTGTGATGAATTGGAGCAACAGATCCACAAATACTCTAAATGTTACTCACAAGCCTCTGAATAGAGTGGTATAGTGGACTGCATTAGTGTGCCCCAAATTTCTATTCCTGTCCTAACCCCCAGTACCGTGAATGTGCTCTCATTTGGAAATAAGGTCTTTGCAGGTGTAACAAAGTTAACAAAGTCATAAAGGATTAGGATTATCCCTAGATCCAATGTTTGGTGTACTTATAAGAAGATGAGAGGACACATGGAGACACACGCAAAGGAAAAATAGCCTTCTGAAAACAGAGGTAGAGATTGGAGTGATACAGCTATAAGCTGTGGGATGCCAAGGATTGCCAGGAGCCACCAGAAGCTAGGAAGAGGCAAAAGATTCTTTCCAAGAACCTTTAGAGGAAACATGATCATGACAATACATTGATATCAGACTTCTAGTGTCCAGAACTGTGAGACAGAAAAAAAATTCTATTGTTTTAAGCTACCTAGTTTGTGGTACTTTTTTTATGGCAGCCTTAAGAATCTATACAAGTAGGTTTTCTGCAATAATTCTCAACTATGTAACTGAGTTTTTTGGCATCAGGTAAATGAAGGCAGATACAAGTGAAAGTTTCTGTGCTTTTGACTATATGCAGAACTAAAACTAGGTAGGAGACAATATCACTCCAGACTTGCCTTGAATCCTAAGACTTATGTAACTAGAACTCTATGTGGAGAAATACAGCAAGAGTTTTTTGTTACAGTTTTTGATCTGTAAGAAAATATAGTCCTTTAATTCTGGTTTGTACTTGGGTACAAAAAAGTCTATACTGCAGATTAATTATCTTTTAATGTTAAAATTTTAATTGCAAAATTCAGTCAATTTAATTCAATATATTTCATTTAAGTTTATATATATATATATACATAATTTTCTCATGTAATTTATAATATTAGAGTTCTGTTCCTGCTAGGACAAAAGATTAATATCTCCTTTCAACACACAAATATAAAGAACAAAAAAATACTTCGTCTCTGCTGATTTATCCAGGTACAAAAAACTCTTGCTGTATTTATCCTCATAGAGTTCTAGTTATATAAGTCTTAGAGTTTAGGGCAGGTATGGAAATCAGGACATCAGTTAATGTCCCAGAGTGGTTTCTCTGAGAATTTCAAAATATCAGATATTGTTATATGTGAAGTCAAATATTTCAGAGTGGAAATATTTTAAAATCTCCTGTGAATTACCTTGGAGTTATCCACTATATTAATCCCGTTTATGATCATTTTCAAAAAGAAGTTGAGTATACTTCATTAAAATTTTTATTTTTTATTTATTCTATTTTGCAGTGCAAAAGTCAAACTAGCAGCAACCTATCTTTAAAAGATGTATTAAGCATAGATAAATGGTATTGTGTTTATGAAAAGAATAATACTCCTATATAGTAGTTTTCCCAAGCATGTTTGTAGAAAATATTTTTATATACCTTCAACACCAACCTCTCTAAACAAGCTTCATTGAACATCTTTTTTTTTCTGGCAAAATTTAGCAAACTGCCAATAAAACTTAATCCATAAACACATCTAGCTTTAAAATTTCTAAGGATAAAATATCACTCCATCCGATATAAAATTATGTTTTCTCATCATCAGCCAAAACCAGCAAGTAACTTGAGAGTATTAGCTTAAATCACAAAGACATATATGATGTGCCTCTACTCTGTTTCCATCTTTAACCAAATCTTAATAGATCTAGAACTCATTTTATCTTGTTTTCATGTCAATTGAATCTCTTTTTATATTTACTAGATGGAGGATAAATGCTCATATAAATTTCATTGACAATAAAAGTTATTCTTGGTTTGAAATCCATTTTAAATGGAAAATATAATGACTCAGTGATTAACTAGTATGCAACGAAAAGCTCAGAAATAAAGAGGAATGGGTAAAGAGACACGAACATCAACTACAATATATATTAAGAAGTTAAAATAAAAAAATAATTTAAAAAAATAATAAAGCCCTCAGAACCACACACACACACACAAAAAGTAAATTAACTGGGTATATAGTAAATATCTGGCCAATAGTAAAAACAAAAAAATAAACAAACAAAACCAAAAAAGGCACACAAAAAACTAGTTTCTTCTGCATTTTCATAGGGTTTCAAAAATTCTATCCTAGCTTTTTTTAGCTTCTTTTCTTGGTCTCATGCACAATGCACTGAAGTAGGTCATTCCTGAGAACTTGCAAGACCTATTCTTTAATCTCCAGATCACAGTCAAAAGTACACTTTGAAAATTTTGGTGATAATGGAAAAAGATAGCACAGTACCAATGTATCTGTTGCATGAATAATGAGAAAAAAGAGTCACACCACAAAATTCTGCAATTTCAGGGTGCACAGCTAAAGGACTAATGCAACCTAGTCATTTAGTGTCTCATTTAAATACAAGAGTCTGTTTCTGTCTTTAATCTTCTAATTTCAGGAAATTAGATGTAAAACTCCCCTCATTCATTATAGGTACAGAATGATCAAAAGAATAGAAATTTTCATCACAAAGCTAATTGCATTGTCAAATGACCTCATACATAATGAATCATTAAAAATGATCTATTCTGTAATAATTGTATGCTGCTAAAGGTTAAAATAGCTTTAATATGTTGGAAAAGAATTGTAATTGAAATAAATTTCAGCTTTATATTGCATTTGCCAACTATGAAATTACTGGATGATATTTGAGTTTTATAAACTTTATCTAATGAAAGTGCTGATACTTTATGTGTTGTAAAAGAAAATCTCCCATGACCTAAACACTCTGAGACTGATGTGAAACAAATTTTTAGAATACCATCACCTTTGATCTTGTGCAATTAGCTTTTTCAGATCACTGATCTCTAATTACACTTGCTCAACAAAAGTTATTTCACTTCCAGAGATTCAAGTATCAAGCAGTGGAAATCATGATATTTCCTTCATGTTTCCAATAAAGGCTCCATCATCAGTTTTTTGTAAATTCAGAAAAATTCAATTTACTTATGCATGTATAAATTAATATAAAAAATAAAATCCCCAGATGACACTACTGTTGAATTGAGATTTAGCTATTTTTCCGTAAAGAGCAGAGATAGGAATGAGTTCTAGAATACAGCTATGATAAATAGGAATAAGTCCAAACTGAACAAGCTCCTTTTTCTATTAACCCATGAAATCATGCTGACCTCTACTATGAAGTGAAGCTAAATTCTGATAAAAGATAAAGATGACATAATGAATATTATATGATATACAAGATAGTGTGAGGTTACAAAATTTTGGTAAATCATCAATTCTCAGCAGTATACAGTAGGTGGATGAGGAATTCTCACATAGAAATTGCTTAATAATCACATTTTATCCAGTCAAAATGAGATTCAGTAATCATGAAGGGCCTGCAATTGTAAGCATTTATTTTCCAATTGAAGTGATTCCTGATAAGGATAAAGCATGATTGCTGTTACTGTTTTGCACTGAATCAGAAAGTATATAGTGATTATGCTAATAATATGGTTTTGAGGTTTCAGAATAGAGTGCTTCAAAGTTTATTCCTAAATATCAAGGTCATTCTATTAAGGGTAACCTTGAGCAATGAAGCAAGAGACAAAGGCAGAGGAAAACTCTTGTAAGAGTTTTGTGAGGTTGACCTATGCAAGTGCTTATCATTACAGGAGAAGACAGGTCAAGCCCACAATAATGTCCAAAATGAGAGATGTCTCAAATAGCCAAGGATGAGAAAAACAGCATTTTCAAAGGCCAGAGAACAGCAGTCAACTTAAAGATTTTAAGTGGTACACAAAAATAATTTTTACTGGTAATTAGAGGAAGTACCCAGATTAGGAATGGATTGGGTTTCACAAGTTGGTTAATCAGTTGTCTCAATTTGCAAAACAATTTTACCAACAAGACAATAATTATAATGAGTTCCAGCATATCCCACAAAATCTCATTTGAACTAGGATGTAGGACTTAATATACCATATTTTGAAATTTTTTTTAAAGTGCCCTTTTTAAAAAAATACACACAGAAAACTTTTTTTTAAAAGCTGATGATAAAGTGATAGCATGTTTAATGAGGGGAAAGGCCCATCGCAATTTGATCCTATCCTCATCTTTTGCTACCTTAACCTTCACTCCAGTCACGGTGTCATCATTTTCTCGTTTCTCCCGCCCTTTCATGCCTCCATTACCCTTGTATATGTCATACCCTCTTTGTACATTACTATTCTCCACTTTTCACATGGAAACTCTTTACTTATGCCTGAAAAGTTAGATCAACACACTCTGTGAAGCCCCGCAAAGTGTATGACACCACTCTCTATGGCAATGAACATCGTGCTTCGCAATTTATCCTTTTTATGTGGTTCTCTCTTTCATTCAATTATGAGATCTTTTAGATAAGGCAGAAATCATATTCTTACTCTTCTTAGTGTCAAAAGCACCAGAATCATCAATGTCTCCCTCTTAAATTGATCCTTGCATGCAGGTCAAGTAAATAATAGTGTTCACCAAATTGTAATCAAGAAAAAACATTTTTTATATATATATTTTAAAAGCTTTAAAAATAGATTAAAATGTTAGAGGCTAAAGGAAATAGAGAGAAAACAATGTGATGCGTTTAAATAGTAAAAATATCAGAAATTTGCAAAAATTAAAGCAACCAGCTAATGTATGAAGTTTAAGAATCTCATCAAGAGTATGAAAATAATTAGAAAAGTATTTTATAATCCCATGAAAATCTCAGCTCTGTCATAAAGTAAATGCATAATCACAAATATATCCTTGAACCTCTCCAGAAATAAATCAGTTGGGGTGATGAACTTTGTACAAGATGCATTCTAGGCTAAGGTTCTAATAATTAATATTTATACAAAATGTAGAAACATGGTTTCAGAAAAATGGACGAGAGCTATTGGGTTGGGAGACAGCATATTCTTTACCTAAAAAGGCAAATTAATAAGCGTTTACATCAGGTTGTGAAAAAAACTGCCTCTGATACCAAAGTTCCTAAAATTTGGCATTAACCATAGGGATGTAACAATCATCTGAAGAAGGCTAACACATTACAAATCCTTAGGTCCTAGGGTATTGGTCTTGGGGAAACATATTCAAGGCTTGCAGTTCTTCATATTTCATACTAGAGGCATGAAAAATATTTTGTTTTAGGCTTTTATTTATAACATATGGTAGAATGTGATATCTTCAAAGTGGCAAGTAGGAATGGATAATGTTGAAAATTCATAAATGATAGATGATTAGATAGGCCTTAAAAATAAAGTAACTGGGACGGCCACGTGGCTCACTTGGGAGAGTGCGGTGCTGATAACAACAAGGCCACGGGTTCGGATCCTATATAGTGATGGCCGGTTCACTCACTGGCTGAGCGTGGTGCTGACAACACCAAGCCAAGGGTTAAGAGCCCCTGACCAGTCGTCTTAAAAAAATAGTAATAATAAATAAATAAATGAATAAATAAAAAAACATTATTTTTTATTTAATAATAAAGATAATGCATCATTTATTGTTGCAGTGGAAAGATAACATCAATAGAAGAGTGAATCTCTATTCTATTCTAGAGTCCTAGTTAGTTCAGCAGTTCAGGTTTTTTTCATACTATGATCTACAACATTTGATATTCTAAGAAATGTTTATAGGATATTTAATATGTGCCAGAAACTGTTGTAGGAGCTGGGGATAAAGAAGTAGGAAAAAAAAATAGAAAAAAAAAATTTGCTCCTACAGAGTTTTCATTCTAATGGATGAAGATAAGAAAATGGAGAGAGAAGAGAAGGGAATTTAATAGGATATTAGAAGGAAGAGTTTAAAGATAGCATAGCATATTAACATCAGTATCACAACACTGACTCTAAAGCCAGACAAACGGAGTTGGACTACAACTTCACCCCATTCTAGCAGTGTAAACTGGAGCAAGATTCATAAACTCTCTGTCTCAATTTTCTAGTCTGTAAAGTGGACATACTTAAAATATCTACCTCATAGCATTTGTATGAAGATTAAATAAATACATAAACGTAAACATGTAAAAAAAAAAAGCACCTGGCACACTGTAAGTTCTCTATAAATGTTGCTATTAATATATTCTAAAATTATTATAAAGATGTTAACTATTGGAAATTATTCTACGAAATTGATCTGTTTCCATTTATAATCTCAAAAATTTTCTTTTACAAATTTTACACATTTGATGCTGAAAGTGTTTGTCTGAATAAATATTCAATATTCAAGACAAATTAGGAGAAAAAAGTGTGGGTACTTGCCTTGAGAGATTTAGGTTTATTTAAGCAAGAGTATATAAAACATTAGCCTTTTGTCTGAAATTAATTAAGAACAAACCAAGAGAGCACTTAGAAAAGACCCATGGTACATCACAGAGGTGTCATTGTGTGTCAATATTAAAGGATAAACTAGTCAATAACTGGAAGCCAAATAGAATTGATTGATTGTATTATGCTACAAAAATAATTTCTTCCTGGATATAGACCTAAATGTAAACAAATAAACAATGAAAACAAAACAAACCTACAACAGTAATGGAAATAAATTTTTATGTTTCTAAAGTAAAAAAATAATATCTTCAACAACACAAAAGAAATGCCAACCATAAAGAATAAAACTGATAAACATGCTGTTAATAAGCTGCTCACTTTTTATTTCAGTACCTCTGTCACCCAGATTTTTTCTCTAAGCAGGATATATATGGATATGAATGTTGTGTATGTGTATGTATGGGGGTGGAGTATGAGAGAGAAAGAGAGTTTTGAAAAATTGAACAGCTGACAATAGTAGAAAAGACACTTCAAAAAATCAGAACAGTAGATTATCTATTTAAGAGATATGCTTTAAATTCAGAATAAAAAGGAAAAATAGGACGAAAATATCGAGAAATCAGCTACTGGGTATGGAGGACAATTCATGGAACTCAAGCCCCATAATTAAAGCTGCTGCAAAAGAAGAAAACAGAACAAACAGAAGAGAAATGATAATAGATCGCATAACTTAATAGACAAGGGTGGGTTGAAAAAAAAAATAATGTGCTTGACAAATTGAAAAGACTCATGTAAAAGGCAAAATAAATGTAAAGAGATCCATATCTGGGCATATCTTGGGGAAAATCTAAATCAAAGGTAAAAATGCATATAAGCAAAGAATATAAACTATAAAGTTTATAAAACAAGTAAAAAGCATCAACGATCATCTCTAAATGCTGTATCACAATTGATTTTAAAATTATTTAACAGGAAGATGGTTCTTAATTATTTTATAGCCACCTGTAGTGGATTGTATTATGTCCCACAAAAGCTCACTGAATCTTGAATTGTGTCCCCCAAGTTTTATGTATTAGAAACGTGGCCCCAACTGTGACTATTAAGAGGGTGGAAAATCCTGTTCTGGTGATTGAAAGGTTGAACCTTGAAGAGGTGATTAGATTGTAGGACTGAGCAGTAGTGAATGGATTAAATACAGTGGTTAGGGGTGTGGTTCTGAGGGCTTTAAAAGAAGAGGAGAGGAGGGTCTGTCTCTCTTTGTCTGTTTCCACCATCTTGCAATGTGAGACCCCTGGGTCACTATTGCCACCACCAAGATCCTCACCAGATGTGTTCTCTGGATTTGGGATTTCCTAGCCTTTGAGACTGTAAGCAATAAATTTCACTTTCTTTCTAAATTATGCAGTTCTAGGTATTTTGGTACAAGCAACAGAAACGGACTAATATACCACTAAGTTGTTAAAGTGAAAACAATGGGAAGATATTTTCAGATGCATGAAGTTTCAAAAACAAGAAATGAACCAAAATGTAAGACTCAGACAGAAAATACTTAAGAATATAATGACTTGAGGACCGACCCCCGTGGCGCACTCAGGAGAGTGCAGCGCTGGGAGCGCAGCAGTGCTCCCGCCGCGGGTTCGGATCCTATATAAGGATGGCCAGTGCGCTCACTGGCTGAGTGCGGTGCGGCTGGTCACAAAAAGACAAAAAAAAAAAGAATAGAATGACTTGAGAAAAGGATAAAAATTAAACTAGGAATGTGACAAAGCATAAATAACCAGATTTGCTTCAGAATTATAAGAATTATCCTCAGCAATACTGGACACTGATGATAATAACAACTCTTCAAGTTTTGGAGGGAAAAATTGCTTTGAATGTAGAATCCTATTTCTTGTCAAGCTAACTTTCAAAAAAAAGTGATGCAAACAATTTTGTACAGAAGAAGTAGAAAAATTTGCTGCTCAAAGATTTACAATGCAAGAAATAGTGAGAAGATAGGAAAAACTGAGGAACAAGACTTAAACCAATATTGGTGCTATAAGACTTTGATCATTTCTGGAGGATCCCGATGTCAAAATTTGGGCATTGGGAGTAAGAGTAGCAAAAGCATGTTAATATTGGGGCTGCAGAGAATAGAGACGCCAACTAACTCCAGACGTTGATTTAAAAACCAGTTAAAATATACATGTTAAATTTAATGATACCATTTAGAGAACCAAAAATGAGGTGTATGATTTCAAAATACTAAACAACATGAAATAAAGAAAATCTAATTAAACTCAAAAGATAAACAACAATACCAAAAAAGCATAGTTTACAGGAAGCATGAAATAAAAGACATAAGTCCAAATAAGACAAATCACAATCCAAATGAAAAAGTATTAAAAAGAAAGGTAACATTACAGGAACAGACATGGGGAGTTCTTCAAAGTATACTTGTGAGGAAAAGGTAATACAGGATGACACATAAGAAGGAAGGAAAGAAAGACCATAGTAGTGACGTGATCTAACAGAGGGAGGGAACGTTCCTAGGGCTACAAATAGGGGTGTAGAAAAAGAACTACAATCAACTGAACATCTGTAAATAAGTTGACTGTTTTATCTGCTGTAAAACATATTATATGTAGCAACTTAAAATGTGGCAAATGATCTCCAATATTTTCTAATTAAAGATTTGTGCTATAAAAACACAGTTAACTCCATTTCAGTATCTCTTTGAATGACACATACATGATTTTTCTTCTTTTTGTATTAATTGTCATATTTCACAATGATTAGTGGCCTCATGACTCTGGTTAGGATAATTTAGCTACGAAAATTTAAATAGAGCCGCAAATTAGAGATCCCATCATATTTCAGAGAACATAATTTATTTCATTTTTTTCTGTATGTTAACAAAAAAGGGAACATAGACACTGGAGCATAATATGAGTCCAAATCCTGAGTCTGCAAATTAATCTGTGTATACTGGGCACATTTATTTGCAGATTTGGAGGCTCAGTTTCCTCATGAGCAAAGCAGGTTTCATGGTAACATTTGCAACAACCTCATATGGTTATCATAAAGATCAAATGAGTTAATACACGTGAAACACGCATGACGGTGCCATCCCCCTCCCCCTCCCAGTGCATAGCAAGTGCTCAAATGTTAATCATCATTACAAGTCCATTGATAACTCCCATCATCGGGCAAGGAGGAGTACATCAATATCTGCAACATCCTAGGGCTACAAATAGGGGTGTAGGGGAGAGGGGGAGGGGAAGGGAGGATGGGGATAATTGGGATGCGACAAAGGATACAAATGTAATTTCTGGTAATGGGTATGCCCCCAGTATGAATCTGGCCCTCACATCATGGGCAGGAGGGGGTACAACTAGCTTTGTATCTCATGAATATTCTTAATAAATGAATGAATGAATGAATGAATAAATAAATAAATAAATAAATAAATAAATAACTTTTTTAAAAAAGAAAATGAAAATCAAGTTACAGCCTGGAATGAAATATTTTGAAATATCCAAAATAATAAAAAATAAAAAATAAAGAATGATTATAGAAAATAAATAAGAAGGATAAAGCGCATCATCTCTGGGAGAGAAGCTGAGAGAGAAAGAATGTATGTGGTAATACAGAGGGTGCATATATGTGTGGGGACAGGGGGCTTGTTTTCATGATTACTCCACATACTACATATATATTTTGTTCGAGCCTGCCATGTAAGAATACTTCCCTATATTATTGTGTGTGTGACATATGGGTAGAGCAATGAGAGGAGAAAAATTAGAAAGTTAATAATATTAAGCTAGCCCCGAAAAGCTCTAGTCCCAGAAGATTTTATAGCTGATCCCCTGCAAGTGTTTAAAGTTGTGTCAATCCCCATTCTCTAAAAGTTGCTGCATTGTTTAGCATACAAGAGAAATTGAAATGTGTTCAAAAAATTATGAAACAAAAAATAACTGGCATCAGAAGTAGCAAAATAATTCACTGAATAAAAAAGTACTGTCCCTTTTAATTTGTAAGTATACTTAACAAAATTGCATATAAAATGTGAAAAATATAATATAGTTGTATATTACAACATTAAGCTAAGAAATGTGAGAAGGGTCCTGTTTGTCAAAATTGGTCATTGAAGAAGGCATTTGTCTGATTCCCTAAGTCTTCTCTACCACTAATGCTGAAACAAATGAATTTCTGTATGAAACCAGTAATCTGTCGAAAACGTGAGTTTATCACTTCTTAATAAAATCCCATTGAAGGGGAAAAAAGATGAATCTGTACACAACAGAGTAGATCAGGAAGAAATGGTTAAGGGCAAGATACTTCAGGCACCTCTGGAAGATGAAACATTAATGGATACATCAAGATTCCTGAAGCTAGCAGAGGAACGCACAGCATAGAAAATCTAAATAAGGCAGGGAACATGAGGAAGTAGCATAATCTAGAAATGCCAACATTTCTGGAAGTTGCTAGTGAACTGGGAAACTGAAAACAGTCCTTAACCTTCTCTGGTTTGTGGAAGGCCCACAAGATTTCTTACAAACAAACACTGAAGAAACTGTTCTGAGAAACCCAGAAGAGCTTGCCTGGGATTGTTACTCCAGAGCAAAGCCTTCCTCATTTTGGTGTTTTTGAACCCCTAGAAAGTAACAGCAAGATCCCCCAAAGCCTGCATGAGAACAAGACTTCATTGTCTATAAATAGCTCACAGGTGCGTGCGTGCGTGTGTGTGTGCGTGTGTGTGTGTGTGTTTAATATTGCCTTATTATAAAAAAATAGAATAGACAACTTTTAAAAATGTCAATGTAGACAAAAATGTCAAACGTTAGACAACTCTTAAAAATGTCAGTGTATTTTGCAGCAAATCAAGATGAGAAAGCTAGTTCTGTGTACTGATCTCTCCTAGTGTAATTATTTAAACAAGGGGGAAAAGTGCCTTAATAAAATGGAGAAAGATTCGAACTAAATTAAAATAATTCACAGGGAGTTTGCCAAGTACTCTATAATTTCAATTTCCATTATAAAAGATGACATTTGATCTGACAGAGGTATACGTACACTAAGGGGCAAGTACTCCAGAAAATAGGTATACTTATTTACGAACAGTTGAAAATTTAAAAACTTACAAGCATTACCCTAATTTAAATTTTAGATAAAATAATGCAGCTAGAAACTGATGGTTTTCCAAATTTAAGAATATTTCGTTACATATTACCATGTAATATTAGCCTGAGTTTAATATGTGAAATAGATAAAACCAAACATATCAGAACACCTAAAATTAAAAGGATTGGTAATCCCACATGTTAGAAACGATGCGGAGTGAAATGCACTGGCATGCACTGCTGATGGACGTGTAGACTGGTACAACCCCTTTAGACAACAGTCTCACCTTATCTAATACAAGCAAAGAAACGAGTCTCTACAATTTACTCAAAGGTATATTCCAAACCAAAATGGGTTCACATATGCTCCAGAAGACATTTACAAGAACGATCTCTGCAGCATTATTTAAAACAGACAAGAAATGAAAACAACTCAAATGTCTGTCAGTAGAATGGATAAATCAAATACGGTTTATTTACATACTGGAATACTATAAAGTAATAAAAATGTAAAGCTACTCCTGCTCATAATCAACATGTGCAAACCTCATAAACATAACCTAGATCTAAAGAATACCTTCTTCATGATGTATATAAAGTTCAAAAATCAGCAAAACTAAAATATAGTAAAGAGCAATATATTCTTAGGTAGTAAAGTAGGGTTGTAAAAAAGTAGGACCTAAAATTAGAAATAAAATAAAATAAAATAAATTATTACCATAATAAAAGTCAGAATAGAGGTTACTTTTTAGGCAGGAGAAAGTGTTGTGATTGGCAAGGGAACAGAGGGCATTTTTGGTATACCAATTGTATTATTTTTTTATGGAGCAATAATTGCGGGGTACATTTTAACATGATTCACTGAACTCTGCATTCATGTTTGTGTATTTTTTCTATATCACTGTTATATTCAATAACACAATTATATGATTTTTGTGAAAGACTTGCATTAAAGTGTTCCTTTTTAAATATGGTGTTATTTCTATCTTCACAATACATTTTTGAATAGGTGAGCTCCTTATTGAGAAATTTACTAATATCTAAGGAGTCTGAACATCTTTCCAATTTTAATTCCAAATTTCATGCAAAACTAAACAAGTTAATGTTTAAATTTATAAGATTTGAGGACATGTGTATCACTCATAAACATATTTCTGGATGAAATATATTGGTCCTTCAACCTTGATTTGCAAATTTAAAGCTACTATAAGAGTATATATTTAGTATTGTTTAAAAATACTCAAGTTTTTTTTTTTATTATTATTTTATTATTTTTTATTTTTTTAAGTTTTATTTTGTCGATATACATTGTGGCTGATTATTGCTCCCCATCACCAAAACCTCCCTCCCTTCTCCCTCCCCCCCTCCCCCCCAACAATGTCCTTTCTGTTTCCTTGTTGTATCAACTTAAAGTAGTTGTGGTTGTTATATCTTCTCCCCCCCCCCCCGGTTTGTGTGTGTGTGTGTGTGTGTGTGTGTGTGTGTGTGTGTGTGTGTCTGTGAATTTATATATTAATTTTTAGCTCCCACCAATAAGTGAGAACATGTGGTATTTCTCTTTCTGTGCCTGACTTGTTTCACTTAATATAATTCTCTCGAGGTCCATCCATGTTGTTGCAAATGGCAGTATTTCATTCGTTTTTATAGCTGAGTAGTATTCCATTGTGTAGATGTACCACATTTTCCGTATCCACTCATCTCACGATGGACATTTGGGCTGGTTCCAACTCTTGGCTATTGTAAAGAGTGCTGCGATGAACATTGGGGAATAGGTATACCTTCGACTTGATGATTTCCATTCCTCTGGGTATATTCCCAACAGTGGGATAGCTGGGTCGTATGGTAGATCTATCTGCAATTGTGCACGACCTGACTTTAAGCTATACTACAAAGCTATAATAACCAAAACAGTATGGTACTGGCATAAAAACAGACACACTGATCAATGGAATAGAATAGAGAATCCAGAAATCAACCCACACACTTACTTCCATCTGATATTTGACAAAGGCACCAAGCCTATTCACTGGGGAAGGGACTGCCTCTTCAGCAAATGGTGCTGGGATAACTGGATATCCATATGCAGGAGAATGAAACTAGATCCATACCTCTCACCGTATACTAAAATCAACTCAAAATGGATTAAGGATTTAAATATACACCCTGAAACAATAAAACTTCTTAAAGAAAACATAGGAGAAATACTTCAGGAAATAGGACTGGGCACAGACTTCATGAATACGACCCCAAAAGCACGGGCAACCAAAGGAAAAATAAACAAATGGGATTATATCAAACTAAAAAGCTTCTGCACAGCAAAAGAAACAATTAACAGAGTTAAAAGACAACCAACAGAGTGGGAGAAAATATTTGCAAAATATACATCTGACAAAGGATTAATATCCAGAATATATAAGGAACTCAAACAACTTTACAAGAAGAAAACAAGCAACCCAATTAAAAAATGGGCAAAAGAGCTAAGTAGGCATTTCTCTAAGGAAGATATACAAATGGCCAACAGACATATGAAAAAATGCTCAACATCATTCAGCATCCGGGAACTGCAAATCAAAACCACATTGAGCTACCATCTAACCCCAGTTAGGATGGCTAAAATCCAAAAGACTCTGAACGATAAATGCTGGCGAGGTTGTGGAGAAAAAGGAACTCTCATACATTGTTGGTGGGACTGCAAAATGGTGCAGCCTCTGGAAAATGGTATGGAGGTTTCTCAAACAATTGCAGATACAATTGCAAAAATACACAAGTTTATTCAAAGTTTAAGCAACTTTTGTTCACCCATTTATTCATTCATTCAACTATCCATTTACGCATTAGTTATTCAACAAATATTTAACTGGAACTTAAACTATACCAGCCCTTGTATTATAAGTTTAAAAAGATAGGACCCCTGCTCTCATGAAGCCGATCTAGTCAACAAGCGAAACATCAAAACAGAACAATAATATATTAAGTAAAGGGAAGCACTATAGGAACAGAGAAACTGAGACATATGATCTACCCTATGAGGGCCATATTGAGCTTTGTAAAGCTGATTCTGAATGGAGTTTTAAGTTTGAATATGACATCCAATTGGAAAAAGATTACTTGGGTCACCAAAAATTTACTTGGGTCTCTGAGAGAATCAACACAAGATACTAAAAAATATACCCTTGGGAACAGCTTGTGAACTATCCTAAATATACAAACTTGTGTTCTCATGAACTCTAACAATATTTCAACTAAGATCATCAAACTGATATAGAACTACTTTGTGAAAAAAATAACTTTAGAAGTCAAATATGATGAATAAAGTTGACATTTAAAGTATACTCTTATCTAATAGTACTATATTTTATACAGAAACTGACTGCTCCGATCAGATGCAATGTCTAATGTACAAATCTTACAAAACCAAATATTTATGTAGAAGGAAGATCCAACCATGTTAGGAAGAATAAATAATAAGCAAATAGAATGATTAAAAAATTTTATTAAGCCAAAAACAAACACAATTTTATTTGTTAATTTTGACATGGGGTTCAGTTTCTGGTAGAGGAATTACTAGAATTGTTGGGAATGTTAGATTCATCAATTTCAATAGATTTTTTAAAATTAGCTGAATTTAAGCTTTAGAAGATATGATAATTAGAAAGCTGTCTAGAAGAAGATAATAAGTTCTCTTCGGTGCCTGAAAACTATAAAGGGAATGACTGAGGTATCTGAGAATATTTAACTGGGAGGAAAAAAAATCTATTTGAAGAGCTTTTGTTGGAAAGTGTGGATTTGTTTTTTAGTTTCCACAGGAGAAAACTAAGCTGTGTGAGTGTAGGAAACAATAAGGCTCATTTCATTATCAGAAAAATTAATTATAAGATAATTATCACAATAATCATTCATTATTAATGCTAGAAAATAGCTTGTCTAAATGATAGTTAAATCGGAAGAACATAATTTATTTAATTACTTTTTGGAAAACCCCATATATTCAATGATGAATAAAAGATTTTTCTCGTGTAGTAACATTGCGCTAGCCAGCTCTGGCCCCACTTTTGCAAAACTATATTGATTTTTCTCTAGCTTGGTCCCAAGATTAGTTCAGCTCTCAATGTTGAGATAAAATATTCTCAGACAAATGTAATAATGAAATAATATCACATTCCTCTTTTATTACACATTTTTATTACAAAAATATGTCACTTCTCCAAAAGAAAAAGCTGTTTATATCATAAAACAGTTGCTAGCCAGGAGAGACAAGATATTTTTGATAAACAAGTTTCACATATAACCAACTAAAATAGCTTTCTACTAGACTTTTCAAAAGGGAATAACAGCAACCAAGCACTATAACAGCTGTATGTTTCAAATAAATTTTAGAAAGTTCTCTTTGTCTGTGAAAGCAGATTTCTTTGTGATTTATCAGATAGAACAAGTTTAATAGTTAACTTCAAATGCCCACAGTGCATTTCAAATCAAACACACATAATGTACATACATAAAGGAAAAAATAGAAAACTTTCAAAAAAACTCTTTTAATGCCACTTTTCTGAATCTTCAAAGAACTTAATATGCTAGGAAAGGAACTATTTTAAATGTACTTCACATCTTAAATATTAAACTTAATGTTACCTTATTTGTCATTTATCATCTCTTGAAGTTCAGTCTGAGTTCTTGCTTCATAGAAGGGTCTCTAATACTGGTATTTCAAGTTCATGCAACAAAACCCATGATGTGTAGGCACTTGATGAATATTTATTGAATAAGTGGTAACATGATAAGCCAAATAGCCAGAAAAGAGACACTGTTACGAAGCATCCCAGTGTACCTGCTTAAAGGGTGCCAGGTTAAAGATAAAGGAATCCTTAACTGTTGAAGAAAAAAACATACTCTAGAGCAGTCTGTCTTTAACAACAACAACAACAAAATATATATGTGTGTGTATATACATATAAACACACACACACACACACACACACACAAATGTGATGTATTTCTTGCCTGGTGTGCCTTTGAATAATCATGATACTAAGTGTGTGAGCAGGACAGAGTGCCTGCCCCACCTGTAGCAGTTTGAGATAAATGGTCTGAGAAACCCATCTGCCAAAAACAGATCCCCCACTAATGCAGCTCCTGTAATTCTCAGAATTTGATCCCTCTCTTCAGTGTCTAACCTGTCAGAATGAACTCTATAATGTAAAGTTACCACACTATAATTAGCTCCTTTGTGCATCTTACAGAAAGCAGTTTGTTTATCAGATCAGTTAGCCACTCACTTAATAAGATCTCTGAGGGATAAGAATACAGCAGAAAATTTGGATGAGTAGAGAACTGAAAAAAAGTGCAGCCAGGGATCTGGGTGGATGAATGAGGGGTTAAGGCAATGGACTTCTTTTAAGATCCATGTCGGGAGCTGTTTCATTTCATCTGTATGTTTCTATATCTCTGAATACAAATCTGTGTTTACTCAATCCCCCCAAAAAAGGATTTGGAAAAAATTTTAAATGCACTTAATATCAGGATAAATTTGGATATTATTAATTTTTCCTTCCACTAGATAAAAACTAGGATTGGAAATGTATTTGTTGCCCCAAAACATAAATGGAAAAGAAAAATTGTCTTGTTAACTTTAAATTAACTTTTGAAGTATGTTTTAATTTGACATTCATGAAGATATACTTTTTTCTTTGCTTCTATTTAATTCTATTGTTATCAAATAAATACATAGTTTGACATATCAAATAGTACTTTAACTCTAGCAACACTCAGCTGCCTAAATCTAGTAACTGCTTTTAACATGGGCTGATTCTTATGTTATTTGCCTCCATATTTCTATATAATGTGCTTAAACTACTATTTCTTGATTTCTCAATCTTAGACACTCCATAGTATCAAAAAGGAGGATTTACCTCTCTGTTTCTTACATCATACACACACACACACACACACACACACACACACACACACGCACACGCACGCGCACGCACGCTTGCACGCACGCACGCACGCACAGAGGCTTCCCCTCTCCTTAGCCTCCCAATAGAGTTTTACTGTAATTTTTCACATTTTTCTCCCTATAAAATATTATTCATAACTGAACCAGGCACAATATTATGATTTTTTTTTTAAATATAGATGTTTTTGAGTGGATCCTCTACTTAAGATTAGATTTTTGGGGTTTTTTTTTGTGTGTTTTGACTTATTTGTCCATGCAGGCATCAGTAATTCTTCCCAAACACTCTGACAGAAATGAAGTTCTATAGTTTGGTCAAAAACATGAAGCAGTCTATCAGTTCACTAATGAGGGTACTTCAAAACATTCATGTAAAGATTCACATTATCTCTCAATTCTAGTTTTCCACAAACTTTTGAAGTATCTTCATATTATTATTATTAATTTTATTAATGGCTTTTAGCAATGACCCTCCATGTCTGACCTGATTGCTTCTAAGGCATGCTGCAGAGTTATCTGGATCCTTTCACACCACCTTGAGACTACCTAGACATCATCCCAGAAAGAATTACTTTCACTTCCCTCCTATGTTGAAGCCCAGTTTCCTGTGTCCCATGTCTTACTTGTTCTTTGTTTATGTTTACTCATTTTGCTTGAGAATATCTTCCTGTCATCTCCTGAGAAAGTATGCAGAAGAAGCAACATTTTTGAGAAACTGGTATATCTAAATATATTCTATTTTACATCAGCATTATAAGGCACCAACAGAGAGGATTTGGGTCAGATGGTGAATGGAACATAGATAATTTCTTTTCTGTTACCAACTCCAAATCTATTTCTTTTGAGTCAAATTGCTGTTAGGCTTCTGCTAGGTGGGTTTGACATCCAGGGTGCGGAGGAACCACAGAAGAAAGCCCATTCAGGGATTCTGTAGGCAGAGAGAGGAGGTTCACCAAAGAAAAAAGAGTAAAAGCCACTAGAAAAATAAGGATTCTCTCACAGACAGAAGATAATCTGAACAGAAAACTAACAAGATTATTAAGCAAATTCATGTATAGAACAAACAAAACAAAAACTATAACAATAAATATGTAATTTTTCAAATAAAATGAAATGTGAATTATAGGAAGGGAATGAAATTGACTGGAAGTTCAAATGGAAGAACTATATCAAAGTATAGAAAAAAATAGAAAGAGAAAAAACTCGAGGGAAAAGATAAAATGATATGACTTGGATATCTCACATAAGTAATACATATACGCCAGAAGGAAGACAAAAAGACAAGTGAAAGAGATGCATTACTTAAGCAAATAATTGGAGGAGATTTTCTGAAGTAAAGAAAGATTTGATTCTGCAGGTTGAAAGAGCAAACCACAGTCCTGACTTGATTGATGAGAAAAACCTCCACCTGGATATATCATATGAAAATTACCGAACTGTCAACATAGGGAGAAAAGCTTTCAGGCATCTGGGGAGGAAGGACAAGTTAGCCAGAAAATGAAAAGAAACGGATCAGGGCTATTCTTTGCTACATCTGAAGCCAGAAGACAGTAGCATATCATCTGTACTCTCCTGAGCGAATAGGACTGCAAGACTAGAATCCCATACGAGAACACACAATTTTCCATTCTGAGCAGAATAAAGTTTTAAAGATGAATCATTTGTAGAGTAAGCGATACAAGTATTTCATCTGAAGAAAGTAGTAGAGAAGAGGGTGGAGTTTACTAACATTTATAAAGCAAATGTACTTCACAGGGCCTAGCTTCCAAAGCCCTGTAGTTTCAGGTATAACCTAATTTTTTAAAAATTACACATAGAAATGTTAAGCTTGCAAATAAAACAGGAAAATTTCCCCAGGGTAAAGTCTCTGTTGTAGATAAAGAATTGTAACACAGCAAAATTGCTGGCTCAAGGACAGATGTCCTTGGAGCAGGTTCACCTACTGATTGATATCTTTAAAAAGTTACTTTATTGTGACGTAAAAATACTGAGGAAACTGCTGTAGGAAAAGACAGTATTTGCTAAGAACAAGCTTTTTGTTGGTGGATCAATTTAACCTTTTGCAAATTGCACTATGGAATGTCACTTTGTTATTTCATTGATGTTACCAGCCTCTACTGTGAAACTATACTTAGCCATAACTCCACTTATGTTCCTTTTCTGTTGCTTTCTGGCCTGGAGAATAAATACTGTGAAAGAACCCCAGTTCAGGATTATTTTTCTAAGAAGGAATGCCTCTTTCTTGAGGGTTCCTGGAAAATTAACCTCTATGGGGCTCCTTACTGCTCAGAAGAAATGGACTTTGAGTAATCCTTTGTGTCTCTGTCACCCAGGGGAAGAGAGGTGACAAAGAGAGTGTAACAGAAGAGTATCACCAAACAACAAATGACCTGGAACAGAAATCTCAAAAAAGATAAAGAGAGGAAGAAGTAATCACAAATTCCAAGTCTTGTGCCCCCTCCAATAAACACACACATATACACGCACGCACACACCCACAGTCACACATATGCACTCACATGGGTGTACAATGATGGGAGCTCTAAGAATGTATATTGTAAGTAGTAAAGAAGAAGACTGCAACAGCAAGGTATACTGCAAAGGAAATTCTAATAATGGCCCAGAACACAATATACTACAGAATCCAATAAAACCTAGGTATTGGGGTAAGTTTGGGATGGGAGCAAGATAAAAATCATCCAGTTGTTGCATTTGGTAGAGAGAGTGGGAGAGAGTGGGGGGCAGGAGACAAGGAACATATTCTTCTGTTCTCTTCTGGCTAAAGTGGGGGGGATAAAATGGGGCTAGAGTAGAAGGGAAGTAGAGATTTGAAAATCACTGTATATATTTCTGGGGAAATATTATCTTGTTATCAAAAAAACAGTAAGAGAAATATATATTTAACTAAGGCTTGAAAGAAGGGGAGAACTAACTAAATGATAAAGTCATGCATTGAACTTCTAAATGGACTGAGCTGAAAAATGATAGGCCTAAAGTATAAAAATTAGAAAATATCCAGCTGAGCTAAAGGGACATGAAAATCAACTACAATGTATATTGAGAAGTTAAAATTTAAAAAAAAGAAATTAACAAAAGAGGAAACAACAATATAAATTGATTAAGAAATATTAAGTAAGATGAAAAGAATATAACTGTGTAAATCAGTCATTATAATCAAATGATACCATTTTTCCCCTTAAATATATCATACTGTTAAATTGAAAACAAAACCATTTAACTGTATACATTTTACAATAAAATTAATTAAAATGAAGTGACAAAGGAAAATTGATGAAAAAGACAATACAAATGCAAACAAAATAGAGAAAGAATATCAATTTTTTTTATTTTCAGAAAAATCATGATATAATGTTAAAAACTCTAAGTAGTATAACCAAGACGACTATGTAAGGATAAAAGGAGGCACAAGTGACAGGAACGATTTATGTCTAACAAACTTGTATTTACCAGATAACCCGGCATCTATATACCAAAATATGATAGAAATAAAATATACTTGGAAGCTTAAATAAAATTCTTTGGAAATTGAAAAGATCTACTATACTTATAAACAAACCAACACCTTTACTAGGAAATTAAAACAACAAAAACAATATTAAATTGCCTTTGGATCAAAAGGAAATCACTAAGTTGCAGGAAAGTAATTGAAAGACTAATGCTTCCTACCAAAACTGATGAGACACAGTGAAAGCTGTACTAAGAATAATATTTATGACCTTAAATGTTTTCTCTACTAAAGAAGAAAGACAGAAAAATAGAACTTAGTACAAATAGCAGCAACTTGAAAGAGAACTACACAGATTAACATAAGATGGAAGAATTAGTAATGTTAAAACCTGAAGTTAACAAAAATAAATAAATAAAAAGAATAGCAGAAAGGACACATAAATCCTAAAATACGTTTCTAAGATTCAATACTTTGCAAGCCTGATTAATAAGGGAAAAAAGGAGGGGAGCTAAACACGTATTTTAGGAGTCAGAATAGAGAAATAAGTGCACACATGAGACAGATGAAAGGAAGTAAGAGAAAATACTAGACACATTAATGGCAACAGATCTGAAATATTAGAGAAAATGGATGGTTTTAGTTTCAGTTTCTAATATTAACTGAAGAAGAATTAGAACACTCAAGTAGCTCTATTACCAGACTGCAGACTGGGAAGAAGATTAAATACGCGTCATTGAAAAAGTCATTAAGACCAGCTGGATTCACAGATTAGACCAGTATAACCCTTAAAAGAGCTATAACTTTCATTTTATTTACAATGGGTCTGATCCTAAAAAAAGATAGAAAGCTCTCAAATTCTTTTTATGATCTACTGTAATCTTGATAAAAAAAAATGAAAACTTGAACCCATTCTCACTTATTAATATATAAACAAAACTTCTATTTAAACGTTAACACACAAAATGCAAAAAAATGGATCAAAATAATAATACCTGATTACCATGCAGCATTTATTTTCGAGAGAAATTCAACCCACCTTAGCATATAAATTTAATATAATTCCAGTTAGAATCAGAACAGGTTTTGTTGTCATTGTAGTTATTTAAACTTTGTAAAATAATTTAAAGTTTGTATGGAAGAACAAATGCCAAAAATCGCTGTGAAAGTAGTTGTGTGTTTTGGGGTCAGGCACGGCTTTCCTTACTAGGATCCAGACTATGCGTCAAAGCTACAGTAATCATATCAATGTGTTATTGGTGTGGGGATACCTAAAACATCAATGGAACACAAAAGAAAATATAGAAAATGATCCTTATGTATTTAGTATATGATAAGATTGATCTCTCCATTTTTTGGAGAGGGTCAATTCTTCAATAAACAGCTTGCACAACTAATTATTCATGTGGAAAGAAATAAAAATGAACATCCATCTTTTACTGTATACAAAATTAAATAGTAGATGATTAGAACTGAAATATGAAAACAAAACAATTAAAATCCTACAAAAATATGTTCCATAGTATATTCAAAATATGGAATATCACACAACAGTAAAAATAGTATTCCACAAACATAATATTGAACAAAATCTGCAGAGCAATACACTGTATGTGAATCCATTAATATAAGGGGCCCAAATAGAACCAAATAATATGTTGTTCAGAAATATGTATATGTTTTAAGACTATAAACAAAAGCAAAGGGATTATTAATACAAAAATGCAAGACATCATTTATCTGCAGAAAGAGTAAGGATGAAGTGTGATTAGGAGAAAATACTATACCAATTAAGCTGGGAGGGTGTGCATGGGTGTCTATTTTATTATTTTCAAACATTACATATATGTTATATTTGTTATTTAGTGTGTGCATCATATATATATATATGTATGCATATATAATCATGAAGCACATAATGACATTTAGATCAATGACATACAGCATACAAAAAGGTGGTCCCGTGAGATAATACCGTATTTTTACTGTACCTTTTCTATGTTTAGAAATGTTCAGGTACACAAATTCTTGCCATTGTGTTACAGTTGCCCACACTATTCAGTACAGTAAAATGATGCACAGGTTTGTAACCTTGGAGCAATAGGCTATACCATCTAGGCTTGTATAAGTACACTCTATGATGTTTGCACAATGACAAAATCACCTAAGGACACATTTCTCAGAATGTATCCCTTTTGTTAAGCTACATATGGCTGTATATTAAAAAAAACAAAACAAAACAAAACAAAAAACAAGCAAAATGAGTCTCACAAAAATATAAAAGTCTACATGTATACTCTAGGGGCTGGAGAGAATTTCTTAACCAGGAATGAAAACCCAGAAGTTGTAGTTAACATACTTGTCTAAATAAATATAAATCATTTTTGTGCAACACATGTGCCATAAACAAATGCAACATACAAAAAATAAATGTGGAGAAAATGTATTAAAATGCAACAGAGGGTATAAGGCTTTTCAAATTGACCTAAGTGGGTAAGCAATTTAATAGAAAAATAGATAAAGAAATAGGCAATTTATAAAAAAATCAAAAAAATTGATTAGCAAGTTATAAAGAGATATTCAAACACATTGGCCATTGGGTAAAGGCAAATTAAAGTAATATGGGCTATCACTTTTCACTCATTAGGCAGAAAAAAAAATGAACAAGAACTAAAACTTATGTTCGCAAAGATATGAGAGAAAAGGTGATCTCTTACATTGCTGATGAAAGCGTAAATTATTACAATCTTTGGGGGAAGCAATTCAGAACACTTTAAGAAAATATTTTCTTTGATTCGGCAATTATAGCTCTGGCAATATATGCCCTGAAAATAAAAGCTCCATTATGTAAGGATTGTGAACAAGACATTAATTACAGTATTGTTCCTAGTGGCAAAAAAACTGGAGACAAAATGAATGTCCATGAACAAAGGAAAGGGAAAGGTTGAATAATTTAGTTTGTCCACACAATGGAATATTACTCAATCATTAAAACTCAAGTAAAGTAGTTGATTTGAAAAGATTTCTGCAATCAATGTTTAAGGAGGAAAAGCAAAATGCAAAATCACATATACTATGATCCTATTGTTTTATAAAACTAATTTTAAAGCCCTATATATTTCTGGTATACATATTTATATATGGTGATAATAGCATGAAACAAATTATGGAGAAATGCATAGCAGGTTGTCAACATAGGTAACCCGTGATGATCAGAAGGAGTAATGGGGGTCTAAGATGAATCTGTGGTGGCAGGGAGGAGTAATTTGAGTACAGGATGTGAGGGGAACCAAAAAATAAAAACAACTTAACAAACTGCACTCAAAAAAAAAAAAAAAAAAGAATCAGGTATCAGTTTATCAGGTGACCGTATTTGCACTTTTATATAAAATTATTTGTGTATATAATGCAATTAAAAATATAGCAACAACAGAGGGTGACCATATTTTTAGCAAAATAAAAGCCCAACGACTGTTCCCCTGTTGCTTAATAAATATGTAAATAAAAATAGACAAATATAGAATTATTTCACAATAAGAAAACAGCAATTTAAAAAAGGCAAGGAATTTAGTTTTTAAGACTTGGAAGGGCAAGAAGGATTATTGGCATCATCAATATGCATGTTTAATTTACTTTTACTGAGTCTGTCTATAAAATGCAACTTTTATAAAAAGTATTCTCACATTTTCCACGCTAGAACAATTTCATTCAAACAGAGTGACCCCATTTAAAAAAACCATATAAACACAAAGATAGACATAATTTGTAACAATTACAGACAATTTTTTTCTCAAGGCTCTGGAGGTAAATAGTACAAATAATCTAATTACAACCACTAAATATCATTATTATTTCTAATGAATGGAAATGAAGAGCTGGTACTTCAGGGTTTTTAGTCAGTTCTCTGATTATCAAAGCAAATCTCTAATTGTTCATTCAAATCTTATGCCACTTCTTATTAACATCACTTAACTAAGAATTTATTCATTTGGCTTTATTGTGAAACCATTCTGTCAATTCTTTCTGAAAAATTATCTAGAAATTTTATGTCAATATTGTAGCAATAGTTAGTCGGTTTTCTTGTTTCAGAGCTGGGAAACATGTTCTCTATATTTATGAATATGCAACACCATAATAATTATTTTCTGTGTTATACTAGCAACATGCAGTTCACTTCACACTGGCCCCTCATCTAAACGTTGGAGTAAACATTTAGCTAATTTTGGATGAATGTATCCAAAGTTTTCAAATACATCACACATTAGAAGAGACGTTGAAAGAAAGGTAGACTTGTGAGTTTGAGATGTGTCTTTCCTGCATATAAATATGAATAAAGGAAATAGTAAATTTGTTTTCGTCCAAGAATTTTAATAATTTACACTGACACTGCTGTAAATCATCTCTAATTTTGAATTCTTCAGAGGAATGAAGAATTTTTGTTTTCATAAAGAAAATTGATTTCATAAAGAAAATTTCAAAAGAATATTGTTTTCATAAAGAAAACACGAAGAATTATTTTTTCATAAATTAATGAACACTTGTACACTTTCTGGACTAAGCTCACACACACACACAGGTGCCCACTGGACACATTTTTGTATGTTCCCACCGTGAAAATTTATTCTCACTTTCGTTTGAGAGCATCACATCCACACTTTTATAGAGTGCACATACATCATTGGAATACGGAAAACAGGTTATGTGTTTTTTAAAAATCGGGAGGGAGATCTTTATTTTAAGGAGAGAATGAAGGTTTGCTCCAGTGGCCATGTATTTGCTAACACAGCAGTCTTGACTAAGACTTTTGGATTTCAGGTCCTTTGGGCGAATGTGTTGGGAATCCTGCCAAACCTAACGTTTTGCCTGACAAATGCTGGTTGAACTGAACTCTATAGATAAGCAGAGGTCTTCAGATCATATCCAGTTATGCCAATTTTATTTCTTTATTGTTCACTGTAAGAATTATGTTATGCAAATAAACCCCAGACTAAATTTCTTTTTCTCTTCAGGTGCAAAGATAAGATACTTTGTGGCTGATACATAATTCAGAGAGTATCTCTCTTGTCACACCTAATAAACTAAGTCTCAACGTTGTGGTGATAGATATGAACCATAAACAAACAAACAAACAAACAAAAAGCTATCTGCACCTTGACTTGGTTTCCTTAGCTGCAAAGCAAATATTCTGATAAATTATTCTTTCTTTGGGACAGGACACTGGGTTTTGCATTATAACTACATTATCAAAAGTACAGTAACTTGAAGAGAATAAGAAGACAACCAACAACCAAAACATACAACAAACATTAAAAACTCAACAATAAGAAGAGGAGTAACCTGATTGAAAAATGCATGAAAGATCTGAAGAGCCACCTTACCAAAGAGAATTTGCAGATAGAAAATAAGCACAGGAAAAGATTCTCAAGATCATATGTCATAGGGAAATGCAAATTAAAATAACAAGATACCAATACATAGCTATTAAAATGGCAGAAATTCAGAACACTAACATCAAATGCTGGTGAGGATGTGAAGCAACAGAAACTCCCATTCACTGCAGGTGGGAATGCAAAATGGTGCAGCCACTTTGGAATACAGACTGGCAGTTTCTTACAAAACTAAACATACTCTGACCGTACAATCCAGCAGTCACACTCCTTGATATTTACCCAAGTAAGCTGAAAATTTATATCCATTAAAAAAAAAAAAAAACCTGCACATGGATATTTACAGCAGCTTTACTCATAATGGCCCAAACTTGGAAGCACCCAAGATGTTCTTCACTGGGTAAATGGGTAAAGTGTTGTGTATCCAAATAATGGAATATTATTCAGCACTGAAAAATAAATGAGCTATCAAGGCATGAGACGACATAGAGGAACCTTAAATGCTCATTATTAAGTGAAAGAAAATCTGAAAAGACTACATACTGTATGAGTCCAACTATATGACATTCCAGAAAAGGTAAAACTATGGAGATAGTAAAAAAGACCAGTGGTTACTAGGAGTTAAAAGGGAGGGAATGATGAAAAGGCAGAGCACAGAGGATTTTTAGGGCAGTGAAACTATTCTGTATGTTACTACAATAGTGAATGTATGACATCATACATCTGTCAAAACCCATAGAATGTACAACACCAAGGGCAAACTCTCATGCTAACTATGAACTTTTAGTGATCATGATGTGTCAGTGTAACAAGCGGCCACTCTGTTGGGGCACATTGACAATAGGGAAGACTTTGTGTTTGGGGCAGGAAGTATATGGGAACTCTCTATACTGTCTGCTCAATTTTACTGTGAAACTAAAACTACTCTAAATATAAAGTCTATTAACAACAACAACAACAAGTACAGTTACTTTAAGACTACTTTTTCAAAATATTTTATAAAAATATGGAAGCTCATTTAACAACTAAGACTACTATAGTTTTGTTTATAGTTACAATATCAAGCATCATGTTTTTTAATGAATACCTGGCTAGTTTAAATCATATGAAACTGCTGGTAACTTTTTTGATCTTCAAAAAGTGCAATTTCATATGTTACAATTTAATAAAAATAACACCTTAAAAGTAGGGTTATTCTGGCAAACTTAAGTATCTGCTCATTCGTTCAAATCCATTTTTCTACCATTTTCTACATCTCATTTTCCTCAAGCTATTTATTAACCCCTTACCCCCTTTTCCACACCCTCTATTCTGATTGGTATTTTACTTGAAATTTTATCAGTAGATAACAAAATTGTATTTAATTTTAATGTGTACTGAAGAATGTAAATATTTCAATATCTTTCTTATCAGTTTTCACTTTTTTCATTAACTAAGCTATAAGTTTTTTGATGTCGACACTATGCCTTCTTTATATTTCATCATGTGTTATTTTTTAACTATCACTATCTGTATCCAGTAGATTCTTAAAAATATCTTTATGATAATTGATGGCTATACTTTCAGGATCCACACCATAATTCAGTGTATCTGTTTCCTGCCTTCAAGATAAAGTGACTCAAAAATTCTCCATAAGACTGCAGACCGCCTTATGCCTTGACCAGTCACCTGGGCCACATGAATGATAATCATAAAACTCCTCCTCTCTCTGAATAGAGCATCTGTCTACTCCTTAAAAGGGCACAGAGAACATTCTCTGAAATGCCCAAAGGCTGTTTCTTGACATCTGGCAGCGATCTCTCTATTCATGTATTAAGGCCAGAAGGTGACAGATGAGAGAATGTTTGACAACAGTCTACCACCACTTTAAATCTATGTGCATGATGATGGGAGCATCAAGAACATCCTGGGAACATAATAAACCTGTGCAACAAACATATTTCTCCTGGCTATACAATGATGTTTAAAACATTATCATTCTCAAACCGCTTAAAATTAGAAAATTATTGTATTTGAAATAGAAAGTAAGCAACGTATCAGTCCATTTATTATAAAATAAGAGACCTTCCAGATGATACCTAACTGGGATTTTTTTTTTTTCATTTTACCTATAACATAAACAATGCACAATAAAGATAGTTTAGAAATTCTAACATATTTTTAGTGTACTCCATTAATTCAGAACTTCTCATAAGATAACTGTTTCCACATTGGTTTATTAAAAAGTGAGCATGACTGTGTTTTAAGCACAAGTTCTTGTTCTTGTATATAAATAAGACTGCATATACTTAAATGTTAAATCTTACCCTGAAACTGCTGCATTTTTCTCTATGCATGGAATAATTACTATATCTTTTATCCAAGGAAATGGAATATTTTCTATTGCTCAGACATCATTTCCAGTAAGAAATATGTTAATGTTAGAAAATATTTTAAGGAATAATTAACATAAAATCCATTAGCCATAACCCACTATCTCCCAAAGAAAAACTAATATATATAGTAAACAGTGCGCCCAAATGAATGCATGGCTTTGTTGAGTCTGTCATTTCCATGTGCTGGGTTGACTTCTGGCTCTATCTCTTAACTCCACTCTGTCTCTGTCAGTGACCCTTGGCCATCTCCAACTACTCAAGCTGCAAACAGACTGAAACCAATTCGTTTTCCTTATGTTTTTAAAGCCACTAGCCTGGTATGCTAATTAGAAATAAATCGCTTGACCCATAAAAGAAACGGCAGGAAACCTGAAATGAAGGCATTATCCAACACTTCATGCTCCTTAGTGATGCCATTTTAAATATTTCAGACAGCCTATAAATAATTAAAACCTCACCACAGCAAATTATGTCCTATTATGCAAATAAATAGCCTCCTCCCTGGTTTCATTAAAGATTCTAAATGACAAGCTGAGCAGTTTAAACATAGCAAGGTATTGCAGTGAGGCGAGAAATCTTTCAGTATTTTTTTTAATTGTTAGTGCCAAGTTTCATGTGGATTTTTACTCTAACACTTTAATTTGCATGAGCAAATAAACCTTTAATAAACCTTTTGTAAGTGGAGGAAATGCATCATTTAATTAAATTTGATTTGTTGTGAAACTATTGTGCCTCATGAATATTTAAGAACCCCAAACTCTCGCTTTTACTGAAAAGAGTGCAATGCTAAGAGAGTGATTTTCAAAAAGTTAATTGACAGTATCTGAGAAATGGAAAACAATCAATAAATATATTGTGTTAAATTTTCAATAAAATTGACAGACCTGCACACAAGTAAATATTAATACCATGCTTATAGTTACCTACTTCATAAGAAGTTTTATGCATAATATTTAACCCAATGATATAAAAAACAGGTTTAGTGTATGAATGTTTCAAAACTCATTTGTCAACAACTTTCAGTCTTATTTTCTGTTTCTTTGAGGTGTTTGCTTCATGTTAAATTAAAAGAACCCCAAGGTGTATGTAGTAGAATATGATCACTGTAAAAAACTGCAGGGGAAAAAAAATGCTCTATTTTTTGTCTAAAAGTGCTCTCTATATAATACACAAATGCCAGAGTACAGAGAAGTGAACTCTAGTCAAAGTACATAAATATCCTTGCCCATAAATAATTAAAATATTACATGCCCCTGAAGCATATTCTCACATTTTTACTTCAATTAAAACATTAGAGACATCAAAGGAAATTCTTCTATAATTATTTTGCTTGTAATTGATTGTTGAAGGAATGTCTTGTCACTTTGTAACATAACAGCAGAGCACTGCTTATCATAATAATGAATGTAAATTTCACAGTTAAGCGCTAAGGAGTTTTCTAAATAACCCCTATGTAGTCTTTATTAACAATTAAAGATGGCCATTGTGGGTTGAAAAAAAATATTATATATACTATAAAATTATGCTTGCATAAAATATAAATGAAAAATAGATTTGCTTCCTAAAAAATAAAAAGGTTAATATAATTTGTTATTATTATTAATGTGGATATGAGTAACCCCAATGATATCTCTCTTTAAAAACATGGTGATATATTATTTCATTTATATCAGTTAAAAGCAGTCTAGATATTTTTTAGGAAATACTTTTGATGTAATTATGATTTTTATAAATCCATGAAGGCTCTTGATAGAGTCAATTATATTGAACATACTATAATGTTACTTGCTAAAGAAAAGGAACCGAATAGTTCAGTAATCATTTAAAAAAGCCCCTAAACTATCTAGCATTACCCTTATTCCCAACGGATGAATTACAACTTATTTTGAGCAAGTATATTCATCTCTCTATCTACCACACACATCTGCCAAAACCTATGGTGGCTTTATTTCAGATCCCACCCTTTTAGCCTTTATTTTGGTCTCAGAAGATGAGGTCTCCCTCCTCATAGACAACCTCTTCAATAGCCTTTTCATGATCTTTCTTCATTTCTCATCTAGGTAATGCCTCAACAATAATTAAGTCAGCTTTATTCCATTTTCAACTTCTCTTTTTCTGCCAACTCCCTTTTATTGTCTCTTCCCACAAAAATAAATAAACAAATCAATAACTGATTCCCATAGAGTCAAATGAAATCAAGAGAAAAATCTCCTGTTGCTCTGGGCTTCCCTCTAGCTACCAATCTTTCCTCCTGCTCCCTGTTTATACATTCCATTCCCGTTATATAAATTTCTGAAAATAGTAATTTACATTAATATTTTCACCTTCTAAATTTCTACTAACACCTTAATTAATTTTATTCTAGCTTCTGCCATTAATACCGTCATGGACAGTGCTTTATCAAATGATCTCCTGTGTCATGAGACCGATATACACTGTGGCTTTCAATACTGTTAGTGATGCCCAGTCTTGAGAAAATGTCCTTCTCGGTTTCCCTTTGTGACCCTCTCCAGGTCTCTGTCCTGACTGTTCTCCCTCAGCTTCCTTCCTTGTTCTTCTTTGTCATGTGTCCTATTTCAGGATTCTATTCAGTCCTTTCTCTTTCTAACTCTCCTCCAAGGTAATATAATCTTTGTCCTTGGTTTCTATAACCACATGCATCTGTAAGTCCCACATTTATTGCTTAGTCTGCTTTTCTGGGAAATTGAAATATCTAGCTGCCTGTCATAGAACTCTACCTGAATGTTCGATTAGTCTCTAAAATCTTAATTTCATTCCCTAAATATCTCAAAAATCTGTCTTATTGTCAACGTCCCAACTATCATTTATTAGAACAGGCTTGTTGGAATTAAGTGGAAAGAGAAGTGGATTGATAGATTGGGTAAATGAATATATACATAGCTACTCCTGAACTGATCAGATCTTTATCATCTCTAATCTATTATAATGGTCCAATTGGTTTCTACATCCCTACCCCATATTTGCTGTTGCTGACAGTTATTTCTTTCATTGAAAATCTTTTCAGGTACTCTTTTTAGTTATATTTTTCATTGTTTCATGCACGGGATAATAGGTCAAATTTTTCAGCATAGCATATAAGGTTGCAATGATTAGACTCCACTGTTCTTTGCTTCAGTTTTCTTCTCTTCCCCATCCCACACACCCTCCTATCCTCTCTTGGCATACTGAGTTTCCAAGTACCCTCTAATTCCTGCTCAGGCACTGCCTTCACCATGAATTGTCACTTGGAAACTGTTATGCATCGAGTTAATCACAGCCTTCTCTGTAGGGCTTCTGTGCCTTCTAGTAACCTCTACTCACATATACCCACCAAAATGTAATCATTCGTTTACATGAATTTTCCTCCAACTATATTGAGGGTTTCCTATTTAGCATAGATCCTCGGCACTTATGCTGGTGTCTACCACGCACGTAACAAATTTGTTATTAAATGATCTTAAATTAAGCTGATCTGATTATACATTGTTAGCTATTGTAAAGAAACAGAACAATCAATTCCATAGAAGATAGGAAAAGGAAAAGAGCACTGAAGTTGGAGAATGAGATGCAATATCAAATCCTGATTCTGTCCCTTTCTAGTCTTCAGCAAATCATTTAATCTCAGTGAGGTACAGCTACTTCACCTCACTGAGATTTAGGAAATAATATTTTATAAAATCATAGAAGTTAGGCATATAAAATCTGTACCATGCAGCCTGATATGAAATAGTCCCTGGGGAAAAAAAAATCTATTACTATTATGTTGAATTCTTTATGATGATCCCTCTATAAATCATAACCCTTTTCTAATGGCTAAGTGTTGAAAAATTGCAAAATTCAATATTCTTTGATTTGGGTAAAATTTTATGTCAATGAAGAATGATATTCTTATAGAAGCAACATATTAATCTATAGAACACATTAATCTATAGAAGTAACACATTAATCTATAGTCTTTATGATTGAGTCCATCTAAATATTTCCACATTTCAGTTTTTGATATGACAAAAGCCACACAAATATGCAGGGTTACTTAGAGTCACTGATAAGGGGGTAGGAAAACAGGAGTTGGAAGATTCTTAGAAAGCTTAAGAGATGCTATTCTTACTTAGAAATTACTGTAAAACCTTGAACTAAAACATTTGAACTGTTATAATGATGCATAAATATAGATAATATTTATTGATAGCAATAATATTATTAGTCCTAACGTGCTAATGTATGCTAGAATACAGTGACTCCAATTTTGTGTCTTGCTGAAAATCACAGGTTAAGAAAAAGGGGGTGAAAAAGAAATGTCACTTGTCTGAATACATCACCTAGACTAAGATTAGCAGAGATTCAGACTAAAAAAAAGTAATGCATTGACAGGAATCCATAGAATTATTTAAAATGCTTGTTTTAAGGTTATATAACTTAACCCTCCAATTTACATTTGGCCATAGTCAAGTGTTGGTTCTTGACATATTAGATTTATCTTATAATGTGTTTTGTTGTTGCTTGTTTGTTTACTTTCTTTTGTAGTTTATGTTTTCATATTAAGAAACATTACCATAATTTTAATATTGGTGCAGCTTCTTATTATGTATTATATAGTTTTTCATACTCCTCTAGGCTAGTAAATTAGTTGGGGAAGTATAGCTGTTCTACATCCAAAATGTAAAATTTCAGTGGTTTAACACAATTAAAGTTGATTTCTCTTTACTGCAATGGTTAATTGCAGGTAATTCTGGTGTTCATTTACATATTGTCATTGAGGGAAGTAGGCTGCTGCCATCTGACAGCTCCACATTCCCTAAGGGCTTGTGCAGTCAATCAGTGGATGGAGAAAGAGCTTGAAAGATGGTGGCTGTGAGGGTTTTAAAAGGTAAGTACTGGAAGTGATACACATAATTTCAACTGACATTCTACTGGCTAGATCTCAGTCACATGGCCAGACTGGACTTAAAGGAACTAGGAAATGTACCTTCCTTATGTAATAATAGAGAAAAAAAGAACATCAGTTTGTTGTACAGGTAGGTAAGCTTTCCTATAGAGAGTTTTCTCAAATTTACTACTGTTTGTTTTGTTGCAAATCACAGCAACTCTTACCTCATGGCTTTAGCAATGAAACCCTTCCTTATCTTTGTATTCTCACATTACCACTTGTCCATTTCAAATACTAATAATACCATTTGTAATCACGTTTCTTATGTGATTGTTATATCTACCATTTTATTTAAGCCTGAGAAGATTCTCTTGAAGAAAGGGTTATCTCAATTTTATAGGTAAGGAAACTGAGAAGAGAGTTCTGAAATAGCATATTACCAAATGACTGGAAGAGAGGAGATCAAATGTGCATATCACAAAGAAATGATTAAGTTTTGCAATAATGAATATGCTAATTACCCTGAATAGATTATCACTCATGGTATACATGTATTAAAATATAACTCTGTACCTGTATATATGTACAATCAATATGTTTCAATAATTTAAAAAAAATTTTTAAGTAAAATAAAATAAGAAGTTAAGAAAAGACTAAAATCCTATTCTCCAAGTAATCTTTGTAGTAGATACTGTTTTATTTTAAAAGTAAGATGGTGGGAGATCATTTTTCCCATGCTGATTTTTATGCTATAATTCATACCATGCAAATGTAATCTGTTATTTAAAAACTGTATTTATATTCAAATACATACACTTAAAAATGTTTATTCCATATTTATTTTTATATTAATATGATCTCAGTGGTGTGGCTTATCTTTTCATAATTTTAATGTTAATAAATATGAAAATCTTTATACTTTATTTTCAAGACTATGGATGATCTTGACAAGACTTCAAAGTAATGTTTTGTAAACCATTCGGGATGATAATTATACTTCTACAGAAAATCACTGTAGATTCTGAAATATAGAACTCTTGAGATTTTTTTTTTCTTTAATGATATTAACTTTTGAAAATTGCAGGAGATAATTTTTATAATTTTATTTTAAATATTTTAATAAAGTTGGACCATTTTTATTTCTAATTTTTGGTATTTAAGTGAAGCATTTTAAGTTAAAATTAGCATGGCTCTTCTCTTTGTATACTTTTAAAATACATTTTCCGTTCTTAGGCTTTTCAACTGTCCCCTATTACAGCTGATATTAAAATATTACATTTAAAGTGTGCAGATTTTTCCTTTATTCCAAGAAAAAGTTCTGAAAATATGAATAGAAACTATCACTGATATATTTGGTATTTAATATTGAGCAGGCTTTTTCCTTCTTGAATTGAAATAATTACTCTTGAGATTATACTGGAAGTATTTTAAATAGAATATTTTAAGTTGTGGCTAAAATTGACATTAATTGAGGTACTCATTCTTTAAGTTTTAGTTTTTGACACAAGAATATTGACTGATTTATACCAGCTTAAACATCTTTATACATTTATGTATTTGTTGTCTTGAAAAATTTGCAGCCGACTTTCTCAAGTGTATAGAACTCTCTGACATGTTTTTTGTGCTAATTTTAACTTTGACTTCTTTTTTTCTATCCTATTTCTCAACTTCTATTCATTTATTTTTTAATCTTATTTCACTCGTATATTTTATTAACTGCTGCAAATTCTCTTTTTTTATGAGAAGTACGTACTTATGTATAATCAGTGTAGTGGATTGAATTATGTCCCCCCAAAACTACTGAAGCTTGAATTGTCTCCGAAGTTTTATGTATTAGAAACTTGGTCCCCATTGTGACTGTTAAGAGAGTGGGAAATCCTATTAATGGTAATTGAAAGGTGGAGACTTGAAGAGGTGATTGGATTGTAGGACTTTGCAGTACTGAATGGATTAAAAATGGTGGTCAGGGGCGTGGTTCTGAGAGCTTTAAAAAGAGGAGAGTCTGCCTTTTGCTCTCTCTGCCTCCACCATCTTTCAATGTGAGAACCCTGGGTCACTGTCACCAACACCAGATGGACTTAGGACTTCTCAGCCTCAGAAACTGTAAGCAATAAATTTCATTTTTCTTTATAAGTCACCAAGTCTTAGGTATTCTGTTTTAGCAGCACAAAACAGTTTCTGCTAGTAGATTCAAAATGATAAATAATAGTCATTAATATTCTTAACGTTACTTGTGTGGCTCTTACAGTATTTTCCTAAAAGACGAGTAATTCCAGGTAATAACTTAAGGGAATAATGCAAACATGCTACATAGTCTGTTGATCATTTGGAGTAAATATTTGGAAGGAAAGTGTGCTGTTAAACAGATATTCGTCGGGTACCATGAAATCATTCTGATTATGCAGCAAAGAGATCAAGTTAAAATGCACTTCTATTTATTTTTTATTAAAATTTTATGTTGAGACTATTGTAGATTCACATGCAGTTGTGTGAAATAATATGAAAAGATCCCATACCCTTTACCCAGTTTCTTCCAATGGTAATATTTTGCAAAACTGTAATACACTATCACAGATGGGACACTGAGTATGATAAACTGGAGATACAGATCATTTCTATTACCATAAGGATCTCTCACTGTATTAGTTTCTTAGAACTGCCCTAGCAAATTATCACAAGCTGGATGGCTTAAATTAATGAAAATTTATTCTCTCACAGCTCTGGGGCCAACATTCTGAAATAAAGGTATCAGCAATGCCACATCCCCTCCAAGGCTCTACAGGAGAACACTACCTTGCCTGTTTCAAATTCTGGTGGCTCCAGGTTTTCCTAGGCTTGTGGCTGCAAAACTCTAATCTCTGCCTCTGTCTTCACATGGCTTCTCCTTTGTGTCTATGTCTTCTTTCCTGTTTCTTATAAGGACACTAATCATTGAATTTAGGGTCCACACAGATAATCTGGAATGATGTCATCTTGAGATCCTTAATTACATCTGCAAAGACTCTTTTTCCAAATGAGCTCACATCCATAGGCCTCAGAGGTTAGGGAGCTGCTATATCTTATTAGTTTGGGAGAGGAGGTTACTGTCCTTCCCACTCCTGCTGCCGTTTTATAGCCATGTCCACTTCCTTCAGATCCCTATGCTGCCCTTAATCCCTGGTAACCACTAATCTTTTTTACATTTGGTAATTTTGTCATTTCAAGAATGTTACATAAGTGGAACAATACAGTATGTAACTTTTTAAGATTGACTTTTTTCACTGAATTCTCTGGAGATTCATTCAGGCTATTGTATGTATCAGTAATTCATTCCTTTCTTATCACTGAGTAGTATTCCATGGCACGGGTATACAACAGTTTGTTTTACCATTCACCTATTGAATGACTTCTAGCTTGTTTCCAGTTTGTGAGTGTTATAAACAAATCTATTATAAACATTTGTGTACAGATTGTTGTATGAACATAAGTCTATATTTCTCTGGGATAGAAGCCCAGGAATTCAATTTCTGGGTTTTAGTGCATGTTTAATTTTTTAAGAAATGGCCAAACTATTTTCCAGAGTGTCTTCACCATTTACATTTCCACCAGCAGTGTGTGAGTGATCCAGTTTACCTGCATACTCACCAGCACTTAGTGTTGTCACTGTTTTTGATTTTAGTCTTTGTGAAAGCTATGCAGTGATATCTCTTTTTGATTTTAATACACATTTTCCCAGTGGCAAATTATTTTGAATACCTTTTCAAGTTTTTTTTTACCATATGTATATTGTCTTCTGTGAAATATTTCTTTATGTCTTTTGACTATTTTCTAATTGTATTATTTGTTTTTGTTACTGTTGAGTTTTCAGAGTTTTAAAAATATATGTAGATATTAGGCCTTTTCAGATATGTGGATTGCAAATATTGCAAATATTTCACCTGCTCTGTAGCTTGTCTTCTACTTTCTTTTTTTTTAATTTTAATTTTTATTTTTTTTATTTATTTTTTGTCTTTTTGTGACTGGTAAGGGGATCGCAACCCTTGGCTTGGTGTTGCCCAAACCAGGCTCAGCCAGTGAGTGCACCAGCCATTCCTATATAGGATCCGAACCCGTGGCAGGAGCACCGCTGCGCTCCCAAGTGCTGCACTCTCCCGAGTGCGCCACGGGGCCGGCCCTGTCTTCTACTTTCTTTAAAGGGTCTTTTACAAATCAAAAGTTTTTAATTTCAATGAAATCCAATTTATCGATTTTTCCTTTGATGGATCATGATTTTGGTGTCAATACTGAGAACTCTTTGCTTAGCTATAGATCTTAAAGATTTTCTCCCATGCTTTGTTCCAAAAGTATTATAGGTCCGCATTTTACATTTAAGTCTGATCTAAAGCGATCTTTTCTGAGTTAAGTTTTGCATAACATGTGTATCATAGGTCAAGATTCTGTGTTTGTGTGTGTGTGTGTGTGTGTGTGTGTGTGTGTGTGTATGAAATTCAATTGCTCCAGTTCCATTTGTAGAAATACTCTTGCATCTTTCTCAGTAAATAGTTGAGTATACTTGGTCCTATTTTTGAGTTCTCTGTTCTGGCCTATTGGCCTATGTCTATCTCTCCACCAATACCAAATAGTCTTAATGAACATAGATGTATAAAAAGTTTTGAAATTGGGTATTCAGATTCCACCTACTTTATTCTTTATAAAGATTATCATAGATATTCTAGGGCTTGTGCCCTTCCAGACAAATTTTTGAATAATTTTGTCTATATGTACAAAAAGTCTTGTTAGAATTTTTATCAGAATTGCATTCAACCTGTATTTTCAATTTAGGAAGAATTGCCATCATTATTAAGTTTAGTCTTTCAATTAATGAACATGATATGGCTATCTGTTCATTAGATCTTATTTGATTTCTTTCATCAATGGCGTGCAGTTTTCAGATGTGCCCCCAAATATTCCAGTTTGGTTTTTTGTGATTATAACTGATATCATATTCTTAATTTCATTGCCTATGTATTTATTTGCTCTATATTGAGAATATATAGAAATACCAATTTTTAATGTTTTCTTGTATTCCTTGACCTTCCTGAACTTACTCATTTTTTCTAGGAATATTTTTATAGGTTCCTTGAGATTTTCCACGTAGACAATCAGTTGTCTGGAAATAAGGACATTTTTATTTCTTTCTTATCTATATGTTTTATTGATTAATTGATTGATTGGCCTGTTAAACCGTCTAGAATTTCACGCACTATGTAGAATAAGAGTGGTGAGGGCAGACATCTTGTTTCTAATCTTAGGGGGGAAACATTCAGTCTTTCACAATTAAGTATAATATCTGTAGGTTTTTGTAGATGTTATTAAGTTGAGGAAGTTTCCCGTCTATTCCTAGTTTTCTGAGCAGTTTTATCATGAATGGGTTCTGAATTCTCTCAAATGCTTTTTCTGCATTAATCTGCATTTAATCTACTTTGATTTTTGAATACTGAACCAGACTTATGTCCCTGGAATAAATAGAATTTGGTCATAATATATAATTCTTTTGATATACTGCTGAATTTTTTTTTCTATTTGCTAATATTTTCTTAAGCATTTTTGTGTCTATGTTTATAAGAGTTACTTATCTGTAGTTTTCTGTATCTTCTTTTCTTTTATTTTTTACTGCCTTTGTCTGTTTTGGGTAGCAGATTAACTGTAGCTTCCTAAAATCTATCAAAAAGTGATTCTTCTATTGGAGTGTGTAGGATTGGTGTTAATAATTCTTGAAATGTTTAGGGCCGACCCTGTGGCTCACTCAGGAGAGTGCGGTGCTGGGAGCGCCAAGGCTGTGGGTTCGAATCCTATATAGGGATGGCCCGTGCACTCAATGGCTGAGTGCAGTGCGGGCGACACCAAGCCAAGGGTTACGATCCCCTTACTGGTCACAAAAAAATTTTTTTTAAAAAGTAAAAATAAACGTTTAGCAAAATTCTCCAGTAACACCGCCTGGTTTTAGAATTTTCTTTTTTGGCAGCTTCTAATTATGAATTTAATTCTTTTACTACTTAAAGAGATATCCAAATTATCTATTTATATTAAGTATGTTGTAGTAGTTTGTGTTTTTTGATGAAATGGCACATTTCATGTAAGTTGCCAAGTTTCTGTGTCTAGAATTGTTCATTGTATTCTCTTATTACCCTTTTGATGCAGGGTGTGTAGAGGCAGTCTCCGTTTCATTCCTGATATTGGAAGTTCATGTCTTTCTCATTTACATGGTCAGTCTCGCTAATTGTATTATCTTTTCAAAAAACTGCTTTTTATTTCATTGATTGTCTATATTGTTTTTATGGTTTCAATTTCACTGTTATCTGTTTTAACTTTATTATGAATTTATCATTTTTTTCCTTCTGATGCTTTGGAAATATTTTGCTATTCCTTTTATAGGTTCTTGGAGTACAAACTTAGATAATTGATTTGAGACTTTTCTTCTTTTCTAATTATGCATTTACTGCTATAAATTTCCCTTAGCACTGCTTTATCTGTGTCCCACAAATTTTGACATGTACTATTTTCACTTCCATTAAATTAAATCTATTTATTTTATTTTCCTTGAGACTTCCTCTTTGATCTTGGGATTATTTAAAATTTTCTTGTTTAGTTTCTACATGTTTGGATATTTTCCTGAGGTTATTCTCAGAATCATATTATTTATACAACACTAGTAGCAATCTACTAGTGTTGCCATTTCATCAGTTCAGAGAAAGTACAGAAATCTTACCTCATTTTATGTTTCTTTAGTCTTCCCATATATAATATATTTGTCTTAAGTATTTCTTCTATATACATATAGAACAACTGGAGACAGTGTTATGATTTTTGCTTCAACCATCAAATACAATTTCTTAAAGTCAAGAGGAGATGGAAAGCCTATTGTTTTTACCCATATTTGCACTTATCATATTTTTTCTTCCTGATGTCCCATAATTTCTGATTTTTACCTTTTCCTCTCTGATTACAAAACTTCAGTTAGCCATCATTTTAGGGTAGATCAAATTTTCTTAATTTTATACCATCTGAGAATGTCTTGATTTCCCCTTAATTCCTGAAGGATATTTTCAAGGCTATAGGATTCAGTGTTGACAATTCCTTTCTTTCAGCACTTGAAAGATATTGTGCCCTTTCCATCTGGCTTTAAGGTTCCTGAAGAGAAATCTACTGTAATTCTGACTTTCCTCAATAAGTAAGGTGTCGTTACTCTCTGGCTGCTTCCAAGATTTTTTGTCTTTAGTTTTTAGAAGTTAATTATGTTTGAAGTGTATTTCTTTGCATGTATCTTGTTTAAGGTTTGCCTAGCTTTTTGACTACTGTATCAAAAAGATACTTTTTTTTTGATACTGTAGTCAAAAAGCACCTTGTTATTGTTTGGTGGGGGTGAGAATTTTCGTGTTTCTTGCCAAATTTGACATTAGTTTTTGAAGACACTATTTTTTCATTTAACCTCTTATTCTCACACCCTTTCTCCTCTCCTTTAGATATTTCAGTCACACATTTTTTTTCTTTAGTATTTTTTGTTATAGTCACATAGATCCCTGAGGTTTTGTTAATTTTGTTCTTTTTCTATTTATCTCTGTTGGTAGGATTGGGTAATCTCTTGTTTTATCTTCTAGGTCACTGATCCTTTACTCTGTCTTTCCATTCTGCTGTTAAGCTCAACCACTAAACTTTTTATCTTGGATATTTTATTTTTAAATACTCCAATTTCCCCTTGGTTCTCTAAATCTTCTCTCTCTTTGCTGGCACTTTCTGTTTGTAATTGCTCATGGAAGCATTGTATCATGGCTGCTTTACAACTTTTTTACGTAATTCTGTATTTTATCATCACATATTTATCTGTTGATTGTACTTTTCATTCAGTTTTAGATTTTCCTGGCTCTTTGTATGACAAGTGATTTTCAGTTCAAAACTGAACATATCCTATAATGTTATGCACCGTTCATTTAAAACTTCTGTTTTAGCTGATTTCCTCTGATTCTGCTGTAGCAGAGTGGGGAAGGATGCTCCTTAGTTACAGCTACACGGAGTTAGAAATCCAGATGCCCTTCTTGATCGGTCTCCATGAACTCCTGATGGGACTTTCCCTTAGGGCCCCTTTGACCCCATCACAATGGGAAGGGGTGGCGCCTTGTTACTGTTTGGTAGGGGTGCAAGTCTAGGATCATCTCATTATCTAAACTGACACCAGTTTTACCAGCTAGAGAGAATAAAAATCTAGGTTATGCATCTGACACCAAACCCGTGGAGTTTGGGGAGCATCAAGTTACAGCCTCAAGAGGAAGAAACTTTGGGCTCCCTATTTGGCTTTTGTTGATGGGACTCAGTGTCGGACCTCAGTGTTTTTTGTTGTTTGTCTGTTTTGTTTTGTTTTTTTTTAAGAACAAATTATAATTTTTTATTTGCTTATCTTTTTAATTTTATTTTTTATTGAAGCATAATTGACTAAACATATTGTGGGGTACAAAGTTGACTATCAATAGTTGGGTACAGTATGTGATGGCCAAATCAGGATTGTTAGCTTATTCATCATTACAATACAGCATCATGCTTTGTGTCCCTTAACTAATTTCTCATTAAGCCCTCCTCCCCTTTTCCACTTCTAGTAATCACAGTTCTGCTCTCTCCTTCTAAAAGTTCAACTGTTTCTTGTGATCGTTGTTTCTTTCCTTTTTTTCTTTCTCTTTCTCTCTTTCTTTATTTTATTTGTTTATTCATTTATTCAGCTCCCACTTACACGTGAGTACATGCAGTATGTCTCTTTCTGTGCCTGAGTTGTTTCACTTAACATAATTTGTTGGGCCTCTGTTTTTTTTTGTTGTTGTTGTTGTTGTTTTGTTTTGTTTTTTATATGATAAAATAAATGTTCTCTCTGCTTAATGAATACACCATATTTTCTATCATTCTATCTTGTTTTGCATGCACAAATATGTTTCACTTCTTAAGAGTGTATTAGCCATTAGTTCCTTCATTTTATGCTATTTTCATAGTGTGGAAAGTTTCATGGTGTGTTCAGAATTGCTCAAATGGAAGTAGCCATTCTAACTTCAGAGCTTTGCCTGATACTGCTTGATTTCTATATTTAGTCATGTGCTGTTTATTTCTGTTGCTGGAAGCAAAATTTTATGTAATCCCTAGAAGAAAAGATCAGAAACTAATTCAGAGCAGTTATTGGTGAAGGGAAAGCTTATGCAGAGAGTCATTCTTCAGCCTTATGTAGATGGTTGGGGATCAAAATGCTGGGCAAATTGGTAGCATCTAGTTTGCCTTATAATCAAAGAGCGTTAGGCTGTGCATATTGGAGCCTTGGTTTTCTCCTTGGAGCCTTGGTTTTCTGGGATAGAAAAATATCTTTCCATTTCCCATAATTTTTAAAAATACACTTTCTCTTTCTCTATGCCAGTGTTTGTCTTTTCTTCACATTTCAGTCTATTGCCTTTTTCTCCTTAGATATAAACCAACTCCATCCGTATATATTTTTATTACCCTTTGAAAATATATTCATTTTATCCAATTATTCTATTTTTATATACCAAGAGAAAATGACCTGATAAAAAATTTGATGCAAACATTTCAATAGCAGCTTAGCTGTCTAGTTTCTAAAGATATATGGTGAAAGTTCACTCTAAAATTTCTATATTGAAACATTGTTTTTTAAACTGTGAAATACATAAAATTTGCACCAATTTGAGAAAGTATATCAGTGTATTTTTTGTAAGTATATTTCAATAAAGATTTTTACAAAAAGGAATGATGTAAAAATTCTACTGTGATACAGTTGGTGTCAGAATTGGCCTGGGCTTTAGAAAAGATTTGCATGTGTGTGCTTTAAACTTTTTAAGGAAAACATTGAAACATATACAAGATTAATTTTTAGCCAACAAAGTTTTGGTACTGAAATAGTCTCACATGCTTTGTTCTTAGAGCTATTTTGGTGCAAGGCATAATTTTTTGGAAGCAAATTCAAAAGGAAATATTATAGATTTTGTAGATACCAGATTGTTCAGTTTTCAATAAACACAATATAGAAGTGTTAGATAAAATAAGTGTCCCATTTATAAAAATTGGTACTATAAACATAGAAATCTCAGTAGATGAATACACAGTGGACTTTAACAGGGAGTGTTGAGACTGGAGTCAGTAAACATTCACGTGACTTAAATGAATACAAAAGATTAACATACAAGAGGTAAATAAACTGATAGAGCATGTTCAATTTAACTATTAACTAAAGAAACTAAAATTGAAATAAAGATAAGATTCCATTTTCATCCATCAAATTTTCATAGCCAAACTTAAAAAAAAGTTCTAAATATAGACACATAAACAATACACAGATTAAATGAACTAAGCATACAAAATTTTTCTCTAATGTAATTTCTCAACACATACTGAATACCTTCAAATAAAAAGTAGATAAGTTTATGAAATAACCCATATCTAGAAATATATCCTAAGGACATACAAAATTGGACAAGGTTTTATTCTCAACGAAGTTTTATATCAACTATTCTTTATAACTGGGGAATTGGGATTATTAATATACCAATTCCATAACTATCAATTTGAAACTAGGTAAATTAAATACAGTAAATGTTGATATAAACTATTATATGATTGTCAAAAATAGTTTTTAATAATGTGAGAAAATATTATCATACAACACTAAATAAAAAGTATGCAAGCAATTGTTCTTACATGTCTAAATGATAAAAATTTGCTTATCTTTGACAGGTAAGGTCACTGATGAATTTTCTTCTGCCCCTTCCTATAATACTCAAAATCACTAGAATAAAAGGACATTACATTCATAATGTAGACTAATCTTGAGAATAAAACAAATGGTCCATTTTTGTTTTATAAGAAGCTAAACTCTTATAATGGCAGAATAGATTGAAAGTTAAATTTACATCTTAATCTCAAGTAATCATATGTATCATGAAAGAACTATATAAAAAAGAGTGGTAGGGAAGTAAGTGCCAGGAATTGGTAGCTGGATTTGAACTTGGCTTAGAAGTCAATTTCAGAAGTGGAGACAATCCATAGAAAAAGAATTCCAAATGACTAATACAATTTTTGTGTGATGTAGACTTGTTTTCCAAGCTGACTTGGGACTTGACCTGCCTTGAAGAATCCCTGTTGTGGAGGTTTGATCTACTCCTTGTAGGGATTTCAGGCTCCTGGCAGTGCTGTAGCAGCAATCTATGGGGAGAGCTGCTGGGAGCCAAGCAAAGAGCATAAAAGCTAACAACACTTTGCTTAGCAAAGAATAACTCAATCAAAGAGAAGTGAAAAACAGGGGATTTTTTTCCCCCCAGTACGTGTTAGCTGACAGAGCAGTCTTAGAGAGCAAAGTAACATCTGGAACAACACATTTAGAACTTCATGTAAACCACCTTGAAAAACTACACAAAATAAATACCTAATCATTGCAATGACAAATTTTGGAAGATGAAGATAACTAAAGTAAAAACATATTTCTTTAGAAAAATAGTATAATTTATTAGAACACAGCATTTTTATTTAAAATAGCAGATGGTGTGACACTTTTAAAAATAAAATGTGTATGTTTGCCTGAAATATATATTTTCTACATCTGTTTTATTTACTGTATAGTTTATCTCTTTTCCCACAGTATTTTATAAAAAGGACATGTATTTTAGTATTTGCCTGAATCTTTGACATTGGGCCCACCTCACAGACATTTATGAATATGATTTTATTTAATTTTTACTTTGCATCTTTAGAGAAGCCAAGACTTAGATACTATTTTTCTCATTGGGGAGACCAAAAGTTCCAGAGATTAAGGACAAGACAGCTGGAGGTAAATCTGGGATTTTAAAGTATTTTCTAATCATTGAAGAAAATTCAATGTAAAGCAGATAATTAACAAAATGTATCTAAAATAATTAATGTAATTTTCACTAGTTTTATTGGTGGCCTCCAGGCTCTAAGAGCTGAAAGGCTTATCTCTCAACTTCCATGTTCAGTCAATAACCAAATAGTGAAATAGGCCCCTGTTTTTATAAGGCTGCCTGGGCAAATGTCTTTACAGTAAAAACAGCCTTCTCTCTAGTGTTGCCAAATAAAATAGAGAACATCCAGTTAAATTTGAATTTCAGATAAACAATGAAAAATTTTAATGTAAGTATGGCTCAAATATTGCATATGATATACTTATACTGAAAAGTTATGTTTTGTTTATCTAAAATTCAAATTTAAATGTATGTCCAATATTTCTATTTATTAAATCTGGCAGACCTGCCCCAGGCAGACCCCAAGACTGAGATTTGCAGTCAAATGCTCTACCACTGAGCTATACCCCCTCTCCAAGACTGAGATTTGGGGTAGGAAGGAGGAAGGTATAGAAGCTGATATTCTAAGACAAAATGAACTATATTTTGGAGACAACAGATCTGATCCTATTTTAATTACCTTCTAACTTTATTTATTAATCACACTGTTTGCAACTCAAAGGAGAGGAAGTGGAATAATATATTGTTTTATATTCATAAATTTCATCCCAAACCACCCTGTGGAATAATTACCCCTTTTAACTGCATTCTAAAGATGAGAATACTAAGGCTTGGACATTTTATCTTTTCACAGGACAGACAGCTGCTACCACAAAACTGGCCTCCTCATTAGTTTTCCCTGACTCTAAAGGCTATGCCATGAGATGCTGTCAAGAAATGCATATGCAAGAAAATTACCGAAGAAAAATAAACATATATTGCTTTGTGAATAGATTATCTATTGAATATTCTTGTCATTAAATTGTTTCCTGGTGTTTCAATCAATTTGTATTCCCTGGGAAATAACTCTACAGTTGAAATAGTCTCCCATATTAATTTCAGGGAGCTAGCCAAATCACTAAGTCACCAATAGTAGTAGAAATGTATTCACATTTTAATGTTTCTAAAAATCAACACTGAAGATTGCTTAAAATGCTGATTCTTAGTTCCTGTCCACAAAGATTCTATTTCAGTAGTCTGGGTTTGGCCCAGGGATCACATTTTTCAACAATCACTCCAATCACATAGGTGATCCCCCAACCATACTTTGAGACAAAGTGAATTAGTGAATGGTCCAGTAAATTTAGTTTTGAATTCCAGAAATGTTACATAGCAGGAATATTTGCTCACTGAGCTTAAATGAATTAGATACTTTTTTTAAAGGGGCTTGGATTTTCATTAAACAAAAATGAATTCTTTACATTTTATTAATTGCTTGCAATAGATCACTCCCTTTCAAACTTTTTTGTGCATAAGAATCTCCTGTAGAGCCCTATCCCCAGAGATGCTGGTTCAGTAGGTCTGAGGTTGGTCCAAGAATTTCCATTTACAGCAAGCTTCTAAGTGATGCTGATGCTGCCGGTCATTGGACCACAGCTGGACTACCACTGTGTTGGCTGATACTGTTCAAAACAGATTTAAAAGATCATCATAACTTTAATATATATGATTATGCAACTCTTCCTAAGTAAAGAGGAAATTTAAGATGGACCTAAAGGAAAGACAATAGGTACTCACAAATTAAATTTAAAATAAATTTTGCAGAGAGATAAAATAAAGAATACATCTTTCAGTATGGAATCCACACCAGATCAATAGTATAGTATAGATTGTTTGGCTTCTAAACGAAAAATTTAAATAATCCCTACATTGAAAACCCTAAAAATTTGTGGAACTTGGTAATGGCAACCAAAACATGAAGAAGTGAACTTTTGAGATGCAAATTTAAATTAATTATTTTTATATTATTTTAACCTTTTTCTAGGTAGTTATTTCATTTATGTTTCCCCTTTTATGAGGGGCCAAATTTAAGTTATCAGTGAAGAAGAAAAATGAAATTTTAAAAATTGTATAATTATAATAAATTCTAAATTTCTTGAGAGGTTACAGGGTGTCTAAGCACTTACATCATTAGTTAATTTACCTATCATGCATCCATAAGAGATAGATGTTTATGTACTCATTAAAGATAAAGAAGGTAAGATCCAGGGAGCTAACATTGCCAAAAGTCACAATGTTGGAAAGTGACAAAGCCACCAGCATACAGAGAAATGTAATGTCTATCAAACCTCAAAGTTCTCTAGTTGTAAAGATTAAGCTAATGAAATATGTCATGCTAAAAGTGAAGGGACACTAAACAAAGAAGGGAAAACCAAGGAGGGACTGACCGCTGCGATTCTTCAGCTGTTTGTTTGCTGTTTGTTTAATTTGGTCTCAGCTCTTTTCCCCAAATATCAGAGAATATTGTGGTATCCATTTCAGCACTGAAGTTCTCCTTCTTACTTTATCATCAAAGTATCAATTTGGTTCTGAATTAAAATTTTTCAATCCACATTCATCATTTACCCTCCATCTCTCCCTTTATTCACTATTTTTGAAGTAGTAGTAATTTTTTCTCACAGTGGATTTTAAGCTTCTTCTTTTTGAATTTTTTTTGACATTTTTTATTGAACAATTAATTATACGTATTTGTGGGGTACAGATTTGAATATGAACACTTGTGTACAATATGTGGTGAGCAGATCAGGATAATTAGTGTACTCACGTTTACAAAACCTAATCAATCTTACGGGAGGCAGCCAAGCCTGGCTAAAGGTGCTCATGCAATGCGTGTTAATTGTCATCCATCTTTTTGAGAATGAACTGTATCTTAATCTCATTTGCATCTCTAGAGTGTACCAGTGCTCACTTATAAGGATCTCAGTAAATATGAGTCAAATCAAAGTGCACAAGGATGTCACCCATCATTGCTTTGTGATGCCAAATATGCAGTCACTCAGTTTAGATACTAAACTGAATATTTCAAGTTTAGTGCTCCAAGAAGACAAGATGATTTAATTCCTGCTATGCTTATCCTTATCTAACCTGTTTATACAATTCAAAAATCACTCCTTTTCTTCTCCTCTCATTTTCTTTTATCTCAAATTGTAACTTTCAATACTGCTTCCGGACAGCAGGAAGAATGAGAGCTAGCGATGCAAAGCTAGGGGCAGGAAGGGAGGAGGTAGTGGAGAGACTGTACTATTTTGCAGAGTAGTCCATGAGTTCATTAATATATATTAATTCAAGTAATTTGTTTTAGGTGCATCTATATTCTTATTTAGGTGATCCTAATAAAAATCAAATAACATTTAGAATTATACTGAAATATTATTTGACAACTTTTATTACAGGAAACTTTCAAAAGCATGAACATCTATCAGAAAAAAGATGAAAGAAGTTAGAAGAAATGACTTAAACTAACACAATATTTCTGCATCTTTTAAATTCAAGTGATTTTAAGTTAAATTTAGCAAATCTACATAAGATATTAAAAAAACAGAAAAATACACAAGAACTGATGCTTTCCTGTAAACTTGTTACCTCCAATGTGTACTCCATGACCCATTTTAAAAACTAGAAGCAGGTGAAGATTTTTTTTTAAGTGAATCATTATATTTTTATACAACTTATTTTTTAAAATAGTGTTGTTCCTAAGAGGAGAATTTTAATATGATAATTCAATAGAGTTGATGATAACTTCAGCACTAACTTGTTTGTTAAAGAACGAAAGACAAAGGATTGAACTAGAGTATAATCTAAAGGCCTGAGAATGAACGAGGCATATCTTATTTAATACAACATTTTACCAATGAAGAAATGAGATTAAAATAACTTAAATATTTTATGCAATGTTATGCATTTTGTAAGGACACAAGACTGCCTGACTCAATAAAGCCAACTATACTTACAGATGTTTAGGACAATAAGTCATCAAGTTTGCCAGGTATGAGAAATGTAAGGGCAAGAAAGTGAAAAGGCTGAGAATGGAAGCTGGAGTCATATTGCAGAAGGCTGTGAATGTCAGAATAAGGAGTGTGCATTTACCTCGCTAAGAGAGAAGAGTCATGAAGGATTTTAAATAATGGCAACATGATCATAACTTAAAATACATTTAAGGAAGAAAAAGGTAAGCTTAATACTTAATAAGTCAATATAGATACACTGAATAAATGCATAACAAAGCTATTTTTATTAAAATGTTCATCTTTTTATAAATATATATTTCCTTATCTCTGTAGCAACACATAACAACTTGTGAATATTCAAATATTTCCATGATTTCTACTTCATTATTCAGCAATTTTCATTATAATATTCCTTTTATTCTCCGTGTTAATAGCCTGTTAGAAGCAGAGCACCTATCCTCAGTCATTAGTGGAGGACAGAGGTGTGTCTCCTTTTCACCTTGCAACAGGTAAATATTGGTAGCCCTAAAGTTTTTTTTGACATGATTATTAGAAAATTTGTTACCTGTATATAAAATAAGCAAATATAAGAAATGATCTGATTATTTATAAACAAATTGTTTTTCGTATCAGAAATTCTAAGTGATACTGTTCAAACCTTATAAAATATTTTAATAAAATCTTTCCTCTAGGAAATTACTCTTCCTAAATTTATATAAATCTGGAAGCTAATATTTTATCACACTTTTAAATATCTATAATTAAATCATTCCATTTTATCCTGGAAAACAATATACAAAATATTTTCCCAAATATTTCCAATCAGCATTCTTTACTTGGTTCCTCACACAATTTTTAACCTACTGTATAAGATGTCAGTTATAATTTTATGAAGACAACAAAATGTGACGTATATTTGAAGTGCAAAAATATATATTTCCTATGACATGGAAAACTGCAATTAAAAATTTTATCATTGAATATATAATATGGAAACAAAAGTATGTAAAATGCATATATTCAGGTTAAAATTTTAACATAAATTTGATTTACCTCAAAATAAATGAGTTTAAAAATGTCAGTAAGAGTAAATTGAGATAAAATCCCTAGAGAAAAATAACCTAGTAGTATTAAAAATGATAAATACACGCGGCAGCGCTCCCGCCGCGGGTTCGGTTCCTATATAGGGATGGCCGGTTCGCTCACTGGCTGAGCGCGGTCACATAAAAAAAAAAAAGAAAGAAAGAAAATGATAAATACAGTGAGAATAATGAAAATATTTTAAACAGTAGTGCAAATTGATTTTAAGAAATCATAGTTTATCAATGTTATTGAAGTCACATTAAGTTTATCATATACATTTTGTTTAAGCATCTATTACCTACAGCACTTGTAGTTACAGATGACCTTGTCTGGCTCTATGGCAGCATTTCAATCAAGGGTTTCTGCTGTTGTGATATGAACCATTCAAGTGCAACTCAAGTGTTAGTGAAGGACAAATCACTGAGGAAAATCCTAATATCAGTTTAGCAAGGAATTTTCCACTTATCAATTTTCTTGAAACTTGCGCAGCCAGTCACTATATAAAACAGTGTAAAAGACTATAACATAAATTGTAGGCAAAAAACCAGTTATTATACACCATACTGCAATATTTTCTTAACAATTATACATTAATTTATCTCTTATTTCTTTACTCTTATACTATCGCTAAGCTCCAGTCTAATTGTGTAAAGTAAAAAAGCAAGCTGAAATTCCAGATGAACTTTTTTTTTTTTTTTTTTTAAATTGGCATTACATTTTAGAACAGTCTCTCTAGGCAAAGCAGATTCTTTTTTTTTTTTTTTTTTAATTTTATTTTGTCGATATACATTGTGGCTGATTATTGCTCCCCATCACCAAAACCTCCCTCCCTTCTCCCTCCCCCCCTCTCACCCAACAATGTCCTTTCTGTTTGCTTGTTGTATCAACTTCAAATAATTGTGGTTGTTATATCTTCTCCCCCCCCCCCCGGTTTGTGTGTGTGTGTGTGTGTGTGTGTGTGTGTGTGTGTGTGTGTGTGTGTGAATTTATATATTAATTTTTAGCTCCCACCAATAAGTGAGAACATGTGGTATTTCTCTTTCTGTGCCTGACTTGTTTCACTTAATATAATTCTCTCGAGGTCCATCCATGTTGTTGCAAATGGCAGTATTTCATTCGTTTTTATAGCTGAGTAGTATTCCATTGTGTAGATGTACCACATTTTCCGTATCCACTCATCTGATGATGGGCATTTGGGCTGGTTCCAACTCTTGGCTATTGTAAAGAGTGCTGCAATGAACATTGGGGAACAGGTATACCTTCGACTTGATGATTTCCATTCCTCTGGGTATATTCCCAACAGTGGGATAGCTGGGTCATATGGTAGATCTATCTGCAATTATTTGAGGAACCTCCATACCATTTTCCATAGAGGCAGCACCATTTTACAGTCCCACCAACAATGTATGAGAGTTCCTTTTTCTCCGCAGCCTCGCCAGCATTTATCATTCATAGTCTTTTGGATTTTAGCCATCCTAACTGGGGTTAGATGGTATCTCAATGTCGTTTTGATTTGCATTTCCCGGATGTTCAGTGATGTTGAGCATTTTTTCATATGTCTGTTGGCCATTTGTATATCTTCCTTAGAGAAATGCCTATTTAGCTCTTTTGCCCATTTTTTAATTGGGTTGCTTCTTTTCTTCTTGTAAAGTTGTTTGAGTTCCTTATATATTCTGGATATTAATCCTTTGTCAGATATATATTTTGCAAATATTTTCTCCCACTCTGTTGGTTGTCTTTTAACTCTTTTAATTGTTTCTTTTGCTGTGCAGAAGTTTTTAGTTTGATATAATCCCATTTGTTTATTTTTCCTTTGGTTGCCCGTGCTTTTGGGGTCGTATTCAGGAAGTCTGTGCCCAGTCCTATTTCCTGAAGTGTTTCTCCTATGTTTTCTTTAAGAAGTTTTATTGTTTCAGGGTGTATATTTAAATCCTTAATCCATTTTGAGTTGATTTTAGTATACGGCGAGAGGTATGGATCTAGTTTCATTCTCCTGCATATGGATATCCAGTTATCCCAGCACCATTTGCTGAAGAGGCAGTCCCTTCGCCACTGAATAGGCTTGGTGCCTTTGTCAAAGATCAGCTGACAGTAAGTGTGTGGGTTGATTTCTGGATTCTCTATTCTATTCCATTGATCAGTGTGTCTGTTTTTATGCCAGTACCATACTGTTTTGGTTATTATAGCTTTGTAGTATAGCTTAAAGTCAGGTAGTGTTATGCCTCCAGCTTTATTTTTTTTGCTCAGCATTGCTTTGGCTATGCGTGGTCTTTTATTGTTCCATATAAATGTCTGGATAGTTTTTTCCATTTCTGAGAAAAATGTCTTTGGAATTTTGATGGGGATTGCATTGAATTTGTATATCACTTTGGGTAGTATGGACATTTTCACTATGTTGATTCTTCCAATCCAAGAGCATGGGATATCTTTCCATCTTCTTGTATCCTCTCTAATTTCTCTCAGCAGTGGTTTGTAGTTCTCATTATAGAGATTTTTCACCTCCTTCGTTAACTCAATTCCTAAGTATTTTATTTTTTTGGTGGCTATTGTAAATGGGCAGGCTTTCTTGATTTCTCTTTCTGCATGTTCACTATTGGAGAAAAAAAATGCTACTGATTTTTGTGTGTTGATTTTGTATCCTGCTACTGTGCTGAAATCATTTATCAATTCCAACAGTTTTATTGTAGAGGTTTTAGGCTGTTCGATATATAGGATCATGTCATCTGCAAACAGGGACAGTTTGACTTCATCTTTTCCAATCTGAATGCCCTTTATTTCCTTCTCTTCTCTGATTGCTCTGGCTAGTACTTCCAACACTATGTTGAATAGGAGTGGTGAGAGTGGGCATCCTTGTCTGGTTCCTGTTCTTAAAGGAAAAGCTTTCAGCTTTTCCCCATTCAGGATGATATTGGCAGTGGGTTTGGCATATATGGCTTTAATTATGTTGAGATACTTTCCCTCTATACCTAACTTATAGAGGGTCTTTGTCATGAATGAGTGCTGAACTTTATCAAATGCTTTTTCAGCATCTATAGAGATGATCATATGGTCCTTGTGTTTGAGTTTATTAATATGGTGTATCACATTTATTGATTTGCGTATGTTGAACCAACCTTGCATCCCTGGGATGAATCCCACTTGATCGTGATGAATAATTTTACGTATGTGTTGCTGTATTCTGTTTGCTAGTATTTTAGTGAGGATTTTTGCATCTATATTCATCAAGGATATTGGCCTGTAGTTTTCTTTTTTGGTTATATCTTTACCTGGTTTTGGTATCAGGATGATGTTTGCTTCATAGAATGAGTTTGGGAGAGTTGCGTCCATTTCAATCTTTTGGAATAGTTTGTAAAGACTAGGTGTCAATTCCTGTTTGAATGTTTGGTAAAATTCTGCTGTGAATCCATCTGGTCCTGGGCTTTTCTTTGTTGGGAGCCTTCTGATAACAGCTTCAATCTCCTTTATTGTTATTGGTCTGTTCAAATTTTCTACGTCTTCACGGTTCAGTTTTGGGAGCTTGTGTGTGTCCAGAAATTTATCCATTTCCTCCAGATTTTCAAATTTGTTGGCGTATAGTTGTTTAAAGTAGTCTCGAATGATTCCTTGTATTTCAGATGAATCAGTTGTAATATTGCCTTTTTCATTTCTAATTTTTGTTATTTGAGTCTTCTCTCTTCTTTTTTTTGTTAGCCATGCTAATGGTTTGTCAATTTTATTTATCTTTTCAAAAAACCAACTTTTTGATTCGTTGATCTTTTGAATTGTTTTTTGGTTTTCAATTTCATTCAGTTCTGCTCTGATCTTAATGATTTCTTTCCGTCTGCTAACTTTAGGTTTGGATTGTTCTTGTTTTTCTAGTTCTTTAAGGTGAAGTGTTAGGTTGTTCACTTGCCATCTTTCTATTCTTCTGAAATGAGCGTTTAATGCAATAAATTTTCCCCTCAATACTGCTTTTGCAGTATCCCACAGGTTTTGGTATGATGTATCATTGTTTTCATTAGTTTCAATAAATTTTTTGATTTCCTGCTTGATTTCTTCTTGGACCCATATGTCATTAAGTAGAATGCTATTTAATTTCCATGTGTTTGTATATTTTCCAGAGTTTCGTTTGTTATTAATTTCTAGTTTTAATCCATTGTGGTCTGAGAAGATACATGGGATAATTCCAATTTTTTTGAATTTATTGAGACTTGATTTGTGACCTAATATGTGATCTATCCTGGAGAATGATCCATGTGCTGCTGAGAAGAATGAATATTCTGAGGTTGTTGGGTGGAATTTTCAGTAGATATCTGCCAATTCCAATTGGTCTAGAGTCTTGTTTAGATCTTGTGTTTCTCTACTGATTCTTTGCCTAGATGATCTGTCTAATATTGACAGTGGGGTGTTCAGGTCCCCTGCTATTATGGTATTAGTGTCTATTTCCTTCTTTAGGTCTAATAGAGTTTGTTTTATAAATCTGGCTGCTCCAACATTGGGTGCATACATATTTATGATTGTTATGTCTTCTTGATGGATCACTCCTTTTATCATTAAGTAGTGTCCCTCATTGTCTCTTTTTATGGTTTTTAGTTTAAAGTCTATTTTGTCAGATATAAGAATAGCTACTCCAGCTCGTTTTTCTTTTCTGTTTGCATGGTAAATCTTTTTCCATCCTTTCACTCTTAGTCTGTGTGAATCTTTATGGGTGAGGTGGGTCTCTTGTAGGCAGCATATAGTTGGGTCCTGCTTTTTGATCCAGTCAGCCAGTCTGTGTCTTTTAATTGGGGAATTTAAGCCTTTTACATTAAGAGTTGTTATTGAGAGGTGTTGATTTATTCCTAGCATTTTATTGGTTGTTTGGTTGTCTTAGGTGTCTTTTGTTCCTTGCTTTCTGATTTACTGTTTGTTTTCTGTGTTAGTTGGTTCCTTAGGTTGTAGATAGTGTTTTTGTTAGCTTGTTTTCTCTTCATGAATGCCATTTTTATTATACTAGCGGGTTTAGATTTTTCTTGGGTTTTTATGGCAGTGGTAGTTATTTTTCAGGAACCAAACCCAGTACTCCCTTGAGGATTTCTTGTAAGGGTGGTCTTGTGGTAGTGAACTCCCGAAGTTTTTGTTTGTCTGAGAAATATATTATTTGCCCCTCATTTCGGAAGGATAGCCTTGCAGGGTAGAGTATTCTTGGCTGGCAATCTTTGTCTTTTAGTATTTTGAAAATATCATCCCATTCCTTTGTAGCTTTTAGGGTTTGTGATGAAAAGTCTGATGTTAACCTGATTGGGGCTCCCTTATGGGTGATTTGACGCTTCTCTCTTGCAGCTTTTAAGATTCTCTCTTTGTCTCTGAGTTTTGCCAATTTGACTATGACATGTCTTGGAGAAGGTCTTTTTGGGTTGAATACATTTGGAGATCGTTGAGCTTCCTGGATCTGAAGATCTGTGATTTTTCCTATACCTGGGAAGTTTTCTGCCACTATTTTGTTGAATATGTTTTCAATGGAATCTCCATTTTCCTCCCCTTCTGGAATACCCATGACTCGGATATTTGATCGCTTATGGTTGTCTGATATCTCTCTCAGATTTTCTTCAATGTCCTTGATTCTTTTTTCTTTCTTTTTGTCTGCTTGTGTTATTTCAAACAGCCCATCTTCAAGTTCAGCGGTTCTCTCTTCAACTTCGACAAGCCTGCTGGTTAAACTCTCCGTTGTGATTTTTATTTCGTTGAATAACTTCTTCAGTTCAGCAAGTTCTGCTACATTTTTTTTCAGGACATTGATTTCCTTGTACATTTCCTCTTTCAGATCCTGTATACTTTTCCTCATTTCATCATGATGTCTAGCTGAGTTTTCTTGTATCTCATTCAGTTTCCTTAGAATTATCACTCGAAATTCCTTGTCAGTCATTTCAAGGGCTTCTTGTTCTATAGGATCTAGAGTTTGAGATTTATTAACTTTTGGTGGTGTACTTTCTTGATTTTTTGTATTTCTGGTATCTTTTTTTTGGTGTTTATTCATTGTGGCCGGGGGTTTCACAGTTCACCGGTTTGAGACTAATGACTAACTAGGATGTTGCTGTGGTTGCCAATTTCGTATGGCTCCCTCCGTGACTGCTCCGTTGGCCTCTAGTGCCTTGTGTGTGTGGTTGCCTCGGGTCTTGGGCTTCTCCGGGGAGCCACCTTTCTGGTCAGCTTGGACTCTGCTGGGCTGGTGGATCACGTACCACAGGGTGTGTGATCTCTGTTGAGCTTTCACTTCCTGTGCAGGACTTCTCCCTGTTCCGTGTGCTCTGGCCCAGGCTGTTAGATCGTGCACTGGCGACCCCACCGGGTGTGTCGTTTCTGTCGAGTCTCCGCCTCCCTGGCCGCACGTCTCCCCACTCTGTGCACACTGTGCTGGGCTGGGGCGTGTCTTCTGCACCCCTCGTCTATCAGCTGGGCCTTCAAGACCCTGCTCGGCACCGCCTCGCCCAGAAAGTCTACCAGGTTTCTGCTGGGCACAGACGACCGGTCTCTCTGGGTGCCTTTGTAGCACTATGTAGATCTTTCTCGGGTCTTGTTCACCTTTGTATCCCCCGAGTATAAACCGAGTCTAGCGCCCACCTGAAGCCTGGTCTCCGGCAGGTTCAAGCGGACCTGGGAACTCTCCTACCACACTATTCCCAACCAGAAATTCGTTAGGCTTTTTTCCAAACTGGTGGCCACAGAGATGCTATCTGCCTCCCAGTAACAGGGAGTTTACCTGGGGCCGGAGTCCCGGGTATGGTGGAGTGACAGTCGGCCTGCCCGTACTTCCTTGCCCTCCCGACACTGGCCCGGGACACCCCCCGCCACCAGCCCCTAGGCAAAGCAGATTCTAAGGAAAAGGTTTTAAAATACACAAGCAGACAACTACAAATATAACAATGTTCAAATCAGTCTATTAATTTGTAGCCATTTTTCATTTTACTGTTCAAAGAACATCAATATTAAGTATATGTATGAAAATGCCCAATTCGTTGCATGCAACCCCTTATATAAATTGATCCTGCAGTAAAATTTTAACACTATTTTACAATGCACAATCATGTCTGTAATAATAGAACAAATTGTCATAACTAGGTTGAAGAAAAAAGGGGAATCTGGATTTCCAATGAAAAAGCAATTTGTTCAAAACACATTTTCAAAATCAACAAAAGAGAATTAGATTTTCATTATGCATTGGTTCTTTTTAAAGTTTTTGATTAGCATTCACAAAAGCTTCATTCTTAGGCACCCTCAGGTTCATTATTATTATAAGCAGTTTATATTTTTGTTGCTTTTCAAAAGAACAGTTAGTTGCACAGGTAAAGAATAATACTTGATCACTAAAAAGGTATATAATTTAAAAATCAAATAGATAATAGAACATGACAAATATGTCTAAAAGTTAAACATACCAAAACTAAAATGGTCACATTGATAATCAAACATTTAATTACATTTTGCTATAATAATTGATTTATGTATAGTGCATTGTGCTAAAAATTATGTTTCACTTAGGTTCATATTAGCATGAATTTGTGTATCAAAATTTCATTCAAAACTAATGACTGCTGTTTATGAAAGAAGTAAAAGATTAAATTTTCTTTTTTTCTCCTTTTCTTTCTTTGATATATCAGGCAATAAATGTTTCATAAAGTATCTAATAGCTGTCTGTATGTAAATTGACTATTACTGACATGAGAATAAAATTAATTCTGGTACAACAAAAGTAGGATATCTAATTATAAAATTAGGAAATAGTAGATAATAGGTCTGTAAAATCTTTCAGAAACATCTTAATTATGCAATTAAAATTTTAAAATGGATCAGTATAATCTAATAGCTAGGTTTTTACATATGTATAGATAAAAAATAAACTGTAATTTATCTTATCATGTAATTATAGTTTCCTTAAAATAAAATAACACATACATACTAATTTGCTAATCTTTGAAGAATCTTTTTTATGTAGTTAGGAGAAAAGTATTTAAAAACAAAATGAACAATTAAATTGTTTTCTCTTAAGAAGTGAAAAAAATAATGTAGCTCATTTTACTATGATTTGTGAATTAATTTCGAAAAAAATTGATTGCTTCATTTTAGGACTCCAAAGCATGCATAGTTCTTGTATGTATAGTAGCAATAAAGTCAGTAGCTTCCATACATTCAAAATGATTAACTGAGAAATACGATATGTTAAACTGATTTTGTTTAGGTTGCCTGAAATATGCAATACTTATCATAAAAATATATAATTCAAACTACTTTATCAATTATGAATTTTAACATTTGACATATCAGATAAATCTAGGGGTATGTTCCTCCTCTGGTATATTTTATCCACAGTGAATGCAAGGAACTTGCTTACCTCACGTAAATTGCCTTGTTATTTGCCACTAAAGTAATAACTTGCAGGTACTGAAGGTCCTCAGCCTCCAGAACACACTATTTAACATGGCATTGTTCTGCTAAGCTTTGTCTTAGTGCACGTATTGTGAAATATACACATAATAAATTATATTGTGAGAAGATATCACAAATTCTATGTATTTCCAAGTTAAATCTTATTTGGTCTTTCAGATTCAAACTTTAATTTAAAAACATTTTTTACTGATTAATAGTGATATCTTTTTAAATAAGCAAGAATGATCATGGAACTAGCATTTTAAAACTGGTTAAGTGAATGCTCACTGTGAAGTGAGTTAAGAACATTCATTCATATTCTCACATGCCGTGATACTTTCTGGAATACTCCTTTTGGAGTTTTCATTTGACTAACAATTAAGGGGCTACCCAAAGAAATGTAATATTTTGAAAAAAATCTTTTTTCAAATAAATCTAAATTAGAAATATGTTATTTTATTTTCTAAACAGGAATCATTTTCTATATAAAAAGATTTCTCTTCCCAGTATGTTTTGTCACTGAATTCATCAGAAGATATGCTCACAACTTGCATTCTTTTTTTTTTTTTTTTTTTTTTTTTGAAGTTATTTATTTATTTATTTATTTATTTTTTAATTTTATTTTGTCGATATACATTGTAGCTGATTAATGCTCCCCATCACCAAAACCTCCCTCCCTTCTCCCTCCCCCCCTCCCCCCCAACCATGTCCTTTCTGTTTGTTTGTTGTATCAACTTCAAATAATTGTGGTTGTTATATCTTCTTCCCCCCCCCCCGGTTTGTGTGTGTATGTGTGTATGTGTGTGTGTGAATTTATATATTAATTTTTAGCTCCCACCAATAAGTGAGAACATGTGGTATTTCTCTTTCTGTGCCTGACTTGTTTCACTTAATATAATTCTCTCGAGGTCCATCCATGTTGTTGCAAATGGCAGTATTTCATTCGTTTTTATAGCTGAGTAGTATTCCATTGTGTAGATGTACCACATTTTCCGTATCCACTCATCTGATGATGGACATTTGGGCTGGTTCCAACTCTTGGCTATTGTAAAGAGTGCTGCGATGAACATTGGGGAACAGGTATACCTTCGACTTGATGACTTCCATTCCTCTGGGTATATTCCCAACAGTGGGATGGCTGGGTCATATGGTAGATCTATTTGCAATTGTTTAAGGAACCTCCATACCATTTTCCATAGAGGCTGCACCATTTTGCAGTCCCACCAACAATGTATGAGAGTTCCTTTTTCTCCGCAGCCTCGCCAGCATTTATCGTTCATAGTCTTTTGGATTTTAGCCATCCTAACTGGGGTTAGATGGTATCTCAATGTGGTTTTGATTTGCATTTCCCGGATGCTGAGTGATGTTGAGCATTTTTTCATATGTCTGTTGGCCATTTGGATATCTTCCTTAGAGAAATGCCTACTTAGCTCTTTTGCCCATTTTTTAATTGGGTTGCTTGTTTTCTTCTTGTAAAGTTGTTTGAGTTCCTTATATATTCTGGATATTAATCCTTTGTCAGATGTATATTTTGCAAATATTTTCTCCCACTCTGTTGGTTGTCTTTTAACTCTTTTAATTGTTTCTTTTGCTGTGCAGAAGCTTTTTAGTTTGATATAATCCCATTTGTTTATTTTTCCTTTGGTTGCCCGTGCTTTTGGGGTCGTATTCATGAAGTCTGTGCCCAGTCCTATTTCCTGAAGTGTTTCCCCTATGTTTTCTTTAAGAAGTTTTATTGTCTCAGGGTGTATATTTAAATCCTTAATCCATTTTGAGTTGATTTTAGTACACGGTGAGAGGTATGGATCTAGTTTCATTCTCCTGCATATCGATATCCAGTTATCCCAGCACCACTTGCTGAAGAGGCAGTCCCTTCCCCAGTGAATAGGCTTGGTGCCTTTGTCAAAGATCAGATGGCAGTAAGTGTGTGGGTTGATTTCTGGATTCTCTATTCTATTCCATTGGTCAGTGTGTCTGTTTTTATGCCAGTACCATACTGTTTTGGTTATTATAGCTTTGTAGTATAGCTTAAAGTCAGGTAGTGTTATGCCTCACAACTTGCATTCTTTTCAGAGCACTGAAGTACTGTATTTTTACAAAACACCATTTCTTCCGAACAGTACTTCTAATCATTCTTTCAACTAAGAAAGTGGAAATCATTGTAGAACTATTAAGGTTATTTAAAGTATTTAAGGTAGGTTTTAAAGAGTTTCTCAGACTTTCCATCTAATAAAATATGTTCTGGCAGAAGTCTCTAATGCAAAGCAAAATTCTTATTGTATTAATTTTATTTAAATCATTTGTCAATTATTTAAAAAATAACAGTGATTAACTCAGCTAACATCTCAAGTATGTGAATAAATAATTATTTATTAAGAGCTAAATTTTTCAAAATACCAATATGAAGCATGAATACTGTTCTTTACAAGAGGCAGTGATGCAATTTTAAATATTTGCTTATATGTATACATTTATCTATGCATACTCAAAATTCACACTAATAATTAAGAATTTAATATAAGCAAAGTTCAAACAAGGACATTTTGTTTTTAAGGTATTTAAATTATTTTACTAAAGATTATAATAGTTTATATTGTAACGAGATGATTAATGTTATGATTGAAAGTTGGTGAAAATCTTTAATAATAGGGTATCCAAAATAATTAAAAGCAAGGTAGTTAATATCACACGATCCAGAAGAAACCATTCAAGAGAATTTAGAAAAATAAAAGGCATGTGGGTTGTGATGAAAACAAAAACATTATAATGGTGTGGTTTGAGTTACAGCCAAAGGATTCTCAAACAATATGACCTGAATAAATGTAAAATTAAGATTTTCTTCATACCTTGGACAGTCTCTTTTAACATATAATAAATGGGTAGGCCAGATGGTGTTTAGGCAAGCAATCAGCTTCAATTGCAAACCTGTCCTCTCTAGCATATACACATACAACACAAGGCTGCTAAAATATCAAACTCTGTCTGAATAATGATAGAAAAAGAACTAAAATCAACTGAACATCTGTAAATAAGTTGACTGTTTTATCTGCTGTAAAACATATTATATGTAGCAACTTAAAATGTGGCAAATGATCTCCAATATTTTCTAATTAAAGATTTGTGCTATAAAAACACAGTTAACTCCATTTCAGTATCTCTTTGAATGACATATACATGATTTTTCTTCTTTTTGTATTAATTGTCATATTTCACAATGATTAGTGGCCTCATGACTCTGGTTAGGATAATTTAGCTACGAAAGTTTAAATAGAGCCGCAAATTAGAGATCCCATCATATTTCAGAGAACATAATTTATTTCATTTTTTTCTGTATGTTAACAAAAAAGGGAACATAGACACTGGAGCAAACTATGAGTCCAAATCCTGAGTCTGCAAATTAATCTGTGTATACTGGGCACGTTTATTTGCAGATTTGGAGGCTCAGTTTCCTCATGAGCAAAGCAGGTTTCATGGTAACATTTGCAACCACCTCATATGGTTATCATAAAGATCAAATGAGTTAATACACGTGAAACACGCATGACAGTGCCATCCCCCTCCCCCTCACAGTGCATAGCAAGTGCTCAAATGTTAATCATCATTACAACTCCATTGATAACTCCCATCATCGGGCAAGGAGGAGTACATCAATATCTGCAACTTTTTTTTAGATATTTAGTAAAAGAAAATTGATTTCAAATAGGAGTAATAATTATAGTTTACTAATGTGTATATGTTTATTTTATCTCTTATGAATGCATTTCAGAAAATATGCCACAAATTAATTTTTAATCCAAAATATAATATTATTTAATTCAATTTTGTCTCTTCTGTGGATGTTTAAGTTGGTTCTCTGAAGAAAACAAAAATTTTCCAAGAGCAGTTCACTCTTGCCTAAGTTAACAACTGTAATCTGGTAATGAAAGCACACCGAACAAACTAAAGTCTCTTTCGTGATGACGAAATGTGTAAGTTCAATAAATAACAAAAACTGCATCTTTTTTCTTTGACCCTGTGTCCATATCATATATAATTGTTATGATTAAAATCATAACATGGATACATATATGGGTTTTCATTGTAGTTTTTGTTGGGTTGTTTTGTTTATAGTTTAACAATATAATACACAGTTTGAACTTCTGACTGTCATTTCACTGATATAGAGACTATGTCATATTCATCTTTCTATTTCTCTAGTCTGGAATAAATTAAGAGCACAGTACAATTTTCTAAATGAATATACAAATCAACTCTATCGATCACATTATGCATTAAAATAAATTAACCAATGAATTAATGGTTCCTTTTGCTCAGCCTCTGAATACTTTTTCTCATTTCTCAGTCAACAAAAACTGATCTCTGGCCCTCTCCATTGTCTGAATCACTTGATATTATGAACATGGATATCTCTCCTCCTATTTATTCAATGTAGAAATTTGCTGTACTCCTTTTTTCTTGAGCCTCTGGTAGCTTCTTCTCCACCTGACAGCCAAGTCTTCACTTCTTAGTGGGAGGTTCATCTTCAGGGAAGCTGATACTGATATACATTGCTCAGACAGTTTTACTTTAGCTTGCATACGTATTACTTACAAGGCCAGAATGGGAAAAGAAAGATTCGAATTAACTATATTCCTGAATATGCAAAATTACTAATACATCATGAAGTGTAAAGAAAGTACTGAGCTAAACCAACAGTTGGATAAAGTAGGGGATTAATGGCAAATTTTCCTAAACAAAAGTTTAGAAATACTCAAATGAATGTTCTGACTTTTTTTTAATAGCATAGAAATGTAGAGATAGAATTGTAGGGCTAAAGAATATACATTATTATAGGTTTCTATTACTTATCATGACAAAGTATAGGACTTCTAAGTTTGTGTGTGTGTGTGTGTGTGTGTGTGTGTGTGTGTATGGAGAGAGAGAGAGCAAGAGAGAGAGAGACAGAGACAGAGACAGAGACAGAGACAGAGACAGAGAGAGGCAGAGGAGGAAACCAGAGACATATAATTGACAGGCAAAAGATATCAGATTGAAAGGTCATAATCTGAATCCTACCTTTGATATATAGTCGCTTCATATTATGTAATTATGCTTTGAAACTTCAGGGCCCAATTTTCCTCCTCAAAATTATGTACTTGGGTTAGCTGACTTCTATGTTCCTTTCTTATTTTAACTTATTTCATTTGAATTAGTACTTGTCAAAATGAGTATCCACATATAATCTTATGGGGCCAGTTATTATGTAAAGGATATTTTACTGTGTTTTCATTTTCATTATAACTAAAAAATATATATGCATAACTTTGACCATTTTGATAACCATATTAAAACTGAGTACTGTAACATGATGCCAGTGACTTCACTTGCACTTTTATTGAGAAAAGTTCTGGCATCAAATGATAACTTGAAGTGTGTAATTTCTTAATGCATTAATTCTCGTACTGGGCATTTGTTCCTCACACTGGGCATTCTGTGGACGTTTTTGAGTGGTTTATGAGGTTCTAAGTTTAAGAAACATTGTTGTATATGATTGCATGTGCATGATATTAAGAGTTTGTAACTGAAATATTCCGGAGTAAGTTTATGTTTCACCTCTACTGCTTAAGTGACCTTGAGATCTTGTTCAAATTTTTCAAATGATCTGAGCTTCAACTGAAGCTTATACACCAAATAGAAATAATAAAACCTATCTTACAGAGATATTCTGACTTACCCATGTATCCCACAAATGTTATTATTTTCTTCAGCTTGGAAGCCGTGGAGGTGATGATGTTGCTAATTAGACACTATTAATTTTATTAACAAATGTTTCTCCAGACATTTATTTGTAAATGTTTTCTAAAAACCTTTTTTAATTTTATGGAACCATCTGGTTACTAATTACTCTACTTCCCCTTCTCATGCAAACTTTTAAAAAAGAGTAGTCTATGTTACTAATATTAAAATTTATATATTTTTATCCCATTTTAAAATTTAATCCACTGGCATATGAATTCTACCTCCTCTCTTTTCATTGCAGTAAGAAAGATCTAATTTATAAACAATCTAGGTTCTCCATCCTATGGGCGTTTGGGGACCCATATCTTATTGAACTCTATAGTTTACTTGACAGTATTGAATTTTGATTGCTTCTCGAAATAATTATGTTGGCTTATGAAACACTGAACTTATGTGACTGTCTTGAAACTTTCTTATCCTTTCTTTTGTGATTTCCTCTTCCTTAATCTACCTTCTGTACATAAGTGCTCCACAGAATTCCATACAAGCCTCTGTTCTTATCCCTTTAAACTCTCAATTTAAATGGCCCTATATACTTTCATGAATTTAACTCTACTTACATGTTGAAAATTTACAAGTCAAAGTATGCAGCATAGTTTTCTTCTTCAACCTTTATATTCTTATCCAAATGCATATTGGATATTTCAGTTGAAAAACACATAAGCATCTAAAACTCAACATGTATATAATCCTCAATGCATAGTCTTTCCTATCAAATCTCCTTTGTTCTCCTAACTCCCCAAGCCCATTTAGTTGCCAGGATCTACCAGTGTTACCTTCTAAATGAGTGACATATTTCTTCTATTTCCTTTAAGTTGCTACATTATCTCATGATGTATTCACTGAATCCAAGCTTTTCACATGACCTGCAAAGCTTTCTATCATCTGTCTCTTGCCCATATCCAATTTCATCTTTTGCATTCTAATGTATGCTCCTGCAATTAACAATTGCATTTCACTTTGCTGGAGCTGCATGCCATCCCTAAGCTTTGTCTTTCTTCATGCCCTTCACTCTGCTGCATTCAGTCATCTCCCCTCCACTTAGATAGTTACCTTGTCTCCTTTCTTTACATTTCTTCTGTGTTTGTGTTTATCCATTTGATTATCTGTCTGGCCCAATATAACAGGAACAAAACTGTATCTCATCTGTCTTGGTATTATCAGCATCCACCATGACTCGTGAGACATATTAAAGACAATTTTTTTTGTTAAATAAATATGAGATGGGTAAATATGTGAATATGCAAAACTTAATTGTTTCAATAATTATGCATAATTTAAATTTTGATCTTCATTCTTCCTGATGGGGTAAATCAATTCCAGGTAAACTGAATCAACTCAAATTAAAGTTTAAACCATTAAGCATTTTCTGTTCTTTCTCTTTCACCCTGAAGATGTGAGGACTTACATAGATTTATGGACACACAGCATTGAGATGGCAGGTGGTGCCCATTTGGTCCCTGGTCAATACTACCAATTTATAATAGCAGTCATTGATATGTACATTATTTTGTCTGGTCCCTCAGGTATGACTGGGTTCCCATGTGGAAACTCATTGACCTGTCCATGTATCCACATATCCACAAGATTTTTATCTTTGACTTAACCTTAATACACTTGTATGACTGCCAGACTACTTGGTGAATCTTTAAAGACAAAGAAAACTTTAGATGATCTCTCATGGAAATCTGGGATAGTGAGAGGCTGCTCTAGACCCTCTCTGGCTAGATACTATGCCATGATTTTTTATCTACTGTTTCCTATTAGGGAAATGAGCATAATACTTGTTTGCCTGGAATGGATCCTTCCTAAGAACTATGTACATAGAACCCCTTCTCAAAGACCCAAATCAGCATCTCCTCCATATCTGTCTGACACTCAAACAATGGCTTTCAGATATAAAAACCAAGAATACATCACTTTTCTTCTCTGCTATACGCTAATGATTTCTCCCTTAGGCAACAAATTTCTCTTGTCTAGTGGTACAAATAGGAGGTTTGTAACCAAGCAAAAAAGGAACGTGGGAATTGAGGGAGGTAGGAGAATAATACTCAGTAATATCAGTACAATAGAAGTAGGAAAATACCAACTTTTAGTTAATTTCACACCACCAAAAAATTAAATAAGTGTAATTATTTTGCCCACATTGGACACAATTACTTGCAATGGTTTCTGCTATGAACTTTTAGTTTTCTGGTACTCATATTACTGTATGTTGTTTTTATATCCTTTGAATCTTCAACCACAGGAACTGTTCATATTTATCTATGACAGTAGATTTTACCTGCTGGTGTAGGACAATTTCCTATTTTGATTCTTCAGTCACACACAGCCTTAAACTAGGAGATCTTACACTTGCTTTATGAGAGCTCAATTAGCAAGGTATTTCAAAGGACTAAAGACAACTAATGTATACTTTGTTCTTTAATTTAACTACTTTTCTGTATTCTCTTTTTTATTTTGGGTGTGTGTGTGTAATTTCTATCTGTAAAATGTGGTCTTATATTTTCATGTACCTTAACCTCTAGATACTAGTAAATAAAATTCAGTAATTAACTAGGATCATTAAAAAACTACTAGTTCAAATAAACACCTTTACATCTATTTCATAAAATTGAGATTTTACTATATATGCAAGTTGGTATATTGCTCTCTTTGAAAAAAATCACATTATATTGTTAACATTTTATAAACAGTCTGCAATGGTCTTAAAATATTTTTTGAAAACACAATCTGTAAGGAAGGTTGTATAAAATTATGTGCTGTGAGATAAAGTATAACATCCCATCCATTATTGTTGAACATTTAGGATTTTATGGGCATTAGATAATTATAAATGATTCTGTGATTACCATTTCTTTACATACATCACTGTCTAAGGTTTATTTTGTTTTGTTTTGATTTTGTTGTTTAGTTAGATTTCAACGTGTATTTATGAATCAAACAGAATAACAATTTTGAAATTCTTAAAACATATTACTTGCAATAAATGGTATATTCTTTAAAAATATTTTCTCTGTTACATTTAAATTAGATTGAACATATTTATATCAAGGTAGAGAAAACATAATAAAGAGAATAAAAGACTGAATTGTAATAGATTTCTGACTTTCTCCTTGATTACTCAGGAGGTCCTTGGGCCAAAAGAGATAATCTATGTTAAACCTGTTCAGTAAAAAATGTTATGTGAAGAATCAACACCAAGGGGAAAAAGCAGACTATGAAACTTATTCTGAGTATGGAAAATATTCTATTAGTTATTATTAATGCTTAATATATACAAATGAAGACTTTTTAAGAGACCATATGTTGATATTAGAGAAAACCATGTTTTAATTATGAACTATTTGACTACATTTTATTCATTTCCTGTTTTTATTTCCAAAAGACACTGGCATATTATCTTAGTGAAATAAAATCTTTGATTTTTTTCCATAATACAGAGTATACATAAACACTACATATGATGTTTGTTAATTCTATAAAAGGACTCTTCCAGGATTTGAAGAATTTCAGGGTATTTTCCAAGCAAAGTTAATGTGACACAGCACCACCTGGTGTTAACAGTGCGGAAAAGCAGACACTCAGTCCAGAGGCCAAGTAAGCATAGGACTATAGTGGTACATGTATTTAATCCATCGACTTTATTCATATTCATATTTGTATTTATGTAAATATTCTACCTAAACAGAAAGGTGAGTAAAATAGGAAAACATGAGTTCTTATGTTTTTAAAATCTAGCTATACACCATTTTTTAACAAGTCAGGGAATTCAGTTAGATCATCCAATCCACAAATCATCAGATCACTTTTAAAGAATCTAAAAAAATATTTGTATTAAAACCTCCTACCTCCTAAAACTTACAAACTCATAGCAGATTCAGTGTAGCCAAGGTATTTATTTATATGCACACCAAGAGAGGCATTTGCAATCCGTGAAGTTGCGGTGCTAGAAATCTTAAAAATGTTTGGCTACTTTAGATTCTTATTTCAATTCAGAACAATTTTCCATTTTGACAAGCTGTCATGGTCACTCCTTTCCTGAGTATTATGGAGACTAAGAGAGGGAATACAGCTGAGCTTCAGTAAAGGGTGTGTATTCCTCACTGAGCAGTTGGGGAACAGTGGGAGGAGAATTGAGATATGTGTGTGAAAGGGGTCCAGTTCATTTTCTAGCAGCCAAGTTATAGTCCTCTTTGAGAGGGAAATATAGGGACCTGGTACTCACTGGGTACTCAGATGTTGTACTGATTTGGGTGATGCATATATTTGGCACCTTCCTGCCTTTCGGTTCTCATTACCAGGGACATTGGGCCGGCATTATAAATATCAGTTGCTTTTCTCCATAAACTAGGAATAGCTCAGGCTGGTAAACACCAAGAATTATCTTTTCCTACTACTGGAATTACAAAACAGTGAAATTTGTGAAGATAAAAATGGTTCTTCTTCTGCATGGCCCTTGTTCTTTTAATAGTATGGGGTGTGATTGTATACAATAATCAAATCTTTATCACTAGTTTGGCCTGGCATTAACAAAGCCCTCAGTTTTTCACTACATGTGCATGTATATGTGAATGTTTATAGTGATCAAAGGTGTATTATTTGGAGCAAGAGATCCTGAATTCAAATCACAGGTCCACCACTTGCCGGTTATATGCACTTGATGTGATTTAACTTCTTTGTTTCTCACGTCCTCAAAGGCATTACAGGGTATAATAGGATCTATTTCATGGGATTCTTGTAAAGAATAAAAAAGTTAATATTTATAAAGTATTTGGTAGTCCTGAGGCATGGATAGGTCTCAAAAATATGTTTTAGAATACAGTATTACCACCTTATTTGGGGGGGGGGGTGATATGTTCCAAAAACCCCATTGGATACATGAAGCAACAGATAGTACCAAACCCTATATATACTAAGCTTTTTCCTGTACATACAAACCTGTGATAAAGCTTAATTTATAAATTTGGCACAGTAAGAGATTATCAACCATAATAAAAAGAAATAATTATAACACTATACTGTAATAAAAGTTATGTCAATGTGGTGTCTCTCTCTCAAAATATCTCACTGCACTGTATTCATCCTTTTCCTGGTGTTTTCACACTGCTCAGAGTATTGCACAGTTTAAAATTTGTGAATTGTTTATTACTGTATCCTTTCCATTTAATATCTTCAGACAGAGGTTGACAGTGGGTAACTGAAACTGCAGAAAGTGAAAGCACAGATCTGGGGGAGAGGGGACTACTTTATATACCATTTCAATAGAGGAGAAAGTAGAACAGCTGTGTATTTCATTGGGTGCTATAGGATTGGTGTGGGAAGAGTTAGACTCTTTTCTGAATCTCATTTTAACTTAGGACAGAATGAGGATAAGCCTTCTTATTTTTTCAAAGTTACCAGACATCTTTGGTGACAGTTCTCAAGCTGGATATTTACCCCCCTAAAAAAATCATTAAGAAAAAGAAATAATCTCTTATGAAAATTTTATTTCTAAATATCTCAAACATAATCCTTTAAACAAGTATGCATTATGATATTAAGCATCCATTTTTTTTGTTATATCTGAGTGATTTTTTAAAGCAATACTGATCATCAACATTGTAGGTTGACTTTTATTAGAATCCCTTCATTGTCAAGAAATATCTTAAAATTTTATTTTAATAAACTCCATAAAATATATATCTAGTATATGCTAAAAGACAGTAACATTACTTATCCAAATTAATTTTGGATATTTCCTACTTTTGGATAATTCACTTTCTTTAAACTAACAGATACTATAATTTTTCTACAAAATGTGTTCAATTTTTTGTAGAATTAGGTTATAAGACCATTGATTTCAGCATAGTTAAACAATTAATTCTCTGTGAGAGATATTTCCCAGCTCATCAGATTATATTTGTGATTTTTAGCAATTATAGTAACAGCTGCCAAAATAGAGGCTTATTGCAGAGATCAAACAGATGGTGTAAAGAAACAATGTATGTCACATTGCCTATCATAGGGGACAGTGGGCACTGAGGCAAATAGAAAACGTATGCTGCATCTAAAGTGCACACACTCTCACACACATGTACATTATATATAACATACACATATGTGTATACTTAAAATTGGAGAGTTCTATACTGTCTTATGGTTGTCATGTGCAGAGCGGAATCAACACTCCGCCCACCCAAAATTTAAAATTAATTTGATTGTGGATACTAATGACATCATACACTTCCCAATGAGGAAAGAAAGAAAATGTATTATTCAGGTTTGATGGGACTTTCCAGGAGGAGCAGGGGAGCCACCAGCTGGTTCTATGAGCAAGAGCAAAGTGGGGTGAGTGGCTTGGGCTTTTACTGTGCTTAGCAGGTAGAGTTGGGGCAGAGACTCAAACACACAACCTGGGATCTGTATGGTTTGAAATTTCTGCTAGCACCAAGGAATGAGGAGCAGTCCATATGTGGGACAAGGGGAGAGGGGAGGACTGGGACTGAAAGGTATCAATGGTCAAACATCAAAAACGGAGTCTTCCTCTTTATTAAATATACTTTCTCTAAAGTAACAAAAAAAGGGGGGGGCAAAATAAAGTCACATACGGATGTTGTCATAAAAAAAGGATAGTCCACTACTCTACCAGAATTTTTGTCCTAAAACTTTTATATACCTATGCAGCACGATCACAGGAAATTTAATTGTACATTTCCCAAACAAAGCAAGATGAATGCATTCTTGTGAGAACTGAAGAAAAGGAAAATGATCTAAAAAGTGTTTTCCAAGGCTGTGAGGAAAGAAGAAACTGCACAGCAGTAGAAAATGTATGTCTGTACATCTCTGTATCCTATAAGAAGGACAGTGCAGTTGAAAGATTAAACCTGTAAAAAAGGAAATATCAAAATTCACCAGGAAGAGACAAATGTGTATACTAATGCTACATTTTGAGAACAGTAGTTTTTTTTTTTTTTTACCGTTGTACACTATCCTGCTATATATGGAACATATACTGTATGAAGCACAACCTGCCTTGAATCTTATGAAAGAATAAAAAAAAATACACACACAGTATATATATGAGGGTCTTCAAAAAGTTCATAGAAAATGCATATTATCAAAAAACTATGCTCAGATTGCAAAACTTTTTTGCACCAAAATAAACTCATACTAACTCATTATAACATGTCTGAACGGGATCTAGTTTGAGGCACTAAGAAGGATAGTATGCCAGTTTGAAAGCAGCTCCTATCAGAGCAACATGAATTGTGCTGAAATTGAAGCAAGAAAAAAACCATCAAATTTCTGGTGAAGCTTGAGTGGAAGAATGGTGAAATCATTGATGTTCTACAATAAATTTTGGGACAATGTCCTAAAGAAATCAGTGGTTCGATGATGTAGAAGATGAAGCCAACCACATCATTTGCAAAGAAAAAGTTAACCTTGTTCATGCCATAACTGAAGAGGATGGCTGATTAACAACAGAAACAGTAGCCAATACCATAGACGTCTCAACTGGTACAACTTACACAATCGTCACTAAAAAAATTACTGTTGAACAAGCTTTCTACTTCATGGATGCCAAAACTGTTGTGCCCAAATCAGCTGCTGCCAAGAGCAGAGCTTTCAATGTAAATTTTAAACAAATAGAATCGAGATCCTGATGCATTTATTTGAAGAACTGTAACAGGAGATAAAACGTTACTTTAGCAGTATGATCCCAAAGACAAAGCACAGTCAAAGCCGTGGCTACCAAGAGGTGGAAGTGGTCCAGTCAAAGCAACAGCAGACTGGTCAAGAGCAAAGGTCATGGCAACAGGTTTTGGGGATACTCAAGGCATTTTGCTTGTTGTCTCTGTGGAAGGCCAAAGAGCAATAATATCTATTTATGAGAATGTTTGTAGAAAGCAACCAAAGCTTCAAGCAGAAAAATGCCTGTGAAAGCTTTACCAGAGTCTTTCTCCAACACACAGTTCTCCTGGTAATTCCACTCATCAAGCAAGGGCAATTGTGTGAGAGTTTGAGTAGGATATCATTAGGCATCTACCTTAGAGTCATGATTTAACTCCCTCTGCCTTCTTTTAGTTCCTAATCTTAAACAATCTTTAAAGAGTATCCCATCTTTCTTCAGTTAATGATGTAAAAAATCCTGCACTGACATGGTTGAATTCCCAGGACCCTCAGTTCTTTAGGGATGGACTGAATGGCTGGTGTCACCATTACAAAAGTGTCTTGAACTCGATGGAGGTTATGTTGAGAAATAAAGTTTGTATTTTTTATTTTTATCTTTTAATGCAATTTTTAATTTATTGAAACATAATTGATTTTACACATCTGTGGGGTACAGCATTAACTATCAATGTGTGCAATATGTGATGTTCAAATCAGGATAATTAGTATACTCAACATTATACAATGTAATCATTTTTTGTGGCCCTTTACCAATCTCTCACGAACTTTTTGAAGTTCCCTTGTGTACATATAATTTCAAAATATCAGTGAATGAAAGGAAATACAGAATTAAAATTTAAATATTTATTATAAGGTTTGACTTTATTAGAACAGTCCCCAAATTTTAATTTTTATATATGACCTCCCACAATATTTTTATTTTTTTATCAGCAATCTTACATTATTATTTTCAATATCTTCAGTGTCATCATTCACATATTAATAAGAATATTTTACACATTTGTCCATGGAATTTTAGTGCTTTAGATGTTAATTCATGTTCCTCAAAAGGGGATTTCTTATTTTCATTTGTTAGGTATCAGCTGGATTTAATAAAGTATTGATAGACTTTTCTGAGACTATGACAGGCTAATTTCACTAAAAATTTCTAACAGGTAAAAACAGAATTCAGTATTTTGCAAATTTATTATTGGTAATGTAATTAAAAATTTCCAGTATCTAGTTGGTTTTTTTTTTAATTTTTAAAGAAGGGAAGTGAGTTAGGAAGTTTTGATTTTATTTACCTGCCATTGTGGAGAAAATGTAATATAAATTGTTTGATCTGAATGTTAATTGGAGTTTTATGTCCACATAACTATGTTCACATTATTCCAGTTCCAAATGCTATAAAAATAATCTTCAAGGCATGTCATAGAAAATATATTTATCCTTGTTTCCTTAAAAATTCAAAAAAAACCCCAAAACTTAAAATGGATTTCTAATGTCATGAATCATAAAATATTGAGTTTGTGGTAGTAAAAACCACAGGAGTTATTTCCTCAGTATCAGTACAATCTTCATGACTGGTTACTGAGATACGGAATCAGCACTATTTCACTGTATTATCAGAATGATATTGCCAGTCAATAACCTCACGAGCAATTTTACTCTATCAGCACTACCATACCTGTTTATTAACAATGATGCAGTGCTTGTCAGTAACTTTGCTCTGGAGAGTCAGTGGCAAAGTCTTAGCACCTATTTTTAGAGTTCCATTCTTTTCTGGGCTTATTTTACCTTTTCTGTTCCCTGAAAGGTTTTGAGATTGCCTATAGTATATTTCAATAGGCAGCACACCTCTTGTTCCCCTCTCCTCTCAACTAATCTCAGAGGTCCCATGAGTAACTGGATTTGATAAGAAACTCATAGTCTGGCATCTTCTGGGCTTCAGATGAAACATTCATTCTAAGGAAATACACTCATTCATCAGTTACCACATTGAGATCACAGTATCCTACACGCCTCATTTTTTGTGAGGGTATTCTGAATGCCGTTATCCCTTTTACTGAGTCACGTTCCTTCCCTGGAACTACTAAGTCAATAGTTAAATACATTGGTGAAATGCTCTATGCTCAGTTAAATTGATGCTTCCTTTTGTGTGTAGTTAAGGGTTCAATAATCATGAACATTATCCCAACATGTAACCATAGCACCAGATCCACTGTGATGGTGGGGGAATAGTTATATAATCCATAAATGAATAGTCTTATTTTTAAGTGCACACACACACAAAAACATAGAATGTGTAGGCAATCTTTCATTTTTGGTGTGAGGGTTATATTCCATACCAAATAGTGCACATGGTTGATGAAGGTTTAGGAGATGCTGTCCACTCTTTTTAAGTCACCCATCTGCCCCAAGTTTACAGCTGCTGTGGAGAGGGACTCTCAATATTGTTACTTAGGGTATATGGTGCACATTGTAGTTGTCTTCCCATGATCCATTACAGCCCTCCATATTGTGGAATGTAGTTTGGTAGCGATGAGCTTTGAGTGGTTGACGCTAATAGGAAGAATCCCATTCTCTTTGCAATGGATGTTCATTCGTAGTTGCCCAAGGCAAGCCACGTTTATGATTTGATATGATGGTTATGAGAAGTGTCTCTCTCCTCCTGGATATGAACAGATAATCATAAAATAGCTATAATTTATAAGCATTTTTCCACGCTCTGGACATCAAGTATTCTAAGCATATTGTATGACTTAGTGTATTTAATTTTCACAGTAATTCCATGAGATAGATTTTATGCTTATTCAAATGATCCTTATGAGTGAACTGAAATATACAGAGTTAAATAAATTCTTAAGGTCACATGTCTAATCAATGGTTGAGCTGGATTGTGAACCCAGGCAGTCTGCAGCTAGGACATGATTATGACCAACATAATGTCATTTATTTTGCAACCACGAAGGTGGTGATCTTACTCAGACAAAACGCAAGTTGAGAAAATCGAAGATAAATGGAAGCTGAGCCAAAACTGAACAGTGCCTAAAGTCCACTTCAGCTTTCAAATTTTCAATTTCAAAAGCCAATAAACCTTTATAACCTAAGTCAGTTTGGGTTAGATAATTCTGTTACTTGCAGCTGAAATCATCCTACCCAATACATCAATTAGTGCCAGGAAGATATAATTACAAAGAAAGGATCTTAATACGCTAACTTGGTTGAGTTGAAAAGGGAGACAGGAGGGTTCTGAGCACCTCTTTATTTCTGGGTGGGCATCTGGTAATTGTTGTTAGATAATAACAATTCGTGCCTTTCATCCAGTTATAACAATGGCAAACAAACAAACAAAAACAACCAAGGTTTTGAGTGTACTAGAAAAAAAAAAAAGACAATTAGACAATTAGGATAATGGCAGTCCCCCTGCCTCAGTGATTGTTTTGGTAGCACATCTCTAATAGATGTGAGTCACCAAGTGCATGGTTTTCCTCTTGCCCTGATGACTGATTCAAAGATAGAGCAATTAAAGGGAAACAAGGAGTTTTGTTTGATATTATACAAGTGGCTGTCTCTCCCTCTCCTGCATGTCAAGGAAGAGCTATGATGCTAGCAGTCATTTTTTTTTCTTGTGGGGAAAGACACCTGCAGATGAAGCTGCACTTGGAGAAGCACAGACCAAAAACACCAAAAAGAAACAGAGGAGGCTGCATTTAACTCCCTACTTCAGACATTTTTGGTTACATGAGCCAATCCCCTTGACTATGATTATCTATGACACTTTCAGATGGGTTTTGTGTTACCACCCAAAGCATGCTACCTGATACAGTGTGCCCTGAACTCTAGCTTTATAGGAAATGTTTCCCTCGGGCAATCTCTTTCTTCATTTCTTCACCTGCATTAATTTAGACCCCTCTCCTTCCCCTTCTGATTCCCAATTATTTATAAACTCAGCCTCCTATGCAAGTTGTCATGGTGATGAGGAATAAAACTGTACATCTTGAAGATGGAAAAAGGGCCAAAGAAGCACTGACCATGATATCCCATCATATTATCCAAAAGAAAAGGTTTCATTCTGAGTTTATGACTGTGAAAAAAATCACTCCAAACTTCAATAGATTAAACCAGCAGCCATTTATTATTTCTCATATTATTGTGTGGTAACTGGATGATGTTTACCTTCCACATCATAATGCTGGATGTCTGGGTCACTCATACAGCCACATTCAACTGGAAGCTTGCCTCAGTTCTCCTTCACTCAATCACGTTCTCCACATGGAGTTTTATCTTCCAGGACCTCTGCAAGTAGTTTTGTCTCTCCCGCAGGAGAGCCTAGATTACCTACAGCATGTAACTGGTCCCCTGAAGGAATGTTTTAAGAGGGCAAACCCCAATATGCAATGCTTATAAAGCCTCTGCTTGCATCGTGCTTGCCTATACCTATTGGCCAAAGCAAATTACATGGCCACACCCAGAGTGAATACATAAGGAACTGCAGAATGGCACGATGGCTTGGGTGTGTAGTTCACTGGGGGTTACCATTGCAACAATCTATCACAGATAATGAGACCTTTATGCATTGTCAGTATTAATCTCCTGTTAAAATCTCCTGAAGTTTCCTATCTAAAGCCAATCACTTTCTTTGACTTTGGTTGCATCACTAAAATCTTCCATCAGTTATTGAGCCACAGAATAGTCAGTAGTTTTCATGACTCAGAAAGAGTGTAGGTGAGGGAACAAAGATGAAAACTCATTTTATCTGATCCCCTTTTAATTGATCTGGTTTAAGTACATTTCTGTTTCTTGCAACCAAATATCCATGAACAAAACTTATCTTTTAATGGAAATGAACATATTATCTAGTATTTGGAGTTACATTAATTGGAATGGCTTACTAGTCTTGCTATTTAAAAACTTATTATTAAGCATGCTGTATATCAAGCGAATGCTAGATGATTTCCCCTGAGCTAAATCATCAACTCGTGACATACATGCTTTTTGTTTTTTTTCCTTTAACACTTAAAAAAAATTGGGACTTGGCAAGTTTAATAACTCATCAGTGTCACAAAATACAATGTAGAAGAGCTAATATTTAAGGAAGACTGGAAAAGTAGTTTTCTAAAATTGAATTAGGTAGAAAAATAATTCAACGGACATTTCTGGCTAAAATTCATCCATTACTAAAACCTCACCCGACACCCGCTCAAAATCCACTGGTCCCTGGATCTAAGGTGATCAGGCTTTGACCTCTGCAATCTCACTGATACCCTGTGTTGGCTGAGATCCGGCTGGTTGCACAGGTGTGTCCTTTCTCTCTAATTGTGACATCCATGTCCTCTGAAAACTGCACTAGTCTAAGAATGCTGAATTCATGGAGGAAACTGTTTTTTATTCTTCTTTGTCAGGATCCGCTGGAATGTTTTCATTTACCTTTTGATTCTGTTTTTGATGTAATTCTTAGACATGCCATACCCTTTGTCATCTTTGGAAAAATGAAGATTGTGACTCTGATTAATGACTTTGGTCACTGTCAGGTTGAGTAGATCAAGGCATATTTTGCTTCGTATCTGTGTTAAGCATCTCTAAAATTAACTATCAAGCAACAAAGCAGTTTAGGAATTGGGGCCATATGTACAGGATATTATTGGAAACACACTGAGGTCAAAGTGTAAGATAAGAAAAGTGGTAGAAAACAGGAAGTAAAGTCAAGATATATGAAATATGAACTATGTTGCCAATCCTAGTTCTGAATTGCAAAGCACCATAGTCAAGATTGTCATCTGAAGTCAAGGACAGGAGATATGAGGAGTAGGCAAGCTGAGGAGGCAAAGGATATATAATATCACGTTAAAAGACTAGGGTTAGATCACCAGCAGGAATGAGTGTATCTGATACCCTTTCAGGTCTAGTGTGCTTTATTTTTAGCTCTATTCACTATCTTTATTTCCCACAGGGTCAAAAAATTTCCCAGATCAATTAAAGGTAAAATATGTCTTTAATAATTTGGATAATGACATTTAAATGTTTAGTTCCTCACCAAAATTTTTATCGCTTTCTGCTTTCCTTGTGGAGAAATAACTGATCCATTTGACTTTGATGACAAACGTATGATACTTTTCTATGATGACCAGATTAATCTCAACATATACAAGGGGTCTTCAAAAAGTTCATGGAAAGATTTGTATTCGCTTTCTATATTTCCATGGACTTTTTGAACTACTCTTGTACTTAAAAATCTATAATATTTTGTTTTTAAACATGTCATAGTGCAGAAGGGGAACAAGTAAAATTGGTTTCTAACTAGCACAAATGAGCTAGAATAAAATCTTTTATTCTATTTTATTTTATCACAAGAATGATCTTATGAATGTACTTACATTTTCCTCTTTAACATAATTTTAGCTAAATGATATGTTAAGGCCATTTATATAAATATTTCTAACCTTAAGTAAGCTCTTTATTCAGGATTGAAATATCCATAAGTATTACCAAACAAATATGACTCATCTTTATTCGTAATCCAATATTGTTTGTTTTAGGGGACTTTTCCAAACAGAAGTATCTCTCCTATGTAGTTAGATTAATCAGGATGTTATTTTGTATTGCCTAGAGCAGTGTGTTTAGTAATTGGATAATTTGTCTTCCCCATCACAATAATAGTGGATGGAGTCAGTATACTTGCCATGAAGAAGTTTGTTTCTGCCTGAGCTCAGGGAAAATTTGACTACTTCTATCAGATTAACATCCATTTGAACATAAATTATTCTTGTAATTGTCAACAGAACCAAAAGCCTGTTAAGCCTTCCTGGGGGAATATTATTGCAGTTGGAAGAAATAGGATTGTGGGGGTGGGGGGGGGGCAGAGAAGACATCAGAGAGGCATGATGAGGGAGGAAATCTCTGAGATGGCTTCCTTTCCTGCATGCCCAGGAGGATGCATAGTGAGCATCACTCTGCTTATAAATCGGGATACAGAACTAAATCACTACGATTCTATTGGCATATGGCTTAATACTGCAGAATGGCATTGTAAAATGAAGGTCCAGATTAATGTGCCATGCAGGGCTATTGTGAGTGGAAAAGAAAATACCAGGACAGTTTGCACTGCTTTGGTAATGTAGACTATTTGCAACTCAAGAAAGTTCTATGTCTAAAGTTAACAGTTCAGTAAGTGAGGCTTTCTGCCCTGATTGTTATTGGACATAACTAACTGCGGCTTCCTCGCAGGAAAGGTCATTTTTTTTTGCACACATTTCCAAATAAATGTTTTGTCTCATATGCAAAACACACACACACACACACACACACACACACACACACACACACACACACACACTGGTAAATACAGTAGTACCCCTTTATCCATGGTTTTGCTTTCTGGTTTCAGTTACCTACAGTCAACTGTGGTCTGAAAATATTAAATGGAAAATTTCCAGAAAAAACAATTCATAAGTTTTAAATTGCAGGCCATTCTGAATAGTGTGATGAAATCTCACACTTTCCCACCCATGACATAAATCACCCCATTGTACAACATGCTCACACTGTACTTACCACCTGCCAATAGTCAATGACATTATCCACTCTTGACATCAACCATGAAACATCACCAGAGCTTGATGATCGTGGATGACTTGAAGCAGGTGATCCTTCTTCTGACCTACTATCAGAAGGTCAAAGTAGCCTAATACTACGTCACAATGTCTACGTCATTTACTTCACTTTATCTCATCACATAGGCATTTTATCATCTCGTATCATCACAAGAAGGAGCAGTGGAAATACAATAATATATTTTGACAGAGAGAGAGATAGACCATATTCACATAACTTTTATTAAAGTATATTGCTGTAATTGTTCTATTTTATTATTAGTTATTATTGTTAATCTCTTACTGTGCCTAATTTATAAATTAGAGTTTATAATAGGTATTATGTAAAGGAACAAAGTATATATAGGATTTGGTACTATCTGTGATTCGGGGCTTCACTGGGAATCTTGGAATGTATCCCCTGAGAATAAAGGTAGACTAGTGTGTATATCTATGCATATACATGATGTATTTTAATTCCTTTTTACTAATCATAAACAATTATAATATTTTATCATAGTCCTTTTCATACTTTGCACATTAAAGAAAAAACTTCAGAGTTCTCAGATTTAGGAGTGTCAGAGGCACAACTTCTCAGACTATGTGCTCTTGTCTTTAAAAATTCTAATGCTTTTCCATACTGCTTCAGGCTCTTTTACCATCTCACTGGTTCCCTCATTTTGCTACCTGCGAAATAACTTCAGAGAAAAAGAAAATAAAAGCATCTTTTGCTTCATTTTTTCCGCTTTTTTTTTGGCCCTCAGTTTTACCACCTTCTGTTCTCATTACAGAAGTAAAAAAATGGACACACAATAAAGCATATTTTCTTCATATGAAGCACATAGTCTCGTAAGACTCATTCCCCAATCAGAAGTGTTCCTGCCAATTTCTAATTTAGGATGATCAATGAAGTACTTCTTTGTCACTAGTAATCCTTTCTTTATTGCCTTTTGTATTGATAGCTATTAATAATTAGAAAAGTAAAGATTACTTTTCCATTGTGGTCATTTCTATTAGAATTTTCAGATGTAGCACTTTGCAGGATGCTTCTATTTCTATGGTCTTGTCCTTACAAAGAGATGGCACATACTCATCATAAAAAAAGAGAACTGATCATCTTAAACATTTTCTTTTTTAGACTTCCCAATTTCATATTCATGACTATTTAACTAACTTAAACATAAAATGTGACTATAATTAAATATACTTAAAATGGTTTCATGAGCAGCTTTTACAATGTCTACCCCATGTCTGCACTGGAACTTCTTTGAAGCATATTTTCAGACCTTATTACTGTGAGTTTCTTTTCCTGGGGATTTCCATTAACTAATGATTCTTTTCCACTCAGCAAAGGAAAGGCACTACTGGACTTTAGATCAGTGGATCATTCTATTATTTAGTATGCACAAAATACTCTTTTTAGTTTAGTCTAAAATTAGATAATTTCATTTTTTAGTATTACGACTTTTTTTAATTTTAACATTTAACTGGTACATACTTTCAGGGTACAATGTGTTGTGTCAATCCATGCCCACACTGCACAATAATTCACTTAGGGTGGATAGCATAGTTTTGTACTCTTTGACTCACCACTTTTCTTCGAAAGTAGAATCAGTAGTCCTCTCACATTAATAGCAACTGAAGTTTATCTACTGATTAACATGTGTTAGCATGTTAATAAGTATGTTTTTCTCTTTCTAACTTTGCAGTTTAAACTCATTACTGATCAAATTCTTGCTCAAACAGAGCACTTTTTTTTTTCTTTTTTAAAATAGAAGAACTATGTGAGTTGTAATTATTATCCAGCTTTCTATAGTTGGGTTACTGTGTTTCAACCTGTGTTTCTGTAAATTATTAAGCATTATCTTGATTTTTTTGTAAGCTATGCATGTGATTACCATAACCCCAGATTTCCAATTATCTTTCTAACTATTCCTTTCTTCAATGAAATATTAAATACAAAACACTCACTGTACAGGATAAAGAGATATTCAGGTACATTGCTTAAATAAAGAATCTTACTGGTAACAGCTCTTGATGGCCTATTATACAACAGGCACTGTGTTAGTCACTTTACAGGTATAACCTTTAATCTTTATATGAATCGTACAAGTTTGACATTAACTTCATTTTACAGTTGCAGAATCTAATGAGTATGGAGGTTTTATAACTTGCTACATACACACAGTAATTGAGAGTTAGAGATGGACTTTGGACTCATTTTATAGTTGACCACAAACTCAAGGGCACCTTTTAGTCCTAAGATAGAGAATTCTATGAGTAAGTCCAGAACACACACACACACACACACACACACACACACACACACACACACACACACAATGCGAAGCTACAAACAACAGCAACGACAAAAGCAGCATCATAAGAGAAGTTTAAGCAGAATGCTATGGGGATACAAAGGAAAAGGAGTTTTCTTCTGATTGGAGGGATACAGAAAGGTGTGTTGGAAAACACAGTTTTTAAGACGTGCCTTTGAAAAGTGACGGTGGTGATCAGGGAAGGATAGGAGGACAGTTCAAGAGTAGAGTAAATTATGATTTAAAATTAAAAGGAAGAAAATGTTCATGACTAGAGTACAATCTTATTTTTAAAGCATGATACCAATAATCTTAGTATCGGTTTACCTTTGATAAAATTGTTTAAACAAAATATCATAATTTTGTTTACTGGTGTAAATATATTGTTATATACATTACATTAAACGTAAAATATTTATTTGGCTCCACAATATTTTCCCTTTGGAAATGTAGCTCTCTCGAAAAACATCCTCTTATCTTCTCTTAGTTTCCTTCAAGGCCTCAAGTACTCCTTCAACTTATATTAGTTGCTATTGTTCTTAGTCATTGTTATATAGGACACAATTTGGGAAAGAAAAAAAATACAGAAAGGAACTAAAATTATCGATTTCCTAATTCATGTGGAAAGATCTTCACAACTGATTTTTTTATTTAATTCTCAAAATTATTCTGAAGGATAAACGTTATTAAGATAATTTTATGGTCTGAGGGTAAGTGACAAAGGACAGTTGGGAAGTGGTGAAACTAGAACGTGAAACCAAGTATATCTGACTTTTTCTACTGCTCCCCAAGGCTGAATGTAAGAGAGTTTTAGGGAACATCCGGTTATTAATGGTACCCAACTTGATTATTAAAAAGAATAAGGAGCAAAAAAGGTGATTGTTAGAAGTGAAGTTTCAAGAAGTGAGGTGGAACTAAAGAAAGTTGAGGTAGTAAATATAAAAATCTGGTAAGTTAGCAGTAAACGATAAAGATATCTTTGTGGGATCAACAGAATTTATGAAAAGTGTTCGCATTTTTTTCCTTTAGTGTTGAGAAATACTTAGTATTTTTGTAGGCAGTGGTGAAGAAGCCAGACAGATTGAATACGTGAACAAAACGGGTAAGGACTGATGTACTCCTGCGCCTTGTATTAGCTGATATTGTTCTACGAAAGTGGTGTAAGCAGTGACCACAATATTTAAGTGTTGTCTGGTATAAGAACTATAGTTATAGAAATTATTTGTGTGATGCAGCTGATGCTGCACTTCTGAAATCATCAACAGAGAGATGAATACAACTCAGGTGCATGGTGTGATAAAGGCAGCAGCACTGTAATTCTCAGAACCAAGAAGATCTACTGTAAATACAATTCTATGTCGGAAATATCATTAACCAGATAACTAGAGAATAAGGGAACAATAATACATTTGAAGATATCAGGTACAATAGTTACAATGTAAAGAAGCTATTTACTTTAATCAATACCATCTTAATATTCCATAAAATGTGAGAATGGATCTGAGAGTTGGGGGAGAGAGAAAAGTTAGGACACATTTTGTTTGAGGTAAGCTTTGTTGCTTTTTCTTTTCTTTTTTTTTTGGCAGCTGGCCAGTGCAGGGATTGAGGTAAGCTTTGGAAGTTGGAAAAGGAAGGATCGATCTAATGTGCTGGGCTGGAATGGCAATTGAGGTAAGTCAGAAAGAAACTTGACTGCAGGGTTTCCCATGGCGTTTTTGTTTCACTGTATTATAGGATTTATGTCACTGTACCTAAGTCTTTCATTTACTTCTCTGTCTCCCCCTAAAGACCATAAGTAAATTTCAGGGAGGTATATGGCACATATGTCCTTGTATTTGCAGTGCTCCTTAGAAAAAATGACATAAAATTAGCATTAAATGATTGCTTTATTGTGGACCTATAGGCAATTGGACGTAATAAGACAGAACAAGTGAAAGAGCTTGAAGAAATGGCAGAGGAACACAGGACCTTCTTCTGTAAACAGCAACCTGACTATTGTTGAATTAACAAATACCCTTAGTCTGCTGGAAGTGGGTCTCTGTTACAGTTGGGGCACTGGAAGATGGAGTAGTGTGTACGTGGGGTGCACACCATGGGGAAACCCTTTAGAACCTACTAGGATCTACAGAGCAAGTGACACCTCTGTGGCTTTTTAATACATTATATACACAAAATCATAGGTTAGCTGAACCTAAATATTTTAATAAGTGAAAATATTAATTATTTATTTCAAACTTTGATTTGGGGCAGGCCTATGCAGCCATATTCAATCCCCATGGCACGGCCTCCAAGTGAAACCCTGCCTCACCTTCCTTGCCTATCCGGGCCACAGATGGTTGGTCCTGACAAAGAAAGATACCTTAAACAATGACAGGTAATTGGCCAATTGGCTGACCAGTAACATATCATTCTTTTCTAACTTAGCCCTTCAGAACTCTCACAGTGACTCAGATTGTGTGTGTGGACACCATCCTGTCTCAAATAATGAATATATAACTTTAATGGCTTTTGAATAAATATATACTCTTATGGTCTGAATTGTGTCCCTTCAAAAAATATATTGATGTCCTAACCCTTGGTGACTGTGAGTGTGAACTTATGTAGACATAGGGTCTTTGCAGATGAACTGAATTGAGGTCATTAGGGTGGTTCCTAACCCAATATGGCTGATTTCCTTATAAGAAGAGAGAAACTTCATGTGGAGACGGAGACATAGAAGGGGAGAAGCCCAAGTGACCATTGAGGCAGAGACTGGAGTGCCACAGCTGAAAGCCAACAGTATGAAGAATTTCTTGCCACCATCAGAGTTAGGAGGAATAAAGGAAGGATTCTCCCTTACAGTTTTAGGGAGAACATGGTCCTGCCAACACTTTGATTTTGGACTTCTAGCCTCCAGAACTATGAGATGTTAATGTCTGTTTTGTTTTTTCTAAGCCACCTGGTGTGGTACTTTGTGACAGCAGCCCTAGGAAACTGATGCATGCACATCTCCAAATGGAAATATTTTCTACATTGATTATATGAATTCATAAAAGTTTGTTTCCATTCACCCTTCACTACCAAAACACTAGTCAAAAATTAGTCTCACTCTTCCCTCTTAGAATAGCCTTTTCAGTAAGTCAATTCACAATTCAAATAATCTTCTTATTTTTAAGTCCTCAGGGCAAAGAAAAGAATGATTAAATATTTTTGTACTGTTAGCTAACTATTGTATGGGTTTTATTCTATCTCCATGAGAACATTAGTTTCTCACTGATAACATAATCCTTTTAAATTACTTAATAACCTCATTAGGTATACTAGACAGAAAGACAGTTAACCCTATTAGAAAAACTTCCCCAGAGAAGAAATGCTACCTTTGTATCTCAACTCCCTCATACGCATGCAGCGAAACACCTTGAAATTTTGGCTCTCTTGTCTCTGATATGACTCTAATAATTTTTCAAATTGTGAACTTTTTGCTGTTTAAATATCTAAGCACAAAGCCTAGTCTACAAACACTCTTTACTAAAATGTTTCATAGTTATCAGTCTACCACCTCAGCCTACAACAGGTTTATTCACCTTGTCAAATATCACTTTCTCTAAATGACAGTCATGTGTATAAGAAAATAAATTGGTGTGATATAGATGAGTTACACAGATTTGTAAGTTGGATGTGTTGAATATGAGCCCACCTTCCTATTAAAACAATGCAGTAAAGATATATAAGAATTAAAGTAATCAATTTAATTCAACATTTAGCAAGCATCTCCTAAAAACTGCAAGCCATTATTATAGACGTAGCAATGTCACACTGAATAGCATCCCTACCCTTGAGAAGTTCACAGCTTAAAAATTAAGCCTGAGAATGTGAGTTCAGAATGGAATTGCAGCCTATGACCCAGGCCTCCTTGAACTGGCCTGCCCTGTGACTAGAACCGGTGAGTGGAGCATCGCTGTGGCCTGCAAAACAGACTCCAGTTCATTTCTGAATCTGCCTCTCAGTGATCACTGGCAAATTAAGTTATTTTAGGCTAGATGTCTTATCTTTGGCAAAAGCGAAATAATATGCTGCCTTGCAGGGTTTGGGTGAGGATTGGCAGGGAAAATTCGTAATATGAAAACATAGTAGCTAGTCAATAAGTGACACTGAAGGGAGAAGGAAAATCTCAAAAAATGAGTGAGTGTTGAAAGTGTCATCCAATATAGAAGGATTTAAATGATATTTGAGGGTAGGCACTAGGATATGCTAGAGAAATCCCACTCTGCTTTGTAGGTACTGGCAATGGTTATAAATCAAGCATTGTTCATTTTGTTGAAAATCTAGCAAGGTCAGTGATGGAGTTTGGATGCATTGTCCCCTCCAAAACTCATGTGGAAATTTGTTCTCCAATGTGGCAGTGTTGGAAACTAATTGAGTCATGGGGGCAGATCCTTCATGAATGGATTAATGCTCTCCCTGGGGAAGGCGAGGTACTGAGTGAGTTCTCGCTCTATTAGTTCCTGTGAGAGCTGATTGTTTAAAGGATCCTGGTACCTCCTCTCTCTCTCTCTCTCTTTCTCTCTCTCTCTCTCTCTCTCGCTTCCTCTCGCCATGTGATCTGCTTGTATCCTCCAGCTGCTGCCACTTTCCACCATGAGTAGAAGCAGCCTGAGGTCCATGCCAGATGCAGCTGTCCCAGAATTATAAGCCAAATAAACCTCTCTTCTTTATAAATTACCCAGTCTCAGGTAATTCTGTTATAGCAACACAAAACGGACTAAAACAGTCAGTAATGGGTGCCTCTTAACATAAAGTTACAAAAGAATGAAGCTCTTGAAAAAATATTAGCATTATGTACTAATTTGGCTTGTCTCTCACAGGGTTAACTCTATGATATTTTTTCCCAAAATATATTTCATAGAAAATAACATGTATCAATTTAAAAAGAATTGCCAAAGCTAAGTAAGTTTGGAAAGCACAGGATTAAACAAGGTAGATTTTAGTGCTGTAAGCCTTCTGAGAATCTTCAAACCAAGGAGGAAAGATAATGTTCACTGAAGACATATGACCTAAGTGTCCTTTTTTTCTTGTGGCAACCCACAGGTTTTCAGAGAGCATCCCAAAGTTCTTGTTAGTCCTTTCTTTCCTAGCATCTCTATCAAAGCTCCATGGAACTCACTTTGGGAAATGTTATTTATCAATATGAAACATTTATAGTTGCCCAGGGAACAGGTACATTTATGACTAAGATGATTCTAATCAAATCATTTTCAGGCATCAAAATATTTCCCCATACTATCTCGGTTTTATTTTATATGTTACACAGTTATTGTGTTTTTATAATTAGCATCACATTCTGATCTATTTGAATAATTATGATAAAAGTAATCCTGTTACTTAGTTTTCTTTTACTTGGCCCATGGCCAGCATTAATTCATAAATTCTAAGTGATATGCATTTTTTCCTCTGAAAATCATGGACATATTACAAAGTATTACAAAAACTAGCACAAAATAGAACTTGAAGATGTATGTACAAGCGATCTTCAAAAAGTTTGTGGAAAGATTTGTATTATCTTTTAATTCTATTTTTCACAAACTCTTTGAAGTATCCTTGTATATGTTTTAAACAAAATTTAAAATTATATCTGTAATAGAATTTACAAATGAGTAAATTTAATAAAAAATTTTTTGCAGAATTGTCCTCAAAGAATTTCACAGAGTTTTGCTGTATAATCCACAATTGAAATTATTTGAGTTAATCAACTGACATAACTAAAACATCAGTTTGTTCAATTTAATCAGGGCTAATTCCTGCTAAAATTGTGATGTAGACAAGGTTGTTATTTGGGCCCTTTTAGTAGCATCAGATTTTTAACACTTCTCCCGTGCCCTAGCATACTTAACTTTATGTTCCAAAAGGGGGTATAAAGCATGTTTTCCCAGTCACAATCACTCATACAGAATGATAGCCAATCACTAATCATAACCTATTTCTTTGACATCAGATTTCTGCATTCAAGAGCTTTCAGTTTCTTAAGAAAATTAGATATAGCACCTATGTCAAATTTTCTTGCATCATACAGTAAATGTGCAAGGATTTTTGGAAACATTGGGCTTTTTCAGGCTCTGATATCACATCATATAAGAAAACAGATTTCTCTCATAGTTTTGGTCTGACCCTGAGCTACATAGAGATTAATTTTTTAAAAAAATTATCCTTTATTAATGTAATATATACACATATATAATATTTAACATGTTATATTTATATATTCATAACCTGTACATAGATGAATAATATTTTAATTATCATAAATAAATAATAGCATTATAATTATAATGTAAATGTATTTAGGATGTTCCATTTCTTTTCTCACATTCTGGTATTGTGTTAGGTCCTTTTTTGATGACTGTATCAATCAACTTGAGTATAGGAAGATGTACTTCCCACAGGTAATTGTTATGTGGGCACACTACTGTTTTGTTATGACTTGGCTTTATTTTCAGCTTATTTTATTAGCAGAGCATGTAAACAGGACAATAATTTTGATACATCAGTAGGAACTTTTAAAAATATATATCCGTAAAAATATGTGCACATTCTAAAATACATATATTTTTAATATATATGTAAAAGATTGCAAGGATCTAATAATAAAATAATACTGTTGCTATCTAGTATTAGAAGGCTTCAGTTTCACGTAAAGTACTACCTTTGATGGTACAATAAAACTAACACTATTAAACTATTTTAAAACATGTTAATTCTTATTTTAAATCAATATTACATAAATATTGTTTAATCAAATAAGTAGATAAAAAAGCAAATTGTTTTTCTAAAGCACAGCTTACTATGTATAACTTCACTCACAAAGTAAATATGTCTATTGGGGATACATGGTCATTAGTATACTTTTTTATGTTTTCAAACAATCAGTATTTAATTTGTGGTTTGTCATGTCTTTGATAATGTATTTTAATGATTGGTAACTAGTTTCTTTTATGTTGAGTCTTTCACTTAAATAAGTCCTATGAGTCTTTTCAGTTAGATGTCATAATGTTAGACAACAAATTTACTAAGTACATATATATCTTCCTCTATGTCTTTATACCAATAGATATATTTTTTGTAAATATAATGATATATCCATATCAATGTTAAGTGATGATATAAAAATTACATTTGCATAAGAATATATTAAACATCTTTTAGTGATTTCCTTAATTTGAATAAGTGAACACTTAAAATTTAACTAAAAAATTTGTGTACAAAAATACACAAAGTTGAAAGTCCAGATTTATTTTGATGCAGTGGAATGGAATATTTTCACAATCTCCTAAGAAGCAATCAGTCGTTTAACTTACTCAAAACTAAGGGCATGTTTTGTTAGGGATATTTAACAATGATTAGCAATATACTCCTGGGTATCATTTTTCTATTGAGTTAGCTTATAATATCTTTCTTAAAATGACAAGAAAAAACAACTCTGTTTCTCTTTTTGATTTGTGAAAGATTGTAAATATCCTCCTTATGCTAATGACATGAAAAATATTTTTCAAAGCTAAATTATTAAAACCAAATTTTTCTCTACCTACTTTAGTACTTATGCATGTATTAACATGCATTTATTTTGGTGTCTGAAAGAAATTAAGATAAAAATTTTAGCAAATCAAATAACTGAGAATTTGCCAAGCTTAATTTACATTTAATAGGAAATCTCACAAATAGGTTTTATATATTCACAGAACAGAACTACTTTATATACTCATAGAGCTTAGACTTTAGGCCTAATTTGACTCCTGGACTAATAGGGCAATATAATTAAATAAATGTTAACACCTATTTATGTAATTTTATTTTTTAATTTTTTATTTTTTAGAAAGAAACCAGTTTATTAGTGTTAATGTGCCAGGAAACATGATTAAACTGTGGTAGGATGACCTAGGGTTGTATACTTGTATGTGAAGTAATTACTTTTTAATATCCTGTGTTTGTAAAGGCTTTAGGGTTTTGTAACTATGATACTTACATAAAAGCGATTTTTTACCAACATAACAAAAAAGAAAACAAAGTGTTTGTTTCGATCAATTTTTATGTTTTCAAGACAGGCAACTTTTCATTGCCTAATTGTTTCTCCAATAAAATTGTTCCATTCATCTCTGAACAGTATATATGTACCTAGCTCCTGCCATTTTAAAATAAGGCATTAAAGTTCTTATTTTAGGGATTAAAATTTTTAGAAAAACCAAATATATTTTTCCCTCATCTCACTCACTGTGTAGCAGTTGCTGGATAAGATGATGAGTTATAACACAGAGCAAAGATAGCAGTAAGTGGAGATTGTTTTGAATTGGGTCATGGTTATAATATTCACTATCATACTGTTCTGTTTGGAATTTCTAGGGTTCTATTTATTTTTCTTTTTTAACATGGATGAGCTTGGAGAAAATTATGTTATGTGAAGTAAGCCAGGGACAGAAAGAGAAATACTGCACTAAGAAGTGGACACTAAGGAACAAAGAAAGAAAGAAAGACCATAATAAAACATTGAGCTTTGAGAAGGAGAGAACAGATCTAGGGTTACTAGAGGTGGGAAAGGGGGAATGGGAGGTGGGACAGGGAGTAATTGGGTAAGGAACACAAAAAGTAATTATGGTTTTTAATGATAAACGTGCTAATAATATTGATTTAATCATCACACACTGTACACAAATACTGACAGTTAACTCTGTACCTCACAAATATGTATAAATAAAATTTTTTAAAAAGATTTATGTAATTTTATAAATATATACATGCACATGTATGTTGATATGTAAGTGTTGGAATATATCAACATTTATTTATAGCATATATTTGCATATAAGAGTTCTTTAAAAAGTTCATGGAAAGATTTGTATTATCTTTTAATTCTATTTTCCACAACCTTTTTGAAGTACCCTTGTATATACATATGGATGTGTTTATTATACTTTCTCTAATTAAAAATTCTTGATTTTTTTCCCATTAAATCCTTCATCTTTTTCAATCTTTTCTAAACTTAAATATGGTAATGTCAACTCAAAATGAAGCAATTGTTTAAAAACATTAATGTGCAGGAAAATGGCAATAATTATTTTGTAAGAAGTAACTTAATAAAACATTTTCTACATTTATAACTGAGAGGTCATATTTGTACAAACACATGTGGCCTACCATTCAGCTTTCTTTCACATCTGAAAAAATTATGGATTACATGGTGATATTTGTTTGGTCAGTATAAAACTATGAATGACAGGAGTCTTGTGGTGGTAAGATTTTGTTAGAACGCAGAATGGATTGACAGTGTGCTCATACTGCTGATTTCATCACTGGTAAAGCTACCTTGTGGCTAGTTTGTGGCCAGCTATCACTGTGGCTAGCTTGAGTACAATCTAGCCACAACTCTTTTGCTGTGTCAGTTCACCTATTCTATACTATTTATCTTTTTGGATATAAGAAAGTTAATTGTTTTCTCCACTTTTATTTATAGTGAATAAAATATGTGTCAAATGCTGATTTCAAGAATAGGTCACTGGCTCGACTGAACATGGACGGGTTCAGATGTCCTCAGGGAAGGATCGAGACTGCAGGGCACAATAGCCCCATTGCCTTCTGTTTGCTTCTCAGGCATTCATCGTAGACACTGCTTTCTAATTACACAGTTTTCTCAGTACCATCATTCTTGATGTCAACTGAGCTCTGTTTACAGAAATAAAGATGCAAACTAAACATTATGGAACTTTAATCCTATCTGAGGTGCATATGCTGCCAGGGCAACCATGCTAGTGTTGCTTTTGCTATATTTAGTCATAAAAGCCAACTTTCCTATGCATTTAACTTCACAGAATATTCTTGGAAAACTTTGTGCATAAGCATCCAATGATGTTTGATGAATAAATAGCTGAATATGGTATAAATATTCCGAAGGAAATATCTTGGACTATCTGTGAAAATGGATTATAACGGATCATCATTCCAGGTAAGGCTAATGTCCATGAAAGTAATCAGTGTCAGAGTTTTCTTCAATTCTACTCTGCTCCATTATGTTTCATCCCCCCACCTCCAGCTATGTCCTTCCCTGAACCTATCATCATCAAACAAGAGTAAACTAACTCTGATATCTTAAACATTTAAGACTGACTTTTTTGGAAAAAAACACCAATTTCATGTCACCTTAATTCAGTGATTTTTCTTTTCCTTCTTTTTTTTATTTATTGATCTGACAATATCTTTTCTTTTCTTTCCTCCAGTTGCCTCTCATCCACTTCCATGACACACGTAACTTCCTATTAGAAATCGTTACTTAGATTTAAAAAGAAGTCTTAATTCCTCTTGTTGAAAATCTTAAACTATGCACTCCCCCCTGTGCCCTCCACTGTCAATCTAAGCACCTATGCCAAAATTTGGGGTTTTATTCTTGACTGCTCTCTCCATCTTAACAATTTCTCCAAAATCATCTTACTACATTATTTAAAATAATCCCATGATATCCCATAGGCTTCATGATAAACTCTGAACTGTCTAGCATAGCAATATTTTAGTCTCATCTCCCATTTCTCTGTGTCATTGACCTTATGTGCGATTCTCACACTGCATTCTCTCACTTTCATGCATCTACATATGCTGCTTTTATTGCTTGTGACCCACCACCCTCCTACCCTTTTCTCAGAAGTCATTTGCACCAGGAAGTCTTTGTTGACCACCCCTGACCCTTCACCAAACCACTCAAACCCACATATCTGTTTCCATAGCACTGGATATCAAAGAACTTATCGTATGCTATTGCAATCATCTGCTTAATTCCACTGTTTTCTTTCCTGATTTAACACTTTTGAGAAAAGAATCCATGTATTTTATGCATGTCTCTGTTCCTGATATTGAAAAGATATTCAATAAAGATTCATCCTCAAAGGCAGGGTATGTGGCATCCCCACTATGACTTTAAAAAAAAACAGATGTTTCATTATCCATCTTTAAAAAAATAATAATTAATTAATTGTTTTTTAACTAAAACAATTGATTGTACATATCTGTGGGCTACAGCACTGAATATCAATACCTGTCTGCAATACGTGATCCTCAAATCAGGATAATTATTGTGCTTATCATTGCACAAAGTAATGGTTTTTTGTGGCCCTTTACCAATTTCTCCCTTACATCCCTTCTCCCTGCCTCTTTCCTACCTCTGGTGGCCTCAATTCTCTTCTCTCCTTTTGAAAGTTCAGTGAATTTTTGTGATCATTGTATCTTTTTTCTTTTTTATTTATTTGTTTACTTTTTTAGCTCCCACTTATGAGTAAGGAAATGTAGTATTTCTCTTTCTGTTCCTGGCTTATTTCACTTAATATAATTTCCTCTTCGTTCATCCACATTGTTGCAAACGGCAGAATTTCATTCTCTTTTATGACAAAGTAGTATTCCATTCTGTATATTTTAACCACATTTTCTACCTTTCAAGGATATTTTATGTTTTGATAACCTTTCTGTTAGAGCCTAGTGTGTCCCATAAATAGTTCTATTTGGCATTTGGTGGAAAACTTCCCTTAAAATATTGATTTTCATATAGTGAATAATGTATGCCTAGGTAAGATGTTTTATAAAATACTGAAGTACTATTTCCATAGAATAAATAAATTAGATTGTGGTTTGAAATGATTGTTTTCCATTCCAATCTCAGCAACTGTCTTAAATTAGTTTCAACACCTGGTTCTCTGGATATCAACACAGAGGTAATTATTGCCCACATTAAGGATATTATAGAATAAATACTACTCCTATGGAAAAAATGTCCTGTTATATCAGTGAATACATGTATGACATACAAGGTCAATATTTAATTAATGTAGTTCATTCGCTTTAGAATATAGTATTACTATAATGTATTTTCTTTGTTAACAGAAGTGCAGATCTTAATATGTAGAGATGGTGAATTTATTTAATGTTTAAACACTTTTAAATAATAACTATGGAATATAAACAATTATATTCCTTCAACACTATTTTGGTTAATACTATAATTTAACTCTTCCACTTCTTAGCTTTTGAACATTTTCTATCTAACCACATAAGAAATATTTAAACATTATTTTCATATTGCCTTACATAAAACCTTGTAGCATTTTTTTCCTTAGAAAAATAGCCCCTAATTTGTGTAGCTTTTCTTGGAACACAACATAATTATTATTCTAATATTGTATTTGGTTCCTCTATTTTAAATGATTTTTTTTCTAATTTCATACTGCAATACACAATTAAAGTAAACTATTAATAGTTATTATTTCAGAATATAGATTTCTTTCTAAAAAACAAGAGGATTACACCAGGGGCCTTCATCACTCCTTATGGGTTCTCTGTCTATATTTCTTTGCATGAACGTATATACACCTTCAATTACCTGGGATAAATAGTTGTATGGCTTAAAAGATATAATTAGTCTGTTTGTGGGAATAGTAATAATGATTTTAACAAGGTAAAAAGCAAACCTCTGAAGGAAAGAGGAAAATGTAAGACTTCAAAATGAAAGAAGAAACATTCCAAGAAAAGAAAACTTTGTTCTTAATCTACTTCATTGCCTGGAACTAAAAAAAAGCTTTATTAAAATGTTCTAACTTCATCAGCCACAAATTCTCATTAAGATGTTCTATATGAAGTACACTGTGAGAGAGTTTCATTTTTATTGACATTTTACTTTGTCGAAGCATCTTTCTTTTAGCACTAATAATTTCTTTTCAGAGTTAAGTTTAAGGGTAAAAGCCCATTTCGCATGAAAACTAGTTAAAAAGATAAGCTATGAATGTGCCATTTATAGGGTAGTGAATTTTATTTTGTCTTCAATATCTAAAATGAATTTAAAAATATCTATGTAATTTAAGCTTTATTGAGAAAAAAAAAGCCAATTCATTAGTAGATGTACTTGCTTGAAATATTGATGTTTTTTAAAAATAGTTTTGCCACTGACAATTTATGGAGTGGAGAACCACATTATGTTTCCAAGCGTGATTAAAAATCTCTTAACGAACTACTTAGTTCAGAGAAGTCAAAAGTGGGATTTTCCCAGAAAGAGCAATATGCCTCGTACAATAGTAATTCTTGAGGGAGCTGTACTGTAATAAATACAAAGACACAAATGTTTGGATTTCTTCTGCCTTTGCTTAACCTAGAATTTGAAAAAACAAAACAAAACAATAAAACTTTAATTAAAGAACATGTAACAATGTTAAGATTTGGGTAATGCCATTTGTAAACCTAAAAAACGTCTAAATAATTATTATTTTAATTAAATGACATTTTTAACATCTTATACAAATACATTTTAAGATAATTCTTGTAATAGAGAGTATCCTGTAGGAGTAAAAAATGCAGAAACAAAAAGGCTTTTTCAAGAGTTAACATTTCCAACCTCTACTATAGGTAAATAGCAACATTATCAAATAAAATATGTAAAGTATTACTATTTGAACGATGGCCAAGACACTGACCTTCTGCTGGCAATGCTATTCATGTTGTTTTATGGTTACCACTTAACTTAATAAGATGAACATTGAATAGATGGCATTATTTCCATTTTCTGATAATGAGACCGAAATATAGAAAATAAATAATTATTTGATTGATATAAAAATTCATTCAACAAATAGGCATTGAGTGTCTACTGTTTTGCAGGCACTCTTCTAAGAGCTTGGGTATTGACAATGAATAACACAGACCCATCCATTGCAGATTCATAATTTATAAATAATATGTGCCTGTGATTATCTAATCTAATAAATAGATATAATACCTGCCAGCTCCAATGTCTAGATTTTCTTATTTTTAGTTTAGTATTTTGTGTGCATAACCTCTTAGAAATAAATTATTTGAAATATGTACCAATAATAGTAAAGGTAATTTAAAATTATGTGTAATATATCTAATAAGCTTAATAAAACTCATAGTAAACATAGTAAACATTGCATTAGTTTATTAATGATATTTATAGCTAGCTCACTTAATACCTATGCAGTGAGTAAAGAGTCTATATTCATAGTGAATATGTTATAATTTACAAAAGATCCTAAATAAATGATTTTTTTACTAACAAAAATCAATTTATGTGTAGCAGGGTAATAATTATCTGTATAACCCTCCCTAGCTTCACAATGAGCTTACTGATTAATCCTTGTGCAGATTTATTCTGTGTCAGAATCCTACATCTATAAGACAGTCAACAAATATTTAATCAGCATCTATTACATGCCAGGGACTGTTCTAGCCACTTCAGATATATTAGTAAAAGAAAGATACAAAGTCCTTGTGGAGGTATGCTTCAGGAGATGGTAGAGACCATAGCAATAATAATAAAGTAAATCATGCAGTATGTTTTTTTCATTTTATTTCCTTAATAGTGACTCTGCCGTTCTTTTGTTTCACAGGCTTCTCTGGCACTCCTGTCTTTTAATCTTGGTCTTACTTCTCCGGCCACACCTTGACAAACTTTAGGAACATGTTTGGTTATCACTGAGTTAAAGAAAAATTTAGAACATGACTGAAGGAAGTCTTCTTTACCATCCATGGAACTTTGGAAAACTATCTCAGGTTCTTTATTTGTACTGTGGGGATGATAATAGTACCTAATACATCGATTTTTGTGGGTGTTAAGTGTGTGTGTGTGTTCTAAAAAATGCTTGGCAAATAGTATACATGATGTTGATGTGTTAGATTCTATTTACTTATTTATTGCTATTACTGCAGCATTTCCCAAACTTTGTTCCAGTACACTTTTCTGGAAAAGTGTCTGTACACACTGCATGCTCAATATTTTTTTGGAGATCTGTAAAACAAATTGCTATGCAAATAGTTTTGAGACTTCCTGAAGTAAAGGAACCTGTTTAACTTATTTAGTTTTTTATTTCTCAAATGCATTTGGCCCCAGAAACCACTTTTTTTTAATATAGAAAATTTAGCCTTCACATCCTCAAGCTGCTGAACCAGAGCCAGGCATCACCTGGCTATGAGCATCTTTTTATACGAGGAAAAATAAATCTCCTACATTTAGTTGAATTTTCTGTCACATGCAGATAAATGCAAACACTAATTAACATACCACCCTTTCGTTTCCAGCTTAAATTCTGATCATTTCCCTCCAGCGCAAAGTAATCTCTCCCTCTTAATTTTTCTCTTTTTTGTGTAGGAAAAGATGTGTTGGCTTTGTCAACAGGTACCAGAATTTGAGTTGAGGTTCTTCCAGTTAGGTCCTAGCAAGAGAAAGCAATTTATTGGATATTCTTCTGTATGTGCTTTTGGAGTGATTGAGAAACACCTAGAAGGTGAAGTGTTAAGTGATGAAAAAGAAAAGGGGCAAGCGTGTAACAATCTAAAGGAATCTTCCTCAGCAACCCATGGAGTGACAGATAAAGACATGTTGTCTTTAGGTTAACTCTGCAGCTACAAGTCGCTTAAGTTTGTGCAGCAGTTCAGATGTGAAGTGAGAGCAATAATAATTTCTTTATATTAAATTACTAATATTGAGAGTTTAGCATATGTGTTGCATGTTCAAAGTGCAGACGTGTTTTAATTCTTATAACAGCTCTACACACTCAGAACTACGATTCAATTGTTAAGAAAAAAAATGAGGACTAAAGAAGATATGTAACTTGGGCAAGGCCACCAATCATAGAGTGCTCACTCATAAAATTATGCTGTGCTGCCCCTCATTTCATCTGGTAAAAACCATTAGGTAAAGGTAACGTACTATGAAGACATTATGTTTCTTATCATATTTTCTGCTTCTTGATTTGAGATTATTATCATCTTCTCAGGTGCCAAATATATTTTCTTTTTTATTTGTCAGTTATCTCTTGAAAGGCCAGTGATTTCAAATTTCTCTGTCTTGAGTGTCCCAGGATATTACACATAAAAAACTGAATAGATTTGGAATGAGTAAATAAAATTCTAGTGTTTAAATAAACAGAAAATTGTAGTATCTTTAAAAAGTATAAATTTTGAGATATCTCCTCTGATTTGTTTCTCCTATTTTTTAAAATTTAAAATATATTGATTTAAAATTTTCTTAAAGACTCGGTTCACCAGTCTGTTCATATTTAAAACGTATTTGTCTATTTTGAAACTACTGAACTGTCCTATATTTTCCCAATTTTTCTTCTTGTTATCAGATATTTCCTGGTGGTGCTGTATCTGTGTACGTGTGCATCATTTGACCTTTCAAAATACAGTGGCCACATTCTAATCATAAATCAGTATGATAGCATTAAATGAATCTATTGCATAAGTCACAGTGACTTGGGGATGATATTAATTAATTTTTAAGAGAGTTTTTCTAGCTAATATTTAATATACTTATATGTTTCATTAAAACTATTAAGTTAAATTTATTTAATGCAATATAGAGTAAAATGATTTTAGCCTTGGAGAATGCTTTTTTATGTAAGATTATACACTGTTGTCTAAAACTTATTTAGAATTCCTTTGTACTATGTATTTTGTATTTTACTGACACCTGCAAATTGATTTGAAGAAAAGAAAGGCCTTTCTGGGATTCAGCCTTTATCCATTAAATAGTTGGTATATATCAAATAATTTGGATTAATATGCGTGTATAACATACATAGCCTATGTCTGCAGTCAGAATATGGTTATCTGCTTAGTTTTTGTATGTTGTATCTTCAGTATTTCTTCATTTTTGTCACACTCTTTAACTTTGATGTTTGAATTCTGGTCCCTTGACTTTCCATTTTCTCTGTGTGTATAGTCCCATAGAAATTTAGATAAAAACTCACTTTCCAATTGAGAAGTAGTTGAAACCTACCAGCTCGCCCTGCAGGCATTTTTCAAACTCATTTTGAATTGTACAGACACACACAAAAAGGTCCTATTTCACTACATCCTATGGAATCCTTACATAAGAGTTTTCTCCTTTGCTCTCTACAGTATATTTTGCTATAATATGTAATCATGTTCACTGATTTAGTTTTTTAATTTCTTGTCAAACCAAGATAATTATTTTGTATATTCCTGAATGATTCAGTCCTATTTCACCTGATTGTGGTTCTGCTTAACAAGAAGGACTTAGAGATTTGTGGGATCAAATAATTCAGCTCCAACTAAGTGCCTATTTTCTTCTCGAGGAGGGAGAAGGAATTCAGTTCAATGCTTAAGGATAACATGAAAAAAAAGAAGAGAAGAACAGAGGATTAGAGAGGAAGAAAGAAAGAAGAAAACAACAAACAAGTAAGCAAACACAAACTATATTTGCCAGGTACAAATGAAGCGTACAAACAAAGTATATGTCACAGGATATTAAAAGATATGTCTCCTGTTGTCTGATTTTGAACTTAGGTCCAAAGCTGGGAACAACTAGTGATAGATATCCCACATACCTAAGAGAAATGTTTGATTATCTATGCAGGACTTGCTAAGGCATTGGCCCAAAGCTGGTTTTCCAACCCTTATCCCATCATCTACTGAGAGCTCATCTATAAACAGAGAAAGATGCATAGTGAGATTTTCTGGAAAAAATTGATAGAGTGTCATATATTTCTCCCCTATATGTCCAAGTTCCTCAAATCAATCAACTCAATCGCCCAGATATCTTGATATAGAAACCCTAAAGGTTGGGGTACAGGGGTGCAAGACTCTGGCTTGGACATTTTTAAAAAGTGAGGCTGGGAGAAAGAGGGAAAAAACAGTGAATTAGAGATGAGGTGAGAAATACTATTGAAAAGGGTGAGGCACAAGCGTGTTACCTCTAGGTTCAAGGGGATACTGGAAAAAATATATCTGAATTATCTCGAAGGTTACACTGATGATATGAGTGTGTTGACTCTATCAGGAGTCTTCGATGGTGTAGCACCAGAAGCAGGAAATCAAAGAAGACAAGTGGTCATCTGAGGATGTATTGACCTCATCACAAAATGTTGCAGTGGGAGTTCCCATGGGGGAGTTGAAGAGCAACCTGGAAAATAGCCCATCGGGATATAGAGACATATTTGGGCTTCTATCACAGCTAGGGCAACAGTGCCAGATGACAAATATACTAATCACTTAAGACTTTGCCTTTATCTTTAAGAAACCTCACCTCTAAAATTGACTCCAGGAGAAGTATGAAAGGACGATTATTATTTAGGAAAAGAATTAGAAAGAGAAGACAGAAGAAAGTGACTGTGCACCCTTTCTTTATGTAGGTTCTGAAGCTGAGTCAGGTTCAAGTTGGGGTTGGGAAGAGAAGCATTGGATTGAGTGAAAGATTCTCATTTGGATGTAAATAAGACTGAACTTTTTAATACCTGAAAATTAGACTTTTCATATATAAAATAAGCGTAAGTGCCACAGGATCTGCCACAAATATTGTGCAAGCAGGAAAGAAAGATCTACTATTGCATGTTTCAAAGACAGTGGTGTGAGGAAAAAATGAAAACTTTTCATGATTCCACCTCTAGCAAATTTAGCTTATTAAACAAACACATACATAAAAATATAGCATAAAATAAAATGTAAAAAGCCTAAATAATATTGCTTCCTTGTCTTATCAATTGAATGTCTGCTGGGGACATCTGGATAGTCCACATTTGCTAGTAATCTTGAGTTAGTTTATCACACTCTGAGGGAGAAGGCTATGTTCAGTCAGATGGTATGAAATTTCTACAGCTGGTACAGCTCTCTGTGCACATTCATGCTTATAAAGAAGATGTTTTATATGACAGTATCTCAGGGAGTGGCTTTCAGACACTTTTTGGACTCTTTATTCAAAGTACCCTGTGAATAGTACACAAGGATTTCCATAATACTGCACTTTCAGCTGTGCCCAATAGACTCCTTTCCTCTTTTCTTCCATTTTCTCTCCTGTGTAATCTCTACTAAAGATTCTCCAAGGGAGCTGTTCTAAGCCAATTAAAGATAGAGAATTAAGTTGCACATTCTTGGATGTACTAAACAGTCTTATAACCTAATATTTCTGATGCAATATTGTTATGGTCTCCTGTGAAATTTATGAATAACTTAGAAACAGTAGTTGTCTGTAATAACACTGAATGTTTGTGCCAAATAATCACAATGGATAGCAACCACTTGCAATAGTATTACATTCATAAAGTGGAGTGGATGGCATAAGATGAATTTAACCTAGGTTGAGGAAGGACTCAATAATATTGCCTAAATTTTGGTTTATCTTTGCCTTCCTTTCAGAAATATTTAGTGATGTATGGTACAATTTTCTAGGCTTTTGCTGCCAAAGTTCTTCATTACATTAGGACAAAGACATTCATGGAAATACCTAGGTTTTAAGGCATATTCTAGTAAATATCTTATAAGTGATAGTGAATGTAAAATGGGCACAGAAGAGAAGTGTCACATCTAGGTGCAATCAGGGAACTTCATACAGACACTGTTGTAGCTGGGCCTTAAAAAATGAATAGGATTTGGACTGAAAAATATATATATGAAAACTTTTTAGACAGAAAGGACATCTTAAGTACAAGTGACTGAGGAGGCAAAAAAGTGCCATGCAAATACGAGGAAAGGTGAATATTCTGTATGAGGAAAACATTATTCTTTTTGAGGTATATTGAAAGTTAAGACAGGAAAGATACTTGGAGTCAGGGGTTGGTGGTCTTTAATGTCACAATGTGTAGGATGGAGTTTCTGCTACTTTATTTAGAACCACTAGAGATATCTGATATGTTCTTTAAAAGATGTGTATAGTAGTGGCATATAGAATTTATTGTTCTAAGAATTGCCTTATAATTGGATTTTGTGATTCTATAGATGAGACAAAATTGACCTCGCTTAGGAAATGTGAAGGAGCAAATGCACTTTTAATGCATACACATTTTCTAATGTTATAATATGCCTTGCAAGATTAGGAAAATTATTATTACTTCTGTTATAAAATCTTCATTCTCTTCACCATTTTAAAATAAATAAAACCAATATTATAAAACCACGTATAAGTTTGGAAGATATATTATCTTTGAAATTCGTTCTTTCCTTCCAATGCTATGCCACATATAGTTAGCATCTTCATACGGTATTTGAGTATATTCTCATGGACCAAAAAAGCTGTGCTATATTTTTGAATATATTGGATTATTTTAATGGTACCATATTTTAAGGCATGTGAATAACTTTCTTGCATGATTTTAACAGCAGTCTGTGTAATTACAGTATCCCTATTTCATGGCCAGTCTGTTCAATAAGTAGTCTTTCTTTAATTGACAATGCCTTACATATGACAAAAAATATGTAGTATAATTCTATGTGATTTTTTAAATATCATAGAATCTGAATGAATTAAGAAAGACTTTTTATAGAACTTCAAAAATAAATCTGCTAATTTGCACCTACATGGGAGGCAAGAAAATACAGGCAGGGTTGCCCACTCCTGAAATATATAATGTGGGAAGATTCTCTACTTCTGTGTCTCAGGTAAGATTCCCTTTGCCTCATTTATGTTTAAAGGGCATCCAATAGTATTTTAAAATATTTGATTTCAAGCACTGTACCATCAAGGGGAATTGCCTCAATCAAAATGCAAATTTTTTCAGGGAGATAATATATTAAACTAACAGTAAATGTGTATATTAATTTATCAATTAGATTGAGACCTGAAAAACCACCTGAGAGATGATTATTTGCTTTTAGGAGAAATGACAAAAGGTATTTGAACTTATTAGAAGTCCTACAAATAGATGGATTCTTAGTGTAGGGAAACGAAATATTGAAATAAAAATTTGGCTAACTCAACTTTTAACTAGAATCAGTTCTGTCTGCCTAAACAAAATCAAAGTCTAAAATATCTAAAACAGTATAAAAACAAAAATTTCACAATGAACAAATGTTCCACTTTTAAAGAAAATTTGCTGAGAGGTATGATGTCCCAAACATTGGCTATTATTTTGTCAATAAAATCTGATAGCTTTATAAACTATTCATTCAAATGTATTTATTAAATTAAATCTATTAAAATCCATCTTCAAAAGAAAAATTAAGAACCCAAACATAAGATTATTATATTAAAAGTATACTAAAGTATAACCAAAGCTTCTGAAGTTCTTGGAAATACAGGAAGATTAAATTTACCCATTTTCCAATTTACTTTCAATCTATTCTATACGAAAGTTAGGTAAAATTAATGATCATCTGTTACAGTAGTTAAGTTAGTGTAGTAGTTGAGTTAAAGGTACTAAAAAGCAAAAATAAGCTGAAAACCTTTCTAGTGTTTTGAATGTCTGTTGGTCTTGTACACAACTGCCTTTTGACAATTTTGGAGTTCTCTGTGGTGAAGGTTTCAATGAAGATGGATGCATACAATGAAGAAAACTGATTTTGTGCAGAACTAATATTCCCACATTACAGAATTCAAAAGGGACAGAAGCATTTTGGTCCTTTCTTGTCATTTTTATGGTGATTTTTCTTAATACTGCATCATGTTGAAATTGATTATTTCTTCAGGAATTGTAGTCATTGTAAGTTTTTACTATGGCTCTATCTACATGCATGAGGATTCTTCAAAAAGTTTGTGAAAAAATGGAATTAAAAGACAATAAAATATTTTCATATATGTCCACCACACGTATGTTCTTTACCCCTCTAAATAACTTTAACCCCTGTATAAGTATTGGGCACACTGAACATGTTCAATTGGGATCTTGGTATCAGAAGTAAAGTATTTCTTCCTCTATGGTTACTAAAATAAAGCTCCAATTCTGATTTCCAATAAATCTTTCATATTAAAGTTGAAGTGATAATACAAAGTGGGAAGTAACATTGGTCCTTCATCTTCTTAGTAGATTAGACTGATATTAGAATGTAAATCCAAAAACATTTTTGGCAGCTATGCAGATCTTGTTTTTAACATCAGTTTGCTCTACGTAAAATCAACCTTTCCTTGAATGTATCCACACTTCTTTTGCATGGCTTTGCTATATCTTATCTTTCTTCCAAATTATGTCAATGTATTTTGGCAAAGAAAAAAATGTATCAAAGGGTTACTTACTAAAACAAAAAGCTGCCATAATGTGTAAGGAATAAAGTAACACAATAGTACATTATCATTCTTAAAAAGTAGCTTTAAAAGCACTAGTTCGATATGTTAAACTGAGTTTGTGTCCTAATATTCAAACATATTGTATATTTTTGGTTTTTGCTATTAGGGTAATTAACATTATATTTATTATCCTTATAATGTTATTTATAGATTATCTTAATATAACCTTGACATGCTATGTTAAAAATAAATTATACTATGTAGTTTATTTTGTTTGTAAGTATCTTACCATTTAAATCAAAAAACATGTTGAACTAGTAACTCTGTTATTAAGCTGTATTATAATTCAGCTCACTGCATCATCCTACGACCACCACCAAATTAAGATAAAGTTATTCTGCTTTAGGCATATATAATTCAGAAGTATGAGGCAAAAAATACTCTCAGGCTACAACTTTTCAAATGCCCATTTCTCCACTATTTATTTGACTCTATATTATTAGGTTTCCACTAAGAGCAATAAATACCTTTTTAAGAAATTGCCTTTATTTTGTATTCATCTGAAGTTCAAGGAGGATGGTTTAGATTAATAATTATAAATTTAGCCATTTCTGAGACCAGAAGGAGTAACACAGGCAACGTGACATTCTCCATTGATCTAACTATGGAAAAAGGGTCCAAAATAATAATTATATATACACACACACATACACATACACATATATATGTAGTTTAAATAGAATGGTAGAACCTGCATAGCGCCTTAAGTTTCTTCAATATATATCTTTAGCTTGAACAAATGATTTTTTAAATTATAAAACAGTTTATGTTTAAGATCTTATTGTTAGAATCATTTGTTTTCCAACATATAAAAATTTATGATTTTAGTTACTAGAAATTTTCATGATTAGTATAAATCCCTATTAATTATGATGAAATCTTGCCATGTCATTTTATTGCTGTTGTTGGTGTTATTGGTACTGTTCATAGTACTAGATATTGTAATTATGCCTGGTTTAAGACTATATACTTTAATTGCTTTTCAAATGTATACTATAATTTTTAAGTAAAAAAGGCTTCCTTCTGTGTGGATCCCAAACAAGCTCCAGAAAGAAATGTGGAGGGGATCTTGGCTTGTACTAACAAATAAAAATGAACCTTTAAAATTATGTGTCAAGAGTTATGTAGTGGTTCTTGATCAACACCCACAATTTTTTCTGCAAGCATTGAGCAATGACAAATGTCATGCTTCAAACGTCTCTGAGTCTGTGGTCTTAACATCAGTAATTTATTACAGACAAATCAGTCTGATAATCTGATTTTTAATGCATGAATTTAACCCAATTACACTTATTGTGATTTGCAAATACTTTTATAATATGATTTTAAGTTTCCTTTTTATACTTTCCTTTCCCCTCTTTGAGTATTTTTTTCTTACTGTTTCTTGATTACTACATCACTATCTAATAGTTTGCATTCACATCTTGAACAAAGACTTCATAAGCTTTACCCTCCTACTGAACTGAAGACCCAGATGACTATTTTATCTTGAGTTTAATTTCATCTTTTTAAGACAAAATTTGTTAATCTTTTGTCAAATGGTAATTGAATTTACCTAGACTCCATATCAAATTGCAAGCTTTGGCCTGTATCTTCTCGCCTCTTACAAGCTGTAGCCCCAATTAACAGCTTTCTTACTTATGCCTTCTGTCACATGTAGGAGATCACTACTCCAATCCCTGAGTTCAAGCTATGAACTTTAATTCATTCCACCACCTTACCAGGAGCAATTTTGATATTATATGAGTCAAACCCCTAGTCATATAATTTTGACTGCTTTGGGACCCAGAACCCAGTAGGCTGAGGGCTTCAGCCAGGCTCATCTTATTCTTTCTATTTGGTTTCTGTGACATACCTTGCTTATTGTATTTTATAATTTATCTATCAATGCCATGGGTTTAAAGTTTGGGTAGAAAAATCTGCTCAAATTAAGACCAAAAGTATTATAATCTTTAAAATCTGACCCAGAACTAGCTCTTTTTCATATTTAAGAGATGTTGATTTACATCATATTCATATTTTTTCATTTCATTTTATATTGTAAGCATTTAATAGTACATTATATTTTTAGTTTATTTTATGCTTTATTATGTTGCAGTGGAATCCTCATCTCATTATATTTTTATGCATATGTTTCAATATAGGTGACACATATTTATTCTTGAAATTGCTTGTTGTATGATCACTTCCTGCAGTTCTCTTCCAAAAATCCTTTCTCAATTATTTTGCTTTTAAATAATTTATTTACATATACACAAACAACCTCTTAGGAGAAATGGCATCTTTAAAAAATATTTATTTTTGTATCTGAAATTCTGTCATGGATTTAATTTATTCAAATTAACTTTTATTTATTTCTACATAGAGACCATCATAAATATATACATAGATAGATAAACAGAGATATAAATTTGCTTGTTAGGTTTATTTCCAAGTACTTCATATGTTTGATTCAAGTTGTGAATAAATTACTTAGCTTTATATTTTCTAAATATTTATTTTGTCATTTAAGAGAAATATAAATGTTTTTCAATTTCTATTAGCACAAATAGTATCTACTATTAATATGCTTAAATTTTTGTTGATTTTGAGTTTTAAGTCACTAATGATATTATTTGCCAAAATGATTATATAATCTCCTTTATATTTGCTTCACCTCTTATTACAGTTTTCCAACCTTAACTGCTATGTACAGAAAGAAGTAAAATAAAAGTCGTGATAGTATATGTCTTTCTCTTTATCTCACTTTAAAATAATATCTATATTCAATTTATCGTGAAGTCCGACTGAGCATATTTTTGATTTGAGTTAGTTGGCTTTTTTCCTCTTGTTAATTGTTTCTCTTCAGTATGTACAGTTTTAAATTAGAAATTAATGATAAGAAAGATTTTAAATAAGAGCTTGAATTGATGATGATTAACTATAAAATTTGCATATTAATGACAATGATGTATTAAATAAAAACTAACAACTTTTGAATCTTTATGTGCCAGATAATGCTCTAAATTCTCAAAATGTATTAACACATTAAATCCTCATAAAACTTTCTTGAAGTATGTACAGTTACTATTCATTATAAGATGAGAAAACTGAGGCACAGAGAGATTAAGTAACTTTCCCAAAGTGATAGAGCTATACTAGACTAGATATATCTTTGTGATTAATTAGGGATCTTGCTTTCCAAACACTTACATATGTACAAAAAATTCTGTGAATTACAAGATAAATTTATTATAAATAGTTCATTTAAAACTAATTTAATTTTAAGTACTTCAATTTTTTCATAAAGGTACAATTTGAAAACTGGTGACTCATTCGATTATAGAAGTACTATATCTAAGTTCAAATATGGAATATGTTAAAATTCATCAAGTTATGTTCTTTCAGGAAGTCAAAAGAATTTCAAGAAACGAAACAATGCTGATTTCAATTCTCTTTAAAGCACAAGCAGCGTTTAAATTGCTAAAGGGCTCACTAGCCAGAGCTACCTTTGGATTTTCATTTATTTAAGTTTCTGTACAACTTCACCATGATCTGGTCCACTGTCAATTCATAATATGTGCTTTTTGGCACTGGACAAGTAAATTGCTTTAGGGAAATAAAGAGAAAAGCCAAAGTTAGAAATTAAGAAAAACAGTCTTATTATTCTTGAAATATTTCCAAGTAATTCATGCCAGAACTGCCTTACCAGCATACTTGTCTCTCAAATCATATGAAGCTATCCCCTTCAGCTGGCAGACATTTCCAATACTTTAATTGGGACACGATCCCCTTATTATATTTTGCTTCAGGGATCCAATTGTACCTATGGAACTTTTTAAATTGAATAGCCCTCAGGCCAGTTCCTCCACTGTGTCCAGACGATAACTGATGAATATGCTTGTCTTAATTCTTTATTATAAAATTGGTCCTTTTCTCTTCTACTTCTCATCTTGAATTTTAAATATTTTTCTGCATCATTCCATTAACAGTTGGTATCAGATTGTTAGGTTTCTGGGATTATGCTAAATTTAGCTACTTAACTTTAGTTAAGTGCTGTGTTGCAAATAAAGAAAACAATAAAGAGAGAAAAAAAGGTGCTTAGTTCTACAAAGATACAAAGAGAAATACCTCTTAGATATAAATATCTTATTGTTCATAAAATAAATTTTGTTAAATTAGATGATTATCAAATGAGTCATGAAAGAACAATGTTGTCTTGGCAAAGGTTTGAAGATATCTAAAAAAATGAATATATTATAATGAACTTAAGAGGATTTCCTAATACAATAAAAAAGAATCTAGTTTAAAACATTAATAAGGCAAGGGAAGAAAACAGATGATAAGTGACAAAAACTAAGGGAATCATCTTCATAACACTAAAACGCAAACAAATTTAATTTAGACGAAGTGTCATCACATATTTGAATGTTTAAATATTTGAATCTTTAAAAATAACTATTTTTTAAATAAATTCACTGCTCTGAGCAAAGCCAAAATAAAGTTGATGGATAAGAAAAAAAGACCAGATAAAAGAAAAATTTCAATATTTTCAAGGACAATATAGTTCATAACATATGTAATAGAAGACACACAAAAATGTTCAAATTAGCACTGATCATAATGTCAAAAAACAAATCACGTCCCATGAACAGGAAAATGGATAGATTGTTTCATATTCTCACAGTGAAGTGTGAAACAACAGCTATATGTAACAGCATAAATAAATAAGAGTAAGAAAATACCAAGTGAAAAAATAGTCTCTGAAGATTACATGAAGAAAAATATTTTTAAATAAATTTCAAAAAAGAAAGCAATGTAAACAACATATGTTGTAGATAGACACATATATGGAGAAAAGTTATCAAAAAACAATGTATTGATAACAAATTCGAGATGGTGGCTATGGGGGGGCACAGGAATGCAGAATAGAGGAAGAGCACACAGGTAGGTATAAGTTATCAATAAGGTTCTAACTGAAATAATTTAAAAAGCAATGTATTGTCCAATGCTGATAACATGTCAAAACCCAAGGATTTGAATTAAATCAATTCTATGCACCTGAAATAAAAAAGGAAAAAAAAATTGATAAATTTGTAAAGAAAGATTAAAACCATACTATTTTTTAGGCAGAAGTCATCAAGTTTTTATAGATGATTACATGAATATGAATCAACAATGTAGGTAGTTAAAAATAAAATCAGACTATTAGTATTTCAGAGATGAAGGATGCTTAATAAATCATCTACCCAACCTTTTCATTTTCAAGATTAAAATATGAAGGTAGGAGATGGGGAGTACATGAACATATCTTATGTTTCCCAAGTTCATACAAGTAATATTTAGTGGCAGGAGAAAAAATCTAGGATTTGTGTTGAAATATTATGAGTTCATGCATCATTAGCTGAATTTTTTCTAAGAATACTTTTTCGTAGTTAGTGTTCACCTTGTTACAAGCCTCAAAGTTCACGCCATACAGACAGAAGTGTCCCGTGCTCTCCTGAGCCAGGGCAGGGGGGACCTCAGGCCTCAGCCATGCCCCACTGACATGTACAACCAGTCGAGCGATGACCTCTAAGCCACAGCAAGAAGGGCCCCGGGTTCCTGAGCTAGGGTGTTGGGGCTGAGGGCTTTTACTACACACCCCTGACATCTGCATCCAGCCTGGCAATGACCAAGCCACTGCTGGAAGCCCCCTGGTCTCCCCTGTGGGAATGAGGGGGGTGCCACAGGCCTCAGTCCCACCCCTCCTCCTTCCTCCTTCTTCCATCACATTTCCTTCCCCTTCCCTTCTCCCCCTCCCTCCCAAGTGCTCTGCAACAACTTCATAGAATAAAAAAAAAAATTATTAAAAAAAAAATAGTGTCCACTTTTTCCATTTTAAAAAAAGGATAAAAGATGAAAAAACTGAAATTGCTGCTCAAGGAATTCAGATAATTTATAATTAAATGATAATATTTACTGAATATTATTAACCATTAAAATCAATAGCTGAAGATGTCCTAGAATATAATATACAATCTATGTGTTATTATTGTCCTCAGTTGGAAATTTTGCATGGAGGAGACAGATTGAAGGGCTCTTGCTGTTACCCTTCCCAATAAAAATAAATCAACACAATATGAATTGACGGAAAGATCCTAAATTGGGGGAATACCCTTGCATTGAATTGAATTGTGTCCACCAAAGTCCATATGTTAGAAACTTAATCCCCACTGTGACAATGTTAAGAGGGTAGGAAATCTTATTACAGAAATTGAAAGGTGTGTACTTGAAGAGGTGACTAGATTGTGAACCATACCCTCGTAATTGGATTTATAAGTTCATGGATTAATAGTCATGGGTGTAGTTCTGAGGGCTTTAAAAGGAGACAATATGAAAAGCTCTTTCTTTTTGCTCAGCCATCCACCATGTGACACCTTGCATTGTTGTCAGCACCTGCCAAAGAAGGCCCTCACCAGACGTGTTCCCTGGACTCTGGACTTTCTAGCCTCTGAAACTATAAGCAGTAAGTATTGCTTCTATAAAATTACCCAGTTTGGGGTGTTCATGTTATAAGCAACAGAAATGGACTTATACAGAAAATTGGTACCAGAGAAGTGGAGTGTTGCTAATAACAATACTTGAAAATGTGGAAGCAGCTTTGGAACTGGGTATCAGGCAGAGGCTGGAAGAACTTGGTGGAACAGGCTAGGAAAAGCCTAGTGCTGGTGAGGAGAGTTTGCAGTGTTTTAGAGACTGGTTAAATGGTGGTTACCAGAATGCTGATAGAAATATGGACTGTAAAGACCATTCTAAGGAGGTCACAGATAGAGATAAGGAGTTTATTGGTAAGTGGGGCAAAGATCACCCTTGCTATGAACTTGCAAGGAACTTGACTACATTATATTCATACTCAAAAGTTTTATGGAATGTGGAACCTAAAGGTACTGAACCAGGGTATCCGGCAGAGGAAATTTCTAAGCAGCAACTTTAGGAAGTTACATGGCTACTTGCAACAGCCTACACTGAGTTATGGCAGAAAAGGCATGACATAAAGCTGAAATGTATAATTAACTAGAAAGTAGAAAGTAAAAAATTAAAAAACTCTCAGCCTGGCCACATAAAAATGAAAAGATGCCTTCAAGAGGGGAAACCAATGGTGTATCCCGGTGACCTTTTACTAAGGAGATTAGTACAGAAGAAAAGATTATCAGTAGAAGAGAAAAAAGACCTTGAAGACATTTCAGAGATATTCAAGACTGTGCCTTCCATCACAGGCCCAGAGGCCTACAGAGACGTAATGGTCTCTGGGAACAGGCCTGAGGTGCCATCCACGGGCTAACTGCCCAGGGGCACCTCAGGACGCTGCTCCATGCATCATCAATCCAGCTACTTTGGCTGCTGCAGCCATGGCTAAATTGGCCCCAGTCGTGCCTGGCTCTGCAGCTCTGGAAGCCTTGGCAGTATCCACATGTTGTTAGGTCTACAGGCTTGCAGAATGCCAGAACTGTGAAGGCTTGGGAGCCTCCACTCCTATTTCAAAGGATGTATAGAAAAGCCTGGAGGCCAGGAAGAGATCTGTTGCAGGGATGGATTCACCACGTAGAGCTTTTGCTAGAGCAATGCCAAGAGGAAATGTGGGGTCAGAGTTGCAGCAGAAAAACTCCAACAGAACCATTGTCTAGTGGAGCCAGGAGAGTGGGACCACCATGGAGATCCCAGACCTGTAGAGCTACCAGTGTGCAGTACCAGCCTGAGAGAGCTAAAGCATGGTCTGAAACCAGGAAAGCCATAAAAGAGCCAAGTTTCCTGAGGACTCTGTAACCCAATCACCACACCAGCATGCAGAGGATGATGAACATCGAGTCAAGGTACATAATTCACCAGGTTTGAGATTCGATGCCTGCCCTGCAGGGTTTTGGACTTGTTTGGAACCTGTTACTCCTTTCTTTTGGCCCGTTTCTCCCTTTTTGAATGGGAATATGTACTCTATGTTTGTCCATCCATTGTATCTTGGAAGCAGATAACTAGTTTTGATTTCACAGATGGGACCTCGAGACTGGTCTTTTGAGTTGAAACAAGTTAAAACTTTGGGGAGGGAATTAATGTATTTAACTGCAAGTAGGACGTGAACTTTGGGGGCCAGAGGCAGAATGCTGTGGATTGAACTGTGTCTCCCAAAGTCCATGGATTAGAAATACAATCCCCACTGTAACAATGGTAAGAGAGTGGAAAATCCTATTATGGTAATTGAAAGGCAAGACCATGAAGAGGTGATTAGATTGTGAGGACCATGTGCTATTAAAAAGATTAATACGTTGGTGGTTTAATGGTGGTCCTGGGTATGGTTCTGAGGGCTTTAAAAGGAAAACACATGAGAAGCTCCTTCTCTCTGTTCAGCCATCCACCATTTAATACCGTGCATTGCTGTCATCACCTGCCAAAGAAGGCCCTCACCTGGACTTTGGACTTCCCAGCCTCTGAAACTGTAAGCAACAAATATTGTTTCTTTACAAATTAGCCAGTTTCAGGTATTTATTTTATAAGCAACAGAAACGGACTAATATAATCCTAATGCATACTTTGATGAATACACACTAAGGTACAATTACACATGAAAATCCCTCTTATGGGTGTTGTATAAAGTAGAATAACTACAATGCAAATTCTACCCTTGGGAAGTAGAATATATACTCTACACCAATAAGAAATGTATATATGTGTGTGTGTTTGCATACTTGTATAAAGATATATGTAGAGAAAACATCCATGGGAGAAGTGAGGAAAATACAGACATTTGTGCTGAGAACAGGAAAGATTCTAAATTGAATTAGGTAAAATTTTGGATAAAGTATATATACTTATGTTTGAAAGAAAGACAGAAGTTGAATATCTATCAATGACAGAGTCCTATAAAAAGAGAAAAGTATAGCAGGAGGCACAAAGATTGGGAAACTGGGTCATGGGTATGAGCTAGAAGAACGTAGTTTATTGTAAGAGCAAGTGGTGATACTGTTCCCTAAATGCTATTTTGAGTTGACCTCTGAGCTTTGAATATTATTTTGGACTTTTGAGGGTGCAAGCAACATAGGACTTACATCTTAAGATTAATGCAGTAGGATTAAGGAAGAGATAGCACTCAATATCAAAACAAAAACAAAACAAACATAAACGACCTAGTTATAGCTATGACAAAATTTCAAAATAAGATATATTCTCATGTGTTCAATATGAACAAAGAAGTGACCTAATGACTCATTTTCAGCTCCACAGTACTATGTGAGTAGTTTAATATCCATTGATGCTAGCAAAATCACTATTTCTACAGTAGCAACAAGTATTGACTAGGCATAAAAGTAAACACTGAAAAAAGCAATTATAAAAACACAAAAACATTTTCAAAAAGTGCTACAAATATCTATGGGTAAAATAATGGACATTATAATCTTTTAAAAAATAATGCTTTAAACTCAAATTCATGTTATTACTATTGCTTCTTTAAAAATTCTCTTAAGAGATCTTCCCATAATTTTCAACATAAAACAGTATCCCAAATAATGGGAATTATTTTAGGGATATAGTGTAATTTGAAAAAATATATACAACAAGATATTTAGCAATAAATCAAGTTTCTTTTGCACTTGGCCAGTTCTTTCTTGATTTTTTGTGAGTAGATTCCCTTATGACAAGTACTAATATATCTTTGGCATTCAGCATTCAGAATTTGTTAAATGAAGAAAAGAATAAGTGGGAAAATAAGTTGACTAATTAATAAGTTAATCATTGATAATAATTAATAATTAAGTTGATAAATTTTCATTTCCACATATGATGTTCATTGCATAAATTTGCTGAACAAAGTACTATTGTATATTCCATTTCTGCAATTTGGCACATCTTGTCTCTCAATCTTTATTGCTTCCTCTACTTTATCTCTAATAGATTAAAAAGCATTTTGCTTTTTGAAAGACCAGATAAAAGAAATATCCTCCTTGCTATTTTATTGGTAATTAATCATTTTTTTTCTTTTACACTACACCAGCACTTTATCTGTAGAAGCACCTTGAACTGTGATTAGTTTTATATATGTTTGATTAGGCTGTAAATTATTTCAGCATAATAAATATTGAATTCACAGTTGCTCCCTCTCTGTCAGCTAACACAGTGAAATTTTTCAGTGAGCGAGTAGCATATACGTGTGTCTGTGTATGTGAGTGCACATATACATACACATGATTATATATATACATATATACAAACAACTCATATTTATATGATGGTACCTCAAAAAGTTCATGGAAAGATACGTGTATCTTTTATTTTTCCACAATATTCCTTAAGTACCCTCATATATGTTTATTTTATTATATACACTAATAAAAACCAGAGTAAAATGTATTTGGTTTAGTTACTGATGTGCAGGTTGGACTAGATGAAACTTAGGTCCCTTTCAGCTCAAAACTTTTATGGTTATGAAGAACAACTTCATATATCAATGGTCTCTCATCACCAGCTGAACATTACAATCAGTAATAAAATGCTTTCAAGATAAAGATTTCCAAGTCACTCTTCTGGAGATGATGAAGTAGTAAGTCTATAGTACTTCTCAAACTTTTAATTTTTGAAATTTTCAGATTCTATTGTAATGTGCAGCCAGGATTCATAACGACTGCCAATATGTACTATAGACCTATACATGTCTGTGACAATTTGTCAACTTCTCATTAATTTTACACTTAATATTCCAAATATTCTATGGATAAATATAAATTTTTCCTCTGCATAATTTCTTATGTATAAGGTGCTTAAGGCTGGATAAGACTAGTTTAAATGTTATAAAAATGCTTTCTGCTTCTAAAAAAAAAAAAGAAGTGTACTCAGCTACAGTTTCCACTTCCTCAATAGCTCTAGCAAAACTTCAGAGCTTGAGTGCCCTGGTGGTTTCTGAGGATATGAAGAATTTATGAACATAATTTTTTTCTATTTATTTTTTATGTAGAAATCTGTTCAAAAGAGGTTGGGGAAGTTCACAAGCATAAATAGGTATACAATAATTTCAAAAACCATGTATCAGTGTCTGCTTATATAACTTTGACCAACATTTAGTTTATATTATGAATAAGTATTATGAATTGTATAATAACATTATAGCCTTTAGGATTTTCTCTTCAGATTATATTAGCATGTTTTATCATCAGTGTTCTTGCACATTATCACAAATTATCACACATACTTGAAATATTTGCTGGGTCCCCTTACATTAGGACCATTTTTTTCTTAACTAGAAAATGATTATGTAACTGATACACATGGATTTTTGTAAAAATGGGAATGCTCTTTTCCGAAGTTCACACATTATTCTTAGGGAACTATTTTCCATTACTGTATTCAGCAGATTTACTAAACTAGAGAGGTAAATACATGCATCCTGGCACAATATTCCCAAGGTAGTTAGTCTCTTTTTTATCTTTTCATTTTCTAATTTCCATTCCTTTCAGGTGGGAATCACTTCTCTAAAAAGATAATTGCTTGTGCTTTTCAGCACTGAAGGTTTTGCCTCAGGTTAAGACTGTCTCTTGAATTAAGACAGACAAAAAAAAAATACCCTAACTTTTCCTCTCCTCCTATCTCATCATTCACAAATGTTCTTTGATGAGATTTCTTTTTATCATTTTCAATAAAACCCAGTTTCTCTGTCTCTTAACATTATTTTACTTAATGTTTTTCTTTTGCTTTTCGCTCTCATTTAATTTCTCGCTAAAGGAATATTCTGCAGTCTGGTGTATAAAACTCAGAAATACAGCTAAAAATCTCTTCATGAGAGGCAGGATGACAATTTAGGAAAACAAAACTCATTGGACAACAATGTCATCATCTGCAATAGAATCTGCAAAAAGGATAGAATGCAACACTCTCCAAGTATCCTTCCAGCATGGATGGTTTATAGGTATGTTTGATTTTTATTACTCGTGGAATTTAAAAATTCCTCTTTATAAATGTATTTGTATCATCATGCTCTTCAGTTAGTACTTTCTTCCTCCTTTTGTCTACCTTTTCTGTTTTGTTTTTCTATCAGATTTCTACCAGAAACTCAGGCCAAGTAGAGAGATTCCAGAGTGTGAACAAGGAGTAGATTACATGAAATCATTGATTGCCACCGAAGAGACAGAATTTCTGTAATAAAACAGGGGTCAAATTTTAAGCATAAGAATATATAGCAGATGAGCAATGGTGACTTCCAGCAATGTAAATGTGCGATGACTGTTGTTTAGCCCACAAGCAGACACAAAAGTCAACGTTAAGGTCTTTTTCAACAATTAAACTTTTTCAGTACATGTGGTAAATACACCATTTTCCACATCCTTTGGGGGAAAGCAAGCAAGCCACACACTCTTAGCAGTGATCAATATTTACTAAAACCCAGCAATAAATTGAAACTAATCAAAATGCAGCATGTGCTTCAGAGTTCAAATAAAAATATATATTATCTGAGAACTCTCAAAAAGATGATCAACACTATTTAGATTTATTAACTCTTTAACTTATCAAATGCAAATCTGTTAACAAGTAGACTACAACTTGAAATGATTCCACTATACTAAAATCAATTTTAAATCTTGATAATGGCTCTAAGGTTTTAATTATGTTAATAAGGCATATATGATAATTATTCAGGAAAGAAAATGGTCAAGACATGACATATGCTGTAGTTTAACATATTACATTCATATTTAAGATGCAAACAGTTTGAATTTATGAGTATGGGCTGCATTCTAAAATTTAGATTAAAAAGTTATATGTAATTTTTCATCTATTCTCCCATAATTTTTTATTGAGGTCATGCAACAAAAATGCCACTTAATCCATTCATTTATTCAACAAAAAGTTATCACATACTCACTGCATTTTCCAGGTGCTATATTAGTGTTGAGGATACAACCATGTGCAAGATTGACATGATCTCATATGCCATTTGTTAAGATATTATTGGTTTATTAATAAAAGTCTACAGTTATTTTTAGTATCTAATTACCAATATAATACCTCCTTAATAGAATATGCTCAGAGAAACATTTTGAAATGCCATAAAAACATCTCCAAATGCAAAATCTGGCCAAAGATTGGACATCCAGGTAATAATTACAAGAAAACTGGGTAAAGGAAATTGAGAATCCCAGGGTTCGACAGGATTCTTTCTATCTCATTCAAAATTAATACCGGGAATGAAAAATTTTTTTTGTCATCCTAGTAAGAAATGAGGATACAGTATTGATAGATCTTGAACATAACCAGAACCATTTTAGGCGAGGCCAAGCACAAAATGGTGACCAACACCTCCCCACTTCCCTTTATGAGAAGCCTTGTGACTTCTGCAAAATAGAAACCCTTTTGCTTCTGCATGGGTGCTATGCCCTCCCTTGCAACGCCCCTCCTTGACTGCTTTAGCAAGCCCTTGGTGTCCTACAGCCCATATCATCTCTCCCACCCCAATGATGGTTGCTGCTCTCCATTTTGAGTGAAGCCCAGCAGATTCTTTTCCTTTAATAAAGCTTGATGAGTACATGGTGTTTTGGCTCACTTTCTTTCATTTTGGTGCCAAAACCTGGGAAGGTCCTGGCTGGGACCTTTGGACAATCCACTCTCTTGGGTTGATTGGCCCCCCTGGCCACCCTTCCCAGACCTGCTGAACCAGGTACCTCTGGGACTATCTCCTTTTGCCATTTCAGACCAATGCATCCAATATCAGCCTCAATTCAGGGTGAGTCAGTAGGTCTGTTCTACTTCTACTGGTTCCCCCGACTACTCTCTATGACTACTGTCTACTTCCCAAAGACCAGGCACCTGGGCAAGAGAACCCCTCTCAGGCCCCCCAGCTATTGGAGGATGCTCTTCTAGCCAGTAGGTGGCTTCTCTCTCAAAAAGAAGGCACACACCAATGAGGACGCTCCTTGGTGTAACCCTTCTTCTACTGAGACTGATCACCTCCTTTCTCACCCTGTAAATGGGATCCTCACAATCCAAGCCTCCATGCTCTACACCTCCTGGACAATCTTTTGGCCTTCAGGGAAACATTAAAACCCACACACCTCGTTTTCTACTGCAATCAGGTTTGGCCTAAATACAAACTAGAAAATGGATCCCAGTGGCCAGAAAATGGCACTTTCAATATGGATACTCTCAAAGTCCTAGACTACTTTTGTCACCAAAGTGGCAAAGACAGAGACATTCCTTATGTTCAAGTCTTCCTCTATCTCCAATCTCGTCCTTCTCTCTGTCAAAACTATTCTATGTCTCAAATTCTCCTACCTTATCCCAACCTCCCCTTCTGCACTTGGATCAATCTTTTGATCCATCAGACCACTCTGCTCCCCGATCACCTCCTTACACTCCAGATCCTCCACCAGCCCCTTCACCTTTTCTCTCTCTTTGTCCTCAGCCACCCAACCCCTCTGCTTCTTCCCCTTCATCAGGTGACAGCCCCGCCTCAGGTCTGGCTCCTTTATACCCTCTCCGTGAAGTGGCTGGGATGGCGGGAATTGTCCGGGTCCACACTCCCTTTTCTCTTTCTGATCTCTCCCAAATTGAAAAACAACTGGGATCTTTCCAGTCTGACTCAGATACATATCTTAAGGAATTCAGATATCTCACCCAGTCTTATGATCTCACCTGGCATGATATTTTTATGATTCTCACTACTACTTTTTCCCCGAAGCACAGAGAGCAGGTCTGGATAATGGTCCAACAACAGGCAGATGAGGTACATGCCCAAAATAATAGATGGCCTGTGGGAGCCATTGCTGTCCCTTGCATGGACCCAAATTGGGACTACCAGGCTGGCCATGGGGACCAGGATCTCCAGGATAATATGATCACACACCTACTTCACAGCCTCCAAAAGCCTACTCACAAATCATTCAATTATGACAAGCTTAAAGAAATCACAGAGATCCACCAAAAATCCCAGCGAGTTCCCAACCCACCTTTCTGAGGCTTTACATTAATACAATCGTACAGACCCAAAATCCCCTGCAGGCATGACCCTCTACACACTCATTTCATTGCCCAATCAGCCCCTGACATTCAAAAAAACTAAAAAACTTGAGGATGGCCCAAACACAACCCAACAAGACCTCCTCAATGCAGCTTTCAGGGTTATTAACAATAGGGAGGAGGAGGAGAAGAAGGATCAATACAAAAGAGATCAGGCCAAATACCAGCTCCTGGCTAGTGCTATCTGGGGTTCACATACTCCAAATCTGGCTGCCTCTAGTGGCAAGCCACCTGGGAACTGCTTCAAATGTGGTCAACCAGGCCACTGGGTATGGGCCTGTCCTAACCCCGGGCCTCCTCCCAGGTCCTGTCCTCACTGCAAACAGCCAGGTCACTTGGGAGTTGACTGTTCCCCTCACCAGAGAGGGAGTGGCCCAGTCCCTAACTCACAACCTTTAGCTCCACAGCCACCCCTACTGGAGCTTCTCAGTTTTGCCCAGGAAGAGGACTGAAGATGTGCAGGGTCTGAGGCCCGCACGGAGATCACCACACGTGAGCCCAGGGTAACTCTCCTTGTAGCAGGTAAGCCGATCTCTTTTGTCATTAATACAGGGGCCACTTACTCTACCCTTCCATATGGGGGGGACCAATATGCAGGACCAACAACCCCACATCCTCTATCACAATAGGAGGGGTCACGGGATCAGAATAGCACCCATGGATCACACAAACCATTCCCTGCACCCTACATCACACCCAGTTCACACAAAAATTTTTAATAATTCCTCAATGCCCAATCCTTACTGGGATGGGACAGCCTTTCCAAATTCAAAGCTACCCTTACCCTAAACACATTAACTCCAGCTACAATACTCCTGTTACAGGCTGCCCCAGACCTGGCCCCTGGGGCTTCCACCTTCCCCTCCCCATCGGACAAGGTTAATCCCTAGTATGGGACCCTTATTCTCCTTCCATTGCTATGCACCATTCCCCTATCCTTGTTAAGTTGTGGAATCACTCTTTGTTCCCTAATGTCCCACAATACCCCACTGCTAACAAACACCTAATAGGCTTAAAACCCATCATACACAAACTCCTTTCTTCTCATCTCTTACGGCCTATGCACTCACTTTTTAATGCACCCATCCTTCTGGTTATAAAGCCTAATGGCTCATACCATTCAGTTCAAGACCTCAGGGCTATTAATGTGGCCATTTTACCCATAACTCCAATCATTTCTTACCCCTATACTCTTCTATCCACAATCCCAACAACCCATTTCTTCTGTGTACTTGACCTTGAAGATGCCTTTTTTTCTATTCCTTTACACCCTTCTTGTCAAAACCTGTTCACCTTCACTTGGACTGATCCTGATATGCATCGTTCCCAACAACTCACCTGGACAGTACTACCTAAGGGGTTTCGGGATAGCCCCTACTTCTTTGGCCAGGCCTTAGCTCAAGACTTATCTGAACTTCCCCCAACCTCTAGCACTTTAATACAATCTGTGGATGACCTCCTCCTTTGTAGCCCCTCCTATGAGGATTCACAGGCCCACACTGTTGCTCTCCTTAATTTCCTGGCCTCCAGGGGATATCCAGTGTCCCCCAGCAAGGCCCAAATTTCTTCTCCTTCAGTCACCTATTTCGGAGTCCACCTCACTCCCAACACTAGAGAAATAAAGGTGGATTCGCTAATTTCTGAACTCCCTACTCCTACCACAAAGGCTGACATCCTTTCTTTCTTGGGGATTGCAGGGCATCTTCGCCTCTGGATTCCTAACTTTGGCTGCTAGCAAAGCCACTTTATGGGGCCGCCAAAGGGGATCCTTCCATTCCCTTAGATCCCACAAAGCCCATTCATTCTCCCTTCCTGTGGTTAAAAGCCACTCTCCTTGCAGCCCCAGATCTTTCTCTCCCAAACTTATCCCATCTGTTTATCCTATATATCAGTAAAACCCAGGGATTGGTGGTTTGGGTTCTGGTACAAGAGACAAGAGATATCTTCTCCCACGTTGCATATCTTTCTAAACAATTGCACATCACAGCTAGAGGATGGGCTCCCTGTTTATGGGTTTTGGCAGCAGCTGTCCTTCTAGCACAAGAAAGTTCTAAACTAACTTTTGGGCAACAGTCATTTGCTCCCCACATCATCTTCAAGACCTTCTCAGCCATAAGGCCATGTCAATTCTCTCCCCTTCCTGTCTACACCTATTCCACCTTACCTTTAAACCTTGCCCTCCCTTAAATACAGCCACTCTCATCCCAAAATACTCACGACCCTTAGAACATAATTGCATGGAGGCTTTAGACCTCTTTCTCAATCCCTGTCCACACATCTCCCAACATCCCATTACGTGGCCCCAACATACATGGTTCATAGATGGGAGCACCACTTCCACACCCACCCCGTGGGCAGGTTATGCCATAGTAAATCTAACACAAGCTATTGAGGCTACCCCCTTCCCCCCTAACACCACATCTCAACAGGCAGAACTCATTGCCCTCACCCGTGCTCTCACTCTGGCAAGTAAGAGTCAATATATACACTGACTCTAAGTATGCTCACCACATCCTACACTCCTGTCAGTCGTATGGAAGGAGAGAGGATACATGACCACTCAAGGGGGGTCCATAAAAAACGGACATCTTATCAAGATACTTCTTGAAGCTGCACAAGATACTTCTTGAGATCTCTCCCAATGAGGTCCTTCTCATGGCCCCTATACCCTTACCTCAATGCACACCTCACCAACTGTCCATGGAACTTCACCTCCCTTGGACCCAACTTCTCCCTCTAGCACTCACTCGCTTGCAAGCTGCCTCCTGCAAACCCACTGGCCTCAGCCCCTTTGAAATTATGTACGGTAGACCCTTCACTCTCACACCTCTCCTTCCCAGCTCATCACATTTAGGCCATTATCTCCCTACTCTTTCACTCATTAGGGATCTTAGGGAACAGGCCAACCTTCTATTACCTCATCCTTTCCCACCACCCCCTCAGACTTTAAACTGAGCCCAGGAAAGCAAGTATATATTGAAACCTGAATCCCAAAGTCCCTCTGCCATGTTGGGAAGGGTCTTATACAGTACTTCTTACCACCCGCCACAGCAGTCACTAATCCTTGGTAAAACTAGCACCTGAGACTTTGCCCAAACAATCTGTTAATACCAAGCCAGAGGGGTTCCTCTGCTCAACCCCCAGCCCAACATCTCCTTACACTTCATCCATTTTAGGACCCACAAAATTGACAATCTCCAGGACCTCCACTCTTCCCCCAATTCCAGAAGAAGGATGATCTTTCCCCTGGCGATTATCCTCTCACTCTTGCAGGCCCATTTCACATCCTTCACACAAGAGCTGCTCCAAGACTGGTCCTGACTAGCCACCTCCAGTGTTAAAGACATCCTTGAGCGGGTAACTGAATTAGCCTGGCAGGGCGCCCTCTGTGATTACACCCCCGACAAAGTTACCCTCTACTCCTTTTTCCTACTATGCACACTCTCAACCTCTCAGCCTCTGAACACTTGCCTTTTCTCTTCCTCATGCTTCTTTTCCTAACAGAGACATATGCCACACCCTGTTCACAATGTATAACCAAGGTCTTGGTTGGTGGAAGGACACTTTCCAACCTCCCAGGTCTGCCACCCAGAATATTTGGGGGAACCCTACAGGACACATTCACATCCCTGACATACGTTCCCCCAACATGCTATGACCAGACAGCTGCCACATCATGTTCTTATGGGGGTAAAAACTACTGGATAGCTCTTTCCACAGGGGATTATGCTGGAGTCCAGTGTCCCCTCAACAAAAACATTTCAGTTTCACCCAAACCACTCATCTAGGCTACAGCGATAGGGGAGGACTTCAGGACAAAACACGTCGGACCCCTAACGATGATCGGACTTATCCTTCTTCTTGGTCCTTGCCTCTTTCAATTTCTCTAATTTCTTACAGGAATGTATGCAGGCTTTCACCAACCAAAAGGTCACTGAATTGTTCCTGGGAGGAGGATATCAGCCCCTGGGAACCATCAACCCTTCCCCAGAAGAATACAGCCTCCCCACATGAAACCAATACCCCGCCACCGAATTTTTTTTTATTTTTTTCATATCTTCGCCCATCTCCAGCTGGAAGTAGCTTCAGAAGAATGAGACCTTTGCCCCTTTTCCCTTCTCCCTATACTTAAAAGGCAGGAATGATAGATCTTGAACATAACCAACACCATTTTAGGCAAGGCCAAGCACAAAATGGCCACCAACCCTTCCCCCCTTCCCTTTATGAGAAGCCTTGTGACTTCTGCAAAATAGAAACCCCTTTGCTTCCACAAGGGCACCCACAAGGGCTCTCTGTCTACCCTAGAGACCACTTAATGATTGGCACCTTCCTCTCCCAGCCTGGCATCTGTCTGAAAGAGGGTAAATTTGCTGCTTTTTCCCAGGGCAACTAACCCTACTTTGCAAAAATATACAGGGGCTGATATTGCACAGGGTTTTCTTTGATGCTGCTTTTCCTTTAATAAAACTTGCTCGGGTTCCTGGCATTTTGGCTCACTTTCTTTCAAGTATATTCTTTTTGGTCAATCTGCCTAACTCAGTGGCCCCTATTCTATGAAAATGAACTTCTCATGTATATGGGTGGACCATGGCTCCCCTGACCCCATGGTTATAGACTTTTGCCACAACCAATTTGATTAGGGGTGAAAAAGTGAACTGATCTGCAAATCCAATTAAGTCTGTACTCTGGGACAGTCACGCACTCTGCCAGGGGAACTTAAGTTATGATTTTGCTGAAAAATTGTGGAATTCTGGATTCGTCAGACTCTCACTTAATCTCCAGCATTTTTCAGTCCTTTGCCGCATATCTGTGGTCTGTGTAAACAACTCAGTGTTCTTTCCTTGGCAAAATGATGATTATGTATTTTTTTTTCCTAGTAGTTAATGTCTACCTGAAGTTCTTTATTCAGCTTGATCTCTTGTACCATGATGGCAATCCAGTTCTCAGGGATCAGTTGGTTAAGGAGAATAAATGCAATGACCTGTTCAAATGTATAAAAACGCTAAGTGTTTGTGAATGTCAAATTGAAGAAAATAATTTATAGTATATACCAGCATGAGGGAGTTTCTTAGGCTTTTTCAACTTTTTAAGTTATGAAATATGTCCTATCTTTATTCTCCATTTGAAACCCAGGCTGAAACTGCATTAGCCCAAAGATTATAATTTCAGTATCAGTGTAGTTTCCACTATTTCCCACTTAATTAAAGTAGCTCTCCCAAGACTCATCATGACTTGTTCTGGGTTGCTCTCTCCTCTCTTTCATGACAATACTCCAATAGTCCAATAGTCGTCATTGTAAAAGTGTGCTCAAGAATCATTTCTATACAACAATTTAATCTTAATTAAATTTTAAATCCAAAATCCAAGCAGAAAACCCAACATACTTTTAAAGTACAATTGAAACAGTTTTTGCCCTTAGCATGAATATCCTTACTTATTCAAATGAAACATAAAAAATTGGGGCATCTTTCCCCATACTTTCTCTTTGCTCTGGTAGAGCACACGTCAGTTGCCATTTTTGCCTTTCCTGACTGCCCTCACTACAGAGTTTTGGTTAGAGAGCCACATGGACTTTATTATATTTTCTACTTAAAAAGCTTAAAAGCATGGAAGTGAGGGAATGGGAGCAAAGTCTACTGCTGAATGTTGTGCTGTCTGAGTCATCTGCTTTCTGCTCTCTCTCATGCTCTCTGTCTACACTAGAGACCACTTAACGATTGGCGCCTTCCTCTCCCAGCCTGGCATCTGTCGGAAAGAGGGCAAATTTGCTGCTTTTTCCCAGGGCAACTAACCCTATTGCACAGAGTTTGCTTTGACGCTGCTATGGGCTGCCTACTCACTCCCTTATTCCCTTCTCTCTGAATTATAGCGTCTCACTAATGTTTCTCCAAATGTTGACAACTCACCTTCTTTCCTGAATACCTCCACAGAAGGTGGGACATAACTATTATTTTCTAATGTTAAGCTCTTTTAACTTTGTATCATTCTGTTAATATGATTCATACAGAGTGACAAATAATGCTTCAAAGCCTTGAGACATATTGAAACCTTTATCTTAAGATCAATTATACATCATTTTAGTTAACCAAAATTGTGATATGATGCAATCTGATTACACTTAAATGAAATTGGGAGTTAATTGTAATGACAGTAAAGACAGCAATGTGTACTTAACTATATAAAAATAATGCTTAGATTGAAATAACAGTATGTTGCTCATAAATATCTTGATATTAAGTCATATAAAAAAATGGTTATGCAATGTTACATGTCTGAATTGAGAATGAGAATAATTCTGTCTGCCTGACAACAGACCTTGTACAAGTCACTTACCATCTCTGCACCACTCAATTTTCTTACCTGTAATGTTTACAAAATGTAACCCATGACCTGCAATAATACTTCCAGATTAAAATTTTGTACTTTAAATTGTTTACTGCTTTTCTATTTTCGTTAATTGTGATTCTGAAACTAGTTAAATATTTACATTCTTGTCTTCACATAGGAATGGATATTTCAGAAGGGAAGAATATATCCCTGTTTTATTAATATATTTCAATTTAATAACATTAATCATTATCTTAAATGCTATTTTAAGTTTTGGAAAGTTTATAGACAGGTAAAAATTTAAATCCCAAACTTAATTTTACAAATTATTTTGATTTACCATTAATTTTAACCTTTTTCCACAAATATCTTACAGTCTAAAATTTATATTTACTACTACTGCTGTTGCTGCTGCTACGAGTATTACTACTACACGCATTTATATGCTGTTTCATATTTTTCAAAATTATTTTCCTTCAGAACTTAGGCTATAGAACAGAATCTAGGAATCACTTTTCATTTGATAGCAATGCAGACATTGAATGCAAGCTTAAGAATTATGGTTGCTTTCCTTTTGTTTGACTTCAGAACAAATTTTGGGGGAGAGGCTGTTTGTTACCTGTGTAGAATTTGTTTGGGGATAAATAAGAACCACTAATGTTTGCATCAGGGGAGAATGAAGACTTTTTCTGAGATTCTTATTTATAAAACTCAATAGTGTGGGGGAAAATGAAAACTGTTAGAATGGTTGTTTTGGGTTTCATTTATTTTCAAAACTGACTCATTCATTTTTCAGCTTCTGATTTCTGCCTTTATCATTCAGTGAAAATTTTAATCTTTCTACAGCTAATGAGATCCACAGGCCAACTGTGAGTTTCTTATCAGGAAGTCACCTGGTAATATGATGTTATGGTAGGAGTCTGGCCATTTTATTTTCACACTGAATAAAGGTAATGCTCACACTAGAAATGGGATGAGGATGTTTGTGTTAAAATCATTCAGATAAGCAAAGCAATTTTTTCCTTCAAATAATTTTCAGAAATGAAAAGACACTGTAGAATAGTATTGATCTTATGAATGCTGACAATCTCCTAATATAACAGATATTTTTGTTATTGTAGTTTTCTCTAATGATCAACTGAGACTGCTAGAGTGGAGTGAGCTTATGTAACCACATCTATGAGTTGAAAATAATACATAAAAATCTATTCGATGGCTAATTAGACACAAAGGGTGTTCAAAAAGTTCACGGAAAGATTTGCTTTATATTTTAATTCTATTTTTCCACAATTTTTTTGAAGTACACTTGTATTGGGCATTCAATGTATGACACACACTTTTAACGATCTGTTATTTTCTACAATTTTCTAAAATTAAGAAATGTCACCCATGGTGCTGTTAAAGCTGCCTCTCAAAGTGTAAAGTGCCTCTCAAAGTGCTTCATCCTGTGTAATGCTCTTTTTTTTTTTCTGTTCAAAATATTTTGACATTTACTTGTATATATTTGTAGGGCACAGTGTGTCGTTTCAATACATGCATATACTGCACAATGATTCACTCAGGGTAGACACCATAATTTCGTAGTCATTAGTCTACCATTGTCATACATGTTTCTGTTTGAACATTGATTCACTTATCTTGGTTTTTCTGGACACACATCCTAAACAATAATCTTCTTTCTATACTTATTCCCACATCTTTCACTACATCTTTTATATGAAGAGATTGATCATTCTTCCTTCTCCATGGTATCTCTCAAACCACAAAATTTACATCTGTTAAAAATGCATCTATGATGTTTTATAAAGATGAGTATACGAATCCTGATTTGATCATCACATGTTGTACACAGGTATTGATATTCAGCTCTGAATCCCACAAATATGTATAATCAATTATGTTTCAATTAAAAAACAAGTATGAATTTTTTTAAAAATGCTTCTGGAAATTTCGTTAGAACACATTGTTCAGATAACTTGTTTGATTAGTCTGATGAAGTTGTCATCCATACTTTGGACCTTTTTAGGATATAACTACTTTTGTTCTAATTATAAGACTTTCTTCTCATCTCAGTTATAGCATCAAACTGTATCATTCCACAGATGTTATATGTTTTTCTGTTTTCAGACAGCGTTTCTAATCCTTGCACTCAAACAGCTCTTCAATATAATAGCAGAAAGTCTGAACCATACACATTTTGCCATCAGCATTTATTTATTTTCTGCTTTCACCTCCTTTTATGTTTCTAACCTGCATTTTCTTCCCTGTACATCTAGGGGTTGTATCTGCTCCATTATTGTTATTTTTGTCTTCTTATACAATCCTCTCTTTCTCTAGTGATGCTTCTCTTTCTCTGTATAACGTACCTTCTTCAAAGCATTAAAAACAACACACGACCATTATCAACACACAGATATACATTTTCCTTTAATGTAATGCCCTTTACTCAAATGTTTACCTTTTATTTATTTGAAAACACCCCCAAATAATTGAAGTAGAACTACTACATTTATATTGCATATTTTCCCTTCAGGGAATTAACTGGCTAAAGATAACATTCTAAATCAACTCAAATTATTCTTTTATGCCATATTAAAATCACATTGTTCTGAAATTATTTATTATCAATTTTCAGTCAACATAATAGCTTCAATTCTGGCATTTCATAACACTCACCCTACATTTATAATGATGATGCATTGCAAATTCTAGCCCATCTTTTAGCTTCAAAATATTATCTTTGAAAATCTTCTAACAATCTTTGGAAAGTTCTGCTGTGATTAAATGGTTTTTTAAAAAAGGTATTTTCAGTTGGCTTTCTAGTCTAATAAAACAACTAAAATATTGATATTAATTAGGAAAATACTAGATGTTGGTAAAATAACCTTTTATTAAAATATAAAACTTTTGAGAAAGAAATTAATTAAAATGTCAATACCTAAATTAATCATCAACATTACCATAAGAAAAAAGTGTTGTTTCTTTTAAATAAATATGACTATTCCAATATACTTAGTATGTAGCTTTAATATTTGGTATGGCTAAGCTTTGATTTTCTTAAAGTTATTATGTCAGTTCCAGATTTATTCACTGGAAAGCAGCAAAAAGTTTTGCTGCATGTTTCTTTTTATGAAACTTCAGATTTAGCTAGAGAAAATTAAATATTTAAATAACATTAATCATGTACTGATTTATTCTGAAAAGCTCTTATCACAATGCACTTGATTAAATACAGAATTGCATAGATCAAGTGAAGAATGGTCAACAAAATAAAGCTATCCAAAGTGAGAGGAAAAAAAACTTATCTGCTTGACTTCCTTCTTTCTATGAGGGAACTTCAAAAAGTTTGTGAAATAATGGAATTAAAAGATAATACAAATCCTTCTATTAATTTTTTGAAGACCCCTTCGCACCATACATGTTTAACTCTAGAGATTAAGGTGCCACAATATCGATTAGAAAATGGCCTTACTAAATCTCAAAAATAACCATACAGTTACAACTATTTTATTTAAAAATACTAAATGCCACTGCTTATTTTTCTTAGTCTCAATATAGTCTTTTTTCTAGAAGAAAGTAATTTTCCATTCAAAATAGCTCATAAAACTTCTTGTCTTTGTAATCAAGTTAAAACTAGAGGAAATGACTTGCCTCCATCAGCAGGATACCATTTTATTAAATTCAATCAAATGCTCTATTTACACACTTCAATCCTCAATAAAATCCAATTTTATTATTTGAAACCTATAATCTTCAGTGAAATTGAATAAATGTATTTCACCAAAGCTGAAGTGCTCTGTTGTATTAATCAGCTAGACAAAATTTTATAAAAAGGTGGGAAGGGGTGGAGTAAAGGCAGCATTGGTGATAGTCTGTATTTTGCTAAACTGTTTTATTCCTCTATCTGAAGTTAATCAATTCTAAATTTTATGTCAAAATTGTGATTAGGTAAATATACTGAAATGAAAATGTTTGCATTTTAACCTAGTTTTTATGTCCCATGTTAAGAATTTTATCTTGAACATAGTAAGAGGATACTAATATTTTAAAATATTTAAAATACAGAAATTCATTTATTTAGCTCATAGAAGGACAGACATTATCTCCTTAGGGATTCTAAGAAAAGACAAAGCATAAAATATGGTAAAATATAATTAATAAAGGGAAATGCACCCAGTTACAATGCTTCAGAATAACCTTAAGTAAATTATGCCATGAGATGAATGTCTCAGTAAATTTAATCCATGAGGACATCCATTCAGAGCAGCAATGGTACCCTGCATAGCTCTCCTTCATGCTCTCACTTAGTCTGCTGAATGTCTCTGTGGCACTCTGGGAAAGCCTAATGGAAATGTTTCTACTTTATCAACAGAGCAGAGCAAATAGCACCAGATTATGAGTCAGATGCATTGTTTATAGACATAGATTCAGAGTTAACTATTTGTGCAACTTTGGGCACATGATTTACAGTCTTTGAGCCTCAGCAAGTGTGCTGCCAGTATCCATCCCTCACCTGTGGAAGACAGGGCTAATTGATTATGGACTTGCGTCACATATTCTTATTCTTACACAGCGGTCCACAAACTTAATCAGTTGAAGGCAGCATTCAATTTTTCAACAATCGCGATCCTAAGACCAGATAATTTCTTGGGTCTTTATGATCTCTAGCATTTCGGGACTTTAAATGCTCTGAAGCAATTAATTGATTCCTGGTATTACCACTCATAGTGGACCCAAAGCTCCCATCTCTCTAGATAATCCTCATGCTATTTATGAATGTTTTCTGGTGCTTACTACCACCTTGTCATGTAATCTACCTGAGTTGGCAAGTTTCTGATTAATAAAACTGAAATGTATTAAAAATGTATATATACATATATTTATCATATAACCTGCATATTTACATACCGTGTGTTTATACATATGTGTGTATAAATATAATGCCTACAGTTTGAAATAAAGCTGGATATAATTTGAAAAATGCACAAATCATTTATTTCAATTGGAAGTAAATGATAGTTTGGTGATGTTTACAAATGACATATAATCTAAGGAGGAATGACTGTAATAAGGTAGAATGTATTTTGGCTTTAAGAAATGTTTTCTGGAGTCATTACTCTGTGCAGTAGAATGGCGGAAATGTTATTCTAAACCCAATAAATCCCCTTGAACTTTAATCTATTTCCTAACTACCTTTAAAAGTGATATAAGTGATATAAGTGACGAAACATCCAACTAAATAAGTCCCTGTCCATATAGTATAATTTAGGCTTGGCAAAATTGTTACAGATTGCAGTGTTTATTTTTTGGATTTAAACTTAAAAGGTTTATCAAGAAGCACTATGATAGGGTAGAAAGAGCAATAAACTTAGAATTAAAAGAGAAGCATTCAAATCACATCATTGATCAAATGACATAATGCATTTAAATGTCCTTTTTTAAATATAAAAAATATACAAATGTTTATTATTAAAAAATGCATACTTTAAATTATGATAATAATCATGATAAATTATATTAAGGAGAAAGAGAGATAGAGAGAGAAAGAGCGAGAGAAAGAGAGAGGAAACTGGTTCCTTGCCAGAACTTTCAGTTGCTTCTTCTTTCTTCCCTTTAAGACAAAATATGCAGTCAATTGTAGAACAAGATGTCACAAAAATTCCAACAAATTATTTATTTAGTCGTGGAGAAGAGTGAGTCATATCATAAAGTTGTTATTATATGTAATAGATGCGTTCAGGTGTATGTGCACACATGTGTGTATTAAGTTGAAGGATTAGAACAAATAACCATAAGGGTACTTTTTCTTGGTAAGTGAATAAACTTGCAAAATGATCAGAATAAATGATACATGATGAATAGGAAAATAAAAAAATATGTATGGTGCATTGTCTTGAAAATATTTTAATTTCAGTTTAGTTATATAATAGCTATCCATAATTATGAACTTTTGAATTGTGACTGGACATTTCAGATCTCTTTTTTATTATATAAACTTTCAAAAAATATACTCATGGACTCAATTCAACACTTTATTACTACATTCAGTAGCATATTCAAAGTGCCATTAAGAATTTAAAAGTTCTTAATTTTAATAATGAGACTATTGAAAACTTTGCTCATTATGGTCTCATAGTCTTTTCATATCACAACAAAATAGTAACATTTATTTGTTAATAAAACTTTCACATGCCAATAATTTGCTGCATTCCTAATGGGTAAAAATCAAAATGGATACTAATTATTTCCGAATACCTCTTCAGTCAAATACTACTTTAAGCCCCATGATGTTTACATCAAGATAGAGGAAAAAAATCATCACACTGAATTGTGTTATGGGGAAATTATATCATTTCTCTTGCTAGCAATTCACATATAAAAGTGTGAAAATTTATGATACTTATAAAGTGTGAAAATACTATGGCCCAGGTACAGGGAAACATCATTAAAAATAATCCACTCTTCTCCATGAAGCACAGAGCATATGCATATTTGTATTAATATAATTTTATCTGTGTACATTTGGTTGTACAATCCAAAGTGCTTTCTCTGTTTCCAAGTTGCTTAGACTGACATTGTTTTTTAAAATTATAATGACATTTCATAGGTATAGTATGTTATACCATCAACCTAATTGTGATTTCACATATGTTCTCTTTTGCTCTTCTCCAAACCCTGTGACATAGTAGAACATGAACCACTATCCTCATTTATAATGAGAGAGAATGCATGTGAACGGACCTTAAGTGACTTAGCCAGTGACAAAGACTCATTGGTGACCCGTCTTGGGCAAAAAATAGTCTTCTCTCTTTCTCTCCATTCCTCCTTCCCCCCCCCCATCCTTTCCATCCTTCATTTGGCACCTGTACTAGGTGTGAAATGCCTAGAAAAATGAGAACCTCCAGAAAATTACTAGGTCTATTGACTGCTCTTGTTTGATAAATATAATAAATCACCTGAAATGTAGAATTTAAGGCTCAATTTTATGAACAAATTGAGTAGTACCAAACAAGAGAAACATGATTTCATAAATATGAAGATTAAAATAGAAATCATAAACCACACTAGATATGATGGTGGACAAAACGGTATGCATATTACAAATCTATTATGCATAGTGTGTATGCACAGGAATTCATCCATTAAATACTCAAGTGTGCTAGACAGGTTTCCTTAGGATAGCATAATGGGTGAGTTTTAAAATAAACCTGAATTGATTAACTTTGACACATTACCTGTTTTGTAATTTTAATGGAAAATTCCCTATATTAGTTAGGAAAAGGGTCCAGCATTACAATAAACACACATACACACACTCTATATACTAGGTTTCAAAATAAATATTTTTTCTACCATGTTTCCTTTAATTTAGAATATGACCTTTGTCAATAAAGAAGGTTCTTAAAATGCAACAACACACTTTACTGAACAAATTTATTTAAAATGATATCGTCTGCTATTTGTCTTATTTTATATTGCCAGTTTCCACTGAGTGTTAATAAGTGCTTGCCATTGAAGAGGTTTGCATTTAACATCTGTCACCAGCATCCAGCAACTGCACCTACAGGGATCTGTCAGAGAGATTGTTATTCTTCTTTGTAACACCCTGAATCTGTCTCACATCATTTACATACAGATAGTTACAGGCATTCATCATTTCATTATGCTGACGACTTCACTATTCTGATATATAATGTCTCTTTAATGAGCCTCAAAAAATACAATATTCCTTGATTTATGACTGCTTAACTGAAAAATTATACAAATTGGAACAAAAAAACCCTTATAATGTATTTTCATTTTTCCTCCACATTACACTTATATTTAACAGTGACTCATGAGTTAAGATCATGCTTCTTTGACAAAGAAATGATCAGAATTTGACTTACCCTGTTTTAGTATCACTGTGTTTTATGTGCATATTTAAAGCAACAGAGTAAAACTGTGCTGACACTAAAAAGTAGCAAATTAAAATCGATCACTTTTTCCCCCAAGAAACACTGTGTTGGACAACCATGTTCAATGCAACTATTAAGTTAGATAAGGCTTCATTAGTTGTAGAGAAGCTCATCACCCTAATATTCATCTTTTCCTATTTTGAAAGTAAATACTAAGAGCCTTCACACCAAATAGATCTATAGCAAAAAAGTAGTCATGAGGGAGAAAAATCCAGAAGTAAATCTGAAATGGGGACAGAAGCTTGGAAAGTGATAGAAGTTGCTGTTTCCTTCATTGCTTGCTTAATCGTAGGCACCTCTTAGGATGCCAGGCCCAAGAAGGTGTCGCCATTCTTGTTTCCTATTCTCTTAAAAGCTATGCAATTGAAGGTGATGAAAATTGTCCTATTTATTAGTTAAAAGTAATTTCCCAAGAGAAGTTGATTGCTTCCCAAACAGGTAAGAGTTCCAAAGCAGTATAAATTGTTCATGTGCTGCCAGCTTTTGCAAAAGTAGGGAGCTTTTGAATCTAGGGTATATCATGTTAGAATGAACACTATACACAATTAAGAATAAAGACATGTTGATACACAGAAGAGCTCATAAATCAGCATGAGTAAGGCATCCAGAAATAGAACAGAATTTAGAAACAACTGGCACCCTTAGATTTGATATTACCCTCCTTTAATTTTAGCTTCCATTCACATCTGAGATTATTTGTAGCTTTCAATTCCTAAAAGAATAGAAAAGCAGGCTAAATTAACCCAGAATTATCAGAAAAGAGTGTCTCAAGTTAAATGAAAGTAAGCACAGTACTGCTTTCATTTAGAGACAAGTAATAGGATTGCATATAGAAATCTTAATAGAAGACATATGGTACAGACTCTGTAAGAAAATGTCCATTTATAAAATATACACAGGAAAATTAGTTCCATGACTTTCACACTATCTTTTTATATCCTAGCTTTGTTAGTACCTTTCAGGCTCACTATAAGTTACTTTTGATTATATCTAAATTTGTGAATAACCCACAAAGAAAGGATAGTAACCAAAGTTGAGAAAAAAAAGTAATATGATTCCAATTCTTCTTAAATAGAATTCTTAAAAGGTATTCTTAAATAATAGAATAGTATTCTTCATAAATAGTATTCTTAAAAGGTATTCTTAAATAGTAGAATTCTAAAAAATATTTAAATCAATTTAGCATCATACAAAAATCTTCTTTTATTGACTACTTGCACATTTAATGGATGGATTAGTATGCGTACACACTTCATACAGTAAGATTCATAATATACACACCATTTTGTCAACCATCATATCTAGTGCAGTTTATGATTCCTGTTTTAATCTTTATGTACATTAAATTATGTTTATTTTGTTTGGGGCTGCTCAGGAAAGGAATGTTACAATTTTACTCCTCTCTAAGTCAGAGCTGTTTTAGGCAGGTTTTTTATCTTTATTTAAAGGACCATATTAGGTGGTTACTTCTTGTGCTAAAGAGAGAATCCAGCTTTCTGCTCCACCATTTTCTACCATGTGAAACCCCCTCATTGCTGTAAGCCACCACCAAAGAAGACCCTCACCAGATATTTTTCCCTGGACTTTGAACTCCCCAGCCTCTGAACCTGCAAGACCCTGCACTGTGCTGTGCCACTGCTTATGGGGAAGGCCCCAGCAAAGCAGTCAGGAGACCCAGCCAGCCAGCCAGCCACTGCCCAGCCCCCTGTCCAGCAAGGCAAGACCCTGTGCCACCACCACAAGGCCTTGAACAGCTTTCACAGAGGCGGTCCACAACATCTACCACCACAGATACTACTGTTGCAAGGATGGCTCACTGTCTTAAAAATATCCATGACGACTGTGCAGTTAGCCCACTGCATAATTGACTTCATTGACACAAGGAGAATTAATGGAAGAACCTAGAAAAAGAGGAAGAAGTCTTTCTCCTCAAAGTCCATTCCAGAGGAATAGAAGAAGCAACTGATCTGTCAGATGTCCAGAAATAGACACTAGAAGTACAAAAAATCAGAAAATATAACACCAAAAGAATTCAGTAACTCTCAAGTACCAAGACCTACAGATCAGGAAATCACTGAAATAACTGAAAAGGAATTCTGAGTAACTATCCTAAGGAATCTCAATGAGATAAGAGAAGAATCTGCAAGACAACACAATGAAACATGAAAAAATATCCAGGATATAAAGGAGGAAATTTTAAAAAATATTAATATCTTAAAAGAGAATATAGCAGAACTCCTGGAACTGAAATCACATTCAATGAAATAAAAAACACAACTGAGAGCTTAAGCAGCAGATAAGAACAAGCAGAAGAAAGAATTTCCAAACTCGAAGATGGTCTTTATGAAATAACCCAAGCAGAAAAAAAAAGAATTAAAAAAAAAAAAAAAAAAGGAGAATGTCTAAGAGAGCTAGTAGATAGCCTTAAGTGCAAAACATCCAAATCATGGGTATTCCTGAGGGGAAGGAGAAAAGTAAAGGCACTGAAAATTTATTCAATGAAATAATAATGGAAAGCTTCCCAGGTATAAGGAGAGACACAGACCTGCAGATCCAGGAAGCTCAAAAATCCCCAAACAGATTAAATCCAAAAAGATCTTCTCTGAGACACATTATAGTGAAACTGGCAAAGCTCAAAGACAAAGAGAGAATCCTAAAAGCAGCAAGAGAAAAGCATCAAGTCACTTATAAGGGAGCCACCATCATACTAAAAGCAGACTTCTCAGCTGAAATCTACAGGAGAGAAGAAAATGGGATGGCATATTTAAAATTCTAAAAGAGAAAAAAAAAAAAAAACCCAAAACAACCAACCCTTCCAGCCAAGAATACTATACCCAGCAAGGGTATCCTTCAGAAATGAGGGAGAAATAGTGTATTTCTCAGACAAACAAAACATGTGGGAGTTTATCACCACCTGACCAGCCCAGCAAGAAATCCTCAAGGGAGTCCTCCATCTGGAATCCAAAAAACAATAATCACCATGAATACACAAGTAAGAACAAAATCTACTAGTAAAACACAAATGCAAATAAGAGAGATAAAAGAAGTAAATCTTACCATTCAGAAATACCCCACAAAAACTGAAAACCAATAATCAAAGGAGAAGAAAGGAACAAATGGATACTTAAAGTATCTAAACAAAAAGCCATAAAATGCCAGGAATAAGACAATACCTCTCAATAACAACCCTAAATGTAAATGGATTAAACTCCCACTCAAAAGGACAAAAGACAGATTGGATCAAAAAGCAAGACCCAACTACATGTTGTCTTCAAGAGACTCACCTCACCTGTAAAGACATACACACAGTAATATTGAAGAGATGGAAAAAGATATACTACACAAATGTAAACAAAAAATGAGCAGGAGTAGCTATTCCTACATCAGATAAAATAGACTGTAAACCTAAAACCATAAAAAGAGACAAAGAAAGCCACTATATAATGATAAAGGGATCTATTCAGCAAGAAGACATAACGATCATAAATACATATGCACTCAACCCTGGAGCACCTAGATATATAAAACAAACACTTTTAGACCAGAACATAGAGATAGACCCCCATATAATAATAGTGAGGGACCTGAACACCTCCTTCTCATCATTGGACAGATCATCCAGGTAACAAATCAGCAGAGAAACACAGGATTTAAATGACACTTTAGACGAATTGAACTTGGAAGATATCTACAGAGAATTTCATCCAACAGTGGCAGAATATACATTCTTCTCATCAGCACAAGGAATATTCTCTAAGACAGACCACATGATAGGTCACAAATGAAATCTCAACAGCTTAAAAGAATTAAAATCATCTTAACTATCTTTTCAGACCACAATGGATTAAAATTAGAAATTAATAACAAGTAAAACTTGGGACTATATACAAATACTTAGAAATTAAACAGCAGGCTCCTGAATGACCTACAGATTTAAGAAGATATTAAACAGGAAGTCAAAACATTTCCAGAAAACAGTGAAAATAAGGACATATCATATCAAAACCAGCTGGACACCACAAAAGCAGTAGTAAAAGGGAAGTTTATAGCAATAAACACTTGTGTCAAAAAAAAAAAAATAGAAAGACTTCAAATAAGCAACCTAACCCTACACCTAAAAGAACTAGAAGAGCAAGAAAAATCCAATCCCAAACTTAGTAAATAGAAAGGAATAATTAAGGTTAGAGCAGAACTAAATGACATAGAGTCCCAAAAAAATGATACAAAAGATCAATGAAACACAAAGTTGGTTTTTTGAGAAGAAAAGTAAAATAGACAAACAATTAGCTAAGTTAATGAAAAAAAGAAGGGAGAAGACTCAAATTACAAAAATCAGAAATGAAAAAGGAGACATTACAACTGATACCATGGAAATGGGAAAAATCATTAGAGACTATTACAAACAACTATACACATTTGAAAACATATACAACAAATATGAAAACCTCAAGGTAATGGAGAAATTTCTGGAAACATGCAAACTACCAAGACAGAACCTAGAAGAAACAGAGAACTTGAACAGACCAATAGATATCCATGAGATTGAAGCAGTAATCAGCAGTCTCCCAACAAAGAGAAGCCCAGGACCAGGTGGCTTTACTGCTGAATTCTACCAAGTCTTCAAAGAGGAATTAATACCAATTCTCTTCAAACTATTCAAAAAAATTGAAAAAGAGGCCACTCTCCCAAACTCATTCTATGAGGCCAATATCTCCTTGATACCAAAACCAGAAAAAATATAAGAAAAAAAGAAAACTTCAGACCATTATCTCTGATAAACATAGATGCAAAAATCCTCAATAAAATACTAGTAATCAGAATACAGCAACACATCAAAAAAGTTTTACGCCATGAGCAAGTGGGATTCATCCTACTTGTGATGGTTCAACATACACAAATCAATAAATGTGATACACCACATCAACAAAATCAATGACAAACACCACATGATTATCTCAATAGATGCAGAAAAATCATTTGACAAAATTCAACTTCTCTTCATGATAAATACTCTTAGCAAATTAGGTAAAGAAGGAATGTATCTCAACACAATAAAAACCATCTATGCCAAGCCCAGTACCAATATCATCCAGAATGGGGAATATCTGAAGACTTTTCCCTTAAGAACAGGAACAAGACAAGGATGCCCACTTTCACTACTCCCATTTAACATACTTCTGGAAGTACTAGCCAGAACAACCAGGCAAGAGAAAGAAATACAGTGCCTCCATATTGGAAAAGATGAAGTCAAACTGTCCCAATTTGCAGATGACATGATTTTACATATAGAAAAACCTAAAGACTCTACTAAATAACTCTTAGAGCTGATTAAGGGTGCTGGATACAAAATCAATGCCCCCAAACCCATTGTGTTTATATACTCCAACAATGAATTAACAAAAAAGAAGAAACCAATAAAGTAAGACTATTTACAATAACCACACACACAAAAAAATAAAATACCTAGGAATCAATTTAAGCAAGGTGAAAGATCTCTACTATGAGAACTAGAAACACTACTGAAAGAAATTGAAGAAGACTCAAAAAGGTGGAATGAGGTTCCCTGCTCTTGGACTGGAAGAATCAACACTGTGAAAATGTCCATACTACCCAAAGTGATTTACAGATTCAATGCAACCCCCTTGAAATACCAATAACATTCTTCACAGAAATAGAATAAACAATCTTAACATTCATATGGAACAACAAAACAACTCAAATAGCCAAAGCAATCCTGAGCATAAAAAATAAAGCCAGAGGTGTAACAATACCTGACTTCAAATTATACTACAAAGCTATAGTAACCAATACAGCATGGCACTAGCATAAAAACAGACACTTGGACCAGTGGAACAGAATAGAGAACGCTGACATCAACCCACAGACTTACAGTCAACTGATGTTTGACAAAGGCAACAAAAACATACAGTGGGGGAAAATACTGGTTCTTCAATAAATAGTACTGAGAAAATTGGATATCCATATGCAGAATAATGAAACTAGTCCCTTACCTCTCATGATATACCAAAATCAACTCAAAATGGATTAAAGATTTCAGTATAAGACCTGAAACTGTAAAACTACTAAGGGTAAAAATAGGGGAAACACTTCAGGAAGTAGGACTGGGCAAACATGTTATAAATAAGAGCCCCAAAACACAAGCAACAAAAGAAAAAAATAAATAAATGGGATTATATCAAACTAAAAAGCTTCTGCACAGCAAAGACAATCAGCAGAGTGAAACAACCACAAACAGAATGGGAGAATATGTTTGCAAACTATACACCTGACAAGGGATCAATATCTAGAATATACAAGGAACTCAAGCACCTACACAGTAAAAAAAAAAATCCAATTGAAAAATGGCAAAGGAGCTGAATAGACTTTTTTGAAGGAAGACATACAAATGGCCAATAGGCACTTAAAAAAATGTTCTATATCACTAATCATCATGGAAATGCAAATTATAACCACACTGAGATATCACCCCATCTCATTTAGACTGGCTATAATCAAAAAGACAGAGTAACAAATGCTGGCAGGGATGTGGAGAGAAGAGAATGCTCCTACGCTGTTAGTGGGACTGTAAATTAGTACAACCACTATGGAAAATACTACAGATGTTTTTCAAACAACTACAGATAGATCCACCATATGATTCAGCAATCTCATTTTTAGGTATGTACTCAAAGGAATGGAAATCATCAAGTCAGAGGGATATCTGCACTCCCATGTTCATTGCTTCTTTATGTACAACAGCCAAGATACGGAAGCAACCTAAATGTCCATCACAAGAGAACTGGATGAGGAAAATGTGGTATATGTACACCATGAAATACTACTCTGCTATAAAAAAGAATGAAATTCTTCCATTTTCAGTAACATGGATGAGCTTGGAGAAAATTATGTTAAGTGAAATAAGTCAGGCACAGAGGGAAAAACATTGCATGTCCTTACACATAAGTAGGAGCTAATAGAGTAGGAAGTAACAAAAGAAAGACCACAGTGATGCATTGGACTTGCAGAGGGAGAGAGCATACAGTGTTGTATGCAGGGAAGAGTGGAGGTGGGAGCTGGGTTGGGGGAGGGAGGGAACTCAAGGATTAACTGGGTGGGGGGCAAGGAGAATAATCGCAATTTGCTGTAACAGTCATGCCAATACCATTGATCTGACCATCACATCCTGGGCACGGGTGGTGAAGGTCAGCTTTGTACCCCTTGAACGTGCATAATCAATAAAATAAAATATAATAAAATAAAAATAATAATAAATAATTTGTAAAGTTCAAAAAAATAGAAAAAATCAACATTGCATTTTACATTTGAGTAATATAAGACTGCCACCTCCCCTATAGAAAACAAGGTGCACCACTCAGTGTATATTTAAAAATATTTCAAACATCTTTGTGTCTACTAGAGGTGTATAGCATAAAAAGAGAATTGTTTCTAAAAACCTTGGAATTGACTGGATGATTATTTCTAATTTTCAGCCAAAAGGAGTTCTGGTTTTTACTTTTAGTTTTTAGGTTTTTTGTTTGTTTGTTTGTTTGTTTGTTTTTATTTTTTTCCAGAAAAGGAAAACTGCTAAAGTCACTGACATAATAAGGCATCATCTCCCTGAGTATCACATTTATAAATGTGCCTAAGAGATAGCAATCCTTTCCCCTTCCAGTCTTTGACAATGTGCTTATCTCTAGGCCCGTTCATTGATGGAGCCAATTGATTTATCCTAAATAAAATTACTAGCAAACATTATATTGAGTTCTTACTAGAAACCATTTTTATATACATTACTACACCTAATCCTGCTAATAACCCTCTTTGATTGATACTTTTTTATCCACATTTTGGAGATGGAGAAACTGAAATTTTAAGAAATTAAGTGTTGTTTCCAAAGTCACAAAGTGATCAGGTGATGCAGCTGATGCCAAAGCCAATGTCTGCCTGCATCACATCTTGTGATCATTGAGGGAATGGTGCTTTCAGTTTTATTCTCTCTGCCTTGTATCTTCAACTTCTGTCTCTTCCCTGGTACTCTCTAAGCTTTATTTCTCTCTGATTAAAATGGGAAAAATCCAACTACCAAAGAATCGACAAACACAAAGTCTGTCTTAACTCCATCATCTCTTCCAGCTACCGTCAAATCTCACTCCTGCCTTTCTCATCACCCTTCAATGAAGCACCATCTGGCCTCTGCCCCACCACTCTAAGAATCCTGTCCTTGCTAAATAGGGTAAACCAGTGAGCTTCCAGGAATTAGTTCCCAGGGTCAGTTCAGTTCTGGTCTTAATGGGCTTCTCTTTTGCAGTGGACTCACCATCCTTACTTCTTTCTCCTTGAAATTCCCTTGAAACTGTATCTTACTGGCTCTTGTTCTGTTCCGATTCCGATCTTTCCTTTGATGCTATATTTTGGGGCCCCCTTTTCTCTGCCCTCTCATTTGACGTCCATGCTCCCTAGGGCTCCATTTCTCTTCCAATTATTCCTTCGCGTATTTAAATGTCTGCAAACTACCTGTACAGGTAGTTTAATGGGCACATAATCAAGATGCACAAAGCAAAAATATCTTTTTCATAAACCTGATCCTCCTCCTATATTATTTACTTCAGTTTGAGGCATCATTCATTGAATCAAAACTGAAAAAATATATAGGACATTTTCTTGTTTCTTCTCTCCCTAGCTCTAATGCACTGACACCCAATATAAAATAATGTGTTAAGTTCTTCTGATCTTGCCACCTCAATATATTCATCTTTTTGTCTTTATTCAGTCTTTCCCTACATCCTCAGCTTCTTTTATATTGATCACTCCTTATTTAATTTATTCTCTGACACAACAAAGAGAATTTAATGCACTGTACTCATATCTTATGCTGTCCCTGTGCCTTAAATGCCTTTCAGTTCCAGCCCCCCAGCTCCACTCAATTTAAGTACCACTCACTTGGACACTTAGTGTGTGAGCCTAGTGCCTCTTTTCAGTTCTCTCCTAACATATTGTGCATATCTGTAGTCTTCAGGTATTTTTAAATAGAAGTAAAGTAAAGTGGTTAAGTGTATTTTCTCTGGACTCAGCTTTACCACTTACCAGCAGACAGGTCACCTGACCCCTCTTAACCTTACTTAATCTCTACCCTCCCATCGCAAAATGGAAGATAACAACCGTACATAAGTAATAGAGTAATTGAAAGTATAAACCCTTTTGAGCAAGCCTGACATATGTTAAGCAATCTACAATATTGTTATAATATTGCTGTTATATTGTTTATAAACATTTTTTCCCTCTGGATACCCAATAGACACTAAGCTGCTTGAGGGTGGGGGTTAATCTTAGTATCAATAGAACTTCACACCAAGCACAGAGCAAGGGTCTCTATAAAGAAGAGGACTGAATAAGGCTATTTGGCACGGTGTTCTAAATAAATGACTGATCTTATTGGATTTTACTCCCTAATTTAAACTCCAGGGGAAGTACGCAAGTAAGACAATAGCCAATGAGGAGTTTGGCTCCAGACCAAAACCCTATGTGTGATTTTTTCAGGCCTGACCATAGACAATTACAGAGACTACCACGCAGGTTTTGGGAAGGAAAGCTGACTCCCCACACCATACCTGGTGCAGAGCCAGTGCACTGCAGTCTCTGAAGGGAGTTGAAGTCAAGGACCCAGGTCCCCTTGGCCAGCCATAATCTTAATGTATATTCCTAGGCCATATGCCTTCATTCAGAACCCTCTTTATCTGGGACTTTTGGCAGAGGCCTTCAGCGCCTCAGCTGAGACCTCTTTATTGGTGGAGCAGGGGAATCATGACCCCATTTTTCTCCTTGCTGACTCAGTACCCAGTACTTTTCCACTCCTCGTCCTACCTCCTCTCCCTACCCAGCCCCTGGGTCCATAAAACAATAGGAGCCTTTTGATCAGGCCTCCCTTGGTGGAGAGTTGACCATCACATCCGTGTTGATTCACCTGACCTGCAACCAGTGCCATCATTCCATGTGGGAAAATGCAACAGTCTCTGTCTCCAATTTAGTTTCTTGCTTATATTATTGCAGTAAATGATTAAGGGTTTGACAATTACTTTCATCTTGGGCTATTGTCTTAATTGACTACTCAGACATGTGGTAGGTCAGTTCTCTCCAGCTCTGCTCAGATGCTACCAACCAAGGAAGAGATGCAAGATGGAAAGAGATTACAAAGGGAAAACATCCTGGAAAACAATATTTTTCTGCCCTCATTTTGCAGGATGGTATTATTTTGGGGGTGTTCCATGATTTAGATCAGAATACTCTTAGATTAGAAGATATCTTAAAAATTCTGTAATATAATTTTTTTTTTTCATTTAGAAATGAATATGTTGTGGACCTGGAAATCTATAGTATGCCCTGAGGGCACAGTTATATGCTGTATAGGCTATATTGACTCATAGTCCAAAAATCTAACTTCCATAGAGCTATATATTATGCAGAGTTGAGTCTGAAAATATACAAAGTTCCAAAATAGTCTGTTTCTTTATTCTCTTTTTGGAGTTAGTGTCTGTGCTGTCACTTAATCATATATCATGGTGATACTAGAAACCCAAGTTTCTGGAGGAAAAATTAGGATAACCTGAGAGCAGAGGTGTAAGTATAAGTGTTTTGGTCACAATTTTTAAAATATTAAACGTCAGCTTTGTTAATTTCTAAATGAACTTGTTTCAGCATGAAAGTTAAAGATTTAAGAATGTGAATCCTCTATTACCATAGTTTTACAGTTGGGTAGATTTTGAGCATGAAAGAGTAGACATATTGGCCAAAGGGATGTAGTACTTTATTTTAAATCAGTTTTAATTAAGTCTTCTACATATGCAGAGACACAAATAAGAAGAGAGATCACATGCTGACCAACCACACGAATTCCTCAACGAGGAGCAGTGATAATGTACACCTTTCAGAAAGAGTGGTGATTAGCACCAGAGTGTTGGTGGGCTTGTGAGGTAAGACAGGACTGTCACTATTCTGATCTTTCTACCACAGTGTATTAGTGGTTACTTCATGAGCCTAAATTCAGAGTCTAAAATAAAATTGAAATAAAGGACAGAAAATCAAGGAATTAATATTTGAGAACAGATAATCTCTGAGACACATCTTTATGTCTTAGACTTTTCAGTATTACTTCTCCATTTATACTGCTTGATGTTCCTCAGTTTTCCCTGACTACGACATACATCAAATGACAATACTTCATTTTTTTAAGAAAAAAATACAAATACTGCAGAAATGAAGTTACAACTCATTCCTTAATAATTGAAACACATTTTGTCAGTCTGCTTACTAAAGCTCCTAAGTGCATGCCTTCTACAATAACAGCCAAATTAAAAAAAAAAAAAAAATCTCAGTAGAAACATCCCTAAGTATGAGGAAGACCATTAACTTTCTTTTGACTTTTAAATAATACGAAATGATGGGGAGCAATAATAGCCACAATGTATATCGACAAAATAAAATTAAAAAAAAATAATAAATAAAAATAAATAAATAAATAAATAAATAATACGAAAAACCTCAGTAAGAATTACAAAGAAAGACAGTTACTGTTTTCCTTTATTGTGTTATTTATTTCAATAAAGATATTTTTAAGTATGTAAATGATGTAATTTTTCTTTTAAAAAAGTATTATTATCATCATGCAAATGGAATACTATAAATATCTTTTAAAATTAGACTCAGTGATAACAGTTACTGATTCAAAAATTGTGCTTTATCACCTAGTGAGCTATTCATTTCTTCATTGTTAAATCTAGGCACTTAAAAATTTTTATCCTAAGGTAAAGATTTTCTTCTCAAGAAAAACCACCTAAAGTATTACACAAATTATCTCCCAAACAGCAAGTAGAAATTTGCAAAAAGCTAATGTCAAGGAAATGTTAAATACCTGCACTTAAGGAAAAAATTAACTAACCTGCTTTTTTTGAGAAAACAACATAATGAAATATCTTATATGTTAATACCACTAGAGGGCTTGATATGTATTGCTTAATAAAAAGAATTCCTTACACCCAGTTATCTTCCTGGTATAAACGTAGTTCTATATACTCATTCCTCTAGTCATGGTTATTAAAAAAACAAACAAACAAACAAACAAAAAAAACACATTCACATGTGTACATTGATACAAAGACAAAATAAAACGATTAAATCAAAGGGAAATTTTATAGACTGAACATTGTCTTAAGCAATTTAAGTGTGTTAAATAAACTGGATGGTTTCAAATATCACTTAGTCTTAAATGTCACTGAAAATTATTTCTACAAATCTGTGTTTAACAACACAGTTCTGATAAATGGCCTAAACCATTTTAGAAGAATAAGTTTTAAGTAACTCAAAATTTATTTCAGTCACAAATCACCAACAACAATAATGAAAAATAATTTCACTTCATTCAAAATAGTTTCTTTATTTCATAGGAATATTTACCTTCATGGAAATTTCTCTATGACTCTGAACTTTCTGGAGAAATTATATTAAAGACATATTAAAAATTACTGTCTTTTAATTTCTTTTTAAGTAAGACAAGGAACAAATTTAATAATTTGATTTTTGTCTGAAGTGCTAATTTGGCTTTAAGTCATTATTCAGCCATATTGTGAGTACATATTTTTATGAGACAATGAAAGTAAAATTATGATTCAGCTAAAAGAAAGCCTCACAAATTTTTCTGAAACCCTTACTTTCCCATTCAAAATATAAATTAGATCCACTGCTCCAAGTTTTAGATGAAGGTGAAATACTACTAGAAATAATGTTACACCTTGTTTCCCTGTGTAATAGATACGAAGAAAAGAATTAAACGAATACTCAAGCACTATGTATGCACTGAGGCCCAGACCAACTGCACTTCAGTAATTTCTCCATTCAGAGGAGCAAAACTGAAAGTGGCAGCCCTTTCCAAAGTTAACATCTCCCTTTTATCGTAAAGACAAGGAAGTTTTACAAGAGAATTCAGTTCATTTAACCATAACAAAGACACAAGGATATCGGCAGAATTATGGCTAACAAATGGAAAACTAGTAACATCATCGAAATAGACAAGGTAAAATTCCATAGTGCAATTTGTAAGAGGTTAAGTCAATCCACCAACAGAAGCTTGATCTTAGCAAACATTCTCTCTCCTTACAGCAATTTCCCAGTATCTTTACATATAAATCAGTAACTTGTCTGTCTTTGAGCCAGTAACCTTGCTGTGTTACAATTCTTTATCTTACAACAGAGACTTTTAGCCTGGGGAAAATTTCCTTTCTTTTGTAAGGTTAACAAAATAAAATTTTCAAATTCTGAAGTGGAAAAGACTAAGTTATTGCTACATTGTTGGAATTAAATACCTCTAAATTTATGAATCAAATAATGATACTTAAATTGTTTCCTTCACAAGTACTTTTCCAAACTTCATGTTCAATTTTAGGGAAAAAATGTTATATCATAGGATACTCAAAAAGATCTTTCTATTATCTGAATAACTTTTCTGATTAATGATGCAAGTCAAAACATAAGACATTTATATCCTGGAGTGACATTCAACACATGCAGCCATTGAGGGAGCACAGACTTGAGCAATCACAATGCCCTGCAGGTGGGCTCTGGTTGACTATCAGCTAACAGTGTCTACATTTGATTTCAAAATGTAAAGAAACCCTAGTTGTCTAGAGGTTTTACTATTACTCTGAATTTCCCCTTGAAGTTAAGTTTTTCTTTTATAATTCACAGGATCAAAGACATTGTAACCTAAGAGGTTCTGTAGGCCACTCTTAGTCTAGCAGTGAAATGACTGTCAAATTCAACCTCTAAACCAATCGTAATAGCACTTACTCCTGAATCACAGTACAGCACTGTGGAATATTAGATGGAAAGTCTGTTTCTGCATTGTATGATCAAATCAAGCCCCCAGATCAATTTAATTTTTTTTTGTATCTTTATGAATGCAACAGTTTTGTATGATTAAATTGCACATGTCGTGAATAAAGAGAGCTTGATAACTTAATTAGGTACAGACTGAGCATTCCATTAATTGCACTTGGTGCTATAATCACTGATATTTCTATAGATTTAAAAATATCACCTAAATTTAAGTAGCATGCCTTATAAAAGCTTCTCATTCTGTTATTTTTCTAATCTGATAACTCGTATTGCACTTTTTTTCTAATGGCAAGAATATTATTCTTACCAGCATAGCTTTACTATTAGTTTACAATCTCATCAAAAAACTGTCACACTCAAATATATTCCGGCAAAGATCACTTTCCTATAGTGAACAATTGTCATTTTGTCTCTCATTTTTGTTTATAACAAATATTTACTCTATAATTAAGTGTTTCTACAACCATAATTTTTTCTTTCCAAGTTACTATTCTCTTGTCACTTAGCGTTTCAGGAATTTGTGGTGTTCTATTACTCATAGTACAGTACATATATTATTCTTAAATTCTGTGAAAGTGTACTACATTTGACATTATCGAGCCACACAAAAAAATACACATTTTAATTTCTTTAGAAAATACTCACAATGATACACATCTATTAGCTGTCTTAATGCTTCATCCAGAATAAATAACACTTGAGAAGAATATCCAGAGGTTATTTTTATCTCCTTTCTGTAGTTTACATGATCGCTGCATTCAATTCTGAAAAATAAAAATTTTAAATGTCTTACTATCAAATGAAGTGGCACAATGTCTATGTAATTTGTAAAACAATAAGAAAATGCTAGAACATTTTCCTGAATGCAGTGATTTTCTGAATACTGAGTGAATATATCATGAAGAATTTTAGAAGTTAAATTTATATATGAAGCAGAAATCATCAGACCAATTGAAGTTTTATTAAAATGTACATTAAGCAAGATGAAATACCATCCTTTTTACTTCCCAAGGAAGGTGAGAAATAAATACACCTTCTTTGTGCTCTAGTTTAGCTCTCAATTGAAATCAAACAAGTTGACATTAATTAATGGAAAGGACTTCCAGTGAAGATGCTCTTTAGAGCTACTGACCTGTGTTACACTGTTTTAATGGAAATAATCTTAATATCTAGTAAAATAAACTACAAAGTTTTAATACATAGTTGCTTTATTAAAAACAGAAACAAAAGCTATTTTAATTACAAATGCTGTAACACTTTCACTCTCCCCTTATAAAGTCAGAATTTGGTGGATTCATTTCACATGAGCCCGGAAGATTGTCAAAGCAAGTAATATCAGCTGAAGTTACCCAATGTAACCCTTGCAATGTCACTCCTCGAGAAAGGAGGCAGCTCCAAGAATAAATAACTTGATAAAAGACCCACCTCAACAAAATAAAATCTCTAGCCCTCAATGCAATTGCAAAATGTCAGTCAGCAGTAGCATTGATTGTTAATAACCCACTTCCTTTCTGATTGGTTGGCATGTCCATTCTGATTTGTAATATATCACCCTCACAAATATATCTGATTTGTAATATATCATGCCTCTGGTACCTGACTGTTTTTTCCTTCCTGATCATACAATTGTCAGTTGTTGCTGTTCAGGAACTTCAAAGGATGCTATATATTGATAATAATTCTACAAAAAAAAAAAAATTCAAGGTAAAGAGTTCATTGCTGTTTCAAGAATTTTATTCAGAAGTATTTTCTTCACCTATAACTTCAATTTTCCTTTTGTTCACTTTTTTTTTCTCTATGAATTCCTTTAATATATGTTAGTTCTATTCTACCTCCCTTTTAAATCACTCATATCCTTTCTAATAACTTCTATATTTAATCCTTTGATATTTTCTGCAGCTGTTACTCTACTTAAGCTTTTGCACAAGTAATTATTGAGAAGGTTGATGGAAGAGAATAATTGTTATTTTGTCACTAGGTCTGCATTGCCAATCCTTCCTCCGTTTGATTCATTCAAAGAAATTATCTTTAAATGACTTGACTTGATTAGCCAACACTTAGCATTACTTGTTGTCATTTAACTTCAATATTTCTTTTATTTATGGAGCCATACGGGAAGCTATAGCTTAATGTGACCCAGTGATATTTTTCTGCATTAAATTTTCTAAAGTTAATAGCCATACTATATTAAGAAATTTGTAATTTGGGAGGAAAAATTAGATTGCTCCCATAAAATTTTAAAATTCAAAATCACTGTAATACATTCAAAACTAAGAAACTGATGAGAATTCCAGAACTGTCTGTAAGCTGCTGATATTTAAGCATAGTATATCATTTGCTTGTAACAATGTTCTCAATGGTATTTAAATTATCAGAATATTCTACTAAAGCACCTACATTTTGGCTTCATTATATGTTTTAGTAAGCATGTCAGGGAACCAAGCCACCACTAAAAACAGAAATAGTGGTCAGAAACAAACACTGAATTCTGATTTACAATTTGGGATTCAGTATGCAGAGAACACTGTCCATTTCCCATTAACATCCTACTCACTCCTCATCAGAAGTCATTGCTACCTTGAAATGTATTTGCCTCCCTCTCACACACTTAAATCCAAAACAGGAGCCACTAAATATATGGCTAAAACAGAACACAATTTTGCATGATAATGATAACAATCACAACCAAATAATGGAAAGTAACATCTATTAATTGGTCAATACATGTCAGGTTGTCATATTATGTGTATTTTTCATTCATACATGAAATAAGAGTATCATCATTACTATCTTCATATTTCAGATTAGGAAAGTGATGCTAGGAAATGATAAGGAATTTTCAAGGTCATATACTTGGCTAATAAGGAGAAAAACCAGTTTCATGGTGTGGTTGATCTCATGTTCTTTCCATTATATTGTGCTGTTTGTGACTGAATTATTTATGATAGAAAACAAGAAGTTTTTTAACCAACCAAGTAAGGATGTTATGATATATTACACATTATAGGCAATACTTCAATTTTGAAAAATACAATGTACAGATATGTGATTATTTTTTTAAATGATAAAATACTGAATTAACTTGATAAGAATTGAATCCTCTGAACTGTCATATTCACATTAAATTAAATAATAAGGACATAAATGTCAACGTGCTAAAATGCTGGATTACTGAGTTAAATCAGTATAGAACATATGTATATAAGAAATAAAAATGAAATATTTAGGTACGTTTCAGAAACTTAAGTATAGTTCAAATATATCCTGCATTTTCAAAGTTTCCACAAACATGAGGAATCTTGTATATATCATATATAGAATTCTGATTTTCCAACAGTAGATGTTAAGGAAGATTTAAAACAAAATGTAAAACGTGTAAACATGTTTATACGTTTAGCAGTCTAAATCAATATTCAAGCAAGATGATTCAATTCAATCCTATGTCATTCATGTTAAAATACATGAATAATGAGCCTCCAATTAGAACTGTGATAACCCACATCAAATAAATTAATGTTTTGTACAGGAAATGTTTGCAGGCTACCAGATTTACTCTTTCAAAATAAACCATGTCAATAGTATATACAGAGTTCGTATGTAAAAAGTAGGTAGTGTAGACTGAATTCTGAAAAATTTAAGTTATATCTTCATCCTATACACATTTTCACATCACTATCTCACATAAAAATCTATATAGAATACATTTTAAATGACAATTAATTAAAACTAGTCTTACATGAGGAAGGGTTTTGAGTTGTTCATTGCTATACTTTGTGCGTATGTTTACTTTATAATTTCATGATATTTCTTTCAATTACTAATAAAACTCTTGGCCTTCACAAAACCCAGTGTGTCAATCAATGATGTGGAAATTTGCTGATGAACTGAGAAGGAGAAACATAAAAACATCTTCCTATTCCTGCAGGGTCAAATCAAGCTAACAGGCTAAGAAATTGGAAGAATGCACAAATTATAACCTCAAGAAGTATGTCACTTCCTCATTAATAAGTTTTAAAGTTAATTGTGACTTATAATTCATGAGAATTTTCCTTTTTGATGCTGAATGGTAGTTTTAATATCTAAGATTACATCTAATCTTTTTTAGGTCAGAAATTGACAAAATCTTTGTAAATGGGGAAAAATTTGACATCTACAGTTTAATAATCCAAATAAGGGCAAAGAATTTGTTTTTAAAGAATCAGCCTGCAAGCACACAGCAGTTACAAGATTAAGAATGGTGAATAAAGGCCAAATGCACATTGGTCCAAAATGACAAAGTAGTCATGATGTTGAATTGGTTAGGTAATGAATTATTTTCTATCAGTAATTTCACAAATTATTGCCAGTGGTGCTTACTTGAAAACTACAGAATCACCTGAGTGAAGAGTAACTTTATGGGTAGTAAGTTCATGTTTTGATCCCTTTTATGATCTTCCACTTGTTTGTTCAGTTACTAGAATTGAGTGAGAAAAGAAGCCTTACCCCTTCCCCATGTGAGGACACAGACAGAAGGTGACATCTGTAAATTGGGAAACAACTCTCACTAGGACCCCAATCAGCTGGCACCTCGATCTCGGACTTTTTCTGACTTTTAATGTGAGCAATAAATTTCTGTTGTTTAGAAGATGCCTACTGTATGACATTTTGTTATAGCGGGCTGAAGTAAGACAAATTGTAAGTCACTAAACTGTTTCAGAGAAATATATTGTATTATACCAATGTAATAGTTTCATTATAAGTGGTGTTGACCATAAGTTTTATTTAATATAATCAAGCAAAATCATGTTACACCAGTAACAAATAGCTTTGTTTTGCAAATAAAAACTCAAGTAACACAAATATTATACCATAAATACCAAGGAAATATTGAAACAGGCTACAAGAATCAAAAAAGAGAATAAACCATATGTATAAAAATATATAGTGTAACCATCTAGCATTTTTATCAGTCGAAGTTTCCCTTTTGTATGTAGCTAGAAAGCATTAACTTCGTAGAGGAAAATTCTGGTTTTATAGTGAATATAGTACAATTAAACTAATGTACAATGCTCTCGACATATATTCTTGATTTACCACTCTTCATTCTGCTAGTGGCACCTCTCTTATTCTGAATATTACATCATGTGATGTTTTATTTCTTTTTTTTTTTCCTTTGGACATCGTAAGTCTCTTTGTTTTAATACTTGCTATCTATTTTACCATTTAATTTTTCATTCATGAATGCAAAATGTCCTGGTTACACATAAATACCAAGATTTAAAATACAAGGTATGTCATTTTATAATGGTATTTAGGGAGGAAAATGAGTTTTGAAAAATGTTCCATTGCCATGTCATAGCATACAATGGAAATGAATCTAAATATCCTCCAGTAGTTGCAGTTTACAAATATTTAAAACCATATTAAAAATATGTAACTATCACAAAAGATAATCACATAAGAACCCTAAATTTTAAAATGTTAAGTTAAAAAGTAGAATAAAAATTATATATATATATATACATTATAAACACACATACAAACACAAATAATTAGGACAAGAAATAAAGGGACATGGAAATAAGAAAACATTTAAGTCACTAAAATAGTGAAAAATGTGGGAATTTTTTCTGTCATTTTTACTATTTCCTATTACTTTGCTCTTTATAAAATAAGAGAAATTTTAGAAAATTACTTTTAAAATTGAACACTTTAGCTTTGGGTTTTCACTCTTGTGAACTTATTGATAACACTTCCAAATCTTCTATTTGCAAACACACACACACACACACACACACAGTATTACCGTGAAGGATAACCAGAAGAAACTACTGAAAGTAATAGCTACTATCTTTACACAAACTCACAGACATGTACAGACAACCACAAAGAAATCTGATAAACAACAAGATCAAATTGTTAGATTAGATACCCATTATGCCTTTTTATATAGTCCATACTTTAAGCTGGCGAGTACCTAATTAAAGACAGGCTTCATTAAAACTATTTGAATTCATCCCATTCTGCTAGTTTTACATTTGTCAATAAGACTGAAGCCATAGTGGCAATTTTGTACTGACACAGAAGAGAGACATATATCGAATTGACACATACTTCAATTTAAGTATTTACCTAAAGCAAGCAAGATTGTGTGTTTCTGGAAATTATGTGGCTATCTTCTGAAAACCTTGAAGTTACTAATAAATTTTTAAGTATTTTATATAAATATCTAAATAATAAAATCAGGGCAAAAGTAATATGGACAACCCAGGACTTTTCCTTAAAATATACCTATTTCTCTTTTATTTCTAAAAGCCTTCATAGTCTTATAAAACTATGCTTGATTTTATTAACAATGTAATTTTTGACTTATGGGTTCACTTTATGTTATGCTAATTCAGGTTTCAAGAAGGTAACTTTGAATGTAATCTATTTCACAAAATCAAAATTCCATTTTTCCACCTAAAACTTTGCTCTTCATAAATTTTTATTGGAGAGAAAAAAACTCTGATAGTGATAATTCATTTTACAATGATTTCTATATTATCATAATTTTTTTTTATTCAAAGTGTAAACTTTCTCTATCCCACATTCATCATACCTAGAAACAGTATGTTACTATACAGTGAAATAATTCAGAGTACATTTCTTGCATTTTCCAAACTTGACTACAGAGGAAAAAGTGATCATACAATTACTTGGTATCAAACTGTATCCAATTATTATTACATATCTATTTAAAACAACCTCAGCAAAGCTGAAAGAGCTTTAGGTAAAGGACATTCATTCTGGATTAAAAGCTGTTTACTGCCATATGGTGGGTTTCATTTGAAATATCACAGATTGTAAATACATAGACACATTACCATGTTTTCTCAAATGTAAGACCAATATTTCTTCACATTTTAACGTTTCTTAAACTAAGATGCATCCTACAATGGATTGTAAAAGGAACTTGCCATTTCTGCTTTTTTCCCCTAGGAAAGCTGATTTTAAATTGATGGTACCTTTTACAGATATTGACATCTTCAAGTTGAGGAAATAGAGTATAAATTGTGTATCTCATAATGGCTGGTGTTAGCAATAGTATAAAGTAATATGTTATCTCTAATACCACTAATTATTTTATTTTTCTTGAATGTGTCCATTTTAAGGATAGCATGAACATTTTCAATTCTGGTTATTTCACTAAGAATTATCATTTTTAAAGCCTTACCTCTTTTATCAAGTATGGTTAGTGGAAGGTTATCAAAACAATTACCTGCCAAAGTAAACATTATCTTAATGCAAACATACATAACATGAATCAATAAGCTGTGCATAACAAAACTGTTTTAGGTATGGAAACCTTAAAAGGAATGGAGGACCTATATATTATTTTTAATTGTTTAAATTCAAAGCTAGAAATATTTCTAAATTTTATTTTCAAAATTATATCTGTTGTCAAAACATAAATATCAGCTTATCAACATATAAGTATAAAATATAATTTCAAATATATCACACACATCAAACCTGTCACACAAAGAAAAATAGTACAATAAATTAGTAGTGAAATATCAGGTAGGTGATAGAATTAATTTAATAGAATAGTAACAGAAAAGGGAATCTTATGTGTGATTGACAAATATACAGCAAAATATGCAGAGTTGAGTCAATATGATTCCACCTATCACATTTTACAAAATAAATTATCCAAAACTTTACTGAAGTAGCTATAATTTTATTAATAAAATATTTATTACTAACATAGCTGTTCATTTAGAGTGCTTTTTTATTTATCATCATTTATTTTTTTAAGTGACAGAATCCTCAAAAGAAAATATTTATTTACTTATTTTTATTTTTATTTTCTTTATTTTAACTTCTCAATATACATTGTAGTTGATTGGTTAACCAAGGATGTGAAAAATCTCTACAGAGAATTACAGACCACTACTGAGAAAAATTGAAGAGGACATAAGAAAATGGAAAGATATCCCATGCTCTTGGATTGGAAGAATTAACATTGTGAAAGTGTCCATATTACCGAAAGTGATCTACAGCTTCAATGAAATCCCCATCAAAATTCCAATGACATTTTTCTCAGAAATGGAAAAAAAATTGTTTCAATACATGCATATACTGCACAATGATTCACTCAGGGTAAATACCATATTTTTTATGGAATAACAAAAGACCACACATAGCCAAAACAATCTTGAGCAAAATAATAATAATAATAATAATAATAATAACAATAACAATAATAATAATAATAATAATAATAATAATAATAATAAAGGTGTGGGCATAACAGACTACCTGACTTTAAACTATACTACAAAGCTATAATACCAAAACAACATGGTAATAGCATAAAAACAGACACATGGATCAGTGGAATAGAATAGAAAACCCAGAAATCAACCCATACACTGATAGCCATCTGACCTTTGACAAAGACACTGAGTCTACACACTGGGGAATAGACTGCCTCTTCAGCAAATGGTGCTGGGAAAAGTGGATATTCATACATAGGAGAATGAAACTAGTCCCATATCTCTCATCATATGCCCAAATCAACTCAAAATGGGTTAAAGAATTAAATATACATCCTGAAACAATATTTATCATCATTTAATGACTTGTTCAAAAATACACCAACATGGCTTACCAGTAACTTGAATGGGCCAGCTATCTTGGATAACAATTAATTTGTAAGTTTACTATATCCAAAATAGTTTTTGTTCTTATATGCTGTTTGTTTATCTTTGTGTGGGCACTGAAAGCATGTGGACAGGAAATGTGCTCATGGAACTAGTTTTTCTATACGATATAATGAGCTTACAAATTTGAAAAAAGCAACACTAACTTAAAATCTTCATAAAATTAGTAGCACTTTGGTACTCTGCTATGAAAATTTCCAGGAAACATATCCAGTAAACATAACTTACTTTATAATTTTCATTACAGCAAAGCAACTTTTGCCACCAGATTAACAGTGATGTGACTATACTGTATAGGTCAGCCTCTTGGACTGTTCCAGTTTGCTGTAATTCTTGTAGACATGCAGTAAGCAAAACCCCGTTCTTCACTAACCCCTTTTTGGTCCTCTTTATCATTGTTGCATTCCAAACTACAGTTGTGTAAGGTCACAATTGCAACGACCTTCAAATTCAGGTAAAATTTCTGTTTCCCTTTCTTCCATGGATGAGACTCGGTGATGGCTTTTGTGGTGAATATATTTCATCATGCTTCCTACTTTAGCAGTAGAAAAGCACAATATGTCATAGATAGAAATAAAAAGACAAGATTTCCAGTCTACCCATGCTGTAAGCTGAAATAAGTTTTTCTCTTTCCATAAATTCTAGTATTTCCGGCAAGATCTGGGAAGAAATATTTTTTTAACCATGAGACTACTAAAAACTATGTTTTAAAAATTTTTTAAAGTAACTTGGTATCATAATTTTCAGTAAAGCTCACACAGACTAGCCAAGGATTGTATAGTTTTATTTATTTATATAAATACATGATGTAAAATGAATCTTTCTGACTTGAGTGGGATAAAATGGAAACCATAGAAAAGTTTGAAAAAAATTATCCTTTCAGTATGAGGATTGGGACTACTACTAGAAAGTGCACTATAACACAAAAGACAAAAAATAAAATGTTAAAATAAATAAAATAAAATAAAAACCCAAGCAAGGCAGTGGTGGCAGGAAAAAACTTGGTATTATAAGGGTAAAAATAAATTATGTGTGCATAAAGCTCAAAAAAATAATGGGGTAAATCCTATAAAATAATAGTTTATTTTTACAATCAACAAATGTTTACTGAGTAAGTACCCTATTCAAGCAATATTCTAGTTGACTAGTTACAATGATATATAAAGCATAGTTCTGTTCTCTAGGCATTTGTTCTCTTGGAAAGATTAAGAAAAAGCAATATATGTATACACATAACTTCATTATGAAGCATATTTTAGAGAGTAGGTTTAAAAATAATTGTTTTTGTTGACTTTGGGTACAAATAAAAGAATCAGCTATCAAATTCTTCATAATTACACTAGGTATACATAATTCTTTTACATTTAACAAGTCTTCTTCAACCTTGTCAGCCACCATTTTTTAAAATGCTTTTGAAATCCTCCATCCCTTTCTGCTTTGTTTAAAGCCCTGATAAATAATGCTCTTCAATAACTTGGCCACTCACTTCAGTAGATTGTCTATCAACAGCAGCAGCAAAAACTCTAAAATGTTTACATGTCTTTGAATACTACAATCTAAAGTCCATATTCAAGCCTTTTTATGGTGTTTTTATACATCTTCTTGCAAAACCAACTACAGATATATTTCTAAAATTTACTCTCAAGTATTGTATGCTATAAAATTCATCATACCTTACTTTTCATTTTACTAAAATCCTTATCTTTTAGTAAATTACACATGGTAGACAATTGACAGCAACCAAACAATAACATTTTTTTCCATTAATGCTAGCACAAATCCAATATGATTTGGACTTTGTTCAATTGGAAATATAAGGAAATGGAATATGATCACTTCTGATATATCAGGTAATAAAACAAGGCACAAGACATATGCTAATGATCATGGAAGAATAGCCAGCTGTATGCTTAAAAACATGAAATTTGTGAACAAGTATGTACCATGGTAGATGTTTCATAAATTCTGAGATGATAAGGGGCATAGCATGCAAAAAAGACATTCGATTGACAGGACAACCTTTCAACAAAACTATAACTACTCGCTGCTCTCTGCTGACACAGGAAGTGAGTGGTGTTTCCATCAACAGGCCTTTCAAGGGCTCACCGTGGAAAGGAAAGGGCTGCTGGCACAGTCCTGCGATGCTTTTGTTTCCTTGCAGCCATGGACTATAGGTTGAGGTGGTGGCAACAGTATGAAAGCCTTTAGAGCTCTTGATCGGTCTCTTCCTTTCACTACTTCAGGAATAACTTTACAGATATACATAAATCAGAGTGCACCAGGGAGCCCTTGCTCACCAAGAGTGTTGAGAGGTCCTGGAGTGACATGCTGCGGAGCACTTGCTCCAACTCAGACTGCTTCTGTCTGATAGAGAGATTTATTTTCTGACAGCTGACAGAGTGCCCTGCAAGATCTGGCAATCCCTGGTGTGGCTGTAACAGTAGCTTCAGGAAGAAGTTCTCTGAACTCTCTGAGACTCTGAGTCTTTCTTTTAGGTATAAATGATTATGTCAGTACTTTGAAAGATCTAAGTGGCTTATTCTCTCATCTTTTAGAAATTCAAACCACTCCTCCTTACCTTTAAGCATAAAACTTCCCTCATAACTGTGTTCCTTAAGTCTTTTTAACCTGCTGTTTCCTTTTGTGCCAGAATCTGTCCCCACTGAAATGAAGCTAATGTCAAACTAGGCAGTCCCATTCAGGGTCATAATTCTAAGGTGATCTTCCAGTGTAGTTTGAAAGAATTCATTAAAAAGTGGACCAAACGACTTTCTTTGTTTTGTTTTGTTTTGTTTTGTTTTACTTTCTTTTTTTAGCTAGCTCCCACATATGAGAACATACAGTATTTCTCTTTCTGTGCCTGTCTTATTTCACTTAACATTATTTTCTCCAAGCTCATCCATGTTGCTACTAATGGCAGAATTGCACTTTTTTTTAGCCAATGAATTTTTACTCAATAGCTTATCTGGAGATATGCAAATGCATTCATAAGAACTATCAGGTCTAATTTAATTATCAAATGTTAACAAATATGCTAAAAGACAGATGTGATATCTTAAAACATTTTATAAACTATAATGTATTTAATAAAGTATTTCTATTTTTTTGTTTTATCTACATGAACCTAATTGTACAGCATAATACACCTACATTTTATATGTTGTAGTTTTAGTGGAATTAGAAACAGCTGTAGTCATATTACTTTATTGAGGAAGCTTTTATATGAATGACTTGCAGATCTTAATGTTATCTTCACATTTTTACTTCTCTGGAAAAATACAAGTGATAATAAAACCAAAAGTTAATATCATCTTTCCAGTCACTTTTAACTGTAATGTATTTATTATTGTAATGATTACATGAAAACACATCTTGACTGCATTAAAATTACATATTAAAGGTGTTTATACTACTCTCATAGAAGGAAAAAATATCACCTAGACATATTAGTGCCTTAAGAGGATCATAAAATTTTAGATTTCAAGTATTATTTTAACACTCTCAGCTATTTTACCTTCCTTAATTTACAGACTGAGAATGCTGGGGCCACAGAATATCAGCAAATATGAGCAATTAGCCCAGGGTCACACTGGATTTCAGTGCCCAGACTGAGATTTAAACCCTGGTCTACTGACGTGTGTGTGTGTGCGCGTGCGTTTCTGTTTTAAATATTTCATCTACAAAAATGGTTTGTATTTTCTAAATGTAAAACTGGACTATTACATCTTTCAAACATCTGATTAGTGTTAAGTAAATGAATTCCCTGTATTGCAGTTCTCTTTGGAGAAAAGCGAAAGAAAATGAGCCTTCTTACTCCAGATATGCACACTGCTAACCCTGGCCAAATTAGTAGAGCCAGGGCTCCGAGGTTTTGTCTGAACTTTCCCCTATCGATTCACACCCAGTTTAGTTTTCTTTAGTACTTTTTCTACAGCGAATTGGTTTTTGGTAAACTTTTCTATTTCTAACCACAGCTTATATTAGTCACTTTGGTGATATATTTTTTTGTTCGCCTTTTTATATCCATACAAAAAGAATCATTATTAGACAAAACATGCACATACTTAATCGAAATTATTGATGAAAAGAGTGAACTACTCCTATCTCTGTCCCCCATATCTTGTTTGGGGTATCATGCCAGCCAATTCATAGATAACATTTTGGAGATAGATATTTGGAAAATAATGCATTTACCCTCATGTACCACGAAAGTTTACTTTTTTTAAAAAATGAGATTTCAGGTCACACAGTCATGATCGAAATACCAACTAGTGTCTATTTTGCCTCTAAGAGACTGTTTCTGTTCTGGTAAAAGAGGGGGGGGAGAGAGAAAGAGAGAGAGAGGGAGGGAGAAAGAGAGAGAAAGGAGAGAGAGGGAGGGAGAGAGAGAGAGGGGAGAGAGAGAGAGGGAGAGAGAGAGAGAGGAGAGAGAGAGAGAGGGAGAGAGAGAGAGAGAATGACTGAGCAGAAAACTAAAAAGGGACCTATCTGGTATCCTAATAACTAAAAATAGTACAGTTTGAATCTGAAGTTTGAATCTGAAAGTGGACATACCTAAGATTAAGGCCCATTTCGATATTCTGTATGTAAGTGTTTCTTAATCAATTGGAGCCTTGATTCTCTGTGATATTATATAAAGGTATATGTCCATGTCCCCAAAAGAAATGTCTGGACTTAGATTTTTGCTTATTTATTTTATTGCATTAGAAAGCTATTTCTTCACATAGGCAAAATTCATAATATAATTTTTATAAGTAATTGTGTCTTTCTCTTTTACTTTTTCATGTAATTAGTTATTTGCTTCTTCCTAAAAAGAAAATAATTCTAAATTTCGCAAGTAAAGCAAAACAAAACACAGAAATTTGATTTCTTAGAAAAGTGGATTTCTGTGAGTTTTTCAAGTTTGTTTTCTTAAAAAGGAAGCTGATGTGTTTACATCTTAAACTTAGTCTTGATAATATATATGCTGCTATGGATTGAATGTCCCCCCAAACTCATTGAAGTTTGACCTCCATGGTGACAGTGCCGAGGGTGGGAAATCCTATCATGACATTGAAAGACAGAGCCTTGAAGAGGTAATTAGATTGTGAGGACCATGCCTTAGTGAATGGATTAATACATTGATTTTTTATTGGTGGTCATGAGCATGGTTATGATGGCTTTAAAAGAAGAGCACTTTCTCTCTGTCTTCTCTGCCATTCTTGCCATGTGACACTCTGCATTACTGAGTAGAATCACCAACAACAAGGCCCTCATCAGATGTGTGCCCTGGACTTCAGACTTCCCAGCCTCTGAAACTGTAAGCAATAAATATTGTTTCTTTACAAATTATCCAGTTTCAGGTATTTTTGTTATAAGTAACAGAAAACAGAATAATAATATGTATGCTTTTTCTGGTATTCATACATATAATACTTATTATCACAAAAGGAATAGAACTACATGATTGATCGTTTTACATAATCTCACTCCAAGAGATAGCTATTATAAATATTTTGGTATATCATGAGGAATTTCTCCCTAAACACTGAAACACATGCATGAGTTTATTTATGTAGTTATAGTTGCCGTTTTTTTGTTTTTTTTTTAAATTTTATTTTGTCGATATACATTGTGGCTGATTATTGCTCCCCATCACCAAAACCTCCCTCCCTTCTCCCTCCCCCCCTCCCCCCCAACAATGTCCTTTCTGTTTGCTTGTCATATCAACTTCGAGTAATTGTGGTTGTTATATCTTCTTCCCCTCCCCCCGGTTTTGTGTGTGTGTGTGTGTGTGTGTGTGTGTGTGTGTGTGTGTGAATTTATATATTAATTTTTAGCTCCCACCAATAAGTGAGAACATGTGGTATTTCTCTTTCTGTGCCTGACTTGTTTCACTTAATATAATTCTCTCAAGGTCCATCCATGTTGTTGCAAATGGCAGTATTTCATTCGTTTTTATAGCTGAGTAGTATTCCATTGTGTAGATGTATCACATTTTCCGTATCCACTCATCTGATGATGGACATTTGGGCTGGTTCCAACTCTTGGCTATTGTAAAGAGTGCTGCGATGAACATTGGGGAACAGGTATACTTTCGACTTGATGATTTCCATTCCTCTGGGTATATTCCCAACAGTGGGATAGCTGGGTCGTATGGTAGATCTATCTGCAATTGTTTGAGGAACCTCCATACCATTTTCCATAGAGGCTGCACCATTTTTTTGCAGTCCCACCAACAATGTATGAGAGTTGCTTTTTCTCCGCAACGTCGCCAGCATTTATCGTTCAGGGTCTTTTGGATTTTAACCATCCTAACTGGGGTTAGATGGTATCTCAATGTGGTTTTGATTTGCATTTCCCGGATGCTGAGTGATGTTGAGCATTTTTTCATATGTCTGTTGGCCATTTGTATATCTTCCTTAGAGAAATGCCTACTTAGCTCTTTTGCCCATTTTTTAATTGGGTTGCTTGTTTTCTTCTTGTAAAGTTGTTTGAGTTCCTTATATATTCTGGATATTAATCCTTTGTCAGATGTATATTTTGCAAATATTTTCTCCCACTCTGTTGGTTGTCTTTTAACTCTGTTAATTGTTTCTTTTGCTGTGCAGACACTTTTTAGTTTGATATAATCCCATTTGTTTATTTTTCCTTTGGTTGCCCGTGCTTTTGGGGTCGTATTCATGAAGTCTGTGTCCAGTCCTATTTCCTGAAGTGTTTCTCCTATGTTTTCTTTAAGAAGTTTTATTGTTTCAGGGTGTATATTTAAATCCGTAATCCATTTTGAGTTGATTTTAGTATATGGTGAGAGGTATGGATCTAGTTTCATTCTCCTGCATATGGATATCCAGTTATCCCAGCACCATTTGCTGAAGAGGCAGTCCCTTCCCCAGTGAATAGGCTTGGTGCCTTTGTCAAAGATCAGATGGCAGTAAGTGTGTGGGTTGGTTTCTAGATTCTCTATTCTATTCCATTGGTCAGTGTGTCTGTTTTTATGCCAGTACCATACTGTTTTGGTTATTATAGCTTTGTAGTATAGCTTAAAGTCAGGTAGTGTTATGCCTCCAGCTTTATTTTTTTTGCTCAGCATTGCTTTGGCTATGCGTGGTCTTTTATTGTTCCATATAAATGTCTGGATAGTTTTTTCCACTTCTGAGAAAAATGTCTTTGGAATTTTGAAGGGGATTGCATTGAATTTGTATATCACTTTGGGTAGTATGGACATTTTCACTATGTTGATTCTTCCAATCCAAGAGCATGGGATATCTTTCCATCTTCTTCTATCCTCTCTAATTTCTCAGAGCAGTGGTTTGTAGTTCTCATTATAGAGATTTTTCACCTCCTTGGTTAACTCAATTCCTAAGTATTTTATTTTTTTGGTGGCTATTGTAAATGGGCAGGCTTTCTTGATTTCTCGTTCTGCATGTTCACTATTGGAGAAAAGAAATGGTACTGAATTTTGTGTGTTGATTTTGTATCCTGCTACTGTGCTGAAATCATTTATCAATTCCAACAGTTTTTTTTGTAGAGGTTTTAGGCTGTTCGATATATAGGATCATGTCATCTGCAAACAGGGACAGTTTGACTTCATCTTTTCCAATCTGAATGCCCTTTATTTCCTTCTCTTCTCTGATTGCTCTGGCTACTACTTCCAACACTATGTTGAATAGGAGTGGTGAGAGTGGGCATCCTTGTCTAGTTCCTGTTCTTAAAGGAAAAGCTTTCAGCTTTTCCCCATTCAGGATGATATTGGCAGTGGGTTTGGCATATATGGCTTTAATTATGTTGAGATACTTTCCCTCTATACCTAACTTATAGAGGGTCTTTGTCATGAATGAGTGCTGGACTTTATCAAATTCTTTTTCAACATCTATAAAGATGATCATATGGTCCTTGTGTCAGAGTTTATTGATATGGTGTATTACATTTATTGATTTGTGTATGTTGAACCAACCTTGCGTCCCTGGGATGAATCCCACTTGATCGTGATGAATAATTTTACGTAGGTGTTGCTGTATTCTGTTTGCTAGTATTTTAGTGAGGATTTTTGCATCTATATTCATCAAGGATATCGGCCTTTAGTTTTCTTTTTTGGTTATATCTTTACCTGGTTTTGGTATCAGGATGATGTTTGCGTCATAGAATGAGTTTGGGAGATTTGCGTCCATTTCAATCTTTGGTAATAGTTTGTAAAGAATCAGTGTCAATTCCCCTTTGAATGTTTGGTAAAATTCTGCTGTGAATCCATCTGGTCCTGGGCTTTTCTTTGTTGGGAGCCTTCTGATAACAGCTTCAATCTCCTTTATTGTTATTGGTCTGTTCAAATTTTCTACGTCTTCATGGCTCAGTTTTGGGAGCTTGTGTGTATCCAGAAATTTATCCATTTCCTCCAGATTTTCAAATTTGTTGGCGTATAGTTGTTTATAGTAGTCTTGAATGATTCCTTGTATTTCAGATGAATCAGGTGCAATATCGCCTTTTTCATTTCTAATTTTTGTTAATTGAGTCTTCTCTCTTCTTTTTATTGTTAGCCATGCTAATGGTTTGTCAATTTTATTTATCTTTTCCAAAAACCAACTTTTTGATTCGTTTGTCTTTTGAATTGTTTTTTGGTTTTCAATTTCATTCAGTTCTGCTCTGATCTTAATGATTTCTTTCCTTCTGCTAACTTTAGGTTTGGATTGTTCTTGTTTTTCTAGTTCTTTAAGTTGAAGTGTTAGGTTGTTCACTTGCCATCTTTCCATTCTTCTGAAGTGAGCGTTTAATGCAATAAATTTCCCCCTCAATACTGCTTTTGCAGTATCCCACAGGTTTTGGTATGATGTATCATTGTTTTCATTAGTTTCAATAAATTTTTTGATTTCCTGCTTGATTTCTTCTTGGACCCATATGTCATTAAGTAGAATGCTGTTTAATTTCCATGTGTTTGTATAGTTTCCAGAGTTTCGTTTGTTATTAATTTCTAGTTTTAATCCATTGTGGTCTGAGAAGATACATGGGATAATTCCAATTTTTTTGAATTTATTGAGACTTGATTTGTGACCTAATATGTGATCTATCCTGGAGAATGATCCATGTGCTGCTGAGAAGAATGAATATTCTGAGGTTGTTGGGTGGAATGTTCTGTAGATATCTGCCAATTCCAATTGGTCTAGAGTCTTGTTTAGATCTTGTGTTTCTCTACTGATTCTTTGCCTAGATGATCTGTCTAATATTGACAGTGGGGTGTTCAGATCCCCTGCTATTATGGTATTAGTGTCTATTTCCTTCTTTAGGTCTAATAGAGTTTGTTTTATAAATCTGGCTGCTCCAACATTGGGTGCGTACATATTTATGATTGTTATGTCTTCTTGATGGATCAGTCCTTTTATCATTAAGTAGTGTCCCTCATTGTCTCTTTTTATGGTTTTTAGTTTAAAGTCTATTTTGTCAGATATAAGAATAGCTACTCCAGCTCGTTTTTCTTTTCTCTTTGCATGGTAAATCTTTTTCCATCCTTTCACTCTTAGTCTGTGTGAATCTTTATGGGTGAGGTGGGTCTCTTGTAGGCAGCATATAGTTGGGTCCTACTTTTTGATCCAGTCAGCCAGTCTGAGTCTTTTGATTGGGGAGCTTAAGCCTTTTACATTAAGAGTTGTTATTGAAAGGTGTTGATTTATTCCTAGCATTTTATTGGTTGTTTGGTTGTCTTAGGTGTCTTTTGTTCCTTGCTTTCTGATTTACTGTTTGGTTTCTGTGTTTGTTGGTTCCTTAGGTTGTAGATAGTGTTTTTGTTTGCTTGTTTTCTCTTCATAAATGCCATTTTTATTATACTGGTGGGTATTGATTTTTCTTGGGTTTTTATGGCAGTGGTAGTTATTTTTCAGGAACCAAACCCAGTACTCCCTTGAGGATTTCTTGTAAGGGTGGTCGTGTGGTAGTGAACTGCCGCAGTTTTTGTTTGTCTGAGAAATATACTATTTGCTCTTCATTTTGGAAGGATAGCCTTGCAGGGTAGAGTATTCTTGGCTGGCAATCTTTGTCTTTTAGTATTTTGAATATATCATCCCATTCCTTTCTAGCTTTTAGGGTTTGTGATGAAAAGTCTGATGTTAGCCTGACTGGGGCTCCCTTATAGGTGATTTGACGCTTCTCTCTTGCAGCTTTTAAGATTCTCTCTTTGTCTCTGAGTTTTGCCAATTTGACCATAACATGTCTTGGAGAAGGCCTTTTTGGGTTGAATACGTTTGGAGATCGTTGAGCTTCCTGGATCTGAAGATCTGTGATTTTTCCTTTACCTGGGAAGTTTTCTGCCACTATTTTGTTGAATATGTTTTCAATGGAATCTCCATTTTCCTCCCCTTCTGGAATACCCATGACTCGGATATTTGAGCGCTTAAGGTTGTCTGATATCTCTCTCAGATTTTCTTCCATGTCCTTGATTCTTTTTTCTTTCTTTTTGTCTGCTTGTGTGATTTCAAACAGCCCATCTTCAAGTTCAGAGGTTCTCTCTTCAACTTCGACAAGCCTGCTGGTTAAACTCTCCATTGTGTTTTTTATTTCGCTGAATAACTTCTTCAGTTCAGCAAGTTCTGCTACATTTTTTTTCAGGACATTGATTTCCTTGTACATTTCCTCTTTCAGATCCTGTATACTTTTCCTCATTTCATCATGATGTCTAGCTGAGTTTTCTTGTATCTCATTCAGTTTCCTTAGAATTATCGCTCGAAATTCCTTGTCAGTCATTTCAAGGGCTTCTTGTTCTATATGATCTAGAGTTTGAGATTTATTGACTTTTGGTGGTGTACTTTCTTGATTTTTTGTATTTCTGGTATCTTTTTTTTGGTGTTTATTCATTGTGGCAGGGGGTTTCACAGTCCACCGGTTTGAGACTAATGACTAACTAGGATGTTGCTGTGGTTGCCAATTTCGTATGGCTCCCTCCGTGACTGCTCAGTTGGCCTCTAGTGCCTTGTGTGTGTGGTTGCCTCAGGTCTTGGGCTTCTCCGGGAAGCCACCTTTCTGGTCAGCTTGGACTCTGCTGGGCTGGTGGATCACGTACCACAGGGTGTGTGATCTCTGTTGAGCTTTTCAAGTGGGAGGGCTCAGTGATGGCGGAGCAGGGCGGAGCTGCCAGCACCTGGGAAAATGGAGGCAGCCCCGTGGCGGTGAGTGGCCTGGTGACGCAGCCGGGAGCCGGGTGGGCGTCAGCCCCCCGAGCAGGGCTTGGCCAGGGGTCACTCACAGGGCTGTGCCAGGTCTGGCACTCACTCTCTGCCTCTGGTTTGCCGCCTTTCCTGTTCTCGGTCGCTACCGCCTCCGGCTGTTCAGTCGTGGCATAGCTCGGGCACTCCCAGAAATCTTCTTTAATGCTGGCCTGAAACCTCGAATCCTGAATAGGGCAGCTGGCCGCCTTAAGCGCGGCCCCGGCCTCCAGGATCCTGTCTGCATCCACAGCAGCCCTGGCGCCGTGTTCCCTGTTTCGAGACTTGCTTTTGCAGCTAAGAAACAGTTCTTTTCCTGCTCCACACTTCAAAGCTGTTGCCTGTAAATGAGGCAGCCTCTCCTGCCTGGGGCAAAGTGGCGGTCACCCCCACGACCAGCCAGCAGCAGCGGTCCTCCCTTGAGAGATGGCAAGAGGAAGGTCCACAAGTTTCCTGGCTGCCTGAGACCCAGTGGCCGCCTTTTCCATCTCAGCTACTCTGCGCCAACCGCCGCAGCCACCGCCATCTTGAAGACCTCCGTTATAGTTGCCGTTTTTAAATGAAATTGAAATTATATTAACAGCACTGTAACATCATTTGTTTCTTTTAACAACTTTATCTGATTGTTTTTGACTTTTTATTTTGATATGCAAAATTTGAAAAAACCCTGTAATTAAAAACTCATGTAATTAAAAAAACAAAATCAAAAACAAAATTGGAGTTCCCACTAGTCACACTGAGAAAGGACTCTAACCTCTCGCAAAAGGCCAATAGATCTCCAAGTTGGAAGCCATGCCCCATTATTTTTTTTGTTTTTAATTGAAGGAGATTATCTTCAGCAAGTTCTTCTGTACTGTTCCTATCTATGTCAGTAAGAAAGGATTATGAATTTAAATTTAATATTTAAGATCATCCAAGAATTTATATTTGGAATTGTTTATAGTGTTTCAAGGTGTCTACAGAGTCTGTCTGGAGATAAATAGACAGGTCTTTACTGATTTTAATCCTGGCCTCCATGAGTCTTAACTTTTCTAGCACTGGGAAGTTTGAATTGACATCTGTTTTCTGATCTCTTCTTGCACAACGGCAGTTTGGCCGGAGGAGCTCCTATTCATTTTCAGCATCATTAAAATGATGAGTCACAAGCCTTTTAAATAAAGATGATTTACCTTACTATTTAGCTAAATAATCTAAGCATTATGCAGGCCAAATTTATTCTCCTTAAATTGGCCTGAGAATTATGCTAGTTGTTTTTTTTTTTTTTCTCCCTGAAAAAAAGGGAACTTTTCTTGAATTTCAAGCAGGTAATCCAAAATGTTTTCTTAAAAGCCTTAGCCTATTATCTCTTCAGTTCTTAGCAAAACCCTTGAGAAGGTCCTGACATAAGTACATTGACAGATCTCAGGGCAGCAAAAAAAAAAAAATGCCTTTAAGAACTTTTTGTCAGAATCTCTGATGACAATGTAGCTCATGTAAAAATCATGATTCAGAGTTGAGTTGAGGTTTCCTTCTTTATCAAATAACCAAAACCAGATATGATGTCAAGCTTGTAATAGTTTCTAATGCATGTGACAAACTGAGATGTTTCTTTCAAATGATGCTCTCATCAGTAAAGTGACATTTCCATTTTTTTTTAAATCAATGATCCCTGAAGTTTTCAAAATTGTTTCCAAAAAATTATTCTTCATTGATTGTGTTAGTATCTATATAACTGACAGATGTTATTAATTCTTTCATTTACTTGTTGAAGGGAAATTGTGTAGCCTTCATTTCTCCTTGATATTCAAAACATTTGATAAAATGCCACTGGTCTGGGATGAATGTAATAGTTTGAAGGAAGCATTTAAAAAAAACCTTTCTTTGTTTCACCCCCATGGATTGGGGAGCTGAATTATTTCCAGGGCACCAAGAAACCAAGGTAACTCAAATTCCTTATGTTTTTTTAAAAGGGTCACTGCAATAATCATCTCTGAACAATACTTAATGATATGCATTTTGTTTTGAGAAATCCAGACATGAAAAAAATAAGGTTCTAGTCATTTTAGATCAGGTCTTTTTCTTATAAGAAATTCCATACCTTTCAATGCACTTTTTCATTATTATTTTTTTTATTTTGAGATAAAGATTCCCATTAAGTTATAAGAAATAATAGAAGAGATACCAGAGATACTTTAACCAGATTCCCCCAATGGTAACATCTTGCAAAACTGTGGTGCAATATCACAGCCAGGATACTCATACTGAGACAGTCAAAAGAAAGAAAATTTTATTACCGTAGAGATCCCTCATGTTGCCTTTTATTACTGATCTCCCTCTCTGCCCCATCCCCCATTCCTGAGCCCTGGAAACCATTAATCTTTTCTCTACTTACATATTTTTTTTTTCATTTTAAGAATGTTATACAACGGAATTATACAGTAGATAACTTTTTGGGACTGTTTTTTGTTTGTTTGTTTGTTTGTTTTTCGTCCAGTACAATGTCTTGGAGATTCAATCAAGCTGGTGTGTGTTTCAATAGTTTGTTCCTTTTTTATTGCTGAGTAGTGTTCCAGGGTATGAATGTAACACAATTTATTTAACCATTCACCTGCTGAAGGACATCTTGGTCATTTCCAGTTTGGAACTATTACAAATAAAGCTGCTGTGAATATTCAAGTACAGATTTTTGTGCAGTTTTTCATTTATCTGGACTAATGTATTTTTATGATGACAGATGGCACAGATCTCCTTAGTTTTGCCAGATTCGTATTTCCTCTGACATCACTTTTTCCCTGAAAAGAACATGCAACTTTTGTGTCCTGTGCCATTGGTGATGAACGTAATACCAACGTTTATCACTGAGAATTCTTAGTTATAGACAATGGATTTCGCCCAATTAAAACAGAAAGGAAATACACTGAAAGGTTTTAGGGTAGCTCCCAGAAATAGCCGGCAGGAGAGCAAGTTTCTTTAAATAAAGAGGAGGAAGAAATGCCAGGCAACTTGCAGGATCATAGCAAAAGTCTAACAGAAGAAATATGACAAAGGCACTACTACCCCAACCACGACAACATGACTCTACATCTTACACAGCTGGAAAGTGCTAGACAGTGGTAATGATGTGACTGCTGTTCTTACAAATTAGATAATGCTGTCAACACTGCCACAATCGCCAAAATGAATCCCTCATTATCACTAGGATATATATATATATCTTAGATATCCTACAAAATGTCACAAAAATTTGGAAGCTCAGAGTAAATAGTGTACTGTATTATGATACTTTTTCTGATTAACAATTGGATTTAAATCTAGAGTCACTTTAACAGAATTATCTGCAAATTAAAGAAAACATATTGAGCAAATTATATTAAAATGTTACATATTGTATAAAAATAAGTCTGTTTTCTGATTTTTAAACACTGTATTCTTCTCTGTTAATTAATACACATATGAATAAACAGATATAGCTATTGATATTTTTATGTTTAATCTCATTTCTAATCAACTGCCTTATTAATCACAGAGTGTAGCAAGACAACAGTAAGGCCATCATAACATTTTGAAAGCTTAAAAAACTGTTTCATCCACTGCCCTTTAGGTTCCCTTTCCTCTTATCTCCTCCATGACCTTTTCCAGCAATTCTGTGTACTGCGCTTATATTTAAGAAATGATGATCAGCGTGTTCTCATTGTCTCTACTTGCAGATCTCCCAGTAATTTCTGAACTGTTGCAGTCTGGTTTCTGACCCTTCTCTGACCCTACCACTCTGTTGAAACCCTTCTACTCTAAATTGACAAATTACTTTCATTTTTCTTTATACCTCTTCATTATTCAACTTGTTAATCATTCACTTCTTAATCAATTTTTGTGGCTTCTTAAACAAAATTCACTCCTTTGACTTCTTCCAGTCTTCAGACTAATTATTCCCAAGCATATTTTCAGTTTTTTCTTCTTTTATTTCTTAAATGTAGGTGTTCCCAAGGGTTTTATTCTCAGTTTTCTTCTGTCTCCTGCTATCCAGTTTCCTAGATTATCCCATTCAGCTCAGGTCATCAGTTCTGACCTACTAACATTTAACCTATTCATTAATCATCTACTCAAGTTTCTTTCACAGTGTTAACCAAAATAACAAATAATAACAAAAACTGTAGCCACTACCACAAACATACCTGGTAGGTCGTGTTCTATATGCCTTTCATAGATTATAACATCCAATTCTCATGCAAACAGTATATGGTGTTTTATAGGGTTGTCAATTTGACTGATGAATACACTAGGGTTTAGAGACAGTAGGTAATTTACTCAAAGTTACACAGATTTTAAGTGGTCAGGTTAGGATCTGAACCAGGTCATTAGAGCTGTAGTTAAACTATATGTTGGGCTCCATACTTGTATTTCAACTGGTTTCATGGCTATATAAATATTCCTCAGGCACTTAAAATTAAAAATAACACAGGAAATACATTCCTCTCAAAACTTGTTTTTTCTGTTGTATTTCTTAATGGCCCACAATCCTCTCAGTCATCTTAAACTGAGCCCTAGATTTTACTTTAAACTCCTACCCCTGGCTCACCTCCCACATCCAAGTAATCAGTAATTCCTATTGATTTTAACTGCTGAACACGTATCCAGCCTCTCTATTTCTCTCCATTCTTTTTTCTTGTTTCAGCATTCTCACCCTTTCTCCACTGGAATATTGCAAGTCTTCTTAAAGATTTCTGCCTCACTCCAATCTTTCTTAAACTGTGGTCAGTGTACAATTTTGCTGAAATACTTAATGATGTGGTTACCCACAGGATTAAATAAAATTTCTTTGCATTACATGTATCTCAGTCTTAACACTCTCCTTTTGTCCGCTCTTTCAGACTCTATGCTCTTACTATTTGACATACTAGTACTTTCCAGAAAAACACTCTTTTTTTTTTTTTTTCCTCAGCCTTATCTGTATTTTGCACTTACTGGTCCTCCCAGCTTCAGTTTAATGCCATCTCCTCTGGAAAGCTTTTTCTAACCACAGAAGTTCTGATTAAACCCCTTACCCCCTAGAGTGCCCCTTTTTCCATCTGAGAATTCTTTTATCTTGGAAAGGCGGCCTGAGATTTGAATCAGACATAACTGCTCCAGCAACCGATTTTCTACATATGGCAGTTTGAAGAACTTACTTAAATCATCTAAATTATAATTTTCACATTTATAAAATGATTGCACTAACATCTACATCAAAATTTTGTTGTGAAGATACTGGTAATAAAAATATTGCCTGATATAGTATAAGTACTTCAAAACTGCTAGATATGACATTCTTCTGACAAACTGGAGAGTTAATTTTATATCTCCCCCACTACAATGATTATAGCTTCTTCTTACTCTTTTGAATTCTCCAGCCCATTGTATACTAAGTGTTTGATCATTTTTTTATGCACAAATACAGTTTTCATATAAATGATTTCAAGTTACAGATATCCATAAATTTAAATAAATCTCTATTATTATCCAAAACATTAACATGTTCTTATTATAATCATATAACTTTATTCTTAAAACACTAAAACATTAAGTTTTAAAAAATAGTAGATTCACAGAAGCCAAGCATTGTTCCCTACAGAAAGAAGAGCAAGTACCCATACCATAGGGTAGAATAATTTAGCAGTTTCAAGGAATGTGAAGATCAGCAAGGCAGGAGGAAACCGAATCATGGGGAGACAAGGTCAGCACAGGCTTAGAGATAACAGGAGGGGGAGGATCCCAGATTTAATTAAGGACCCATGGGTGCTCTTGGAGAACAGGGGTAGACATCTGCTGTTTTATTCCTTTATGAAGAATGTACTGTAAACGTAGTAGGTGAAAGTAGAAAGATGAGCTGAGATGCAACTGCAGTGGTTAAGAGAAGAAATATTGTAGGGATAAATCATACTTGAAAGTCCACAACTTTATTATCATCATACAGAACTCAATTGGCTAAGTTTCTTTCAGAGTATTAAAATTTCTATTCATTACTTATTTGTCAACTAATATTTAACCAGTGACTACTCTGTGTGTCAGTCATTGTTTCAGGTATTAGAGACAACGCAACCAACAAGACAGAATGGCCTTATGGAGCTTTCATCACAGTGAGGGTTGGGGGTGGGGAAAAAATTTAAGAAAATAAATAAATAAGTGAATTTAATATATTTGAGAGTGACAAATTCTGAAGAGAAGGATGGAGAAAGACATGATGGGTAAATAATAGAATTTCATTAGGCTACAAAGAAGACCTCATTGAGAAGGTGACATTTGAAACAGGACTTTAGAGGTAGAAACCAACTCGTGAAGACATTTTGAGGAAGAACACGCCAGAACAAATGTAAAACAAACAAACAACTACATAGCATTCTATTATTCTATTTTGGATTTCTGTAGGAGGTTTTGTAGAGTAATCATTTGAGTTCCTCTGATGGAAAGCCCAGGCTTATACATCAAAACGTGCCCAACAAATGCTTAGTCTCTTGCATCAACCTTCAGGTTCTCTCCACTAATCCATCCTGTCTTTCTATCACTCTGACTTCAAGAAGAAGCTACAATCTTCTTTAAATAAATCAAAATAAATCAAAATACAATGTCAGTAGTGCTACTGTGAGTTAGTTTTGACCCACTTTGAAATACTACAATGTAAACTTTTGTCTTCACAAGACTTTAGTAAATCAGCTTATATACACAAAAAGAAACCTAGGATGGGTTCAAAATCTTAGAGACTACAGGAAAGGGAACAGTTTGAGAAGTGAATGGAATCACATATTTGAAGGAAGAAAAAATAAATAAAAGAAAATAAACCCCTGGACCATACCCCACAAACAAGTCCATTCTCTTTAGTCAGTTGTCCACTGTCCCTATTTCCCCTGCTAGTTGTGGCTATTACTGTACCAGACACTGGTTGGGTTTGACTGAGAATTATTGTTTCTGCCAAGCACTAGGGTTATTTAATCAGTTGTCATAATCTCCAGCCTTGTCTTTGCATGGTTCCTGTTCTGTCCTCTTTTTAGTACATTAGTTTAGAGACATCCCAAAGAATGTTGCTTGCATCTTAATATTTCACAGTTTATAACAACATTGCTTCTGTTGTTACAGTTCTCTTGTTCTCTGTTACCTCCAGGTCCAATGATAGTTTGTTCAGGAAATAAATGCAATTGTCAGTTGCCATCCTGCCTTCAGAATTCTATCTCCTTCTTAAGATTAAAACTCCCTCTCTAAGCCAAGCTCTTTTTGCCTGGGATTTTATTCCTGGAGAATGAGCAGGATGATTTATCCAATGATAAATAAATCAGTATTCATGCAAACAATTTCTTTCTTGGCCCATCTTTCTAGCTTGTTAGAGATTTCCAGATGTAGCACAGTCTTATATAGATAGACTTCAACTGAAATCTCTGTTGGAGACACATGGAGAAGAAATAACATATAAATAGGTATTTGTTTTGTGGACAGAATAAAAGTATCTATGTGAAAGTTCTATAAGCCATTAAAAAGATTACTGATAAATTTTAGCAATGACCAAACAAGCACTTACTGCTTTCTCCATTTTATTCTTGCCTTCTTGCTCCAGGATAAATGCTAAAGGGCTCAGGCCTAAGTAAATCATATCACTAGTCTGCTTTGACTGTAGAATAGGCACACCATTCTAAATGTATTCCCCCTCTTCCTCTCACACTGACTGTCCAGTGCACTCTCTTTCTTATATCTGAGCTTTCACTTTTGTCTCCATTCCGAGTTCCTGTTTGTGTAATCTGCTTCCCATGTCAGCCCCTTCCATTTTCCTAGCTTGGCATCTGGAAAATATTATGCCCTCAATAAATGGTCATTAATTGAATAATACATTACTTAAAAAAAAATAGAAGGCTAGGTGATTCAATTATAAAGGGAACTCTCATTAATGAATTTGTTATGTATTTTTTACCATAACAGTTAGCTTTTCTGCTTGAGCCACAGTATACAGATTTTATTTGAATAGCCTACTATTTTATCATGTCCTCCAGATATTATAAAATGCAGTGTGATTTTTATCATATGATGATATGAGAAAAATGGAATAAAATGTCACCAATTTCTGCTTCGTTGAATTTGGGACTTGGAATCATTTAACATGCTTTGGCTTAAAGGCTACTTTAATAATATGATAAACAAATGAGTAGCTTAAATTATATAGCAGGAGGAATGTTAAAAACCCTTGGAAAAAGCACATTAATTGCTATTTGCCATCTGATGCTACTAATTATAAATAAGTTTGGATTGAGGACATCTACTTTGAAGCATGGTCTGCCTAATAATTGAAACCAAAATAACTCATGCATTTCTTTTCCAATTAGACTTTTCATTTAGTCATAAAAGATATTTTATTATTTCTGATAGTCTTGTATATAATCATAAAAATTATAAACTGGATGGGACATTATAAATAATGTCCTACACAGTCTCAATATGTAGATGTGGAAAGTCTGTTCTTCCCATCTCAGAACTCCTACTATTGCATGATATTTCTCTCATTCTTTCTTCTTGTTAAAACAAATTAGTTAAGTTTCGGTAAAGTCACAGTACTTTTTTTTTTTAAAAAAAGGTGAAAACTTTTTGGCATATATTTCATAAAATATAAAATAAGGAAATAAGGCTAACTGGTCAGCACTAAAATCGTATCAGACTATAAAACTAAATAATATACTTTCTCTGAACTCATAGAACAATTTTTTTTTTTAAATTTCTGAAGGAATTTTCACTTCCTACCAGATAGAAAATACCACCTGCAGATACTGGCTACATTGTATATCTTGTACAAAATTATAAATATTCTGAAGTTACACGATTTCCTTATTTAGACAATAATTAAGTATTTGTAGAAAAAGATGCAAAGACCATAAATCCTCTTCTGGTATCTGTTGCTGTTGCTATTTGAGTAATTAAACCTAGTTAAGAAAAAAAAAATTCTATAATTTAAAATCAGAAATATTTTGGGGGGTCTAGAAAAAAACATTTTTTTCTTTCTCTTGTTCATTGTTCACTTTATCTTAAATTGAGCTTTTGAATTTAAATAAACTGTAAATGGTCTATATTTTACTAATACAAAATAAATATTTTTTTTCTTTTTAAATTTTTATATGCTATTATATCTTCAATGTGCCCATATATCACAGTGATACCTCTAGTAGAAGTATTAATGAAGTTTCAATCACAGAGTTAAACTCTGTTTGATTTAGGCTTATTATAACCAAAACACATAAATATGCATCACAGTTAGTTGCTTAAAATAGTTTTGTCCTTAATTGTGGCTAGTTTGCAATAGAAGATATTATTTAAAATTAAGATAAGAAAAAAAATGCTGTAATCACAATGAGAGAAAATGTATTTTAAGGGTTTAAAAATTATATTCATAAAAGTTATATGAACTGATTTATTTGAGATCTGTCATACAACACAAATAGGATTTCTGTATGTTTGTCAAGTCAGCTGTACTTACAGTAAAATATTTACTCTCGGGTCATAAAATATTACTTATATTTTGGGATGTGAAGAAAAAATTAACTTTTGATTTGTGTTTATAATTTTTATCAAATTACTCCACTGTAACAATTGCTAATTTTAGAAATAATAACTTTTTGTTTTCCAGAAAGTCTTTCAAAACACTGAAATCTTTTCATTCCTTTGCATTGAAACATTCCCTGAATACCAGCTATGGGTTGGGCCAAAAGATACTTATTTTCTTGAAAAATAAGTCAAGCAGATCAAGTACCTAGGAAATTATGATCTATTGATGGAAGCATTCACAGTTAAATTTAAACAACCTTTGTAAAATTTTTATTTTGAAGCTCTTAAAGTCATGGCACTAATCAGAGAGCCTCTGAAAGCTATAATTTCCCACTATGTGGCTATGGAGATGATTGAAACGGCATCAAGGTCAAGCCTGTGGTTGGCAGAAAAAGAGAGAGGGCTATCACAGGTCTCATTTAATCTCAGCGCATTGGTGTGTTTCTGGAGAAGAAAGAACTGCTTTATTGAACTGTCTCCAGACATGAGTTAAAGTACTGCATATGCTGCCAGCTATTTGCTGGAAACTCTCTCTCGTTAGTACTTGGGGTGCAAGAAAAAGGAGACGACCTCCTGCTTCTGGCAGTTTCACTTTCTTTCCTTTACTGTTGAGTTAATACAAACAAATGTGTAGTATCCTTTTGGGCCTTTTAATTAATTAATTTATTTTGACATTCCACATCTTTTTCTTTTTTCTCTGCCCTACCATTTCTTTCCAGTTTTCTTCCACTCTTTTGTCTTTTATCTCCCACTTTTTTAAACCAAAAGCAAAGGTGTTACAATTCATGAAAGCAATATATCCCACTTTCTCCACCAACACAGCCATAGTTCAACCAGGACAAAGCTTGAATAAGATAACCACAAGCAAAGGAAATATTTGTATAGTAAGAAGAAACTCATGTAACCAATTGATTATAAAGAACCCTTTTATTTATCTTGTTTTGCTGTTGTTGTTAAATAGACAGTACTGATACTTAGAGGTAAAATGCTGCTAGGCAAGAGATGGAGAAATCTGCTCAGAGTCCAAGGGCCCATGTAGGAAAAAAGGGACAAGTTCTTATAATTCCCTTCCCTGATATTCAAACCTACAGAAAATTATTAAGGCAGGGTGTTCTTGAGAGAGCAAGTAAGACCAATATGGCCACTGAAATAAAATGAATAATTTGTATACAGAAGAGATTAGGTCCAATGACTGATCATTATACAAAGTTGGGTTCTCAGGGCAGGGGACAACTATGAGTGTACGAGATGAAATTATTTCGCCCATCTCCTAAGGAAGACTGGTAGCGTGCGGGAAACTTTATGTTTAGTTTTAAAGAATTGAAACACTGGGAACCCAGGGCACCCTTTCCCGCAAATATCCTGGGCTAAAAGAATTCTGAGGGGAGGGAGAATATCTTCCTTAAATATTAAAGGACCACAACAAGTGGGTGAGCCACAAACTACTTCCTGGAGCACACCTGGAGAAGCACATAGAATCTTCTGGATGGCCCATGGCTTGTAAGCCCATTACATCAGCAGCCATATGTTTACTCAATACTGAACTACGTGTGTTCACCTCAGCGCATGGCACACAGGATGTACCCAGTAAATATGTGTTAAATAGAAGTCTAAATAATGCAACAGTACATTTCTAACATACAAAAGAAAGTAAGCTCAGTCCAATTTAAGTCCACATATATTTGCTAAACTGGTATGTTACTATAAATGCTTTTCTATTATAAGCAAACATGTTTCATAATAAGCTCCTTTAATATGAAATGTACATTGGGTACATTATTTCTGTTTCTTGACTCAAAATTCCCATAAATTACAAAAGGGAGCAGGAAATATGTGATTTCCAATCATAAAATTTTTCTCTTGGTCTACTTTATCTTAAACTTCCCATTACTTATAAAAACTAAATAATTTGGATTATAATAAAATAGAGTCAGAACCTCCTTGCATTTCAATATGTGTTAAGAAATACATTTTTAAAAATTTTATGACTTCTAATTTCAACATTGATTTTAAAAAGGATGAAATTTTAAAGTGCAGACTTGCATCTGATGTTCAAGTTCATATATAGATTTTAAATAAAATAATCATAGACATTACAAGTTGAAAGAAATTTGAAAAATCTTCCAGTCCAATATTCATATTTTACAAATGAGAAGACTGAGAGTGAGAAAAGTTACATAAATTTTTCCAAGGGTACAGGGCTAGGTTAGAGTAGAACCAAGATTAAAACTCAGGTCAGCAAAGATTGCATTGTCACCATACAATACCATCTAAGATGTTACTGAAAAATTTAATCATTATTTAGGTCCTAGCACATTTGAGATATGAATCATAAACTGAACATAGCAATGCTTATAAACAGCACAGGATTAAAGGATAGTCTATATAAATACTATTTCGTGGGAAGTTTGGTATAAGAAATGTCATACAGATGTATATACTCTTGATGATAATGTGTCTTTCTAAAAATTTCTTATAAGCTGGTGAAAGCCATAAACTTTTCATAAAATAACACTTTCCTTAAGCATTACTTTTTATATTTTTATGTGATGCTCTTCACTGCAACTAATAATATCCATTAGAATTGTAAGAATACATTTTGTTCAAATACCATGAATGTAAAATCTATTTCAATATTAATATTTAATTATTACCATATCCTTGTGTTAAAGTAAACAGAGCATCTACTCAGCACATTTTTAGGAAGTTTACCAAATGTAAAGTACTTAAAATATATGATGTAGCTTTACAAAAAGCTTAAAAAAGTTATACTTTAATTCTTTCATGTTTTCAAAAAAACATGTATTAAATGCTGGGAATAAAGTGCTGAAATAGGATTGACATATCTTTACATCCACATATTTAAAGACAGTAATAGAGGCAGTTACATCACAGAATGCTGAACACCCAGAAAGGACAACTATGGGGTATTATGAGAGGGTATAGGACATATACCTGCCCTTACCTGCCTGACAAACAGAGGCTTATAAGTGAAATGATAGTTTAGGTCATCTAAATTATGCAATAAGGAGAAGGGGGGTGGGTTTCAATGAGAAGGGATTGTTCCAGACAGTAGAATCAGCATACACAAAGACATAGCAGCTTGAGGAAGCCTAGAATAATTGTGGAAATGTGAAGATTTCAGCCTGTCTAGATTATGGCTGTACAAGGTATGGCTGAGACATTTTAATATTACAGCAAAAAGGGGTCAGACAGAAAAAATCCTTGTGAGCCATAATAAAGCAACCTTTAGTTTGTCATTAGAACAATGGAAAATCATTAAAGATGTCATCCACATAAATTCAGTGAGCAACAAAATGTAGATTATCAATCGTGGACTGGCCGTGGGGGACTCATGCTATAGGACTAAAGCAAGGTGAAGGTAAATAACACTACATGAAAAAAAGTCTTCCAGTAATAAGAGGAACTTCAGGGGGACTTAAAGGCGAGGTGACATACAGCTAGGTAGTGAAGAGGAATAAGAATACTGCAAAAGAAACAGGTAGCACCATGACTGAAAGCACGGATTGTTTGTGGTATGGTGATAGAGCTGATCTGACAAAAAACGTGTTTAAGAAAGAGGGGGCATTGATGATATACGGAATGGGCTAAATCATGGAAGACAGAAAATGAAGTATAATTTATCTTTGGTTTAAAGCTTTGATGGTTTTGAACGGTGAAATATGGGATAGGAGGGATCAACTCCAATTCTAGAAAATAAGTTCAGAGATAATTTCAGCAGCTAAGGTTGGAAATTCCAAAGAACTCTCCTAGGCTTAGAAGGGAGATCTGGAAGAGCTCACAGAGTGAACACCAGGGCCAGTGTGAGTAGGGCAGGAGTGGGAGCTGTCCAAGGTCAGGAGATATAGTATCTGTCGCATCATTGCTTGCATTACCATCAGCACAATCCCCACCAGCATGCATGGAACATACGTACATACATTGTCAAGAGGGAAGGTGGGGGGGAAGTTAGTTTTCCTACAGAAAGCTGATACATTTGTTTTTTGGACAGGTTTTGTTGGGATGTCTTTGATTCATGAAAATAACCTGGTCAGTATGTAGCCAAATACATGAATCTCAAGCTGTGAGGAAGGATAAGAAAGAAAATGGAGAGGCAAAAGTTGAGATTGTTTAAGCCACAGGAGCTCCAAGGAAGAGAAAATGAAGATCTACATACTGAGACTCCCTGCTGATCCTTTAATCATCTGGACATGAGTAGTAGGATTAGGAGATATATTGATAGAAAATTTAATTTCTCTCAAAGTAATCAAGTTACAAAAATTTGGCATTTCCTACATGATAGACATGAACATCATTTCAATAAAATTTTGCATCAGCTGCAATAGAACCTAATTATTTCTTGAATTGGTTTTACAGTAAGACCTCAAATTATTATTTTTCTTTATCTTGTTATGTATTTGATAATTTCTCTCTACTTATTTAATATCTCCAACATTGAAGAGGATGGCAAGGATTAGATTTGAAAATAAAAATAATAAGTGCATCACTTCTTTTAGGTCTTTTAAAATTTTTTATTTTCTCATAAAATAGAGATAAAAATTAGTCAGTTCTCTACCAACTGGGGGAGATTAATCAGAGTTAGAAGTACTTGGAATTATAGAATATTTTAAATAAATGTAAGTATTATTGAAAATAACATTTAAACCTTAAAAATAACAGATGAAATAATATTAATTATGATATGTTCCCTATTAAAGGGTATGAGTTTTCTAATACATACATTTTAACTAACATATTTTTGCCTGTAAATTGTGATTTAATGCCTTCCAATGTGAATTTAAACCATATTTTTCTCAAATATGTGTTTCATATACTCCATTCCAGTATGTTAGCAAAACTCTTTTCCTTATACAAAAGAAAACTTCAGTTTAGCAGTAATAAATTATTACAAATACTAAATTAATAAAACATGAATTAATAAAATTTTATAGTAAATGCTTAAATGAATTTTACTGCTACATTTTAAATGTTTTCCCTGACTCTCAGTAGTACCTGCAATCAGAAATCTGCTAGTTGATGAAGTAGACTCACACAAAAGATTTGGAAATATATAGATACAGATATAAATAGATCCAATAGCAATTTTTTGGCTATTAAACCCCATTTTAGCAATAAGAAATTCAGCAAAATGTTTAATGGTTTCTTACTAGTATTTGAATTGAAAAGTAAACAATTAAAGAAAAGCAGAAAACTAGTTCTGTAGGAGTATGGAACAACTTCTACCATAAACAAGCCTCCTATTGTAACAAAGAAATATATAAATAATAGAGAGGTGTATGGCATTTAATGAGACATGTACCCTTTAAATTCTTAAATCCATTCACCTTTTAAAGATTCTGAGTGCCTTCTGAATAGGTACAGTGACAAAACTAAAACTTTTATTATTCTCTAACCAGAAAATTAAGATTGAGGAAGTCACTTTTTCCATTTCAGAATGACCTGCTTAGACATGACCAGGTCTTAGTTCATTTGCACAATGAATGCCATACCTCTAAGGCCTTTTCTATTGATTTGATTTTATTTTTTCCAGGGAAATGGCATTTTTCTGGAAGTAACAGTGTATTCTCCCCCAAATCAGTTTGTTCTGTAAAGAGTTCTTCTGTCTTCTGTATCGAGATATACTATACTACCAGTCAAAGCAATTTGAAATATTTTCCTTAATTTTTTCCTTTACTCATAAGCCACATCAGACAAAATAAAACTCTTAGTTAACACCAAAGGAACTATTAGGCATGTATAGGAACATTTTAAAATAACTCAATCAATTTAACTTCATTAATCTTAAAGCTTTTGAAATTTAAAATTTAAAAAAAATTTTTAAATTATAAAAATACCCCTCCAGGAAATTAATAAACTAAGAAAATCAGGAGACAAAAGTGATTTAAAAATATTTAGTTAAATAAATCATAAGTAATACCAATAAGCAAATCATAAAAGCTAAAATGTAGACTAACATATCAGGATTTAATTAATTTGGTAATAAAATTTTAAAAAGAGAAATTTATTTTTCTTCCAATAAAAACATACATGGTCATTTGAAGGGTGATGACATTTTTGTACTGCTCTATATTTCTGCTTTACCATCTTTGCCTAAATGCTGAATCTTTTACCCAATCTCCATAGAGAAAAATATTTTTAAACATCAGTTTTGTTTAACATGGAAGAGCAACACTTAATGGTTACACAAGAAATGAAATATGAACCAGAGGATATTTGGAGGTTACCATCAGTCTGTTTAGGAATTCACAAGAAATAGCATATGTGGAAAAGCCAGAGGATGCATCTCCTTGTGAAGAATATTTTATATAATGCGAATTCCCTCAAGTTTACTATACAATGTATACATAATTGGGCAGGTTTAGAAAAGTGGAACAATTGGTCCTAAGAAGGTAGTAAGAAGCTTAGCTAGTTAGGAACAAACTAATTCATGCAGTAGTGCCACTGACAGACTGATTGTCTCAGGGAAAAAACAAAAACAAACTACACCTCCTACAAAGATCTCATTCTTTCTCTTCTGAAGTTCTTCCCTGTATCAGTCTTCTATTCTTTATTATGTACAGAAATCTAACAAGGGGATAGCCTGAGGTGTTATCAGTGCAGTTCTTTCAAGATATTTAACTCACACAAAGAATAGGCAGATAATTTATTATTATTTGGGATCTGCATCTGCCTGGAGTTTGTGTAACGTTGCTTAATTTTATTGCTGCTTTTTAAAGAAGCATTTTTTCCTACCCTTCAATTATAAGTTTTTTAATTGGGATTTTAAAATTTTAAAGGTCTTTAATAATAAATTACCCACAGCATGTCTATTGCCAACCACAGATGCCATCTCACCCAGTGCTGTTTTCAAAGTACTTCGTAATTAATCACAAAATTAACTGACATTAAGAGACAGTTTTGTTTCCATACCTTATCCATTATTTCACTTTCTAAATATATGCACGGCTCATGAAAAATACAGCATAAAATGCACAGTGTAAAAAATAGTGGAGTAGGATGAATGCATAGACTAGACATAATATTCAAATGAATGCCAATGGTGGTCAAGCAAACGTTCAAACATGCTTCCACTCTTTCATTCCATCAATTTCTAAACCCATGATGCAAGAACTGACTCAAAGACCACTTCCTCCATGAGGTAACACTATCACTTGAAGAAAAATCAAATAATGCCCTTAGGAAACACAGTGTTCTAGGGCTAGGCAATAGAATATAAAAAGAATGTAGTGTCTGAGGCCAAGGAGCCCAGTCCAGGTATAGATAATTACAAAACAAAGTTGCAAGTCTGTTGATGGAAATATGCAAAGATTAATACAGGAAATAAAAGAAAATGGTCCCTTATTTTGTTCTGGGAATCAGAAAGGCTTTCTAGGGGCAGTGAAGTATCAGAATGAGTAGGGATTCAACAGGTAATTGACTGGCAGGTTTTGCAGAGGGAGTTACTTGAGTTAAGGGCGAAGAGGCTGGGATGTAGTCTTCCAAGAGGACATGATAGCAAGAACGAAGGCACAGAAGTGAGTAACAGGCTGGATTGTAGGAGGAGTCACAAGCAGTTTGCATTACTAAAGAAGAAAGGGAAACCAGGAATAAAGAAGGAGTGGAGGATGAGACTGGAAATGTACATGCATAGCAGCTAGATCAACACAACTTTGAAAATTACATTTAGGAGGGTGGAGTTTCCCAAGCTGTGGAAACCATCAAAATGCTTTGAGCATGGGAGAGTACCCCTAAGTTTGTGTATTTTGCTTTGTTTTGTTAAAAAAAAAATTAAATTATTATAGGCTGCTGGAAAACCATATTTGTGAAGTACAATTTTGATGAGGGTAAAGATATTGTTGCACTATTTTAGCTTATTGATAATGAGCATATAAACAAGAGTATTTTGAGGTGGTAGAATTTTGGGAGGAAAACATGTTCTTGTAATACTGGAGAAGTAAAATGACAAGATATGGTGCTATTTGGAACAGAGGGTGAAAGACAACAAAGATGACTCCCAGGCAGCATACTATGATAGTCCAACATGTCTCCTCAATGAGCGTCCCAACTCCACACTTCCTATATGACTTTTGGAAAATTACTTAACACATGTAAACCTTACCTTACCTTAGTTTCCCAAACCACACGATGGTGATAAAGTGCCATCTGCTTTACAGTACTGTTAATGTCAGTCGAGATAATTCATGTAAGTACCTAGCACAGTGTCAAGCCTATACTATGAACTCAATCGAAGTTAACTAGGTATTATAAATAATACTATCAGGAATTTTGTGTACATATTGGCGCTACTAACTGAAAAAGAGAAAAGTAGAAGGAGTTAGCAGTTCAGGAAAAAAAGATGATAGGTTCAATTTTGGAAATTTCAGGTAACTATGGAGGAAGGCATCCATGTGGAAACGTCTGAGATATTACAGTATCAACCTTATCCTAGGGAAAGTATGACGGTTTAGAAGATCAAAATGACAGTAACAGAACCACAAAACTGTGGATCAATGATATTTTAGGAGCAAAGAAAAACGATGAGAGACAGAATATAGATTACAGAGGTACCAGTCTAACTTAGAGAAAGCAGCATCACAGAAGCTATGGGAACAGGGAGTTGAAGGAGAGAGTGGCTAACAGGAAAAAGTCATAATGAAGTCCAGTAAGACAACTGAAAATTACCCAGTGTGTCTGGCAAGTAGGAGTTTGTTAGAATCCTACTGAAACCATTGTGTGGGCTAAGGGTGTGAAGCCAGAAGGAAACAGATTGACCAGGAATCAGAGTTGCAAGGTTAAAGACAGTGACTGGAAACTGCTATTTCAAGCATTTCCATGAAAATAATGAGAAGGGGCCCTAAAGTGGGGAGCAAGGTCCAAGAGGAACTTTCTATTGCAGGGGGTGAGTATGCACATGTGCACACCAGGGTAAGGTGGTTGTATCTGTTTTTAAATATTGCAGAGTTGAGATTGTTTCAAGAAGAAAATGTTCTTAGAACAGAAAGTGACTCATGACACAAGGCAGAAAGGAAATGGCTTGGGGAAGATCTTGGAGGAAGCAAGAGAGGTGGGTATTAATAAGTGTGGACGAATGATGTGGCTTTGAAGGAGCACTTGTGCTCTGAAAACTAAAAGGAAGAAAGGTACAGATCATAATATATTTGTAAATATTTGGGGGGATGGAGTGGAGTGAAGTGAGGTGAGAGAACTATGCCAGATGCTTGAAATTTTCTCAGTAAATGAAGGAAAATAGCCATCGGCCACAGGGCTAAGAGATCTGATTGTGAGAAGACTGAGGAAGATTTGAAATCACTGTAGGAGGAAAGAGTATGAAGTGACAAAGGACCATAAATGGCTTTAGGAGCACTAACAAATGTCTGGCTGAAACCGGAGACAATGAATTTATAATGGTTCCCAACTGTGCGATTTTTCTCCAAATGTATTCCAGTGCCTGGGTGCAAAAATATAAAACGTGAATGCTGTTACTAATCCCCTGCTGATGGATATGGATTTTTAGTACATGTAGAAAATGTACAACATCAAATATTTAGATGAAAGAAGGATTTTGATGACCAAATATGGGGTCCAAACTAGGCAGAAAGGAAGAGTTCTGGAGGGGCTGATAGACAAGAAAAAAACAAAGCAATCAAGGGACCAGAGAGTTCAATGAGGTTTATTAGAAATACTCCTTCCCTGTTCAAACTCAAGGATTCCCTGGCTCTAGTCAGAGCTGACATTCATGGCATTTCACTAACTTGTCCACTGGGATGACTTCACATCTAAGCTGAGTCCACCATGATATCAGTACCTTGTCACTTAATTTCTGGCCAGGGCATTCCCTAAGCAGGTCAATCAGTGTCCTTCCTTGGATTTTTCTAACCGAACCTGGGGAAAAGACTTCATTTTCTTTTCTTTCTGTGAGGTTCTTAGCATGTAAGTTCAAATACACGAGGGAACAGATGTAACATTTAAGAGAAGCAGATGTGGGAGAGAGAGATGAGAGGACAGAGGGAGGAAGGGAGAAAGGGAGAGAGTGAAAGAGAGATGAGAGAGGAGAGAAAGAGGACAGTGATGATAATGTAATAAATATTATGGCTTAATATAATCATCCTTTAAAAAAAAACAAGGGACTAGCCCAGAGATACAGAGTCCCCACCACAGTTGTGTGAGCAGGTGGGTTTTCACATGCAGGCACTTTTTGTAAAAGCTGAGTCTTTATTTATAGCTTAATAAAGGTAATTGAATGAAACTTAAGCTAGTTATCTTGTATATTTGAACACTTTGGTAAGGCATCTGAAGGAGAGAGGGAGATGGAACTATTATCTCCCAAATAAAAATATTTTTTTCTAGTTAAATGATTCTTTCAATGCATTTTTCTACATTATTCTGAACCTGTATACAGTGATATTAAGCTAAGCTCAAAGTGGTCGAGTTTTAAAGATTGTCTATCTGGACTAATTAAACTATGAATTTGTGTTGAGTAGAGCTTAAAATTTAGAGTAGCTAAATGGGATCGTAAGAGAAATCTTCCATTTGGCTGTGGTAAATGTTTCAAATCCTTTATTAGGGTTAATCTTATACAGATCATTTTGTAAAAGTTCAATTTGGATATTATAATAAGTGGAATTCATATTTTACAGGCCAAATGAGTCAATTCATCAAACACCCATCATGTAATAGCTATTCAAATATTTATGGAATGCTTATTATGTGCATAGTCAATCTATTTACACCAACATGGCTATATGTACAGATTACATTTCTCTTTCTCCTTTTCTCTCTGTCTCTGCACACACACACACACACACAACACACACACACACACACACACACACACACACACATTCTCTATAAATATATAGAGAATTTGATTTTGCCAAATATATGGGCCTAGATACCGTATTCAAATTTATTTCCAACATTCAAATCTGAAGAGAAACACTTATTTCAGCAGGCTCTCCCTCCTTTATTGCTAGCTCAGATTTATTTCCATACTGAGGCTGAAATATGAAGTTCATTCCCCAGATCATTCTTTTACCAAATCTCTCATCTCCCAAAAAATCCTGGTCTGTATACAATCCTTGGTAAAATTTCTCTTTGGGATCTAGAGTATAATTTTTGTTCCTACTTAGCTAGTCCCAAAACAATCATCTCTGTTGAATTGGTCAGATACCTCTTTCATGAGACCAGTTATATTTCCAAACTCATGGGTGACATCAGGGAAAAGTGCCAAGGACTGTGCCCTGGTGCACTCCAACATCCAGATGTCAAGAAAAGAGGAAGATCAATTCAGGCAACCTAGAAGGAGTGACCAGTGAGATAGGAAGACAACAACTGGGTCAAATGCTACAGATGGGGCAATTCAGGTAAGGACTGAGAAGTGACATTTAGACTTGGCAATGTGGTAGTAGCTGGTGACTCAAAGTATAAGAATCCAAATAGTGGGAATCATTATGTTACTTCGTAAAAGAAAAACCAATTGTCTTTCCTTAGGCAGCTTCATTTATATCCAGGTTTCAAACTGCTCTTAATGTTTTGGTATTTTCTTTTTTTCTTTTCTTAATGTTCTCTCTGAGATTTAGAATCATTCCCCTCAGGTCAAGATCATTAGAAATGTTCTTTTATTCTTCCAAGGCAATATACTGCCTAGGACACTAATTTTTCTTTAATTGTTGGTTTCTTTTTCCATTTCCTGACATAGACATTCTCTATACAATTTTATCATTTTAGAGTCAGTAAGGGTTAGAGCTCAGGCTTGGAGTCAGGCTGGCTGAGGTCTCATGGCAGTAACTGTATGGACCTTGGCACGTGTATTAACTTCCCTAGTCTTCAGTGTTCTCATCTGTAAAATAAAGCTAACGATGGCACATGACTCACAGAGCTTTTGTGACAATTAAATGAGCAAATACATGGAAAGTAATAGAAGAGTTCATGTCACACGGTAAGTACTCACTGAATCCTAATCATTGGTATTCCATAGACTCCATGTGACCTGTGCCTCAGATCCTTGGACAGACAACTTCTATACTACGTTTCATTGAAACGTGAGAATTGTATCAGTCCTCTTCTCTGAGCTCTTAATGTCTGTACTTGGCTGGTCTGCTGGAATATCAAGTAAAATACATCGAGAACCAACCTCATATTCCCACTATCCACACACATTTCCTACTTCCAAAAAACAAGTCCTCCTTTTTTCCATTTGTGGAAAAAAGTTCAGTTCCACTTTTTTTTTCCATTTGTGCCATCATTGTTCCAGTTCTGAGTATTAAATTAAAAAGTCATCCTGATGTTCCTTCAACTCACTTCAATGTCCACCCTCACAATACCCGAGATATTGTTGGGAATGATCTTCAAAAAGTGGAACTGTTTACTCAAGAAGAGATGTGGTACATGTGTGTGATCTGAAAAATGGTGGTCTGGGGATATATAATAGCATCAATCAATGAACAAATGGGACTGGCAACTTCTAGTCATGCTTCAGACAAATGTCTTGCAATAAGAGTCTCAGAGGAAGACATGGAATTTTTCCATTTATGTAGGAGCTCAGAAATAGGAAATTTAGGCTTATTACAAAAAGCAATGGGAATGTACTAAATCCCGAAACTGTGCTAGAAGCTTTTTCCACATGTCATCTCATTTAATTGTTAAAACAACCTTGTGAGCTATCATTAACCCCATTTGCACACTAGGAAACTGAAGGATAAAAAGTCTTGTAGCACATAACACAGTCATTAAAATAGTGTGCCAAAAAGAGTCTTAATTACGTGGGAAAAATTCACAAAAAATTGTTAAATGAAGAGTAACACCCAATTTTTTTTTTTGTGTATATATATATGTATATTTATATATATATATTTTTTAAATATAAAATATAAAAAATTTAAATATACATATATATTTTAAAAAAACTGGAAGGCACTATGTCAAACTGTTAACAGTGATATTCTCTGGTGGGGAGATAGTTGAAATTTGATTTGGTGCATCGATACTTGTCATAATCCAGCTAATAAGGAAAAAGTGAAGACAGAACAGTAGGTGGCAGAAAGGGATGATGCAGAAGACAATAGAAAGATATGTACACACGTGTGTGAAAAGCAAGGAATGTCAACAATTAATTTCAGAAACACAGGCAGGGGAACCAGAGAACCAAGGCAAAGATCGGAAGAACACAGAGGTGGGAAGAATGCTCCAGTATTTGAAGAATGACTAAGACAGAAAATGAGCTCATTTCTTCATAGTAAGCCATAGACTCTGATGCCTAGTTAAGGGGATAGTCTAACTATTTAATCAAGTATCATCACCTGTATTATATGATCATACCAATGGCCTACAGTGAAATGCCTCACTATCAATGGAAAGCCTAAACTGGACATGGGCTCAGACTTCCACACTTTCTCCGGCTGGTGCAGCTTACAAGATGCTTCTTACTTCTGAACTGCTATTAACTTGTATCTGGTCAAATTTGTTGATGTTAATTACATAGTGACTCTACTGCCATACCAATATTGTGGTGCATATCTTTTCCCTACAACTAGATTGCAAGTTCCTTAAACATTAAGACTTTTCCTTATTTGTGTGTTTCATTGCGTAAAGCTTTTAGTGTGGGGTTTTGCAGGGAGATCTATTAGATAAGCGTTTGTTAATTATTGTACTGAATTTTAGACTCACAGGAATTCTTCACAAACAATAATTAGAAATAGTAGCAGATATAAGACTAGATTATGGACTCTACAAATTATTTCAATATAATTAATGTACATAAATTTAAAATACAATTTTATGTTAATAAAGTATTAGAGTTGAGATTTCTCCATAATGAATCAGGATTTAAACTGAAGTTTCCCTTAGTAGCCATAATTCATCACATATAATAAGCCATTGCTATTAATTTACAATTAAGTTTTATATATAAATATATAGGTAATGAATAGCTCTGACAATAAAAAGAACATATAGACTATTACAATAATGCTTAAATTATAGTATGTGGGAGATCTCACTATCTTCACTTTAAAATTACAAATATTCTGGGGAATTTTCCAAAAAGTTCTGTCAGAATTACCCTTTCTTATATATCATATGACCAGCTGTGTTCACCACTCTTTCTACTTGTTGAATTCCTACCCTTGAATAATTTTCCACCATTATATTCTATGATTGCCTTAGCCTTTTAATATATTTTAGACTTTGACTCTTAAAACCTTTAGTAATGATATGATCATACATTTATCAAATTATTTATAAATAATATTTTACATAAATCATTGCAAATATGTCTCACCATAAGCTAGTGATTTCTAAAGGAAAGTATTTTCATACTAAGTTTATTGGGGACAAAGTAGACTCAGTGCAAATGTTAAAAGACCTACACACAGTAAAGAACTGCTAAGAGGCAGAGAGAGTCACCAAAGTCATGTTCTCTGACTCCTAATTTAATGCTCTCTATTTACCAATGGGGTCTTGAGAGTCTTAGAATATACTATTTTATAATCTTATACTCTCGTTAACATTTTGATCTAGATACTTTAATTGCCTAGCCAGATTAAACACCCTTAGAGGTAGAAGATTTTATTTTAACATTTTGGTTTCCACAGGCTAGCAAAGAAGCAAATAAGTTAACAGTCACTTAGGAAATATATCTTGTTCTTGACAATATTGACAATCATTTCCAAATGTTTATGATGGCTCATCAAAAAACAAAACAAAACAAAACAACAACTATAAAACTGCCTTTGGTATAATTTAAAAAGGTAAATTTCTGAAACAAATGCTAAATCAATACTTAGATATATATTTGATTTTAATATCAAAAAAAGCTCACAGAAGGAATAGAAAACTTTCACACATCAACATGTCTTGATGTGTTTTCTGTATTGTATGATTTCTTTATTTAGATTGCTGGGCCATCTCATACTACTGAATCATAATGTCAAAGATGCATCACAGGGATTTACATTTTTATGAATGTCTATCAGGTCTTAAATTTCAAGGATACTTTCCTGAATGTTTATGTGTGGAAAATTTCACACTGTCTTTTAATTTGCTTCCTAAAATGATTAAGCATTACTAATACACATAAGGTATTGTTTAATTGCTTGTTTTCTTTTCAGATTTTAAGAATTTTATTTCCTTTTGATTACAATCTTGTATTACAATATATAATCTAAACTATGATGCAAGAAGAAATGGACATATTTTTCTTCTCAATTGTGATTATTTTCTAGGAACATAAAGAAAATGTATCTTTAGATACTGAATTTTACATTTAATCTATTATGCTTTGGATTATTATATTTACAAATTTGGCAAACCATTTTTATCTTAAAAACTCCATATAGGTCAGTCCTCAGTTTTTAAATTCATATAGATTGGAAGTAACAAGGGATACAGTAAAATTTTAACTACTTTTATGACTAAAATAATCATATCCTCACCCAAAAATAGCTCAATGGATATTCTCTTTACCTTTTAATGATTATTTACCTTCAGGAAAAGCATGTGTGCCTTGAAAATGAAGCCCCCCAGCTCAGGCTAGAAAGATTATAGGCATTTATATATGAACAGTCTATTAATAATTATTCACATAGTACTAACTTTGCTGCAGTTATGAATAATATATTGCTTATTTACATGTTATATGCATAAAGTTACATCTTTTCAAAGAAATAGCTATTAAATTAAAAATCATTCAAAGAGGACTTCATTTAAAAAATAATGCAAACATTGGAAGAAATGTTTTGTTTTGTTTTGTTTTCCTGGGCAGATGTTGACACTTGGAGACACATTAAAAAAACAAAAAAATGAATTACCCTTTACTCACTTCTGGCACAAACACAGACTAAAATAACTCCTACTAAATTCCTCTTGTGACTGGTATAACAAAATATTAATTTCTGCAGCTGGTGTTTTCTTCTGGATGTGGAGGCAGTTAAAAAGCATAAATGATTTAAAGACTAATCGATATAATCTGCATAATCAATAGGATCTAGGATACCAGAGCCCTGCACTTTTTATTCCACATGTATAAAGAAGACAGAGAGAAGACAAAGGACAAAAAGGCCTGACCCTACTTGTGCCTATTTCAAGGTGTATGTTATGTAAAATGACTTATAGGATCCAGATTCAATACTTTATTAATACACAAAGTTCTGAAGTTAGATATTATAAAATACATATAAAGTTCAAATAATAGAACCTTTAAGATATTTTCTGGAATAACTGACAATGTCAACTAATATTAGAGTACTGTGTCAGTAAATCTGTGATTCTATCAATAGTGAGAAGACATTTATTTCATTTTATTGTCCATGTAAAACAGTATACTTTTAGAAAATATTTGACTGTTGAACCATTTTGTACATAACTTCAAAATCGATGTTGTATTCCATTGCCTCTGGTAAGGCTGACCTAAACAGCTTATAAAACGAGTAGATATTCTATTTATAATATTGGGGGGGGGGAAATCAAGGATAACAAAGCATTTTGATAAAAATATTTGTCATCATATTTACACAAAAGCAAAAGTTAAATGAATAAATGAGATAAATAAGGGCTTCTAGTGGCTCTGCGCATTCTATAATATGCTGCAATGATCAAGAAGGTTGTTCTGCTTCCAAAATCAACTGTATTGAATGCCCAATGCCTAAAACTACTTTACTAATGTTTTCTACATAGCCTTTGATTAAACAAAAATACTAACAGATAATCATATCTCAGTGTTATTATAAATATATTTTCCTGCCTGACAGCTATCATTCATCTGGGAAAAAAAGAGCCAGAGAATAAAAAGGAATAAGGCAGCAAAACTCTTAGGCAAGGCATGGCATTATTGGATCCTGGGAATTACATTATACAGCAGTGTTCTGGGAATATTAGTTCCCTTCATAAACTTGTTTCTTGAGGCCTCCTTTTCTATTTTCTAAGTATCCTGTAATTTCCTGGAGGGCTTTACATTATTGGGGGGAAAAGGCAACACTGTTAAATATGTGAGTATTCTTGATTTTTTTTCTGATACATGAAAGGAGAGCCTTATGAGTAAGCAGGTGCCATGCTCTGGTAGGTTATCAGTACCTCCTCTTGACATAGGCACATGCGTGATTATTGTCCATAAAGCAACCAAGGATGGATTCCTATCCAGGGCCACAGTACAGGATTTTTTTTTTTTTTTACTGTATAGTATATTCAGTGTCAAGCCATACGTTACTAGTTTTTATTTCTTTAAAAGTCTTAAAATACAAAGTCTTCAAAAATTTTTTTTGGAAATACGATGTACACAAATTAAATAGTTCATCATGGACATTTTGTGGCTTCTTTTCCTTATTTTTTAATACTAGAATATTATTTCCCATTATATATAAATATAAATAGATATAAACATAAATAGATAGGTATCTTTTAGTTCTTCTAAAGCATTTTGGTCATATAAAAATAAAAGGCTTTCAATACATATGAATCAGCAAATTATAAAAACACTGTCATTAGAATCAGGGAGGTGTCATATGCAGTATCTGTATTTTGCCAGAAAGCTAAGTAATTTTTTCTAGTGAAAAATAAAGAAACAATATATATAGAGGGAGATGTGGGGAAAGGGAGAAAGATTAGGGTCTTTGAGAAAGAACAACTAAAATCTCTGTACTCTTGTGTGGAGACTTCCCAAAGTAGTTTGAGGTCGATCTGTAGATTGCTGAGTTATTCCGGTGGGTGGCCACTACACAATGGAAGTCCAACAGTAATGCTAGAACATCCAGGAAAGCCTAAAAGGCCTGAAAAAAAGATGATTGCTTTCTTTCTGCTCCTCATCGTAATGTCAAAGGATACAGTTGAACATTTATTAAAAGTGTTCCCAATCTTCAACAATCATGAAGGAGAGAAAAAATCTAAATATTAAGGAACAGATTTGGAAAAGGTGAAGGTGGGGGAGGCTTTCCATTTGTATATACTATCTGCATTGCCAAAGATAGATATTATATTAACTAAAATATTTTTAAAATATAATTTCAATGTGGGAAGAATAACCTCAGGTTCGTGGCAATATATGCTCCCAGGATTAATGTATATAAAAGAATAATGTTGATAATAATACTTAGATGCTATACACATGGAGTTTACAAACTCTACTGCACCAAAACTCTATTTGCAAATCTAATACCTACCTTAAACTATGGGTTATACATATATTTTATTCTTGCACTTCTAGCAGGAACAGGGTATGTAGCAATGAGTTGGTCATCTAAAAGCATATGTCAAATAAGTTAATGCATTAATAAATACATGAGAAAGTATAAAACTAAATAAATGAAAGTAGTCTTACAGGGAGGTGATTATATTAATTTACTCTATTGAGAACTTACCAGGTACTATTTTGGCCAACACTACATGGTGAATAAACTAAAAGAGTCCCTGTTCTCATGGAGTTTACAGTCTTAAAGGTCACAGTTATATTACCAGACCATCTTTCTGAAAGGGTAAGTTAGGATAAGGTAATATTTTTGGACCTTCACCGGCTAATTTCTAAAATACAGGGTTTGGAATAATTACAAACATTTCTTCTAACTCTATGATCCTGTAACTACTGTAGCTATGATGATTAAGTGGACTAGAAGAAATTAAAGGAGACACTTTCTCTTCCTTCTCCATAAGCCACAAGCTGATTGTTTTAGAAAATGTCTCTTTAAATTTCACTGACTACAGCAATGTTTTTTTTTTGACAAGAACTTGGAGCTGAACCTATAGAGACTGTCTACATAGCACTGTTCTTAAAAGCAACCATCATTAAATAGTGCTTTTGGTAAGGCTCATTAAAATACTCTTAAATTACATAAATTTAATTAAAAGTTATTATAAACAAATGTCTGCTTCCTTTACATGATCTAATTATATTGATGCTTAATTATGCATTGTCCTACATCTCTTTTGTCTTATCTCATAACTAAATTATATAGTCTTTGAATGTGAAGTCCCTTTCTGACATCTTGCTTTTTTATTTTTATAGTGCATAACATTGTACAAGGTACATGATATGTAGTTAATAATTACTTTTTGAAATAAATTTCCTTCCTTGTTATATATCTATGCTAATAAAGTAAATTAAATGAACAAAAATTTTACCTTAATGAAAACCAAATGTTTTATGTCCGTGATAAATTTATACTCAGGATTTCTTTCCTTTTTGTGTATGTTTTTCTGAATTTTCCAAAGTGTTTACAATATATTTAGCTGTATAATCAGTAACAAATGTTTTATGCAGTATTTCAGAAAAATTCCTCCACAATAATATGGAAATATATAAAAGTAAATGACAAAATAACATAGCACTAAAAACAAAACAAAGTAAAAAAAAATAGCAAAAGAGTACAATATATAAGTTAAATACCTTAAGAAGTAAACTATGAAAATTTTCCCAAACACTTAAAAGATAATCCATGTATGTCTACCATCTGAAAGATTTATTAACACCATTAACCAAAGGATTTTATTACAAATATGCACAATCCAAGTGGTTCCAAATAATGGATAATTAAATCAGTGGGATAATGTTAAGATCATCAGGCCCAAGGGCAAAATAAATTATTTCGGTGAAAGCACATAGTATGGTGTAGGTCAAAGAACCTTATTGATAATTTTTCTCAGTCTTTTGAAAGATGGAAAACAAAATTCATTTTCATGCTTAACACTGAGTTTCTCAATGAGATTACTGTCAAAATAAGTGTCAGTGTGATAGAAAGGGATGTGTTTCAATAGAGTAGAATAATTCACATTTGAACTATCATTAAACATCAGTGAAGACAAATTCATCCTCACATCCCACCTTCCAAAACCAATAGCACATCTTAGTATTCTAAGGATAAAGTTCCCTAAAGTGGCTGGATGTCAAAATTCCCCAGCTACTCAGACTCCCTGAGAGTCAATGCTCCTCTAACTCAGCACTCTTACCCCAAGACAGGCACATGATGAAGGATGAAGTGCTCAGAAAGATTTTAAGGACAACATATAATCAGCCCTGTGATCATAGATAATTTCACTTTTCTCTCATTTAGCAATCTAGGTCTTGACCTATAGAGGAGGAAAAATGAAAGTCAGTGCAAAGTGGAGTTCTGAAACGGGAGTGGGGTTATCTGTGGCTTCCTTGAAACATTGTCCCACATACAGAAAGTCATGAGAAGCCAGAATTCAGAACAAGAAACAGAAGTATATTTTCCTCTTTGTTTCTTATAAATCCTTCCTTCCTTTTCCATTGTGCCTAAAAGAATGCTTTATGCAAATCTTAATTTTCTTAAGTAACACAAGTTGTTTTTATCTGCTCATTCCAAACGTTAGTAGAATTCAAAAATAATTAAAACATGGTGACATTTACATGTTTTGGTCTCAATAAATATTCATTGGATGACTGAGTAAATAATCTATACTTAGAACTACTATTTAAGTTATCATCATGATCATAAAAATGTATGGTATATTTAATGTATATTTCTGAAACAGTCAGGTACTATATGTAAGTACGAATCTTGGTTTGAAACACATAGTATTTGAGATAAAAGACTGACTGTTTGAAATGATGTTCATAAACACCTGAAATTAAAAAAAAAGAAAACTGCATATTTAAAGGTACAATAAAAATAATTTTGTTGTAAATACTAAGAATATCACCTTCCTTTTTGCCATGTGAATCTCAAAACAGTGTTATCCAAAAGCTCCAGGAAATCATATTCCAAAATTTATGTACACAATTCTCTACATATGGGAGCTTCCCTGAACCAGAACATAGCAGAGTATGAAAAGGTCTGTTTCATGAGCCAGAACCCAACTGCAGCCTCTGCTGGTATGTCAGCTGCACTCAGTGACTTGATAATATGAGGCCACCATGGTGCCGGTGGTTGTTTCATGCTCAGTGAGCCTCATGGGGCTGGGAGAGCAGTCTATTTTTCCAAATGTCAGCTTTCAAGTTACCACTTACATTCTTAAACTGGCTATATGAACAATAAGTCAGCTGGATTTTCTAGCATTAAAACTTAGGAAAGTGTATTTAAATAGTGTTGCAACTACTTATTGTGATTGTCTTTATCAAGAACAGCTCAATACAATGGCATCCTTTTTTTTCTAAATTTTTTCTGATCAACCAAACATATTAGGAGCATTTGGTTTGATAATGATTAACCTTTGATTAAGTGAAATAAAATCCTATTGATTTGAAATGCATTTTTCCTCCTTTTCTTGGTCAGTGGTATGGAGTACAGATACATAAGCTTTCACCAAAACAAGGCCCAATCACAGCCATTTTGAGAAATGGTGCCTGGAAAATATTAATATGTTGATTGAATTAAAAGGACAGTTGTATAAAACAAAAGTATTTTGAAATGCACCATAAACTTAGGATTCTCTAAAAGAAGACATTGTGTACAATGAAGTCTTTCACTAACTTTGATCAATTATCCTTTTATTTTATGACTTCATCTTTCTAAACTTAATGGTCTATAATGAATAAATTGAAATATTTCCTGTAGCATTCTTTGGTATGAACATAATTAAGAAAAAAAATCCAAAGGGTGATCCTAAAAATATATTATCGATTCTTCAAAACATTATATATTCTTTTCTAAAAATAAATAGCCATATAAATAGGGTCATGCTATCAAATACGCTAAACAAAAGCAAGCAAAAACATACATATAAACCTCTGAGACAAAGTAGAATAAGAAATAAACAGAGGATAGCTAATAATATCGTATATATTAATACATGATGTATATATAAAAATATGGTTTATTATCTTTTAAATAATGAATAGCAAGAACTAGATATGTTTCCATAATTTTTTCCAGTGGTCTTATGCTGAAACAGGGTACAAGAAAAAGTGATGAGACAAAAGAACATCAAAGTAAGAAGTTAAAGTTATACCAAAGCAAGCAATTTTAAATCCAGTTATTTTAATTTCATTCAATTTCATTGGACTCCTTTATCCTACTTAACATTCTTCTTTTAACCAATAATGACAAGTCAAAAATCATTCTGGACATTTGAATATATAGATAGGAAAAACTATATCATTATATTTGCATTTTAAAATTCTTAATTGTTTCAAAGTTCTAATTATAAAGATATTGTAGTTATGCTGAGTAATCAATTACTGCATTAGCAAAATTTAAAGTTTTTATCCAAATTCATTAATGTAAGTCACTATTAAAATGCTTATTAAAACAATTTATAAAGTGCCTGATACATACACAGAAAATAGATTTTAGTTTAAAAATCCAAATATGAAAAAGAGAACATCAGAAACAAAGGAAATCTCCAAGGAGAATTTCGCTTCCTCTCCTCCTGTGGTCATCAGCTAAAAGCTGATCAAGGCAATAAAATTCCTATAGGATTAATTTAGCTGGTTCTGTCTTTCCTCAGCAACATAGCTCTGGAACCAGCTTTATACAGCTAATTATACCTTTATATGTAAAATGTTAAACCTAAAGATTTGGCCCACAAAAGTACTTAGCATTAAATAAAATCATAGATTGTCTAAGGATACAGTAAGGAGCCAATATACAATTATAAACTAGTATAATAATCCAAACTAGCAACTCAAAATTATTTTCAGATCATGACTAAACAGGGAACTCTAATATCATCGAAGGATTAATCAAATGTGTAAATAAATGTTGCAGGGATTCTGCTTTAGCCCAGCTACCAAAGAATAGACCACAAAGTCTGGGTCCCAATCTTGGCTTCACTGATAACTTGTTTATTTTGAACAAGATTATCATAAACTTCAGTTTTCTTACCTGTAAAACAGAAATATTGACAGGTGTATTATGTGGTATTGTAAGTCTTACTTGAGACAATTCATTAAAAATATCTCTGAAAACAGAGAATTATTAAACAAATGTCAAATTTCATTATAATTATATTCACAAATAATGTAATTCAGCTGTTTACAAGTAATATACATAATCTAGCTATTGTAAAAATTTAACGGCTCTTTTAATAAATGTTTTTTCTTATCCTTTGAAAATTTAGAAAAAAAATAGGAAATATTATTTGGAACCCCAAGTCTTTTAAAATTCACATCAGATTGAAACACTTATTTTATTTTATGATACCTGAATGTTTTATTTAAAAATAAATGTTCAAAATCATAAGATAACCATGCATAGATGCACTTGAAATTTAGGCTATTCTTTAAAAAACAGCTATCATGGATTGAATTCAAAATGCTCATGCAGGAATTAAGTAATGAAGGACAGCTCTCTCGTATCTCTTCCCCCTCCCTTTTCTAGTCTTATTCCTAATTTGTCCCTACATACATTTAAAACACAGATAGCAGTTATCCATAGGACATGAACCTGAGGCGGGTATTACAGAAGACAGGCTACAGCAGTAGCAGATCTCTTCAGGGATTTAAGACTGAAGAAATCCATCTACATAAGTTTAGGTAACTAGATCCATACCTTAGCACTAGCTTTTAGAGCCATCCTGATGTCACACTGATTCATCATTCAGTGGTACCACTTCAGCTTCTTTAAGGCAGAAATGACAAAAGAAGTACATGAAGGTAGTGGGGCAAACCCTGAGCATTAATTAATTGGTATCAAATACGAATAACAAAAAAACCCTGAAGGTTGTCAAGCTTATTTCGGGGGCCCGTGTACTGCTTTCCAATGCAATGCTCCTCTGCAGGCAAGCTATTGAAAAAAAAATGAGACAATTCATCATGCGTGTTAACAGGCAGTCCCCTTTTCTCCCCACCAGCCCCCCTCAAAGATGTCCTAATCCCTGCAGCTAATGAATTTGTTACCTTACATGGCAAAACTGACTTTGCGAATGTGATTATGTTAAGGTTGTTGAGATAGGGAAATTAACCTTAATAAACAGGTGGGCCAATTCTAATTTCCAGGGGTCCTTAAAAATGAAGACTCTTTCCCAGCCGTAGTGAGAAGGAGATACAACTACAGAAGAAGAGTTAGAGAGATACAATATTTTTGTGTTTGAAAATGGAGGAAGTGGCAGTGTCTTCTAGAAGCTGGAAAAATGCAAGGGAATTGATTCTCCCCTAGAATCTTGGAAAAGGAATGTAGCTCTGCCCACACCTTGATTTTAAACAAATGAGATCTCTGTCGTACGTCTACATAACTGCAAGGTAATAAGCTTGGGTTGTTTCAAGCTACTAAGTTTGCAGTAATTTATTACAGCAGCAATTGGAAACTAACACAGGGCAGGACCGCCCTGAGACCTGTCAGATAACTAACATCTTTGCCCCTTTACATCTAATGCCAGGAATGCTTCTGGTTATTGCCACAACTGAAATAGGCCTCCCACATTCCAAATGCCCCTGAGGTAGTGCAGTACCAGCTCTGGCTGACAACGACTGCACTCGTGAAGAGTGATTTGTAATAAACATTGATAATGATATAATTAGATTCTTAGGTAAAAATTCAAATATTTTGATGAATCTGAAAAAAATCACTGTTGATAACATATGGAGGCTTTATTTCTATCATGAATAAAGTTACTGAGTCAAAAACACTTCACACTTTGTTGCTGACATCTTTCAGTGAAATCTATGTAGCAAGCAATTTTATTTCTAACTTTCTGGACGATACCAACTCATGTATCAGGACAGCCATTAAGAAGCCATTGCTAGAAGGGAAAACAGTGGAGGTCCAAAGGAAGGATGAATGCATTTTTGACTTTAAAGAAATATGAACTCTATTTAAAAACTATTTAAAAATAAATGTAGCATAATGAACTTAATCATTAAAAGCCTAGACAATTTTGAAATTGTGTGGATTCTTAATTTCATGTGTAAAGAAATAAAATATTTATTTTATTCTTTTAAGCAGTTAAGGAATAATACTTTGCTATTTTTAAATGCTATAACGAATCTATTTTAAAAGATTAAATCACATAATAAACATATTTCAAACATAACACATTCATATTATTTGTATATGTTTCAAATAGTGAGACTTTCGGTAAGCTCTAATCAGCAACTCTCAGTTTCAAAATAACATAGTGAGTGTTAGCCACTCAGTTAAAAAATATAAACGAAGAACTCTAAAGTGAAAATACTAATTGTTTCTTGTTTTCTTGTTAAAATAGATATCTTATAAGCAAGTATGAATGTGATAGTTTAAAAATTACTCATACTTTACTGACATTGAGTATGACAAAATTTAACATACATATTTGGAGGTTCAAATTTTCAAAGATTTTAAAACATCTTGTAATTAAATTAATATAGTTCTTGGCACAATTGCCTAATTTACTAAAGTTTCAAGAATTCAGGACATCCTCCACTGAACAGTAAAACTAATAGAACTAAGCAGAAAAAAATTAAAATGAGGTTACATGCTTTGTTTCAAACCTTGATATAAACAAAATACTTCACGTGATAATCTACTAAAATATTTATTATTTTAACTATAAATAATAAATATATCATCTCATAAAAATACTTATACTCTTCACAGGAACAGGCAACACGTTCTATTTCCTAAATAATTTATTCTCTATTAATCAGATAGAAATAAAGATAACCTCATATCCACTTTGTCCTAAAAATAAATAGTACTTGAGCCACACTTTGAAATATTCTTAATCAGCTTCTAGCAATAAATAGCTCAGGGGAAAAAAACACCATAATTTTATTTATTGCAATGCTTATTATGCAGTCAGATGGTTTCCATCTCAAAGGTCTGACATACTTTCATCTTCACAGAAAAAATATAAAATGCCCTTCAAAATCAAACAGACCTTCCAAAGACATCAGGCAGTCCATTGTGAAAATATTACAGCTTTGTCACATTCACCCAAGAGATTTCCGTCAGTCGCCAATCTGGTGTCACTATAGAATTACAGCTACAGTATACTACCAATGCCTGCTGTGTCCTTTGGGAAGCAAAGCTTTGCTGGTTGAACTTTATGATTTAGTCCCAAAGGCAGAAGAACAAAGCTTTGAAAAGCAGACAGGATGCATTCTTCTTCTAAAATTCTAAAGAGACAAGATAGAATCTATTTGCAATTTTTTGGTGTATCACAGATTAAATTAAATATTAAACAAAATTATGTGGCCCATAATTAGTATTATCTGTCCTTTTGTGTTTGCTTCAACAAATTACATTGTTTTAGAATTTTCAAAAGTACCTGTTCATTTTTAATGTGCTTCTTTTTGCCTTATTGAGCAATTACCAGTATAATGATGATTCCCTCTTTAAAGATGCTTGTAAATGTTTTCATAAAATAAACCTTTTCCCCCATTGCACCCTTAAAAACACAGTCACAAAGAGCATTCCTTAAGGCTAAGTGTAATATGTCAAATTTTATAATAATATATTAAAGAAAAAGTCAATATAATTTCAGTTATACATGCCTTTTTTTTCCCCATTTTACTACTACAGTTTCAAAGACAATGAAAACCTAGGTTTAGAAATAGAGTCACTTGAATGAATATAATGTACTTTTTTTTTTTCAAACAGAAGGTATTACATGTGCACTCTGTTTCCAGCAAATACATATGTTTGCATGGATCATAACACTTTTTTTCTTCTGGATATTATACATCTTAAATCCTGAATGAATTATCATTTTTTTTGTTTGTTTGTTTTTTATTTTCTATTATATTTCCCCTTAGACCTAGTTCAGTTACTTAGAAAACAGTATACTACATTGACTTGTGACCTCCAAGAGCAACACCTTATCATTAATGACTGTATATTATTTACAAGGTTAGAGGAAATAGAATTGTTTCCTAGTAGCTAAACAAATCTTAACAAATGACCCAAATGGCACGTAATTACTTTGTTTCTATGGAATTGAGATGCTCCCTGATCTTTGTCTACTAGTATTAAAGTTCAAAAAGCAGGCCAAGATAATTTTTAAAATAAAACACTTAAAACTTACATAAATCACAGCACTGAGGAATAAATTATCTGATTATTTTGAAATGTAAACAAATTAAGTTCATGTACACATAAACTATTTTCCTCCTAATTTATAACATATTGACAGTTCTGTTCTATCTGAAATTACAAATTTTATACACATTTATATTATAGCCACAACTTTAATCCTACGTGAAGAAATACAAGAATTAAAGAATCTAATACACAATTGCCTCATAAAATCAAATATTTATTTTATGCTTCATTTAAATACTTAGTAAATGACTTTAGTAAAGTCAAGGATGAAGGAATCTTATTATTTTCTCATTTTGTATTTAACCATGATTAGTCACTATAAGGTTTTGGGATTGCAAAGTTAAAAGTGCCAGTAAGGGTTAGCAAAAATACATTTAGAGAGTATAATGAGAACCTGCAAAGGTACAATAAGATGGTGCATTTTCAGAGAACACCCAGTTTTGTCAGAACTTTTAAAATATCAGGAGATAATCAATTTTCAGCCATTTTAGAATTACAGAGGTGATGGAGATCTCTGAGGTTTGCTTGAGTTGGTTTTCTCTATCTGTAGATCTAAGCAATATATTGATTTGCACCTAACAAACATTTTTTGTGTATGTGTGTGTGTTACACTAATAGAACTTCTTATAAGGACTGGTGATCTTCTATCTGGTATGATCTGTATAGTGGCTCAAAGCCCTCTCTGAACAAAATACACTTCTAAATCAGGCAAAATTTCTTCCATTACAGAGACACATTATTTTGGAGTAAATCAATTCTAGAGAAACTGAAATCATGTATGCTTTAATGTATTCCAGTAGCATAGTAATAGAGATCGAGATCAAAATACAAGGTTAATAGTCCACACTGCACTCTCCAACCTGGTAGTCACTAGCCATGTGTGGCTACTAAACGTTTGAAATGCAGCCAGTACTGCAAATGTGAACTGTATAACAGATTTTGAAGACATAGGACATAAAAAGTCTGTAAGGTGTCTCACTTATTAATATATTAAAATTATAATATTTTGAATATATTGATTAAAGTATTAATTTCAACTTTTTCTTAGCGCTGTTTCAATATGATTACCAAAAAATCTAAAAGTACATATGTGACTCATTATAATTCTATTGGAAAATGCTGGTCTATACATTTGAAAAATTGATAGAGCTTAGAAAGAAAAGGACAATGGGCCAGGCATTTCAGAATACTACCAAAGAAACAATAAACTAACAAGTAAATGAAAAGAAACAATTTGGAGCTTGGCAGGCATTGGTGAATGGTCATTCTATAAATGTCTGAAGGATTTTATTTTTTGTTTTTGTTATTGTAATACATACTGACTGAATGGGCAAGTAGGAAACAGCCTGAAACAGAGAAATGGGGCCCTAATTCTCGCCCCTGGTTGCATGTTAAGAGTCATTTGGGAAACTTTTGGAATATTCCTACCTGAGCCCTGCATCCCTAGATTCTCCTTTAAATGGTCCTGGCTGGGATGCTGAAGCTTTTTTTTTTTTTCTAAATAGCTCCCTGGATGATTCTACTTTAAGGCAATGAATGTGAACCACAGTTCACTAAAGGGTTGGATGACTGATAAACTTACATCCACAAGATTCACAAAAATAGCATGTAAGGTAGGCTTACAAAAAAGAGGTTTGTGCCACAGTTTAACGCAGGCATAAGAACAAGAGTGAGAAAGATATGTGCTTCATCTCATAAGCCAGTTCTGATTCCTTGAATGCTGTGTTGTTGACAAGGACTCAGAGGACACATCAGAACTAGCAAGAATATAGTTCCAGAATTGACTAGCAATGTCTTCATTGGGGAAATGGAGTGGGAAATGTTGTAAACTGTTTCAAGAATTTATCATCCTGGTTTATGTATTCACTTAACCTGATTTCTGACTATTTTTAATCCCATTAATGCCAGGCCTAAATGAAAGTGATTTATAATTTATCTCCATTCCTGATACCATCATAGAGCCCTTTAAAAGCTCTTCCTGGATTCCTTTCTTCCCAATCTGTATAAGTGGCAACTTTTCATCATTCCAGTTGCAGTTTAATATCATCTCCTTAGCAATTGCTTTCCTAGTAAGCCAATGTATGGTAGCCATCCAGACACTTGATTACTTTGCCCTAATTCAAAACCTTGCAGTACTTGTTGTTAGAGATGTTTTCCTTCTTTATTTACGTACTTGGATAGAGAGTCTCCACAACCAGAGGTAAGGTTGATGACATAAGTCTCTCTCTGAATTACTGCTACATGCCTCAAAAAGTACTGGCACAGAGGAAACACTGAATAAAACTAAATAAAATTTGTATTAAATCAATGAATAATGAACAAATAAATAATACTTTTTAAGGTAACATTGACTTTGAAGTTGAATGCTTTATTCAAAAAGAAGGTAATTTTTTAAAGAGAATTTCTTAATATAATTTGTGATTTATTTAATTGTTCTAAAATAAATTACACTTTCTGTCAAAGAAAATCTTCAGATTGGTTTCCCTGATATCTACGTCTAATTTATTGAGATCCTATATGAGTATATTTACAGGCAAGCTGTAATGATCTCAGGTGCTGAATTTTACTTCTGAGAAAACAGACCATCTAAATTTCTTCCAAAAGGTTTAACTTTGAGCTACTTCACTAATGATTAAAAGTTTTATCAGAGAGTAGACTAAGGCTATAAAAAGATTAAATCCAAATTTGTAAATTTTGCATCTTCTGAGAAATACAAATAAAATGTAATGATAAATAATTCTGAAACTGAAAAAAATAAGAAATTTTATATTACTTTAATCCTTATTATCGTAATTGTTCGGTAGTTATTTCAACTATAAATCATTTATCTGCTACTAATTCTTTATTAAAAATCCTTGAGGTCTTTTGAACATAACAGAAATTGTAAGTCACATGCAAAACATAACTTTGGGTAAGTAACTAGGAGAAAAATTACTGCACTATGCCTTTGAGTTAAAATAGTCCATTTTCAGATATTTTATTTATCATTAAAATATTATTTATTTTGGTTAAAATATATTTAAAAATCTTTATGTACAGAACTTTTATCTTAAAAAGACAAACTATGTCATGCTAATAAAGTATGAATGAATATTTTTAAGACTTTACTTCCCTCTATCTTCATTGGAAATACAATGTTTAAGAAGAATGAGGTAAATATGAAAACCATTTGGCAAGAGGTAGATGGAAGACTAACGAATGGTTTGGGAATGTTTTAGACTGGATCAGGACTGGAAGAAAGCAATTTCTGTGATAAAATGCTACTGAATGATGCAAAAATTCTTAGGAGACTACAGGGAAAATATTTATAGGGTGAAACATTAAATATGATTATATATGTATATATATAATCATAAGTGCATTCATAAGTTTTATAAAGCAATATATCTAAAAATTTCTTCAGGGGAATTTTTGCCAATTCAAAGGTCTCTGGTTGTACAATGAACTTCTGCATGAATTTTTACATTGACGTAGTCTTGCATATTTTCAGGACCTTTAGTTTAATCCCATAATGGTATGCTGTATTCATTTATTAACTCTTTAGTGTGAACAAAAATGCTTAAAATAATATCTCAAGTTCTTTACCACATGATCTTTCAGCTACACTTCATGCCATCAGGCTGTTTAGCTTCCCCCAAAGAAAATGTTTTAAAGCCATAAACATGTATTAATGCTGAAAAAAATCCTTATTAGTAATTAACCATAGTAGGATTGTCTCCCAAATATATTCTGCCTGAATATAAGTGCAAAAGAAGGAAGTGTGAGAGCAGAAAGGAACTAAAAAAATCCAAAAAAATCTCCATCTGAAAGCAATAACTTAGAAATAAGTATTAAAAACGTTGACATGTACTGTATCTTCCACTCTCAACACCCCATAAATAATTAAAAACTAAATAGATGTGTTTCAGTTATTGAAAAAGCTAGAGTTGTCCCTAAACAACAATCTAAACAATTAAAGAATAAAACAGAGTCAATACTGAGCTATTAATCACATATTTTCTTTATCTGAGTAACATACTTTTAAAAGGAGAATTGTAGAATTAGGGTTAACAACATAATTCTATAAAAAATAAATCCAATAACATACATATATCTTTACATAAATCCTATTCTATAAGTGAACCAATATAACTGCCTGACTTTAAGGTCACCTGCCTTATACACCTCGGGTCTATCTGTTTTTAAATGAGTAATAAGTAAGTGATTTACTGCCTTGTTGAATTTCAACCAGAGAGAGGAAAGTAGCATAGAGAATGCCCCACAATAAAGCACTTTAATGTGCTAATTGAACTATTAGTAAGATAGATGAAGTGATTATTGACTATGAGAAGCTTTCAATTCACTAGAAAATGACTTTGGGTAAGAAGCCTCCAGAGGTACAGGGAGAGCATAGTACAGTGCACGGAGTATAACTGATCAGACAAAAATGCTCCATTGTGCCCAACCCCCAAAATATTTGAAACACTTATCTTTAAAAGTTAACTAATTTAAAGTAAAAAAGATATTATAAACATATGTATATACACAGTTCTATTAAATAAAACTGTAAAAAGACAATCAAATATCTTATACACCTACCTGGAACTATCAAAAATTTCAGGTTAACAGGGTCTCCTCACAAAATGCATTATGAATTAAATACATTACCTATGAAAACAGTCTACTTCTTTCATACTATAAAAATGTTAAAGATAACCTTTAAATGTTATAATATATTTTAAAACTGTATCATGGAGATTATATATAACGTGCAGTATTTTTTATATAAAAATTAAACTGATGAGTTTGGGGCTTCTCTCTCACAGAAGAACCCAGCTTAAATAAAATTCTACTATCACTTTAAGAGTTAACCAAATTGGCAGTTTCTCTGTTACATTTCCATTATTAAAGGCACTCAGGCAACCCTAAAGAATGTTTTCCCTGTTATGGGATTTACAATCTGACTCTTATTCCCTCTCATTTGCTGCCAAAAGATTTTGGATTTTGGATTTCCTTTTATCCTGATTCATCTCAGTTTCTTGGACGCTGGAAAACATAAATGACACCTCTGACCTTCTGAGATTGAGAAGCTACATACTCATTCAGCAAATAAGGAGGGCTTGTTAAACAGTCTCTAAGTTCTTTCCAGTTCTGAAATTTCACCAAGAGAGTCAAGATAATTTGATTAATCACTAAGTCTTTTGAGTCACCTCTTACCAGCTGCAGGAATTATATACCCCAACGCCCTCTATTTCCCATCTTTTCAACCAAACTCAGAGCTTATTTATTTCTTTGAATTAATTAACACCCTTGATCTTAAGACTCACAAATCACAGTATAGAAACTTTGGGGCTTACAAATTAAACAGATCTATGATTAAATCTTATCTTGGTTACTTACTGTGGCCCCTTGTGATTATATCTTTATACTCTGTGTCTTAATTCTTACCATCTAAAATGATGATGACTATACAGGTTATAGTTAAAAGATAATGACATATATATGGAATTCTCTGTGGTTGATATAGAAAGGATGCAACATAAGTATTTTTTAACTGAATGAGCTCTAACTTACTCAAGAATATATTCTTCCAACCAGGGCTTACAGATGAGTATCTTTCTAAAGGAGAAATTTTAAGTAATAAACATTGACATGTATACAAGGTGAGTATTTTCCACAAGGTGAGTTTCTTCAAATCTTTCACCTCACTTATTTACCTGTTCGTAAGGCTAAATATGGCTCTCTCATACTCTCTGGGAATACTAAAGTCCTGTCTTGTCTGGAGTTTACACATCTAACAAATCCTTTTGGTAATTAGATGTCATCTTGATCATATATACCTCTTAAAAGCACAATGAAGAGGGGAAATTAAAATTAATTGAGAATTATAAACCTAACAGTAAAATATCATTTAATGAAAATGAGTTACATTCATTGGCTTAGGCTATAATCAGATTATTTTCCCCAAAGCAGAGTCTTGAAGAGTCTTAAAAAAATGAATAGCTAATTGGGGATGGAGGGGAGCCTTAAGTAGAATATATGTGTATCTCTAAAACTAGTCTTTGTGACTTAATTCCCCATAGACAATAGTATGTCTTTCTGCAGAATCATTCCAGAAATCAATAAAAGTTCATAGCAAACACTGTCAGGGGAAGAAAAAGCTTTGCAATTACAGTCTTAATATTTATCTTCCTCTTAAATGAAATATAATGCATGTGATCATGGCTTAAATGAAATGCAATAAGTTGCTTCAAAGCATGTGCATTGCGTTATGCTTAATGTATCCTTTTGAAACATAGGTCCACTTAAGTCTCACTCCAGGAAGTAAAGCACAGAATGTGAATCCTATACTAAACTCTCTCTGGCCTTAAAGATATTGCCATATCATGGTCCCCTAAAATTATATCTGTATAAATTTTCCAAAAGTTACAGACTGTAAGAGTTTCATTTTGTGTGTGACACTTCCATTGGCCCATTCAACATTTACAAATGACATCTTGCCTTTATTTCCTTTTTATGCCATACAGTACTAAAAAGAACCTAACATCTATGGGCAATACATAATTGAATTTTTAAGTGTATAATTTCAGTTGAATTTGAATGTAAAGGACAGTGATCTGGTTCACAATCCAATGCTTTCAGAAGCTAAATGCTTACGACCGTGATTGTACACTATGCAAGGCATTTAGCATTTGGGATATGCACAAATAAACGTATTTTAGATATATCTCTAAATAGTGGTTCTTCAAATCATGTGCAGAATCATGAAGGATGATTATTTAAAAGGCTGATTTATTGCCCCACTTATAACCCCCTCAGTCAGACTCTCTGAGCATGGGTCACCAATGTCTGTATTTTAAATAAGTTGTTTGGATAAATCTTATACACGCTCAATTCAAAATTTATAATATTATAGATAAAAGACAACAAACCTAATTAATCCAGCAGCGGATGGTAACGTCATGAGCACAAACTATGCGACACTTGTTTAGAACTTCTCACCATGAGATCAAGACCCTTCAGGATACTGTCTCTTATTTCTACAGCCTTCGCCAGTCTTCAACTCGGCACAAACTAATGATGCCAAACCATGTACGCATGCTCCCCTCTCGAAGCAGCATAGGCTTGGACCACACTTGCTCGATTTCTTCGCCAGTCTAAATTCTCATTAATTGAAAGCCCAAATGACACCTTCTACCACCTCCTTTCCTGACAATGCACAGACCTCGTCCCCACACCTACCCACAGTCTGTTGACAGCTTGTTCATATGACTTCATTGTTAACATCTTCACTTAAATGTAATTCACCTATCACCAAATTCATCCATTTAAAGTGACTCACAGCCTAACTTTAAAAATTTTCATCACCCTGGAAGGAAATCTTGTGCCTATTAGCATCACTCCATATTTCACTCCCCCACCGCATCTCCCCAGCCCTAGTCAGCCTCTTATCTACTTTCTCCTGTGCCTATTCTGTCTGTTTCATGTAAAAGACAGCTGTGATGCTTCCATCATAGCACTTGCAGCTGTATTGTAAGTGCCTGTTTATACATTTGTCTCTCTAACCAGAGTTACAGAGGCTGAGTTTCCAGGTCTGGCATTGTGCCTGGCACATGAGGAATAATCAATAAATACTGGATTATTCAGTAAATACCTCTTTTTGCTCATTTTCACAGGGAAGGAGGGGAAGAACTCTGACGTGCTGTCACCACTTAAATGGAAAAGGCTACGCTGTAATTAAGATGGGAGTGGGGAATTAAGTTCAGAGAGAATGAAAGGAGTTTGAAAAACCAAAAAGCCAGAATTTCATACCTTCCAAAGTAACACTGATCTGTTAAATTGGCATTAGTAGTCTTTGATATGGAAACTAAAGTCCATGACATTTCCTATGATATATAATACAGTCCATGAGATTTCCTGTGATATATAACTACTGCTACTAGAAGTCAGAGAAAACTACACATTTTTTTGTTACTGTCCTCTGCCTTCTCTTTGAGTACCTCCCACAGCTCTTATGTAATCTCCCTTGGTCCAGGGGTCCAGTGTCCACAAGTAGCCCAAAGCCTTCCCCTAGGTATCCTAAGTTTGAAAGCAATATTACTTTCCTTTGGTCTTAATCAAAATTTCTATTGCCTCAGAGCTACTTACATCACAATGATGTAACTGAATATATTAATTGACAGAACTAGATAAAATATTAGGCAAGGTATTGGTCTTTTAATAAAAATAAGATAGCAAATGTCCTTGACGAATCTTCATGAAGAACCCTGTAAAAATAAATTATTAAATCACCCCAAATACCACAGAAGGTGGGGTTTTTATAATTAACATTTTCCTGAACATTCTTGAAGGTAGCTGTCTCGGAGGATGCACGTGCACATGTACACATACATTTCTTTCGCTTTGCAATATACTGTGCAGAGTTTGTCATTTCCATGAATACACATCGACAGTGTCCACTGTTGTCTGCACAGCATTCCATTGTTGAATATTACATGATTCATCTAAACAATCTTTCACTCCTAGACATCTAGGTTTTCTTTATTTCCCTTGGATATCATAGACGATGCTGAAAAGAATATGCGTATTTACCTCTGCACAATTAGATTATCTCATTAAAATACATGTTTATAAAGAATATCTCTGTAACAAAGTACATTGGGCTTTATGTTTTGATCAGTACTGTAAAGCTGCCCTGCAGAAAAAGTATATATCATCATACTATGATCAACGATGTATATGTGTCTATTTCCTTACTCCCTGGAAATAATTGCATTTTCAAAATATATTTTAGCACTTAACAATAGGCAAAAAGCAAAGCATTGTCTTTTGGCACTGCCATGTCAAACTGTAAAATCAGCATTTTATTAATCTTTTGTACAAGTGATGACTGTAAAACAACTTCTGGAGCTTTCATCATCTCGGTGATTATGGCTTCAACTCTGACTTCTATCCCTCCTTAAATGCACACTCCACCTTTGTTTCTTACACAGGAGTTAGGGAGACTGGAAAAAACACATTCCCTAATAACCAAAAGTGCAGAAATTGTAGTGACCTATTTTTTAAGTACCCACCAAAATAGAACTCTAAGATTTATATTTTATTTGCATTTCTTCAGTTACCAGTAAAGTTAAGTGAATTTTTATTCTTTTGTATTTGTTTTCTAAAGCTCTGTATCTATTTGCCTATACAGATATTTACCTTTGGTTGTTAAGGTAGTTTTTCCCATTGATGTTACAAACTTTTATCACATATTAACATTCCATATATACATTGATATGTTCATTTCTGGACCTTCTTTTCTTTTCATTATCATACTATTTTAAATAGTACAACTTTACAATGAATCTTAATATCTTCTAGGGCATAATCCCTCTTTCAATATGGCCTGATAGTCCTTCACTTGTTTTATATATATATATATTTTTAAAGGTACTTTGAATAAAGTACCTTAACAAATTAAAAATCCTAATAGGATTTTGCTTGAGTTTACAATGAATTAATTTTTGAATACATTGGTTAATTTTTAGAGAAATCATTATCTTTATTGTTTTAAACTTCCTAGCCATAGCAGTACTAGTGGTTTAGTAGGAACAGTCAGAGGAAGAGCAAATGGTAATTAAATGTTTAGTATGTGTAAGATGATTTTCCAAACACGACATCATGACATCCTTTATCTATCACAGTTACTCTGTAAATAGGATATTTATATTATTCTCATTTTGCAGATGGGGAAACTGTGGCACAGAAAATTTAGATAACTTATCAAGTCAAATAGCCATTAAACATCAGCGCCAGTATTCTATCCAAGCGTTTTGAAAAGAGAGCGCCTCCCTATACTGACAACTCTGCAATTTAGGTATGTCCTTCCATTTGAGTCTTATTGTTTTCTGGTTTTATTTTTATTTTTGTTGCTGTTGCTGTTGTTCATTTTGGATTTTTTGGAGGCTGGTCAGTACAGAGACTGAAACCTGGACCTCAGTGTTATCAGCACCATGCTCTAACCGACTGAGCAAACTGGCCAGTCCCTTTATTGTTTTTTATAGCCTTAAAATATTCTTCACCTGGGAACTCTATATGTCTTGTTAAATTTGTATCCACACATTTTATGGTTTTTAGTTGTAGGTTTTGGTTATTACCTTTCCTTGTTACATTTCTGAATTTTTTTTTGGCATTGCAAATACTATCAATTTTTCACTTTATAAATGGCTAATGTGTTAAATGTTCCTTGTTTCTACTCCTATTTTGGTCACTTTTGGTTTCAACAGTTATTATCACGTGTAAATAATAATAATATGACTTCCTTTTTTCTGGTTTTTATATCTCTGGGTTCTTTTTGTTTTCTAATTCTTTTGCCTAATAATTCTATAACGATATTTAGTGTTTTATTAGAAATGGACATTAAAATTCACTAAATGCCTTTTTTAGATGATTGTATAGATTTTTCAAATTTTAATGCCATTGATTATTCTATAAATCAAAATTAATTTTAGAAATTAATTACAAAATTTTCTCCTTTCTCTAAAATATCCAGCAGTTAAAATTGTATTGAGTTCTTGACTAATGAAGAAATTCAAGAATAAAATTTTCCAGCCATAGTAATTTTTTTTAGGATAGCTCAATTGCAATCTTCCTACTGGTAATATAATTTCTACCACTTATTGAGACAGTTATTCTAATTCTTTTTCAGTTATCCTAATTTATAGGTCCTAAAATATTATCAATTTGATGAAGATTTTCTGTTTTCCCTGATTCCATGTGTTTTTATATCATTTTCTCATATTTTTTCAATCAAGCATTTCGTATTTTACTTATTGATTTTAAGGAATAGGTTTCTGAATTTTTCTAATTCTGCTATTCTTTCTAATTCATTAATTTATTTTTGTGTGTGTTTAAAATCATAACTTCTAATTGCCTTCACTTTGTTTTATTGATTTTTTTCAAATTTTTCAGTTAAATAACTCATTTACTTTATTTTATATTTAGTAACTAAACATTTAAAATGTTAAATTTCTTTCTATTACAGGTTTGTGTACACTCATATACTCCGTATGTAGATTTTTTTAACTGTTATTTTCTAAATAGTTTGCAATTACAGTTTTAGTTTCTTCTTTTTTGTTTAGTTATTTCAAAATTTGTTTCATTATTTTTCAACCAGAGAATAGTCTATCATTACAAATTTTTCATAATTTATTGAGGGTTTTTTTCCTTTTTTTAAAGAAGTGTGTGTATGGTTAACATAAATAGGACCTTTAGCTTGTCAATAAACTTTTGTTACCTGCAAAGTTTTGTACTCACCTATTTGGTGATATTTATTAATTATATCAGTACTATCATCCTTGTCGCAATCTAACTCTTGCATATTAATTTTTCATAAATGAAAATATGCTAGACTCAACTGCTCTTTGTGTTTCTCTCTCTTTTCCCTTGTGTATTTAGAAATTTTGAATTATATATATTAATTCTACATCATAAATTAAGTTAATATGATACTATAGAGAGATAAATATTTTTGTTGAGGTTTTTGTGGAGAGGATGTCAGAGCATAATCAAAAACTCTTCTCCTCCATCTCCAATTTCTTTCCAAGAAAGCACATAAAAGTTTGCATTTTGCATCCACAGACAATATGCATTTGTGAAAACAGATAAAATAAACTCATTGAAAACTGGCCAAGAGAGCAATGAATACTTTAGACCATAAATCACATATTGGGAAGTACAAGATGTGTCTTGAATTAACATGCACATTTTACTATAATACCATTCTTGGGATCTACATCGTTGAGTGATAATCAAGCCACAGTATATCAAATTAATTTCTCATACTTTATTATTTAAATTTTGAAAGAGGAATTCTAAGAAATAATTTATCTTTAATTTTTGATAGTGCTATGATTTCAAAGGTTATATGACAAATGTTAGTTGCCAACATTGCTCTGCAAAGAATAAACGCTATTGTGCAAATTAGAGGATTTTAAAATACACTAAACTTAAGACATACATACCAGTTTCTGGTCCACTCAACTGTAAATAACTGCATCTATCTATCTATCCAGAAACAAGGGGGAGAGAATGAGAATAAACAGAGAGAGAGAACCTTTGTCATATGCCAGAAATTGTGCCACATTGGACTTTTCTATATGATAGCCTATAAGTGGTTACTTAAATTTAAATTAATTAAAATTAAATATATTCCAATCACTCACCACATATCTAGTGGCTCCCATTTTAGACAGAACAGGTAGAATACTTCTATAATCATAGAAAGTTTTTTTGGACAGCACCGGGGACAAATATTTTTATTCCCCAAAATAATGAAAAGTACTTTTTATTGTTCTTTTCAGGTGGGACAACTGACATCCAGAGAAAATAAGCAGCATATTCAAGTTCATAATAATAGTAAATGAAGAACCAAAGATTTTAACTCAGTTCTATTTTATTTCTGAGCCTCTGCTTTCTCCATTTACTATGTAGAATTGCTTGGAGGAAAAAATCCTTAACATCAGGAAAGGCTAATGGAAGCCCCCACCCCAAGCAGGTCACAGCCTCAAAAATCTCACCAGAAGTGGCATTGGCACAACTTGTCCCCAGGACCTTTTTCCTTGTCCTTGCTAGATTCCTTGTGTCATGACAGATTCTCTGAAATGTGTTCAGGGTTCTTACTAGTTTGTATGTTTTTTAATTAAGTTCATCTTGCAATTCAGGTTTCTCCATTAACTCTTATCTCTGTCAAAGATTTAGCAACCCTGCCAAACAGTATAGAGCATTTATGCTTCATACAACCTATTGAGACAACTTCTTCAGGTGACTCAGTCTAAAAGACATCCAAATTCAATCACGTAAGTTTTACCAAGGTTGTCCTTTTCCACTGTTGTGAATTGAACAGTCTCCCCGCCCCCCAAAAATAGGCCAAATCCTAATCCCCACCACCTATGAATGTGACCTTATTTGGAAAAGGGACTTTTGCAGATGCAATTAAGGATCTTGAGATGAGATCATCTTGGATTTTGGGTGAGCGCAAAGTCCAATGACCCACATCCTAATAAGCGTAAGGAGAGGAAGATTTGACACATGCAGGCATGGAGGAGGAAAAACAGAGGTGAAGGTCAAAGAGGCAGAGATTGGAGTGATATGTGTAAAAACCAAGGGACACCAGGGATTCCAGGCCATTATCAGAAGCTAGGAGAGAGACATGGAGGGATTCTCTCGCAGAGCTTCCAGAAATAACCAACTGCCGACACCTTGATTTTTGGACATCTGTCTTCTAGGACTGTGAGAAAATAAACTTAGGTTTTTTAAAGCCACCCAGTTTGTGTAATTTGTTATGATAGCCCTAGGGAACTAATAAAGCCACCATCCCTGTCAATACTTCTTTTCAGTGCTTTGATTTCTTTCAAAGCAGTTACTGATCCTTCCTCACCTCCCAAAGATGTGACCAAAAATTTCTTGTTATTAACTTTACAATTAACTAAAACAAGGAAGTAAAATCTGGGTGAACACCTGAAGAAAAATGTCAAAACTACGTGGAAGTTATGTTACAGGAAAATGACTTTGCCTTTTAAAATTAGGTTGACTTGCTGGGTCTAATGCAACACTGCTTCCTTTTTTAAAGTTCTGAATGAGCTCTGAGACAATAGAAGCCTGAGACTGAGTGACATAAGATGTGTGAAAGTGTATTGTTGATCAAAAAATGCCAGAGGAGGAGAGGAAGCTTAATGTCACCGACAAATAAAGGACGGGTTCATTTAATATGACATATACATGATGATATAGAAGTGAATTATTATTTTGCATGGTGATGAGGAAAAAAATGCAGAATATAAAAATTCACATTGTCTTATTTTATATGGCCAAACCAAATTATTTTAGTTGATCTTACCTTATATTTCTATAACATTTACAAAAACTAATTTTAACAGTATTTTATGTCATTCATCTCTTAACAGTGCTTGCATTCCAGAAACCATACAGAAAGACTCTCACAAACACCAAGATTATGTTTTAATTTGCTCCAAATCCTTAACTCTGTCAACTCTAGCTGATTTCCTTCTAAGGTCTAGTGCTGAGATATAAATAGTTATTCAAGATCATATTTACCTAGGTGCTTACTAAAAATGACAATGTGGATGACCACTCTAAGGACAGAATTCTGTGGGTGAAATGCCAGGATGGAAGTAAAATCACAATCAAGGGAAGAGAGAAGAGTGACTTCAGCATTTAAGGATATAAGGGTAGAAGGTGATCAAAAGAACAGCAAGGGAGAAAGTGACTTGTCTTCTGGCAGAGTACAGAATCTTCGGGTCAGCTCAGTGTAGGCTTTCAAGAAAGCAGAGCTCATGGCCCAGAGACAAAACTTCTTAGTAAAAGACTTACAGGCTTTTAAATAGGGAAAAGAACATATTGCCTGAAACTCATGTATCTTCAAATATAAGCCATTGTAATAGTACTACATAATTTTCTTTTAGGAAGAATAAGGGGAAAAGTGAATGCAGTTTCAGAAAAGGAAGCAGAGGGGTTAAAGGAAAAAATATAATTGCAATGTTGAAAGAACAGGGTTTTTCAGCTTTTGCTAGGAAGAATACAAATAAAATATTTGAGGCTGCATAGAGGAAAATGATCAGAAGGTATTCAGGCCTTCGTTATCTCATTTTCAAAGTAAATCATTATCATTGTGTTTATTTTTCCTTAAATATGGTAGTGTATAAAATGTAGTAGACTCAAAGGGAATGGCCCTTACAAGCACTTCAGCCTAATTACAATTTATGCTGTCCTAAAGCCTCTAGGTTTTTCTAGTTAAGAAAGATCATATATTCAGGGGGGGGGAAAAACTGGGAAAAAAGGAGCAAAACAAGTGAGTAAAGGTCACCCACTAATGTCATATGTGCCCAGGATTCTCCATAATATACCAATTCACTCTTACCTGGGACTTCTACCATGTACATTGGAAACTTCACTGCTTGCTGACTCTATAAGAGAATAGCAGACGATCAGAATTATTGCTCCATGATTGATAGTAAATTTGTCTGCTGCTGAGGGTTTGTTATAGTCTACACTGAAGGTCTTTGTACAACTACTTTAAGTACAGTATACACTTTTAAAATGCAAAATAATATAAAATAAGATAAAAAAAAAAAAACTTCTGAAAGCGTAAACTTCTGGAGAAACAACATTTTTTTTTTTTTTTTTTTTTTGCAGACCTGGAGGAAGAGAAGCACTGAAAGAGGAAATGTTATTTTAAGAATCTGGCCCTAGATAATCGGGTTCAGGTAAGTCTCCGAAGTAACTAGATTTAAGGCAAGGAACCAGGGCAAATCTAATTCATAAGTTTACTTAATAGGCATGTATTAAGGACCTCTAAAATTTATTTAGTCTAAAAAAAATCCAAATACAAAGATAACATTTTTTTTCCTGGAAACTGAAGTGTTTGGGAATAAGTATCATAAAAATGAAGTGAGAAAATGGTGAAACATATTTAAATACACTGTCACATGCTGCCTAACAACTTTCTGGTCAATGACAAGCTGCATATACGCCGGTGGTCCCATGAGATTATAATGCCGCACTTTTACTGTACCTTTTCTATGTTTAGATATGTTCAGATACACAAATACTTACCGTTGTGTTGAAATTGTCTATAATACTCAGTACATAACATGCTGTACAGATTTGTAGCCTAGGAGCAACAGGCTATACCATGTAGCCTAGGTGTATAGTAGGCTATATATACAGGTTTGTGTAAGTGCACTCTATGACGTTTGCACAACAACAAAATCACCCAAGGATGCATTTGTCAGAATGTATCCCTGTCGTTAAGTGATGCATGACCATATTTAAACTTGTATAAGCAAGAAGTGTATAAGAATACTGCCCTATTATATACATTGATAGAATTTGTGCAATGTGTGCAAGAATTAATTCATGTATACGCCCATCCACACATCCACACATCCACACATGCTTAACTATTATTTCCAAAAGTGAAAATAAGATGAAATAACATAGGGAAATAATTGTAGACATACACAGCACTATCTATGTGCCTATCTTGTAAAATATTATGTAGTCAGCTACAAAATTCATTACCTAAGGAAAATTAAGAGAATGTTAACTTGCAAGCTAATTTGAGTCTCAGTCCAAATAATTGGCTCTATAATTAAATATTCATTGCAAGAAAACTGGTCAAAAAAATATTGCAACCTTGCAATTGGTAGCAAGTGAGTTAATGTTAGTAAATTACGAAAATATAAAGACTTGTTTTTGTTCCTATATGCTACTTTTTTTCCTAAATCAGAAGTAGAGTTATAATGACAAAATGTCAGTGTTGACAATGTTCTCTAATCACTGTTACAAATTACTTGGTTTATAAATGAAGAAATTGGAGCTAAGAGTTATTAAATAACCCATCCAAGATGACACAGCTTTGAGTGAAGTTAAGTCTCAGATTCTGGCAACATGCCATATTATATCTATGATACTAATATATCAAAATAATTTTTCTCAAGCAAGGATTCACTTCAATCAAAAAACAACAGTATAGAGGTTCCAATTATTTAAGAAAATGCTAACGAAAGTTATTGCATTACATTAATTATATTAAAATTAAAAACACTCAGGCATAGCCTTTGACATAATTTCACTTTTGAGAATTTATCCTAAGTAAATGCTTTTGGGTGTCAACGATGACAAAAACAACAATGAAATTGTTTGTTTAGCTTTCTTTCTAATATAAACATGATAAACTACTGAAATATCCCACTATTAAATATTGTTAAATAACTTTTACGAAATCCATACAATGAAATAAAATGTGGCCACAAAAATTATATTGTGGTGAAAGATACATAATGGAAAAGGTATCTTAATTTTTAAAAAGGTTATGCAAAATAGTATGCTAAATATAACATAGGGGACATAAGAGGGTACTTCAAAAAGTTCATGGAAAGACTCATATTATCTTTTCACTTTATTTTTCCATGAACTTTTTGAAGTCCTCCTGTACATAAAATATATATGATACATCATGGTATCACTCACATTTATCTCATCATACAACTGCATGTTTTGTATTGTATTTTGTATTTGTAGGTCATATTTTACTGCATTATTACACATAAGAACTATTTCAGACATCAGAACAGGAATGCTGAAACAGTGATATAATCATAATCATATAATGGAATACTGAACTGTGGTTATAATGAACAAACTCATTCTAAATGCATGAATTTAAAAATATATTAAAAACATCATAGTGAGTAAAAAAGGAAATTGTAAAAAGATACACAGAAGAATGAATAATGAGTTTTAAGAAGAGATTTCTGTTCTAAATTAATCTTGAAATTTTCATTTAATAATTAAATATTATTGAGGCTATATTTTTAATCTTGGATCTTGGTTCTGTGAGGGTAATTAAAATCCCTAATAAATGTCATGATACAAATATTTCCTTTCGAAGCATTTTTATTCTAATAATGTAATTTCTCCCAACTTCTCTTTTTTTTTGTTGTTCCCTCGGTAATTTTTTCCTTATTTTCATGCTATTTTAATAAAAAGGAGTATTAAACACAGGGATTACATATTATCACACTCCATGTTTTGTCATTGTAGTCTCTGAAAGAAGTTTTCATTAGTGACAGGACGGATTCTCGCAGAGGTTGCTGATGGACAGGTCTCAGGGTAGCACTATTTTGGTAACCTTGGTCTTGCAGGTTTGGTTTACAGTATATGTCAGTGTTGCAGAACTAATTAGATTTGGGAATGATGACTCACACTAGCAATGAAATCTATAATCCAATATGCTGAAACGTATGATAACCCGATATGCCAATTTATTAATTTATAATGGAAATACAACAGTCATGAGCCTGGATTGTGCAGGAGCACCCCAAAAAACTTCTTTCCCTAAAGAAAATATGCAGGAGCAAACAGATTATCTGAAGGTTGCTTGATGAGCATTGAATTGGAATATATTGTTTTTTGTATATCATATGCTCCTAATGCCATCACACCATGCAGGCATCAAGTGTACAGAAAGCTAGCACCTACTTTCTTCCCTGGAGGGCACCCATGTGAGTATTATCAAATTTCGCCTTTTGGATCTTGGTTGCAAAGATGTTACAATTTGATTCAGAATTGCTAATTGCAAAGGCACTCCAAATAAAACCAACTAAAATGAAATGAACAAGCTCGAGAAACAGTACTAAGCAAAGAATATTATCATACACATTAGAAACGTTTGTCTCATAGATACTGTTAACACTGTCAATATGATTAGAGCTGCTGCCTAATCATATTGGCCTCCTATTCTTTTTGATAAAGGTTCTTTTTGTAAATATTTGGTCTCATATTATGAGGTATCTTCTGATCCATTATTTCTTCTTCTTTCTTTTTTTAATCTTAAAAGCTTTCTGAGGTGTCTTGTTCTTACTTTTGCCTGGAAGCACATTTTGTCTTGATATTATGTTAGCAACATTATTTACTAAAAAGTATTGTGCGTTATTTATATTTTAAACAAGAATAAAAGTGTTCTGACATTACTCAATGGAAAACATTTTTAAATAAGACTGTCAATATATGATTAGATAGAACATCAAGAATAATTTTTAAATAGATGTATCAGTTGTAATTATTTAAATGATATTACATAGCTTGCCAAACCATTGTCCTTTAATGTCATTACCTTTGGGTTTGTCACTCAATTTGAAAATTAGTTTTCTATAATTTCATTGGGGTTGTGGAAAGCCGACCTAGGGAAATAAGAAGTGTTGCAAAGATGTTACAATTTGATTCAGAGTTGCTAATTGCAAAGCCATTCCAAATAAAACCAACTAAAATGAAATGGACAAGCTCGAGAAACAGTAAGAAGCAAAGAATATTATCATGCAATTACACTTTTAATCCGGGTTTTTTTACAAATCACATCATCAGACATTTAAAAATTAAATAGAGCATTAAGCAGGTAATCTTATTTATATACAATTAATACTAACTCTGATTTGAGAGCAAATTCTGTTTCAAAGGTAATTTGTAATTTCAAAGTCCTTCTGGGTTTTTTTTCCACTCTCAAAAGCATGGTCATTAAGATAACATGTTTCATGTGTACTCTTAATACATCTACTCTTTTATTTAAATGTATCAAAATAACATTTTTAAATGCTGCAGCTTCAAATTTTAAAACAGATAAAATTGGAAACTACCAATATTGTTTTAAACAGTATCGGGTTAAATGCACAAAATGCTTTAGAAATAAAAGGTATAAATCATTCTATGTAGATGTTACTACCATGGCAATTTTAGCAACATAACCCTCGCTAAAATCATTAACAGGGACTTGAAAACTTGACTTTTATCAACATTATTTTCTGTACTATTTCAAGGCAAATTTTTCCTAATAATTTGTAAAAACAAATATTTAGATTTTTATCCTTTATATAATTTGGATTAGGTCATCACACAAACTTTTCATTTTCCTGAAATGTATCTTTACATATGTATGACAACCATTAAATTTTTGTTTTCTTCTTTGTTTAAATTTATTATTGTTAACTGCATAAAGGCAAAATTCTAAAAAGCATAATATACTTCACAAACACTAATAATAAACATAATTTTATTTAAAATGTTATTAGTGGATTTCTTAGATTGTAAATAGATTACAAAAAGAAAAGAAATACCACTGACCCATAATTATATTAAAAATAATAAACATTTAGTTTTGATCCCATCGTTACCAATAAAATTTTGAAGACATGAGTGGTAAATTTGGCTTACACAAATAATTTTAGAAAAAAACATTTTAAGACTGTTAATACTATGATTTTAATATTTTTGAATCAAAGTAGAATAAAGGTAGCAATAACTGAAAAATTATCAATGCTGCTTTGACTATAACAAACAAAATAATTAAGCTGTATGTAAAAGTATTGCGAAAATGTTAGTAAAGAACTTCTTAATGATAAATAGGTTTTGGATCCATATTTTAGGAAAAAACTACAGTATTAATAATGATACATAAAAAATATAAGTTTAGTATCTTTGAAACTCAATACCTACATGTAGCACACGCTAAAGAATGAAATATATTTTAATTTATTTAATTTCAGTATAAGAGAAACATTCTGCATAAGAAATTATTATATGCCACATAAAGTAAAAATAACTAAATTTGTAAGACAATAAGAAAAAGAAATTATAAACTTCCCATCACAAAACAAATATTCTTCAGTTATCAACCTCTTAGATTATCTTGCACCTATTTGATCTTTAAAGAAAAATATCAGTGTACCAATTTTTTATTTGATGATAAGAAGAAGTCAAAGATTGGAGGATTCTAATATGCATCAAGCACTTAATTTAATATTTATGCTTTAAATAATTTTTATCAAGCTTCTAGGTGCTTTTCAAATTCAGGTAAACACACTTCAGAAAAAATGCTTAGGGATGGAAGGCAAATGGCGTGTTTATTTTTCAATAATATAACTGCTTAACTTTTAAATCTATGTTCAACAAGATACTGTTATCCTCTCAGGATAGTCTGTTCTAGTGATGGTACATATTAATTAACACAAAAAATTAAAGCACTTAGACACACACACACACACACACACACACACACACAGAAGCCCGTTTATCATTTCTAGTTGTCAAATTTACTGAAATACAAGTTTGTTTATTAATTTATGCTACTGTTCATTTTGTATGTAATCACAACGAAAACTACTTATCTGTCAAATAAAACAATTAATTCCTGAAAACTGTATCAACTTGTTCTTAGTTTAACTAGATAAGTATTCAAAATCAGCCCATGCTGATTTCACCATATAATTGCTGGGAAAAAAAATTTTTTTAAGGTAATTTAATAAATCTTTTTGCTTTAATTAACACTCAATGAATAACAGATTGAGCTATAAGACAAAAAATATTAAGTAATAATGTAATCAATTAACGAATTGATATTTTTAACCATGATTAGTTCCCATTAAATGTGTCCAGGTTTGAAAATATGTTAAAATCAAGTTTATTTAGAAAATTGGCGGTATAAACTTGTGGGAAAAAAATCATGTAAGTGTTACCCACTCACCTTTCCCCCACTGTCATGTAATTGAGGTTGACAAATTTATGTTTTTCATTATTACAAGACTGTGGGCACTAGTTTAGTGAATCTTATAGACCTAGAGCAGTGATTGTTTTTGATTGTCTATTTTACATGACAATGTTTTAAATCTTATGTTAGTATCAAAGATCCCTGTCATACAATATTGATGATAAATATTTATTACAAAAGCCCAAGAAAAGACCAGCAGTTTCCTGGACATAATGTACTTCACTAAGCATGAAGGGTTGAATAAGACTCTAATATCACTTATATTCATAGTAAAATTACTAGCAAATGGTAATAATACAGATTTGGGGGCATATATAAAGCAATATCAATTTCAACTTTTTTTTTTAACACTGTTATTCAGTCTTTCAATTTGACAAAAGTACTATATAGCTGCCTTTAATTTAGGTACAAAGTTCGGAGAATTGGTCATATATTTCAAAACCTTTAAAATATTCAAATTGGAAAAGAGAAAATAATTCTTTTGGGTATGAGGCTGTTTTGAAACAATCAAAATCATAAAACATATTCCCATCAGGATATAAATACTAGTTAGGCAACCGTTTTCTTCTAATAATATCATGTGGTAAATTCTTTCATATTTTTTCTATGCTTTAGTCATGCCTCTTCATCCCTCTCAAATCTCCTATCTCTTGAAAATAATGATTAGAAAGGTATGTTTACTATAATAGTTCATAACTCATTCTGCTAAAGACTTAATTCTTTCACTAATTTGATATCACTTTTTTGATTCACCCACCTTTTCAGTAATAAGTTCTAAATATATGTCCTATGAAACATGGAAGATATTTTTTTTTTCATTTCTCTCTGAGAACTGAAACTAAAAGTCACCAGTCAGTCAGCCATGTGCCATCGCAAGTGCTACAGCACTGGAATGGAACTCCCTAGATACAAACAGGTTAACAGATTACAAACAGTCCTCAAAACATGGAAGATAATTTTTTACCACTATAAAGGATGACCTGTACTTGCCTTGTCCAATGATTTTGGTCTTTAAATAATGTTATAGACAGTTCATATAATGTGGTGTATTTAGAGATTATCACAAGTTTGATGGTAGCTGGATAAACAGTAGGGCAGCTTACTCAATCATGGGATTTCTATGGCCAAATATCTCTAATACCATATGGCAGAACTAGTAATGCCCTATCACACAGAGGAAATTATCAGAAGATCCATAGGCTTCAAAAGGTATTTGGAATAACCAATGAAATAAAATCTGTCCCTAAATAATGTATGCAAAAAACTGTACTTATGTTAGAAATGTGTATATATGTATTTTACATATATGTAGACATCATAATAAAACATATTTGTCATAAGACATCCTCATCATAAAACATGTATATTATATGTGTGTGTGTGTATTTATATATATAAATAATTCAGCTACTTTCTTGGTGGAGTTTTATATAAGGAAGTGCTGGTTGAAATGAAAAAGAGTTCCTTAAATATAAAAGTATTTATACCAAGTGCATCATTAACACGTAAAGATTAAATCAGAGTGGAACTCAAAGTAGAAAATATTACATGGAATAAATCTTGAGATCCTCATAATTTCTGCTAAGATTTATATTATAAGATACATTTTTAACTGCTGTACTCACCTAGAATAATTTTTTTTATATTATGATCTTTTTCTTATATATGCTACTGAAACTTTTTCTTCTAATTAAGAACTAATCGTGCCTTCCAAGAAAATACCCAAGTTTCGAATATATATGCATTTTCTATAAATCGTAAGTGAAAGTCATGCTCAGCATACTTTACATTACAGGAGAAATCAAACTGGCAGGTGACAAGATAGAAATTAAAGGATAAAAGATTTCATCTTTTGTTTGATCTTCACTGGCTGATAAACCTATTTTATCTCTTAGAAGATAACAAAGAAAAGAAAAAGCAAAATTCACTGCTTCTTCATAATCTCTCAATCCCTCTATACGTTTTCTAAAAGCTTAATTCAATTGAAATACTTTTAACCCCAATAAGTACTTTTATGGTTTGGGAAGAAAACTACCTAGTATAGCTATAACACAATAAAGTTCTGGGGAGATGGAATGAAAACACAAATTATACAGAAAGTGCATTAAAATCAGTATAATAACAAGTACAAACATTTGGTGATGGTCAAGTTTCAAATATTAGCATAAGCTTAGTTTAAATATAGATACACTAAGAGATGCTCATTTTGAGTCATGTCGTTTTTAAAAATAAGAATTTAAAGTTAAGAATTAAACTATTTTCAAAAACTCTTCAATATAGCACATTACCACTGTCATCACCAAAATTCCTAGTGCAAACTGACTATGTATGTATATATGCATCTAGCTGTCTACCCACCTAATGTATTACACCACAAACTTGAACTCAACTTCAGTAGACTTCAAACTTAACTGAAGAAACTCAGTTCTGTATTAAGAGAGTATTGAGCAATTATTCTTTTCCAAGTTTCAAAATATTATTTATCTACACATATTTATCCATGTTATATCAAAATTACATTAATTTTATCAACATTTCATTTATATTGAGTTTGTAGAAAAACCTATAAATGCACTTACTGTTTTAAAATTATATATCACATAAGCAATAATCACAATGTACCTATTTCTAACCTATTTTACTAAATTAACACTGTTGTTACTAGCAGATTTTTAAATTGTCAGTAAGACATATTTGAGGAATTTAACACATTTAATAGTGATAAGAAATCAATAAATGTACGGTTTTCATATTCTTAAGCATTTAAATATGGCATAAAACTTTCACCCTCCTACACTGAAACCCTTTTGTTCTTGCCTGTGTGAAGAAGGGGCATAAATTTAGAATGGGATAAATTTAGAAAAATCCATACTCATTTAATCAGTTGGCAACAGGCAGGATAAAATCAGTTCCTTCAGAAAGGTAGTTATTTTATAACACTGGGAGTTCCAAGCCTTCCTTGATATTATGTGAATGTAAAGGAAATACAGTTCAAAAATGTACAATTAAGTACTTTTCTTCAGACATTATCTGATGATTTAGAAAAGTCACTTATATTTTATAAACGTGTACACTCAATGTAAAGCATGTTTAATTCAAAGAATTACTAGGACTACATTTTTCAAAGGCATCTTGTCTGTCTCCAAGTTCTTTAAAATGTTTGCTGTGTAGCTGTAACTTTGAAATTGCTAAGTAGTGGTATTAAAAATAAGACCTAATTCGGTTCTTCCAGACTAGATGAGCTCAGTTCTATGCCACAGTAAAATCTACAGCAAAATACAAGGAAAGGAGCAAAAGACAAGAGATGAGCTCTTTCCTGAAACAATGCAACAAAGCACTGAAGTTGTTTAAGCCTTTGCTGCTCTGTCTGTAAAATGGGCAGCCCATTTTAAAGCTATTTTGCCAGGTGCATGGCTGCCTGTAAAGTTTTTAAATTTATGTAGTAAGGTAGATTATCACTCCATGTTGTTATTGAAATCATAATTGATATTTGCCTTCAGATCTGAATGGATGATTCATGTACTCAAGTCACACCTGTTCTAATTTCATGTAATTCTTGGGAAAGAGGAAAATCAATTCACCAGAATTATTAAAAAGTTTTACTAACTTTTCTCCTTCAATTTCGGTTGCAATCGAGTAAGTTATTTTAAGAAATGAGTACATCTATCTATCTTAACTTTGCAAAACACAATCTCAGTTGCAAAAACTACTCAAACTGATAATATTTACTTACTTTTAAATATATGTTTATACAGTCTTTAAACCATAACACAATGATTAGATTTTTATTTTGGCAGAACGCATTGTTTTCCATAGTGCTGTCAATCACCACAAAATATAACCATAGGACCAGCTGACGTTTCTGACATGAGTGCATCATACTGTATCCTAACTTGTACAAGGAACTATGTTTTAATGTTTTCTGAAAAGAAAGAAAGCTTAAAGAATTGAAGTGTCTACAAATATATTCCAATCATATTTCAGTTGGTATAAAATATTTTTTTTTCAAATATGACAGAAAAAAAAAAACTGTCTCTCCTTAAGTGAGCTCCATATACATATTTGGCATCATCGTGATTAAATCGGGATAAATGAATGTTATGCAGGTTCCACTACAGTTTTCCACTGCTCCATCTGCTGGATATTCACACATCTCCTGCACCAAGTAGTAGTAACCTCAGAAAAGTAGCATCAACTAATTCAGCAGGTGGCTTCAAAAGACACAAGCACGTTGCTTGGGAAACTTACTATGACCTTAAAAAATTTTGTTTCACTAAGAGCTCCTACTTCTTTGTAAAAGAAAGAAAGACAGAAAGAACCCATAATCATCGCTAAAATACTAAGACAGGAAAGATACATTTCACAGTACGTGATATATTACAAACAAGAAGGGAGTAGGCTATTCATCACAGGTTTGCACACAACTCCCACCGTGCCGATTTTGACATTTATCCTAGAAGTCCTATAAGTTGCTCACTAATCTACAAGTGGAAATCACCTGCATGAAAGTTTTAAAGAGATTTTAAAGCATGCCTGTCAGTAAGCACATAAATATCACAAAAGGAAATTATGCCTCTCCAAACACGATTTACCAAGAGATCTGGGAGCCCTTAGCTTTTTCCCCTGCAGCGTCTTTGCAGGCTGCTCCAGAGTCGCGCTCTTGGACGAGGCAGCCGCACTTTTCCTCTTTCTCCCAGTCACAAGACGGGACAACGTGCAGCTGCCGCCGCCATCCAGGCCGCTGTCACGGCTGCCGTCGCTGCCGCTGCTTCAAAACCGTGGCTGCTACTGCAAGGAAAGGGTTACTCCTCTCTTGGAAGCAAGTGGCTGCAAACTTCCCCTGCTTTACATGCACCTTTCTCTACAAACTTGTACGTCCTTCCGTGCAGAAGGACCAAGGAAAACCACTACAAGCATCCCAGGGAACATTATCATAAAAAGACACCCCCGGAAGGTAAGCGCTGCGAGTTATTCAGAAACGCGGTCTTAATCCAGATGGGAACCACCGCTTCCAGCACATCCTCCCCCGATTCGGTTCCCATCAGAAACGGTGCCCACGTTGCCAGAAGGGCGGTTGCAGCTGCCACCGGCATGGGAGACGTGGAAGGAAAGTTTGACAAATGACCACTCCTGAAAAGGGAAACAAATCGAGGGAGCCACAAACACGCGCGAGGTGTGCGGGGGGAGGCCGCGCAGCAGAGTGCCACATACCTTTCCGCGGTTGCCGGGCGCGGAGGCTGAGGAGCGGAGAGTCGGCGGAGGTGGCGGGGCGACAGTCCAGACCGAGCCGCGGTCTCCCTCCCGGGGTGAGCGCAGCCGCCGCCGCCGCCGCGCCTGGGCGCAGGGCCGAGCGGCAGCCGCCGCGCCAAGGGCGCTTGGACAACGAGTCACTTGGCCCGGGGAAGTTGGGCAGCCTCAGCCGCGGCCTCGGCAACCGGCGAGAGCAACACGTTTAGTTTGAACTTTCCAGCTCCAGTCCCGGCAGCTACACACTGGCGCGCACACACACGCGCGCGCGCGCGGGGAGCACCTCTCCGAGGCGAGCGAGCGGGCGCCGGTGGCGCTCTGGCCGCGTCTTTCTCTCTCCCTCGCTCTTATTGGCGCGGAGGTTATTGTTTTATTTATTTATTTCCTCGTCCGGGCTCCATCCCTCCTCCTTCTCTCTCTCCCTCCCTCCCTTTCCCGCCTCCTCTCCCAGGTCTGCGAGGCTGGCGGTCGCCGTCGCTCCAGCTGCAGCGTGGCGGGGCTGCGCGCGCGGCGGACTGAGGCTGCGGCTGGTCCGGGTGGGTGCGCGTTGGGTGGGGGGCACGGGGCCGCAGCCCGGGGACCCAGGAGCCCGGGCAGGGCCGAGGGAGGAGGGAGAGGACGCAGGGACCGCCCGCGTGGGGAAGGTGACGAGTGTCAGTGGAGGCGACAGAGGACACTCCCGGCTCCCGGTACGGTGCTGCGCGCCGCCGGCGGACTGCGGGGAGGGAGACACCGGAGAATCGTGCGCTGCGACCTCCCCGCCCCGGCCGAGGAACTGCATGCCCAGACCCGGCTGCCTCCTCCGCCCGCTCTTCACCACCACCGCCCGCTTCTTTTCCGGCTCCTCTGGAGGCTCTCCCGAGCCCCTGGGGACGCTCGGGTGCGCGCCGCCACCGTTTAGCCACGGGAGCCGGGAGTTGGCATTATTTAATGGGGGTTGAAGTGCTACGCAGTGAGGCCTCCTGCACTCCCCACCCCCCTCCCCCGGCGCTCAGGAAAGGTGCAGTCTCCCCCTCACCCCCGGTGCGGCACCGACGGGGAGGCTGGCGGGCTTCACCCTGGTGGGAAAGGTGGGGGCTGCCCTCAGATCACGGCCTCCAGGCGCCGTTGGGGACGCCTGTGTTACACTCCACATTGACCTACAAGATCCAAAGCGGCAATGTCTTTGCTGCTACTGTCCGCCCCCCCAAAATGAGCTCTCAAATGGCAGTTGACACGCTGCTGCTGCCACCGTCTTTCAGTGACAGTCTATCCAGTTCCCAAACCTGCGGGAGAGAGACGACCTAAAAGCCGGCCGCCTCCTTCCACCTCATTCAACATGAAAGCTGGGCTGGAAAGAGCCCGGTTCTGACACGAGGAAATCGTGCTTCCACTCGCACCGTCCTGACCCCACTTCGGAGCGGCTTTTCCATCGCAAACCCCTCGGGGCTCCCCGTTAGGTAAACCTGTTTTGTTTTTGTTGGGGGGTGGGGCTTTGATTTATCTATTTATTTATTCATTCATTTTTAGGGACTCATAATTTTAGCCACAGAAAGGGGAAGAAATCAAAAAGAAGTAATTCTAGAACGGATCTCTCTAAATAAGCACAGCCAGTAAACTAAGCACCCTCTCAATTGCTATTTGAGAGCTCGTTTGGGGGCAAACGGCGGCAGCAAAGACACAGCCGCTCTGGATCTTGTAGGTGGAATGCAGATCTCACCTCCTGGATTTTATCCTCCAAAGCCCTAACAATCTTGGGCTATATTTTCTGAGGACTCCAGACATAGGAACACTGTAACACCAGAGTGCTTACCGTTATCTCCTATAGGATGATGCACTTATTATGATGATGATTTTTTTTTTTTTTTTACTTTCCTTCTGTCCAAGAATTTCTCCCAATTTCTCTAAAATTTATCCATTAGATATTCATTCTTTAGTGGTTTTTTTTTTTAATCTTTTCGTAGAAATTCTCTGGTAAGAGTACAAATACTCCCTAAAGAGCTGATATTTTATATACTTTACATTTACGTTATCATCTCGAGTAAGCCCCCCAGAGGTCGAAGGAGGAACAGGTGAGGTCTGCAATGGAAGACGGTGGGGAAAAAAAAAAAATGTTTCTCCTTTCGGCATGTTATTGTTCTCTGGCCCCAGCTTTAATGTGCACTTGCCATTTTCAAAGAAGGTAAAAAGGAAGCACCGATGTCTGGACCTTCAACTCCTCTCTGTCTCATGAAGCACCAGCTTATTACTGAGGAAGGGGACCACCCATAGTTGAATTTAAGAACCTCCTATTGAATGGAAGAATCCAGAAATAATCCTGGAAAGGCAGGAGAGTGCCTCATGGGTCAGCCAAGTGGTGGACATGAGGGTGTGCTGGTTTGTGATGGCATCTGTGCCAGTGAGATAGTAAGATCTTTTCTCAAAATCTGAAAGAATATAAATTTAAACCCAGGAATTTGGAAGAATATGTATTTCTCCAAAATTCTCCTCTGCTAGAAAAGTAGCCAGCTTTTAATGTGGGGAAAGACCTATCTGACATTGATAATTCAATTGCATTTTGCATACAACTTCTTTCTGTACAACAGGAGGAAAAAGAGAATAAAATATAATATGAATCTTCCCATGAACTTTTTAAAGTACTGTCGCATGCATATGTACAGACACAACACACACACACACACACACACACACACACGGATGTATTCCATAGTCTGACAACAGCTGAAATGACATTCTTTTCCAAAATTTTGCTGAAGAAATGCAACTGTTCCCCTTGTCCCACCTCCCCACTCCCACTTGCCCCTAATGTGCTTCTGCTCATCAATGCCCAGAGGTACCAGTGATCACTGAGAGTTGCAGTCCACACACTGATGGCTATATTCACTCTTACTAGGAAAGCACACACCTAGTGCTGAGAATGATGTTGACTCTGGATGCAGCAAACATTACAGTCCAAGGTAGTATATGGAGAAAAGATTAAGCCAGAAATTGCTGTTAATCATCACAGTAAATAACGGATATTTTTAAATGTCTATTATCTACAGATGTCATCTATTTCAATGATTGTGTGTGTTTGTACCCACAACCTAAGGCCTGATTCATAGAAATTAAGCAGTATGTATAGGGAGTGGGTAATCTTTTAATTTGTTAAGGGTCACTAACTCGAAGGGAAAATAATATTAAATATTACATAGATTTTCAAGAACTAAGTATTTTTAAAGGTACCAAAAATATCTACTCTGTTTATATAAAATATAAAAATATATAACTGCATCAAACTGGTTAAATTTATTTTTAAATGTTTTTCAATTCCTTGTTGTGAGCAAGGAAAATAAAAGGAAATGGAAAGGATGTTAAGGGAGGAAGAGGAGGAAAGAAAATGAAAGATCTGACCACAAGGGAAGGAAGGCAGTGTGGTGGTCAAAATGGCATGATAAGAAGGTGAGAAACATGGAGAAAAAGAGAGGTATGAGAATTCCTTTATTTATTTTTGGCCAAGAACACCAACGATCCTTACAAAATTCATTATCTCAGTGCTGCCTTTTTTTTTTTTTCTGGTGGCTGGCTGGCACAGGGATCTGAACCCATGACCTTGACATTACAAGATTGTATTCTAACCAACTAGGCTAACCGACCAGCCCTAAAATCTCATCCTTAAAACTCTTTAAGATCCTGAACTTATGGAAATTTGCCTGGACAGTTGGATTGCTGATGTCCTCACTGATAGAATTACATCAAATAAGAGAGTGAAACCAGGCCAATAATCCTCACTTCCACAATCAAGAAATTCACTTTTTTATAAAAGATACCCCGAGTCATAATTTTAGTTGGTGAACAAATTTTATTCCAATATATTTTTTTAATTTGTGGATGTACATTGGCAAGTAACACATACGCATTATCCAGAATCCCTACTTGTAATTTGCAACCAGTGATTTATTTGTTTGTGTGTGTGTGTGTGTGTGTGTGTGTGTGTGTACATGTGTATGGGTATGAGTACACATTATCAACCTGTAGCCTGATACATTGTAGTATGTAACCATCGGGGTTAAAGATGTGGAAATTAAAGCTCAAATATAAAAAGATTATTTTGACCCCTGTGGTAAAAATATATAATATTACAATTTTGAGTACTTAGGGCTAATACTGAATGATTTATACATTACCAAATGACTACAAAAAATTACTTAAAAATATGTTTCTAATATTTAGTGTGTTTTATCTCTTGATATTCAAATTCTTCAGCATTTATCATTATTGTTAATATTAAAACTTCCTAATAAAAGATACTCATCTTTGCCACATATTTGCACATTACAAAGTAAAAATTCTCTATCCGACTCTCCTATACTAACCTCACCTGTCAGAGTTGAGAACAAAGGTTCCTCTCCCCCATAAACCCTCTGCCATCACCCCAACCACAGCCTTTTTTTCCTACCTCTGACATATTTAATAAGTACATTCGGGGCATTGGGAGTGGGTCGGGACATCAGGGAGCTTTTGAACAAGATCTTCAATTATATCTCAGGTGGGGGGAAAAGAAGACCAGTGGATTAGGTGTTAGGAAATTTAAGGTAATAGAAATTCTGGGCAATGAGAAAGTTAATTTACCAGAGAGGCCAGTGCCATTTCTCTTTATCTGTTTGAAGATAAATAGAAACTGTGTGCCAATGTGACTCTTAATCCTGTGGATATGAGCTCTTGAATACAGTCATCCTTAGAGGTCAACATGTCCAGACACTCAAACCTCATCTTCACTAATCTCTTCCTTCCTTTCTTCCTATCTCACAAACTGCCTCATTTAATTCTTTTCTATTAAGTTCCTTTCTTCTTCCTCAGGACCCTCGCAAGTGCTGGTACTCTGCTTGGACCATACCCATTTCTTCTAACCATTCACCTAAGTTAACACTTACTCATCTTGAAGTTGTAAACAAAGTCATATGCTAAGACAACAATCACTTCTTTGAGTGGTTCCGACCCCCCTTTATTTGTTCTCGCGGCTCTCTAGAATTTTTCAGCAGAGTGTACATGACAATTTGTACTTTTATACATCTCAGATATTGAATGGATATATTTTCTCCAGCCCTGGCATGTAAACTCCATGCAGGGAATTTTCACCATGTCTTCAGCATTAAGTGCAGTGTCTGACACACAGAAGTTGCCATAAGTACATACATTTTAAATGGACATATGAAAGAAAAATCAACACAATTCAGGAGGGCTATAGTCTGGACAGTGGTGTGCTAGCCAGTTGGCATATGGTAGGGTTAAAAAAGACAAACTACTTCATTTTATCCAAATTGATTACTTATTCACTGTTATATGGAAACTGTGGTAGTTTTCGAAGATCTTAATAAAATAAAAAATAAAATACTTTATTCATTGCAACTTTATAGGAGGAAAGTTCATTGCTGAAAATATTTAACAAAAGTGAAAGAGGAAAATTTAAAAGAAAGAATATAAAATCATAGCATTCTGAAATTCTAAACAAATAAATCTTTACTTTTTCAATTTTGTGAGTTTTTTTGTTGTTGCTTTGATTTTTTTCCTTATTAATAAAAATATGCAACTGTGTTCTGAATTATAGTATGTTTAGGATAAACATGGGAATGACTTGGGGGACAGTTAGTTTACTATTAATACAGAGCATATGAGTTAGGAAAAAAAGACTAATTTAAATTAAATTTATAAAATAATATAAAATGATTTATTATCAGATAAATATTGTGATACTATAGCAGTTCCAAAAAGGGAGAAATTAATATAGGCTTTCTGGTTTCAGAAAGATCCATGAAGTAATAGACTAAAATAAGATAGAATATGACAGAAAGTGATAGAATAGAATATGAAAAATGCCTTATAACATCAGAAATTTTGAGGAAAGTCAATAGAAGAATGGGCATTGAGGATGAGCTTAAGTTGCAAAAGAGTGAGTTTGAAAGGTGTATAAATGTTCTGTGAAAATGCTGACCCAGAATGAAGAGAAACAGTGTGCTCTTAATTGCTAAATTAATTGCTTAATTGTCCTTTGATATCTGCATTTTAAAATCTGATTTTGTGTGACTGTTGTAAGTTGGAAATAATTTGGTATTAAACAGGAATGAGACCTAAAGTTTAAAGCATTTGAGATACTCTTCATTTTATAATTCAGGGAATTAGTGGTATTTTTTTTCATGGAGGACACTGAAAAAGTTCTGTACCCTCAAATACAATTTAGAAACAGATAACTCATGAGTGTTCATACATAAAGGAAGGGATCTTTATGCTTCGAAAATTATCTAATTTTATTTTTTTCTTTTTGAAATAGAGTCTCTCAAAAGCATTTTAAATGCTATAGTTTCAAAATGGTATTTAAGCATTATTTCCATCTCATATGAGGCAATATTTTATTTTACTTAGCAAAAAAAATAGAGCCAGTTTCAAAATGTTCTTTACTGTTTATAGATGGATAAAACAGGCTAATGTTTACCATGCCAGGAGCCAACCAATGTCTTTTCAAAAAGTGACATTTCTCAGAGCTCTTGAGATAATCTTTCTAAATATTACTTTTAATATTTATTTCTGCTAAAATATTTTTTAAGGCTAAAATTTTGAAAGTTGTGAATGAGAGATGATGAGAAAAGTCAAACTCAATAAAGAATTGGAATATTACAAGTGGATCTCTGTTACCCAGAGCTCAACATTGAGTTTTCAGCTAGTAACTGAAGTGCATCTTAACCTATCCTACAAGAGAACAAAACACAAGAAGTTTGGCGTAGGGGGTAGGGGGAAGGAATCAGACAAGGACATTTTATTTCATACTCTATGTAGTGGGTTGAATTATGTCCCCCTGAAACTCACTAGAGCTTGAATTGTGTCCCCCAAGTTTTATGTATTAGAAACGTAACCCCCAATGTGAGTGTTAAGAGGGTGGGAAATCCTATTATGGTAATTGAAAGGTGGAGCCTTGAAGAGGCGATTGGATTGTAGGACTGTGCAGTAGTGAATGGATTAAAAATGGTGGTCAGTGGCGTGGTTCTGAGAACCTTGAAAGAAGAGAAAGGAGAGTCTGTCTCTCTCTGCTCTCTCACTGCTGTCTCTGCTTTACCATCTTGCAATATGAGACAGTCACTGGTTTACTGTCGCCACCACCAGATGGAGTTTGGACTTCCCAGCCTCAGAAACTGTAAGCAATAAATTTCATTTTCTTTATAAGTCACCCAGTTTCAAGTATTTTGATATAAGTAAAAGAAACAGACTAATACACTTTATTATCTTAGCTCATTTGGGCTGCTCAATAACAAAAACACCATAAAGTGGTTGATTTATACACAACATTTATTTCTCACAGTTCTAGAGGCTGGAAAGTCTAAGCTCAAATCACCAGCAAATACTGTGTCTGCTGAAAAGAGGTCCAGTTTCTCACAGATGGTGACTTCTCATCGTGTCCTCACAAGGTGGGAGGGGCAAAGGAGCTCCCTTGGCCCTCTTTTATAAGGACACTGATTCTATTCACAAGGGTTCTGCCTTTGTGACCTAATCACCTTCTAAATGCCCCACCTCTTAATACTATGACATTGGGGATTAGGTTATAGATATAAATTTGGGGCGTGGGAGGAAACAAACATTTAGACCATAGCATCTATGAAGAAAACAAACACTGAAATTATTTAGGGCCAGGACCAGGGTTAGGTGAATAAATCACCCTCATCAGGCACACACTCTTAAGTGGGTTGAAGGAGGGTCACCCACAATGATTGCGTTAAGTAAGATTTAGATTCAATATTTTTTAATTGTGGTAAAACACACATAACATAAATTACTATTTTAAATATTTTTCAGTGTACAGTTCAGTGGCATTAAGTATATTAATGTTGTGCAACTGTTACCACCATTCATCTCCAGATTTTATCTTCCCAAACTGAAACTCTGTATCCATTAAACAATTTTGACCCATTCACTCTTTTTCCCAGCTCCCAGCAACCATCACTCCATTGTCTCAATGAATTTGACTTCTCCAGGAAACTCATAAAAGTGGAACCATACAATATTTTTCACTTGGAACTGGCTTATTTTACTTATCATAACATCTTCAGGGTTTACCCATGTGGTAACCAGCACATGTTAAAATGTCCTTCCTTTTTAAAGCTGAATGCTATTCCCTTGTATGTATATACCGCATTTTGTTTACCCATTCCTCGATCAATGAAGACATGGGTTGATTCCACCTTTTGATGGTTATTGTGAATAATATTGTTATGAACACAGGTGTACAAGTATCTGTTCAAGTCCCTGCTTTCAGTGTTTTGGGTATGAACCCAAAATGGAATTGCTGGATTACATGGTGGTCCTGTTTAATTTTTGAGGAAATTACATAGTATTTTCCACAGTGTCTGCACAATTTTACAGCAGTGCACAAGAGTTCTAATTTCTCCACAGTCTAGGCCAATGCTTGTTATCTTCTGTTTTTTTTTTGTTCTGATAATAATGGCTGTGAAGTGGTGTATCATTGTGATCTTGCTTTGCATTTCCCTAATGATTAGTGATGGTGAGTAGATTTTCACGTGCTTATTGGCCACTTTTGTATTCTCTTTGGAGAAATGTTTACTCAAGTCCTTGGCCCGTTTTTTAATTAGGGGTGTGTTTTTTTGCTTTTGGGATATATATTTATATATTCCAGATATTAACCCCTTCTCATATATATAATTTGAAAATATTTTTTCCCATTTCATGGTTGCTGTTTTACTCTGTTATTAGTGCTCTTTGATGCACAAAAGTTTTGATTTTGATGTTGTCCAATTTACCTATTTTTCTTTCAAATACAATATATTTTTAAAATAAATATTAATCCAAAATCCATAATGAACACAATGTCCTAAATATAGACAGGTCAGTATCACTGATTATTCTCTTTGCCTCAACTCCAACATGGCTAGACACAGCAATGCTCTGTGCATGTTCTACACTGTTTATTGTGTAGCATAAGAATTTCAATGGGTTCAAACGCCTCTATTATCACAAGTAGATAAACCATGTGAGAAAGATTCTAGAGATATGCTTCTCATTGTTCAATACGTAGTACCTGATTAATGTAAGTTCACAATTCTCTTTATTTGCTTTTTTTGTATTTTCGGATAAGAATAAAGAACAAAATTCAGGTGTATACTTGCAGCTCTTTTTCCCTGCATAAATGTGATTTTTCTTTTTTATTTGTTAAATAGAATATGGTCTTATTTCTTAATGGGAGTTAGAACTGGAAATGGTATCCCAAGAGAGTTGCCCCTGGAGGAGGGAGAGCTAGCAGGCTACAAATTCATTGAAAACTTATTTTGTGCATACTGTTGTGCCTAAAGCATTCACTAACCCAAAGAAAAAAATATTTTAATGTTATATAGGGAAATCACAAATCAAGAAGCCTGGTTCTGAAGCTCATAGAAAGTCTGTGATATTAACAGATTTAATAGATGCCATTTAGATTTTCTAAATGGCAGAATACGACACTGTATAGATTCCTTTTATCTTAACCACTAGAGCATACACATTTGCCATTGTTCTACAACTCTGTACCTCTACTTTTCTCAAATGAAAACAGTAAACTAATGTACATTTTCTTGTAGTGTTTCCCATTGTCAAACACTGACACCTTCTTTCTTAAATGGTTGGATCAATGGTTGAAATTGTTTTGAAGCTTGTATTTAAGAAATTATTTGAAAAGGATGTAATTCATGCTCTTAACATCCTTAGAAATCAATCCTCAAAAGACCACTGCACCACTTGTCAATCTAGGGGATACTGCCATGTAACAACAAAGACCATGAAAGTTGCTTGTAAGCTGCTTTGAATTGGAGCAATTTACTTTCTCAATAGACGAGAACAGAGGATTTTTTTTAAATAAAATGAAACTCAATTTTATAAAGCTATCTGAATCTTTTTAACTGCTTTCTTTAAACACACATAGTAAAATCTTTCATGTGAATTTCATTAAGCTTCAAGGTCATTTAGGAGAAAATGGTAAGTAAGAATATCAATGACAGAAGTGTTTTGCATTTAATGCAGATGTTTGCCTATCAAATGAATCTGTAAGACAGGAGACAAATCATTCATTTTCTGTGATGACTGTTATAATATTTGAAAAGAGATTTTAACATACCATATATTCTCCCATTCTCTGTTTTTTGTACAAAGAGCATATCTACCTTAAAATAAATACCTTTATGTCGTTATGATTATTTTTACTTTCAGTAAATTAGAGAAAGAGAGAAAGAGAGAGAATATTCTATTATTCCTTCAACTGACTTTTAATTACATTTGAATTTCTAAGGTTGTCCAAACAATTTTGAGAGAGAAATATATACAGTCAGCACTCCATATCCCTGGATTCTGCATCTGTGTATTTAGCCAACTGGAAAAAAAAAATTGTGTCTGTACTGAACATGTACAGACTTTTATTATTATTATTATTATTATTCCCTGAACAATACAGTATAACAACTCTTTACATAGCATTTACATTGTATTAGGTATTATAAGTTATCTAATAATGGTTTAAATATAGGGGAGGAGGTGTGTAGGTTGTATGCAAATACTTGTCGTTTTATATCAGAGACTGAGCATCCTCAGGTGCTGGTTTCCATGGAAGGTCCTAGAACCAATCCCCCACAGACATCAAGGGACAACTGTATATAATTAATCCAAGATTTGATTTTATATTGGAAGGATATTTTTATAAGTATATTAAAATTATAGAAATTCACAATCTGCACTTACTGTGTTTTTGTAATACATGTTCACAGTTTTAATTGAGACTGATGTCCACAGAAAAGAAAAATATTTCAAAAGTAAGATAGTCTTTTAAAGTTTTTTTTTTTTTGCTCCTGAAGTCATTTTTTAGGCAAGAATCTTAAATTTTTACTTAGTCATTTTTTATATGTTCATTTCATAAAAATTGTGTTTCAAGAAGACTTAATTATACATGTTAATGTGGAGTAATATTGGCTAAATATCTGTTATTGCAGACATGTCAAGATATGGAATTTTTAAATACTTGTAAATTTCAGATATAATTTATTGAAATTTCAATGATGATCATGAAAAGGAAAGATTTTCTTCAAGTAAGAAAATAATTAGTATTGCCAATAAATTTACATAGTGTGCTATTTGATCTTGTTAACTGGTATACCTTACTGATGGTTGTGACTACTATGCACCATTTTGAAAACACATTTCTAGTAAGGAAAATGTCTACGCTAAAGAAAAATTCTTTAAGTCAAAATAATAAACAATGAAATTTTTTTGTGTATTGAGGTAATCAGATCTAATATTTCTCAAAGGCAAAAGGGTAGCTACAGTAGAGTCTTAATTAGCTAGAATGCTTCAGGATAACTGTGTATCGTTAATTAAATTTTCAATTGAGAGTTAATTGGCATAGCTCTTATTCTGATTATTTGTTAATTTTCTATAAATGTATTAGAATAGTTTCTACCTTAGTAAGTAAAATATAATAAACCTTCTCAGCAACATAATTTCTAGCTAAATTTATTCATTATTTAAGCATAAATTGAGCTTGTGCTGTCATAAAATGGTTTGAAACTTAGAAATACAAAACGATGTATTAGTCAGTTTGTGTTGTTTATAACAGAATACCTGAAACTGGGTAATTTATATAGAAGTGAAATTTATTTCTTACAGTTTTGGAGGCTGGGAAGTCTATAGTCCAGGGGGCGCATTTGGTGAAGGCCTTTTCTAAAATGATGCAAGGTGTCACATCGTGAGAATAAGCTGAGTGAGAGAGCTAACCTTCTCACTTGCTGTACTATTAAAACCATCAGAACAATGCCCATTAATCCATGAATGGATCGATATGTTCACTAGTCCACAGTCCTCATAATCTAATCACCTCTTAAGGCCCCACCTTTCAAATACTATAATTTGATCTCCGACCCTCTTAACATTGTTACAATGGGGGTCAAGTTTCCAGTATATGAACTTTTGGGAGACAGATTTAACGCATAGCAGATAAATAAATCCTAGTTTCCTATCTATTGCTATCTCATGTTTAGAAACCCATCAGAAGTGTTGACAATGACATGCACAGGCCAAAACAGGTATTACCAAATTTTAAAAATATTTGACAACTTAATAGGTAAAGATAACATTTATTATAACATAATATTAATTTATTTTATTAGTGTTAGTTTGGTCATGTTTTGTCTTTTAAGGTTATTTATTGTGCTTATAGTATAAACTGTCTTTTCATATCCATTGTCCTTTATTTAGTTAGACTATTAGTTTTTTTTTTCCTAGTGATATGAGGAAGTCCTTTATATGTCAGATGTAGATTATGGTGACTTCTTTGCCTTATAGTTTTTTATTAAAAAATTGTGAAAATTATCACTTCTTTAAATGAGCATTGAATATTGTATCACATATAACGGGGTCTTGTGTATCACACAGAAGAATAGAAATATTCGAACATTTTATGGAATTCTTCCAAATTTTCTATTTTCTACTATCACTTTTATAAGTTTTTTGTTTGTTCGTTTGTTTTGTTACATTTAAATATTTAGTTATTATGGTATGAGGTATCATTAAGGATCCAACTTGCTTTCTTTTGGCCTAGAATTTTCCCACTTCTTTGGAGTCTCACTTGAATTTTCTTATAAATTTTGCCATTTTGCCTGTTCCTGAATTTCTAGTTGGTTAAACAGATAGGACTTTCTATTCATATCCCATTATTTCGCAATTTGGATTATTACTTTGTCATTACATTGATATCATAATTCACTTTACTATTTAAATCAAATACTTCTCTTCTAATTCCAATTCCACATCATTTGTTTCTTCTGAGATTCTAGAAGAAATGCATAGCTCTGTGAAATTACGTCTGGAATATTATTTGAATTCCAAGAGAAAACAGGCATGGGGCTTCTTCCCTTGATGGTTGGGCAAACTCATGAAGAACTGAATAAGAGATCTAGGTCAGTGCCTGGTAATCGACAGATTCTTGGAAGAGCTTATAAAGAAGGGATTTCCAAAACCCCACAGTGAATATTAAAATTGGCCTCATGTTAGCACATTGAGTTTCTCCTATTATCAAGAGCACAAAAAATACTAGAACCCACTATACTGTCTTGAGATTGAACATGTACAGAAGCCAAATGCAGAACAGCTTCATCTGGTTGTCCCAAGCATGGACTGATGTCTAACCTACTTCTACACTGCTTTATTGTCATCTTTGTGACTGTTGACCCTAAATGTGGACACAAATCCACACCTAAGCCTCAATGCCCTGAAAAGAATAATAGCCACACATCTGAGGGGGTCTGTATTAGTTTCCTATGGCTACTCTAATAAATTACCACAAGCTAAGTGACTCAAAACAACACAAATTTATCATTTCACAGTTCTTAAACTCAGAAGACAGAAGAGAGTCTTACAGGGCTAAAATTAAGGTGGGAGCAGAGCTGCATTTGTCCTAAAGGCTGTAGGGTAGAAGCCATAACAGCTTCTTGATAACACCTATATTCTGTGACTCATGGCACCTTCCTCCATCTTCAAAACCAGCCAGATAGCATCTTCAAATCTCTCTCTCTCTCTCTCCCCTTTGATTTTGTCCTCACATCACCTTTTGTTTCTCTGCTTCTATTGTCATATCACCATCTCTTACTGTAACTCCTCCTGCATCCCTCTTGTAAGAAACCTTGAAAACCATCAGGCACACCCTTGATGATCCTGAATAATATCTCCATCTCAAAATCCTTAATCACATGTGCAAAATACCTTTTGCCATGTAAGGCAAGATATTCACAGATTCCTGGGATTAGGATGTGGGCATCTTTGGAGGGCATTATTCAGCTTACCACAGGGCCCAAGAGGCCAAAAAAGGAAGTTCAGTCACAAGATTCAAAACATACTCACATTGAAATACAGCTCCTAGAGGAGTGAGATGTAAACTTACAATAAAAATAGGAGCACTTGAGGAAACTCAAGAGCAGTAGACATGCACACACGCACACACACACACCATTTGTCACAATTAACAGGCAGATTATTGGAGGAAGAGAAAACACAATTAAGTCCAAATTCAGGCCCTGGAAGATCAAGGGCAAAAACATAAGATGATGGAAATCCTAAAGGACAAAAGACTGTAGGACAGATCCAGGAAACCCATAATAAAAATGATAGGCATTCCAGAAAGCTAAAACGGAACAGATGGAAGAAAGGCAATAATTAAATTATAGGAGGTAATTTATCTGTGATGAAAAAAGACCTGCCTCCACAGACTGAGAGGGCTCACTGAGTTCCAGGCTGTATTGATAAGAAAAGACACACACTTGGCATATCCTGTAAATCTCCTGAATGATAAGGACAAAGAGAAAAATAACACGAGCACAGAGTGAAAGTACAAATTCCTTACAAAGGAAAACCAACTAATATTTGGGGTTCGCTGTGCAAAATTAGAGGCTAGAGAAGAGTGAAATAGCATCTACAAATAGGTAAAACTGTGTAGCCACGGGTCTTTTACCTAGTTGAGATAATATTCATGTGTCAAGGAGAAAGAAAAATTTTAAGACCATACATGAAATCACAGTATATATCATTCATGCGCCCTATCTGAGGAAAGTACTTGAGAAAAGAATCTTAAGCATATAAAGAATTGATGTAGAAACTTCAAGAAGTGGGGTGAGGAAAGAAAGCAAAGGAAGGTGAGAACAGCACCACTGACATATGTTATAATTGATAATTAATCTAGTGGATAATGAATGACTGCCCAATAAAATCATGGAATAAGGGCTTTTCTAAGAGAAGGGACATACTGTTGATGAAAGTCTAAGTACAAACAATCCGATAAACTTAGGAGTTTGGCGAAGGAGAGAGATGGGTGGAGGAATCAATGCTTTCCAAAGTTGTCGTTTGGCAGAGGTATGTGAAGGAGAGCAGAGAGGAGTAGAGAAAGTGCCCTGAAAGTCTCATTTCTGGGGGTAAAGTGCAGTGGCAAAATAGGCAATCTTGGAGGAAGAAATAAATAGCATCTTGCTTTCAAATATACTGGGTCATATGGGTCTTACTATGTGGTCAGAGAAAAAGAAAGTGATAATTAATAGAATAGAAAAGTAGAACCTGTAAATTAACAAGAGAAAATTTGGAATTAATTGCAGCAATATCAAGCCAACAAACGTTAGGAAAGTGATAGAGGAAATTAGCTCACTATCCCTAACCCCTCATGCTTGGTGGTGCCCAAGTCTCAGCCCTTGGACTGCTTCTATTCTCCATCCACATCACTCCCTTAATAATATAACTAGTCTCCAGGTTTGAAATACTAGATACGCTAATTATTCTTAAAGTAGTAACCATAGTCTTGGACTTTGACTCCAACTGCATACTTATATATTCAACGGCCTACTTGATTATTCCACTTGGCAGTTTAAAACATATCTCAAATTCACCATATTCAAAACCCAGCATCTAATAATCTGCTCCCAACACACACATACACCCTGCAAAACACCTGCACCACTGTTCCTTTCAATATCTTAAACTGCTACAGCTCCCTGACTATGTCTCATTACTTCTATGCTTCTGTGGCCCTAGCCACCTTGGTTTCTTGCTCAGAATACAGTCATAGTCTCCTAATGCATTCCCCTATCCCTGCCTTTGTCTCATGTCTTTCTAATATCAACACAGTAGGTGGAGTGAGCCCGTAAAATGGGAGTCAGCTCCTATCACTTCTCTAGACATCCATTCCATATGGAAGAGGGCATTAGTTTATACATTTATTTATCCCCAGTGATGGATCCCCTAAAATAGTGCAGTGGCTCATGGTATTTCTCAATGAATATTTGTTGATAACATGAGTAAATGAGTGAATGAATGGATGCATAGATAAATGAAAAAAATTGGAAATAAAGGGGTAAGCCAAGTGACACCAGTCAAATAATATATGAGGAAGAATTTAATGTTATATTTATTTAAAACAATAATGCTGAACATTGTAATGACAAATGGCAAAGTAATGATGGATGGATAGAACAGCAGAGTAGGTAAGTATATAAATCATTAAGCAAGGATCATTAGAAATGTATACAGAACATGATATATTTAAGAATGCAATTTTAATAAAATTTGAAGTGAAAGACATAGGGTAAGAGTGGCAATTACTATAAGAGTGTGTTGTTTTGTCTGACAGCAAATGAAAATCAGAGCAAAGAACCTGTCCACATCTTCAAAATCTCTCATGGAATTTTCTTTTATATTCTTCACTTTTTACTTTTATCTTTCAAAACTCAAATGAAGTTTGAGTTTATGTGGATCATTCTTATTTTAATTTTTAGCTAGTGATAAATTACCATTAATTTGAATTAATAATTTATTGTTTATACATAAATGTTAGATAATGCAAGTAGATTAATACATATTTTTTTTTATTTACAATTTTAGATGGAAACTTTGGTGAAGATGGAGTAACTGAGACTGGATTTATCCTTCCAGTCTTGAAACAACCCAAAACAACCCAAATGCATGAAATAATGGTATAAAAGACTCTGGTGTCAGGCAATGAAGGACAGTGTTCCCTGGGAGACAGGAAACAGATGAATGGATCCCTACGGTTACCCTGATTAGTTACTTGAGGAAACTTTTAGGCTGTATGGCAGGGAGGAAAAACCCAGAGAGAGACAGTTGGGATCCCAAGTTGAGAAGATGGAGTTGAGCATTCAGAGAACCAAGGCCTACAGAGTTTGCAGGACAGACTACCAGAGAGAAGAGAGCTGTGCAGAAAGGAAACCTGGAGATCTAAGAGGGACCACTCAAGCAGAGTACAGATCAAGGTAGGCATGTGAGGAAACTACCTGAGCCAGATAAAGATCCAGAAAAAAACCTTTGGGGAAACGTACCAACTGCATAGATAAGGCTGAGAACAATGTTAGTTCTTTTCAGTCAGACTAGAAAACCTCCAAATTCATAGTGCATTAGATAGAATACTCAGATTTGTCTTATCTTAGTAGTGGGTAAAAAGTGGACCTAGGAAAAAGGAAATCCAATAGTATTTATAGAAAAACAAAATATTCAGCACCCATCAAAGTAAAACTCACCATCTCTGGCATCTAACTAAAGGTTACCAAATACGTAAAAAGAAACAACAACAACAAACAAAAACAAGAATAAAGGATGTATACTAAGGATAAACGTTAATCAATCAAAATCAAACCAAACTGACACAGATATTAGGATTAGCAAAAAAGAACATGGCACAGTTATTATAACTTTAATCCACATGTTTAAAAGGTAAAGGTATGAAAGGTGAAAGCTACACTGTCAAAGATAAAAAACCCTCTGGACTGAATTTATAGGAGGTTAGATATTAAAAAGTTTAATGAATATAAAGAAAACTATCCAACATGAAATACAGAAAGTACAAAAATAAGAAATAAAATAAAATAAAAATAAAAGTAAAATAAAGGAGAATCAGAGAGATATAGAAGAACTATAAATAACCTAATATCTATAACATACATGCAATTTGTGTCTCCATCAGGAAGGGGAGAAAAGGTATAACAAAAAATACATTTGTAGAATAATTTCCCAATTTGATGAAAACTATAAATCCATAGATTTAATATGCTCAAGAAACATGAATAAAAGTATACCTAGGCACGTCATAATCAAATTGCTCAAAGCCTATGATAAAAATAAAAACCTTTAAAATCAGCAAAGAAGAAAGTCATGTTAGATAAGTATAAAGATCAGATGACAGTAGATTTCTTATAGAAAACAAGGCTGACAAGTATAAAATGGAGCAACATCTATAAAATAGTAAACAAAAAAATCTATACCACTTGAAAATTCTATACCAAGTTAAAATGCCATTCAAAACTGAAGTTTTTTTTTGTTTGTTTTTTGTTTTTTTTAAAGTACTTTACTTTCAAACTTACATGAAAAGAAATTTTTGAAATTTTTAAAAAAGTTCTTCATACAGGTTGGGAATAGGTGTCTATATCAAAGTATAAAAAACACTAGAAAAAGTAATAGCATGGGTAAATGTATATTTTGCTATTATTTTAAACTATTTTAAAAGACAACTGACTTTTATAACAACAGTAATAATATATTGTAAGGTTTATAACACATATAAGTAAAATAGATTATGACAGTAGCATAAAGGCTGGGAAATAAAAGAATATTATTTTAAGGTTTTATACTACCCATGAAGAAGTATACTGTAATTTAAAAGTTGACCGAAAAGTTGAAGTTTTATGCTATAGATCTCAAAGCAGCAACTAAAATAACGAAGCAATCATTAAAATTAAGAAACAAAAACAAACCAAAAACAAAGCCAACAAAGGAGATGAAATGTAATAATAAAAATATTCCAGAAGAAGGTAGAAAAGAGGAAGAAATCTTACTGTTAAAAGAGGAAGAGGCACAGAGATGTGCATGAACAAAGGCCATGTGAAGAGGCAGCAAGACGGTAGCCATACGCAAGCCAAGAGGAGAGGCTCAGGATAGGCCAAACCTGCAGACATATTCATATTGGACTTTAAGCCTCCAGAACTTAGAGAAAATAAATTTCTGTTGTTTAGGTCACCCATTCTATGGCGTTATTTTATGGAAACTCTAACAGACTAATATGGAAGAATAAGCTTACATGTTTTCAAGATTTATTATGAAACTAAGATAATCAAGACAGTGTGATATTGGTACTGAAACAATTAGATAACCATGTGCAAATCAGAAAAAAAAAAAGAAAAAGAACTTTGATCCGTACCTCATACCCCATGGAGAAATGAACTCAAAATGGATCAGATGCATGTGGATATATCTGTTCTGCATATAATGTCCATTGTTAATAAGAGACTGAAACTAATTATTACAACAAGCACAATATTCTGTATAGATTATAATATCTAGGGAAAATATAAAAAAAAATGTGAACTTAAAAGGGCCAGCAGTCCTCTGTGCCTCTGACAAGGATTTATGCCACAGAGCAGGTTAAACAACTAAGTAGTCCTGGGACCTAGTCTACTGCCTGTTGTTAGGATCAACTTCATCATATTCACATTCCAAACAATTACATCATCATTACATAGGAGCCACTGTGTGAATAAAACAGCAAGAGAAGTAGGCCACCATTAAATTTTTTCAGAAGCAGCTACTATTTCCTACCACCTGGTAAATATATGATGAATATTTTGGAATGAATAAAGTAAGAATTCTAGCATTGAAACTTCACTTTCTTTATGACCTGAAGGAAAAAATAATGAAGACAACTTTCAGTAAGCCAGAAAGAAACAATGCTATACACATAGCTAAAATCCTACTTAATACAGTGTATTATAATTGGACACCAGAGACATGTTAAACAGGAAAAAAAAAGAAAATCAGAGAGACTAGGTTGTCTCATTTTGAGCAAAGCATCCAAATATGAATGTAGTTTTCAAATTGCAGCCAGATCTACATAATTACTTGCTCTTAAGGATTCAGTTTTGTTTGAATATATTTTTTGTAAATTTCTATGTAACAGCTATGGACAAAATAGAGGCTCTCATTTTTACGTGTCGACATGACTATAGAATCACTGCTTTGTGTTCTTTTATACAGCCTTCGTTTTATTCTGTGATTACAACTAAAGAAAAAAAGATGGTGTTCAAAACAGAATTTTAAATTTTCACTTTTATTTTCATTGTATTTTTACAACACAGTACTCTTATTCTTTGCATCGCCATGATTCAAGCTACACTTTAATGTTCAATGATTATTCATTCATGTAAAATATGTATTAAGTACCTAACAAGCGACAAAAGCTGTCCTAGGAAATGATGACACAGTAGTAAGAACACAGATATAGGTTCAGTCCCATCAGGGTTGCAGTTTGGCGGGAGAAACATGGTGGCACAGAGTGTCAATCAAGAGGGTAAATATAGGGAGAATCAGGAAGTGTCTCGCTCAGGAATTGTTTCTTCAAACTAAGACCTGAATATGAGTAAATTTCAGAAGGAAAGGAAGGAGATTAAGTTACAAGAGAAGCTTAGAAACGAGTGAGGGACATCTGAAGAACTGTAATAATTAAGAAATGGCTCAAGTGGAAACCAAGGGGCAGGTCCCATGAAACGTAATTTTTTTCTTAATTTCAGTAGATGCTTTTAAGTTATAGCAATTGTTTAGAATTCATAATCTAGTCAGCAATATAAATTGTGATAGTATCATTATAAAGTGACGATAGATTTTACTGCACTACCTTCCAGGGAAACTTTTTCCTTTTATTTAATATTAAATGTGTTACACTTATCCAACTTCAAAGTATAAATATGATAACATGTTGATATCTTATGAGCAATGAATTCAGGAAGACACCGTACTTACCAGAAATTTATGTCCTGGTCATAAAATTCTTTGTGTCATGAGTAAAATGTATGATATTACTTTGCCACAATTATAGAACTTTTAAAAAGCACTAGTGTGGTAGAAAGCTATGTTCTTAGGAATACATAAAGTTATAGAATAAACATGGTATTAGTTCTTTGGGAGCATATTTTCCTCTGTGGCAAGCAACTTAAAGCATTTTATATTAAAATAAATGCAACTGCATTATGGAGTACAATAAAAAATTGGTGTGATCTCAAGATAAAGTATGAACATTCAAAGAGGGTTCGTATGTTCAGTAGGTAATTTTAAATTATACTTTCATTCCTTTTTATTCTCTTCTGTAAAGGCTGTAAATGGCACATTATTGAAAAAATTGAGAATAAAAATTGAACATTTTAACTTGTCTATTATTCATTCTTTTGGTCGTTGACTAAGTTAATTCGGTAAATCCTCTTCTAAATGTAAAAATGCTCAAATTTATATAGGGTTTCCATTATTCAAACCCTAATATTCTTCAAAGTAGGTTTCAAAATCAAACTACTGATTCTTTAGAAAACTATACTGTATGTGATGAATTATTTTGGGTCTATTTCCAGGGCAAAATTGTAAATATAAAATAATTATTCCTGATAGACTGTCACAAGAAAATTTGTGGAGGTTTGCAGGCTCATTGGAATATCCTCCCAGAAGAATTAAAATGTTACTAATGATGTTCATTTAGTTTATATTCTTTCATTATCAAGTGTACCAGTTTAAACTTGACAGAATAAAACAAGATATATTTTAGCATTATTTCATTAGTAATGAATACAAATTAATGGAAAAGCCATAAATTCAAAAATAGCTAATTCTCCATCTTCTAGAATAGCCCATCAAAGTTTTTTAAATTTTACATCTACTATAATTCAAATCGACTTTGTTCCATAATTTTATAGAACATATTAAGATATAATCATATTTGTTAAATATGTGAGAATGATTATAAGCTCAATAAAAGTTATTTACTTAGTGTAGTTAACCAAACATCATTCCTGAAGGATCTGTGCTATTAGTGTTCCTGCTACAATGGGTTGTTACAGTCTTCCATTAACTTTTACTACTAGAAGCATTTAAGGGACTTCCTTGGATTCTAAAACAGCCTTCCCTTCCTTAATTGTATAACAGCATTGATATTTCCCCCTGGTAAATCAGGATCCATCACCCTACACAGTACAGTAACACCTTCTATGCCTGCTGGTTCACTGGTATCAGCAATCTGTGGTGCTCATGGCCAGATATCAGCTCAACTTAAAACAAAATGGTATGATTTTTGAGGCTATTGGCAAAAGTCTCTTCACTTGGGAATTCGAAGAGCACAAAGTTGCAAAGGAAAGACCAAATATTTTTGAATGAATTATGAGGGACAATAGTCAAAGTAGTGATTCCTACTTTTATTGATTGACACATATTCTTACTTTAGGAGACAGCACGACTAATTTTGGACTTTGGCTCATAGCATATGCTATATGAACTAGCAGAGAATTTATATCCAGCAGAACTGCTCTCTGTAGAGGATTTCGTCTCCTGACTGGTGTCACAATTTTGTTTTTCATAGGCTACTCCAAATTTCTATAATCCTATCAGATTTGGCTGAAGAGGTGTGAGTAAAATCTAGGGAATTCTGTGAGGGTAATTCATTTTTATTTTTATAAAATAAGTTCCTTGGTGAAACATAGTATTTTATAGGATACCAAGAGTGTAAGTAAGGCATTGTATTAGCATACAGATGATAGTGATGGCAGAGAAATTTCTAACAGGATAATAATAATAATAATAATAATAATAATAAAGCATATAAAGGATGAGTGTTTACTTCAGTGAGGACAGATTGCTGCCTCCCCACTGATGGAAAAGGAGCAAAGTGATTTGTTAGACCCCTCATTTTCACCGGGCAGGGGTTCATATAAGAAGCTCAACATTTACACGTATTGCCTGCAGTTAGGCATTAAGCATTAGTGGTAACTAGAATAGCTTTGACCAGGAATAGTCCATGTTGTTTAATCCTCTCCACCACAGCCACTTTGCACATGATCCTAGGATAGCTGAGGAAAGTGGCTGACACACTCCAAAACTATAGGTCAGCTTCCTTCTGATTACTGAGAGCTTTCTCTTTCATAGACCCTTTTGGTGCACATCCAATGGTACACAAATACCTTCCATGTTGTGAGAAGTAAGGCATTTACTTGCTTAGAAGTCCATCCATATAATTCTTCCCTACATGTCCTAGTCCCCAGTATTCAAATCATGTTATTTTAAAAGTGTTATCTGGTAAACTTATTAGCCAATGCTCAAAAATTAGCATAGACCCACATCTCTGGTCATTTTTCCATACAGGCAAAATAAAACAGTAAATGTAGCAGATTTTGACCCCTAGTGCAATTTCTTTAATAAATTACAAAATCAGTAAGTACACCATTACATTAGAGATTTTAACACACTTCTAAACATGTTATAGAAATAGACTAAAAATATTAAATAATGTATAGAGGATTTGAACACCATAACTGACCAGTTGATCTAACTGCTGTTCAAAGAATACTACTTTTAAAAGACACAGAATGCTTATTCTTTACAAGTGCACTTGGAATATTTACCAAAATAGATAACATCGTTCCATAAAGCAAATCCTCCAGAATTTCAATTGATTAAAATCACATAATCTATCGACAACTAATAGAATTAACTCGTCAACAAGAAAATCTCACTGTTTAGAAATTAAATAACACATTTCACAATAAACACATTTAAAAAATAGAATAAAAAAGGCCAATATTAGAAAATATATTAAACTTAATGACAATGAAAATACACATATCAAAATTGTGCAATGCATCTAAAGTAGTACTTAGAAATTTATAGCTTCATATACACATAAAAGGAAAGTAAAAACAGTGATATAAGCTACCAGTTCAAGAAATAAGAAACAAGGAAAGAAAATTAACCTCAAAGTATACATTAAAAAAATAATAAAAAGTAGAAATCAATTTTAATAAAATGCAAATATGAGAACTAGAAGACATGAAAAGTAAATGCAACATGGTATTCTGGATGAGATCCTAGAACAGAAGAAGAACATTAGGTAAATACTAAGAAAATTTGAATAAACTATGGATTTTAGTTAATAATAGTGTATCAATATTCATTCATTCATTGTAACGAATGTAGCATACTAATGAAAGAAGTCAATATTAGGGAAAACTGGATCAGAGGGCTTATGAGAACTCTGTCTTGTCTTATTATTTATAAATCTAATACTGTTCTAATGAATAAAGTTTTAAACTGTACTTTTAAAAAGCAAATGTATTATAGAGAAAAATCAATAAGGCCAAACATCAGTTGTTTTAAAAGATCAGTAAAATTGATAAAATCTCTACAAAGACTTCACAAGAAACACAAAAATGAAAAAAACACACCAATTATCAACAGCAGTGAAAAGGAGCATCAGTGTAAATGCTACAGTCATTAAAAGTTAAAAATTAAATATAATAACTTTAGACCAATACATTTGAATATTTAAATTAAATGAGTAAATTCCTTGAAAAACAAACAAACCCCCCCCACAAGACAAAATAGAAATTCTGTAATAAATGTAGTGACTTGAGAAATTCAATCTATTTTTAAAATTTTTTAAACAAATAAATCTCTTTTCCCAGTTATTTCAGGGGAAATTCTTAATATTTAAGAAATAAATAATGCTAATCTTCCACAAATTTATTCAGAGACTAGAAATTAAGGAATTAATCTCCAACTCATTTTATAAAATTAGAATAACCTTGATATCAAAACCTGAAAAGGACATTAATTATATTAATAAGGACATTAGGACATTAAATGAAAATTACAGGCCCAGTTTCGCCCATAAAAATATATGCAAAAATTTCAAACACAATATTAACAATTTAAATACAGTAATATAAAAAAGGGGTGTACTATGTACAGTGATACATTATACATCATGACCAGTTGGAGTTTATCCTAGAAATGTAATCATTCAAAATAGATTAATACATTTTATCTCTAACAAAATAAAGGGGCAAACATTTCAATAGATGTACAAACAGTCCATTTATAATTTAGAAACAGACAAAAAAATCTCAGCAAACTAAAATAGAAGAGGACTACCTTAATTTGATAAAGGCCATCTACAAAAAACATTACAATTATCACTGATAATATGTAATGGTGACACAATGAATACTTTACTGTTCAGTTGAGGAATTAAGTGAGAATATAAACTTTAACCAGTTTTACTCAACATTGCACTGGTGATCCTCACCACTGGAAAATAAAAAAGGTAAAGAAAAAATATTTAGGGATTAATAAAGAAAAAAGAAAGAATACTGCTATTATTCGCAGGGGTCATGTATAGAATGAAAACATTTTAAAAAACTATTAGATTTCATAAGTAAATTTAACAATGTCTATGGATACTAGATACATAAATAAAAAATAAATTAAAATTTATTATAAATCTAATATTAGCAAAATTATAGATAAATAGTCCAATTAAAGCAAATAGTGAATCCAAAAGTGACCTATACTTATAAAGTTACTCATTTTACAAGGACAACACTGTAATTCAAGGGGGAAAATATGATCTTTTCAATAAATGATATTAGGTCAACTGGATATTCATATGGGAAAAAAGGAAAGCAGACCTGTAATTACAACATACATAAAAATTAATTGTGATCATAGACCTAAATTTGAAATAAAAGTATAATAAACTTTCTAGAAGAAAATTTAGAAGTGTATTTTTATGTTCTTTTAATAGCCTAAGATTTCTTATGTCAAACAAAAACGAATTTAATAAATGGTGGTTTCTTAATATTAAAAATATTTATTTATTGAAAGAAACTTTTAAGAGAGTTGCAGACCAGAAGAGTGTATTCTCAATACATAAATATAAAAAAATTCAGTATGTAGAATATATAAAGTACTACAAATCAAGAAAATGATATACATCTCAATTGACAAAAAAAGTGGACAAATTTGTTGAAAAGGTACATTTCAGAAAAAAATATCCAAATGACTTTTAAGCACACTTAAAAGGTAGTAAATCATCGATACTCGTTAATAAAATGCAAATTAAAATAATAATAGACATGACTTTATTTTTACCAGAGCAGATACTAGTTAGAGTACTAAAATCACAAAGAATGAATGAAGAGTGGAAAAGCTTAATTTCTTACATAATGTTGGTAGGAGTTAAAATTTGTGTAACAATTTTGGAAAACTTTTTGTTTATAACAGTATATTTCTGTTACCTTGGAGAATATAGAAAGTTGCAAACAATGACATTCATCCTCTAACAATGAAAAAGAGCTGAATAGTCTACAAAACTATAACTTTTCTTGAGCATGTTAGAAAGTTTAGGTTGTAAGTTAAGCAAGTAACCTGAATCCTAAGAGAAGATTTAAGATAAATAATATGTTAAAAGATTTAGTGAAAAAATATGTATACCATGCATAAAAAAGAGAATTATAAGCAGTAAAACAAAAACAATAAGCAAGCGTAAAATAGAAAAGACTAGAAATAAAAATTATAATATTAGAAATTAAGAATTCCTTCAATGAAAAACTATCATTGATGTTGAAGATAGGTTCATAGTAGTCATTCTCGCTAACAAATAAAGAAGAAATAAGAATGCGAAAAAAAAAATTAACAGAAGAGAAAAGAGCTGTGAGACATCAATGGTCTGATATACATGTAAGTGTAATCCCAGAAGTAGAAAAGAAGAGTGGAACAAAGAAATACTAGAAGCAAAAATAGCTGAAATGTTTCCAAAGGTAATAAAAAAATATTAAATTACAGATTCCAAAGGGTCAAAGAATCCCAAGATAGATACCTACACGCAGAAGCACACACATTCACACCCAGTCACACCAAAGATAAACATAAAATGTTGGGTGCACTCATAGAAAACAGATACATATAGAGAAGAACAAAGAAAATTGAGCAATCCTAGTAGTCCCACTACTAGTTATATACCCATAGGAAACCCAATGATGAGAGAAAGAATTGAGAGACAAAATAGTACAAACTGACAATATCATTTATAATACTTATAGAACAGGCATAATTAATCTATATTGATAGAAGTAAAAATGTAATTTACTTCAGGGTATTGACTTGTATGGATCTTCTTATGAGGCACTGAAAGTATTCTTATATTTTGATTTTGTAATTATATTTGCCTGATTTTGATTTTTGGCTTTTTGTTTGTTTTTTTGTTTTGTTTTCTGTAAATTGGGAAGTCTGTCTTTTTCTTCTTCATTTGTAGGAGTTCTTTATATATGCTGTGTATTATTCTTTTTTCAAAATGTATGTGTTGAAAATATCTTCTGGTCTACAGCTGGTCTTTTAACTCTTAAAAGTTCCCTTTAATACGTAATGATTCTTAATGTTAAGGAAGCTCTGTTTTTTATATTAAATTTCATTGAGCTTACAGTTAAAATATATACACAAATAGGTTATAACTGAATAAAAATGCAATACATGTAAAAAGGAAAAATAACTGAAGAAAAATCAAGACCTCAATATAAGTAAAATAAAAAAACAAGAAAAATTAACACCTACTTTAACATTCTAATTATATTCTCAACAGAGTCTGTTGTGATTTGACAAAGTAAACTTGAATATATGATGAAGAATAAATATCTAGTGTTAGCAATGTAATTTATGCAAATTGAAGACTGGTAAGCAGAGATACACTTTGTTACTTATTAAAAATAGTATAAAGACACTGTCATGAAGTCAGTTTGGCATAGACTTAGAAAAAGATACGTGGAAAGAACAGACTTTGGAAGAAGATTCCAGAATATATAAATTTATGTATGTGAAAAGCAAGATATCTCAATTCAACAGGAAAATACTAGGTAATTTAATTCCTTTGGCTGGCACAAGTGACTACCTGTTTGAAAGTAATTTATATAGAACTCTAGTTCACATCTGCTGTGGATTGATTGAATTGTGTCCCCCAAATTTCATATATTAGAAGCCATTGTAACTGTTGAGGAGAGGAAATCCTATTATAGTAATTGAAAGGTGGGGCCGTGAAGAGGTGAATAGATTGTAAGGCCATGCCATAAGGAAAGGATTAAAAATGGTGGTCATGGGTGTGGTTTGGAGGGCTTTAAAAGGAGAGTGAATGAGGTTGTTGGTCTCTCCTCTCTGTCTGCTTCCACCACCTTGCAATGTGAGACCCCTGGGTCACTGTTGCCACCACCAGATGCCTTCCTTGGGCTTTAGACTTCCCAGCCTCTGAAACTATAAGCAATAAATTTCATTTTCTTTATTTATCACCCAGTTATGTGTATTTTGTTATAAGCAACAGAAATGGACTAAAACAACATCATATATAAAAATGTATTTCAGATAAACTAAAGATTACAATTTAACACTAAAATCACAAAAATTGTTGGAAGATTTTAGGTTACCAAAAAAATAACCTAGAGATCAGTGAATCTTTTAAGGCATGACAGGAAAATTACTGATTATAATAAAAGAGATAGAAATAGTTGTTAATATAATATATAAAATAATAGAGCAAAATATACTATAAATATAGTAAAAAATAAGTATGGATTGGGAAAATATTTGCAAGACATATAATTCTGTGTAATATTTATGTTGTCTTTAAGATTCATTACGGATACTCTATTTCAAGATTGCAGTGTGTATGAACGACATCGCAGTTTAAACAAACCCTTGGAGACTGTAATGTGAATAGAAGCACTGTTAGGCTCTCAGGAGTTGTTTATTATGGTAGCCCTATTATAACGAGTTCCTAACATGTTCATAAGTAAAAAAAAAAACCTAATAGAAAAGGGTCTTTAACAGACAACTTATGGAAGAAACAATCAAATAGACGTTAACACAAATGTATAGTGAGTCTCACTAGCAGATATTGAAAATTAAACTATAAATTTTAAGTGTAAGTTAAAAGAACAATTAGATAACTCTGTAAAGATTATCAAAAGTAAAACAATAATAATCAGTGCTATAACTAATAGAGAGAAAGGGTAAACACACACATGCAAACATAACAGGTGAAAAGGTGAATGCATTTAGCCTTTTTTTGGAATATATTCTGGCAATGCTTATTTATACTAAAAACAAAGACAAAAAACCTTCTGTGACCCAATAGTAACATTCTAGGAAATCTACAGTATTATGGAACATCCATTTCATTAAAATGTGTAGCCTTTGCAAGGATGAGTTAAATGTGTGTGTCACCTTGAGAAGATTTCACAATATATATAAATATATATTTTTGGCAACTCACCGGTAAGGGGATCCAAACCCTTGACTTTGGTGTTATTAGCCCCACACTCTAACCAAGTGAACAAACTGACCAGCCCTCACAATATAATTTGTAAGTCAGAAAAATCAAGTTGCAGTAATGTGTATATGTTATATGCCTAACTCCATACACAGATAAGGAAAATACATACACAAAATATTTTACTTGAGTGTGTGAACAGTGCAAGCATGTGGATTAGTGGAGAGAACAAGAAGATACCAAAATAACAAAAGAGTATGATTAAAAGACTGTAACAAAAATGCTAACAGCAAAATTGTTAAAGATAAAATAAAAAAACAATATGTGTGTATATATGCATGTATTTATTTCTCTAGATATCTATCTCGTCAAAAGGTTATTGTTAGTTATCTTTAGTAAGTGAAAATTTCAAGTAATTTTGACTTTCCTCTTACATTTTGCTATATTGTTTGAAGTATTTATAAAAAGCATGAATTATTTATATAATCAGAAAGAAACAAGGAAACATTTTTTATTTAAAATAGAAAACGTGTTACCCATGTGCAATATGTAAATTTACATGACTCAGAATAAGTCAATCATTGTAACATCCCACTCTGATGATTTGTCACACTGGAGAGCATCATGCATAGATAATTCTCTCTATAACTATCTAGCTGTCTTTCTCTCTCTGATACATTCCATTCTTTGCTTGCTGATGAGTGTAAACAGGTCATATCACATCAATTCCCCTTGACATACCTTGGAGCCACTGCCCACTTGTTAGCAGGTACTGTGCCACATATAATAAATGTTGCTGCTCTGCAATCCTGCTTTGAGGTTTGCTGCTCCCTCTTTCCTTGATTTCATTGAATGCAGTTTCTCTGCCAGAGCTGACCTCTCCTAGTGATCCCCAGGACTGTCCTCTTTCATGTAGTAAACAAGTTATTATTCTTTCAGTAGCACTGCATAATATGATGTTCTGCAATTATGGAAATGTGTATTGGCAAAGAGATAGCGTCTAGACACATGTAGCTATTGAAGACTTGAAATGCAGCTTTTCAAACTTTGAGGAGCTGACTCTTCAAATTTTATCGAGGAAGTAACTTAAAATTTTCTCTAATTTTGATTAAGTTAAATAGTCACAAGAGGCCAGTGGATAGCACTATTGGGCGGTACAGCTTTAGAGTGAATCTTTCTGTGCTATTGGACAAGTAATACCACATTTTTCTTTTATGCCACATCTTTCACTGTTACAGAGCATACAAGTCTTGCAGGTGTGACTGTGCTGGGAGGCCACAGCTGGCTCCAATCATCTAGACTGATTACTCTCGAGTCTTTACTGGTGGTTAATTGTTTTTTGTGGTCCACATTATCTCCTCCAATCCAGAATCTCAGCCACTTAGCAACGCGTGTTCATGTCCAAATCATCCTCATGAATTGAATGTAAGTTCTCTTTCGTAGGGATTCTGGACCCCAACAGCTCGAGGGATATGCCTGAACATACTTTTTAATGTTAATAAATGTTTGTGACAACTATAATCACAAATTTCTGAACAGTTCCTGAAAGGGGTGTGTCTTCCAGAAGCACACTTGGAAATAATCTTGCCTAATTCCCCTATGAGCCCATTTGAGTTTTATGTCTGAGCCAGGCAAAACTGTACACACACAAACACCCCACAATTAGGGAGTTCTCCGCTTACTTTTGGTTTGGGGAAATTTAAATGTTTTTTTTGCCTGTAGTCACCGCAAAGGAGGGCACCAGTCACCATTAGCCTGAGACAGGCTTATAATGTAGGAGTAGACACTGGAGTACTGGCCTGAATTTCATTCTCTTTGTCCCTATTCTGTTAACTCCTAAGAGGCAAGCAAGTCCCATAGGCAGGGCTAGAATTTGCTTATGTGTTTGCAGCAAACAGATTTAGAGATTCATTTCATTTAACCTGTTCTCCTCCTGGACAGTTGGCCACTATTTCTTTTAGACCCTCAAAACACAAGTTACACACCTTTTCTCAGCAACAGGGAGACAATGCCTAGCATGTAGAGGTTTAGTGTGAGAAAACTGCAGCCAGTCTAACCTTTCTCTCTCTCCCTTCCACATCTTTAAATGAGGAATAATAATAGTACATGAACTTCATGGATTTGTCGAAAGGGTGAAATACATTGATATAGAGAACATTTACAACAACGCCTGGCGATATCACTGCCACTGTTACGTGCACTGATAGCTCTCATCGTTTCCTTTCCACTTGCTAGAGGTGGCTACTCTTTTAACTTTCAGAAAGGAAGCCGTGTTGATCAGAGATTTTCCTTCTGTGAGCTACTAACGAGTGTTTCTTACATCTTTCATCTTTGGCAGGAAAAACACACCCACACACACCCACACGTAAGTCTTCTTAAGGTTAGTAACTAGAGTGTACCTTTCATAAATAAGATGTGATATTTCTATTACATGTTCTGTTTGAGACTGAGAATACTGAAGATAAAAATATGCTTTTATTCAGAGTAATTTTTTCTCTGTAATGATGAACTTAGCACCATGCTCAATTTTTACAGATGCTATAATGATAGATTCTCTTAAATGTTTAGTATAGCACAGGAATTCTGTTTTGAAGAATCAAATATTCAGGGACAGGACAAGGGCATGTGTAAACCATAATCCATGGTCATTTCTATGTCCACAGTGAAATTATTTTAAAACCTTTTTGCCATGAAAATTCCCCTCTTGACTATTGTGATTGCCTGTATAAATTGGGATATGTAAGATATGGCCAACAGATACATGTAACAATGTTGCTAATGAATAGCTGATGCCTCTAAAAGTCTTTGAAAATCAGATTGCCTGATTGTTACCAATACCTGTCTGGTAAGGCCTGCCTGTAAAGCAGAGATATGGGAAATCTCTCAGTTTTGTGACCAAGGATAGAAACATAGAGGTGATGTGCTAGAAAGGAGAGGTAAGATCTGATTAAAATCAAAGTTTGGAAGGAAGAAGTTTATTTAATTGGTCAATACAGAAGTAAAACAGGCAAATGAGTGAGGAATGACAAATGAGAAGATATGAGGAAACCCAAAATAAGCCTATTACACGTAGTTCTGGAGCTAATGTCATACTTTATGAATTGTTTATTTTCTGTGTCAGCACACATTTCCACAGACTTTGAAGGTCCTATCAAGTCAGACTTATCTCTAGTCTCTCATTCATCAGCTTCCATCTGGACCAAATCTTGGTTTATATGCTGGGCAGAGGTCCCATAGCAGAAGATACGCTTGAAGTGAGTTTATATTTATAGGATAAAACACCCAGCTCCAGATCTGTTCCTAAAGATAATGGTAGAGGTTATGGTAGAGAGAAGGGTTGGAACCTTGACTTCGTTTAGCTGTGGAGTCAGATAGTTCATTACTAAGCTATCCCTTGACTATCTCTTGGGTAGATGGTGAAGGTAGACTTAGGCTAATACTGTAATATTTGTTTTGAATGGAGACTTTGGGTAAATATGCTACAGGAAAATTCTTCATTAGGTGAATAGTACAGAAATTTGGCAGGGTAGGGGTTTAGCACCTATCTACTCTTCCAACAAATTTTTCATATACTTCTCTGGCTTCCAGTCTTAAATGGCATATAATATAGAGGCTTACTAACAATAGAAATACGGTGCCTTAATTGAGAATCTATAGGATTTGCCATGAACTGGGATATCTAGAATGAAATGAAGATATTGAGTAAGCCTCATGGTGGAATAACTAAAAAAAAAAAAAAAAATAGCACCAAGGTGTTCAGGGATGAAAACTGTCCAAGGCAGGCTAGCTGACCATCCTTGTATGCCCAATACTGAGGGTGTCTCTAGGATTGGGGGATTTTCAGTTTTAAATCTGGAAAAATCTTGGGCAAACCAGGACAAGTTGGTCACCTTAGTCAAGCGTCTAATGGAGTATTGTCAGTATGATAATCATGAGTAAGATGGCTCCATGGACCTAGAATAGTAAAAGATCCAAAGTAGCGTAAAACAAGGTGATTCTGCAGAGACATATAATAAATGGAATTTGCCCCTTTCAGTTTTCCAGACAGCTTCCTCTAAGAATGTGTAATAAATCTTTTGCCTGGATTTGTATTATGTAGACATCCCTGGAAACCTGATTGAATTTTTGAAAATGTGCTTTCTTAGAATTGAATATAAGAATGGCAAAAGTTTGATGTAAACCGTCCTTTTTTTTGAAGTCGGGATTCCTTTAAAATAGCCTGACATAGGATGTGCTTCTTAGAAATGGAGTGGTTTTTCAGTATCTTGGAAAAAAAAAAAAGTTTGTTGAACTGATGCCCTATCAGTAAAACACATCCTAGAATCTTTCAACTCTTGGTTTATAGAAAAGGTCTGAGTACCTCAAAAATTCTGAAGAACCCAAAATTCTCCTGAGTAGATGGACAGGTGTATAATACATACATGCCAAGAAGGTTCTATCTCTATTAAGAGATTGGGGTTTTCTGGCTCTCCCAGATTTGGGAGGGGGAGGCTGTGCATGCAGTGGTAAGAAGCATACTGTGACATATTATTACCCGCACTGTGAACTTCTGCTTCCATAGCTGAGAATTCACAGAGGACTCTTTGTTATTGCAAACCCTCCTCTTCAGCCACATGTGCTGTCCACACCTGAAATGTGAGAGGGCTATCGAGAAAATATGACTCAGTCATTGCATTTTGCCACCCTTTTAGCCACAGTGCTAGAGTTATCCCACAAAAAATCTAGCCAATTCCTATTGAATTTTAGCGAAAAAGGATCACACATATTAAAGGTCAAATCTTTTACTTAGAAAAAAATAGCAGCAACTAACAGTTCCCTGATCCTGCCAGAGATAGTGAATCACTTAATTTGTGCTCTCTGCTGGAGCTGCACGTCAAGAATCCTGGAGGGCTCTGTTATCAGCATCTCATAACATATGCAAAGAGAGATGTGTAGGGGCTTCTCTTCCACCTTATTCTTCTTTCCTCCCTCCCTCCCTTCCTTCCTCCCTGTCTTCCTGAAATATTATTTGAGCAAGGCACTTACAGTTAGAAAAATAAGATTTTATAAGAATGTAAGAGAGAGGAAAATTTAACAGGATCAAATTCCAATATATGTGCAAATATGGGGCAACAAGTTTTGATAGTTTCTTTTTTTTTTTTTTGTCTTTTTCGTGACCGGCACTCAGCCAGTGAGTGCACCGGCCATTCCTATATAGGATTCGAACCCGCGGCGGGAGCGTCGCTGAGCTCCCAGCGCCGCACTCTCCCGAGTGCGCCACGGGCTCGGCGGGATAGTTTCTTTTAAAGGGTTTGTACATTGCCCTGTGAAGAAGTTGATCATCTGCAGCAGCAAGAGTGTTTTATGTTGGGTCAGTGGGATGTGTGGAATATTTGTTGTGCAATTTGACCAAATAAATATTGGATTATATATGAGCCAAATGGAGGGTCTAGTTACGGTGTGTGATCTTCAGTTCACAGTAATACTGACTTGCTTGCTTAGATGATTTTTCTCTAGCTATGTTCAGCTGCCCAGAAGACAAAATAAAAGTCAGAAGAACAACGGGGAGATTATTAAATAATGGACCATATAATTGACTCAGAAAAGGCAAGAAATGAAGACAAAATAGAAAAAAAAAAATAATGGCGGAAAATAAAAGTATCAAGATGGTAAAAATATTAAGTGGTATTAGTGGGTTAAGTGACTAGCACAGAGAACATAAAACTTAAATTGGTGATTTGGGTAAATGGAACAATTTTGAGTACTGGAATTAATGGTATAGAGGAATTTTCTCAGATTGTTCTATACAGCAGAAGAAAAGGATTTGGAAGGGGACAGGAATAGAAAGTATGGTCAGAACCAAGGAAGCTACGAAGCATTATGTAGTGATAGTGTATTAAACAATTGATTACCAGCCCAGGCTGTGAGTGTGGGTGGGTGGAGACAGTGAGGAGTGTATCAATCATGGTTCTTAGATGCAAATCATGGAATCCATTTGGTTTTTAGCTTGAACATAAAATGATTTATTAGAGAACCAGAGAACCACGGTTGGTTTCCATATAACTCGAAAACATACAGCCGGGGACAATACAAGGAAAACATATAGCCAATGACACCACTAGAGTTGCTGTCACGCTCAGCACTTCAGATGCTAGTGACTAGAAACTAAAAAAAAATCTGCCACAATAACTGGAGGCCTCCGTGATGCCCGTTGCTCTGTAGATCAAGCCGCCCATGTGCAGCTCTGTATCATGTGGCTCACTTCCACACTGATGCAGACCAATGCAGATATATCTGGGCAGAGGAACATAAGTCACGTGCAGAATCCTTCAGGGCATTTAGAGCTTTCAGCCCTTTCTAGAAAGTTAGATACGATGAGAATGGGTATTAAGAGTGAATCTACTGTATCTGTCCCAAGGTGGTTTGCATTTGAATAGTAATTAGTGGAAAAAGAAATAAAAATTATGATGAATTTAAGCTGAGTCAGATGGAGAAAGGTCCTTGCTCTGTGTACTGCTAGCCAGACAACAGAGATCATATGACATGAAATTCAGTAGAGTGTGTGTGCTCAGCTTTGACTGTTTCAGCTTTGGACACTGCCAGTCTGAGAGACAGAAGTCTCTGCTTATATGAATTGTGCCCTCTTTTCTTTCTCCTTTTTCATGTGAGGCATAAAGAATTACACTCATCAACTTGTGGAAGAATTGATCACAGACCTAAATGTAAAAAATAAAACTATAAAATGTTTTAAAAGAAATCATATGAGTAAATCTTGATGACCTTAGGTTAGGCAATTGTTTCTCAGATGTGAAACATAGGTATAAACTATAAAACAAAACAAATAAATGAATTGAATATTATCAAGTGAAAAGAGTTTGTGCTTCAAAGCAAGCCATCAGGAAGTAAAAAGAAGTAATAGTTAACTTTAGGTGTCAACTTGACGGGATTATAGAATACCAAGAGAACTGGTAAAGCATGTTTCTGGGTGGGCCTGTGAGGGTGTTTCCAGAGGAGATTGGCATCTGAGTCAGTGGACTGAGTGGGGAAGATCTGCTCTCAACATGAGCAGAAACCAACTGATAGGCTGGGGCCCAGATAGAGCGAAAAGGCACAGAAAAGGGAAAAGGCAAATTCTCTCTCTCTCTCTCTCTCTCTTCCTTTCCCTCTCATTGCCCTTTTGCCGTGCAATGATGCAGCAAGAAGGCCCCAGCAAGATTCTGACACCTTGACCTCGGACTTCCTAGCCTCCAGAACTGTGAGCCGATAAAATTCTATTCATTATAAATTACCCGATTTGAGGTGTTCTGTCACAGTGGCACAAAACGGACTAAGACAAAAGACAATACACAAACTGGGGTAAATAATTTGCAAAGCATATATCTAATAAGGGACTTGTATCCATATATGAAAAACTCTTAAAATTATACAGTGAATAGATGTATAATGTAATTTAAAAATGAGCAAAAGATTTGAGTAGACATTTCTTCAGAGTATATACAAATGGCCAATAAGCACATGAGAAGGTGCTCAATCTCATTAGTCCTTAGAAAATTATGAGCCAAAACCACAGTGAAAAACAACTTCTCACACTTCAGAGTAGTTAAAATTAAAAAAAGAGAAAATAACAAGTATTATAGAAAATATGGAGAAATAGGAACCCTCATATGTTGCTGATGGGATTGTGAAATAGTACATCACTCTGGGAAACGGTTTGGAAGTTCCTCAAAATGTTAAATCATGAAGTCACTGTATGGTATGGTAATTCTACTCATAGGTATATACTAATGATAAATAAAAATATATGTCTACAGAAAGAAAAAATGTATTTAAATGTCCATAGCAGTATTTTCCATAATAGAAAAAAAAAAAAAAACAACTAAAATGTCTATCCACTGATGAATGGAAAAATAAAATGTGGTATATCCATGCAATGAGATATTAACTGGTTATAGAAAGAAAAGAAGTACTGATGCATGCTATAACATAGATTACCCTTGAAAATATTATTCTAAATGAGAGAAGCTAATTACAGAGGACCATAAATTGTATGATTCCCTTTATACAAAATGCACAGAATAGGCAAATCCATAGTGATGGATTAGTATTGTTGGGGGATGTGGGAAGGGGTAAATGTGAAATGACTGCTAACAGGTATGGCTGTTCCTTTTGAGGCGATGAAAATGTTCTAAAATTAGATCACTGTGATGATTGCACAATTCTGGGAACATACTAAAAGACACTGAATTGCACACTTCAAAATACATTTAAGATATAAATATAAAGTATCTCAACAAAGCTGTTTATATATATATATATATATATATATATATGTGAGTGTTTATGTAGATATGAATGACATGCTCAGATAACATGTACTTGAAGTCCCCAAATATGAACTAACATAACAAAATACTACTGTCCTTGGTAATTTTGGACTCCTTTTTTGTCCATATTCTTTCTGGGTTTGATACCTTCTTTGCCTAATTGCCAATTCTGAACTCTCATTTTTATAGTATTCCTCCTGGATACTAACCCTTTATTTTCTTCTTAGCCTGTATTTGATCTTCTGTTTTCCAATTTTTGGCTTTTGCTTTTGAACTTTCAATATTAGAAACATTAGCTCCCAACAACTTGTGTAATATAAGTGCTCTAATTTTCTCTTCAGTTATCTATCTCTTAGCCAGATATTTTGTCTGACATTCTGGTAACAGAGACCTACTGATTGTGTACCATCACTTCCTTATTACTGTTTCCAATGACTGCAATACTGAATGAGGAAAATACATCCCAGTCTGTTGGGAAAGGGTAGAAATCCATGTCTCTGCATATCAGTCTCTCCTACCCTTCAATTTACAAGAAGTTTCTCACACCAGCACCATGCCATAAATTTTAACCACATAAATTTTAAGAAATTTAAAAATAATTTAAGATCTATTTTCATATATAGATGCACCCATTGTTGACAATCAGGTGTCAATTTGTAGAAAAACTTGTCTGAGAGATGATTATAAAGTCTTAGTGTGGGTAGCAGGTAACTTAGTAGTCCCTTCTGCATCTACCTTTGAGGCCATCTCAAGAAAAATTTTGGATATCCTAGACTAGATATGACATATTTGTGCATCTAGATGATTAGTGTAATGACATATTTGTGCATCTAGATGATTAGTGTAATACAGGTCTTAGTGCGTTGAGAAAGAGGGACCTCACTGCCAGAGCAACATGGGAATTATGCCCTTCATGATATGTTTCTGAGTTGGCATCTCAAGATAGATGGCTCCAAACTACTGAACATGTTTAGTTTATGGGAGACACAACTCATGACAGTCTCCCCTGTTCATTACTATGGAAAGAGCCACTTCCAAAGAGGAAGAGGTGAAAACCAACACTGATGCATTGCCACAACTGATGTTAACAGAATGAGCATGTTGCAAGGTAGAATGGATAAATCTGTACTTTAGCATTCCAAGAGACATAGAGATACTCCTGAGCAACAGAACAGCCACTGCCTGGATAGAACATGTCATAATGGGAAACTGTTAAGTTCAGTCTTGAAATGTATCTGAGCTTGATTCTTCATTTACTCTAGCAAGGGTTCTAATTGCTAGCCACATTGCATGAATTTTGAGCTCATACAGATTCTCACCACAGTGATTTCTACAGTGTCGCATAAGTCTCACTGTTCTGGATTTTTTAAACTATTTCAGCTATGGGAAAATATGTGATGATCACCAAAGTTTCTTTTGTCCAGTGATGCAAGGTCATCAAACAATTAGAAATATCCAAATGTTCCTATGGCCTGCCTGGTACATTAACTCTACTTTCTCATACATGTAATGTTATAAAAGAGATTGCTTAAAATATAGTTTTCCTCAAAAAACAGTAGTGCATCCAAACATCTAATGCTGCTACCACTTGACAGTTTCTAGAATCAGCCTGCCTCTATGCAAATCCCAGGTCAGCTACATTTTAATTGTATGTCCTTGGCCAAGATGTTTTGTCTACCTCTTTGCCTTCCCCATCTGAAAAAATACAAGGGGGGTAGTAATGGTTCTTAATCATGTTATTAAAGGATTAAATGAGCTAATAATGTAAATAACACTATCTAGAAGCAATTAAGTACTTAATAAGCATTAATCATTATTACTTTACATATTAATGTCTTGGATATCACATCTGGTTTCTCTCGTGGTGATTCTGAATCTTCCTTTCAGGCTATAGTATAAATCTTTCCCATCCTTCCCATCAATTCTTCACACACTGAACTTCCTTTGATGGTCCTTTTTCAATTCTGAAGAACCAACCCTCAGCTCTAACCTGTGAGTTATCTTGCAAATCCCTAGCTAGAATTATGGCGGAGGACACAATGTTATAGGTAGGAGAGGCAGGAAAGATTTTTGGATTCAAACACTGTATGCTGAATGCTGTTACAAAAAAATAGAAGCACACAGCATCCACCAGGGGGTGCTTGTCTTGTATAGACTGGTAAATTTTTTCCAGACCAGGGAAAATTTTTAAGAGACCCTAGTTGAACAGGCTCTAAAATAAGCATGTTCTTGCTACTTGCATGGATATAGAACTGTTTTTGCAGCCTGAAGTCACATAATGAAGTTTTAATAGAAGTATTAGAATACGTAATGTGGAAACTCCATGTAACTTGGAAATGTTTAAACATTTTCTCCTTTCCGTTTTACGCCTCCCCACTACACACACATTTCCCTACATACACATACAGACACACACACATTTGCTCACCTGGCCCATGCAGCCCCATTTACTTATGCGTGTGTGTTACTTTGTATGCTGAAAGCTGTGATGTTGCAATTTCTGATTCTGCCTCTTTGAGTCAGAAACTGTGTGGTGCCTTTGACGCAAACAGAACCAAATAATGTCATGTTGAATTTAGTAAATAAAACCTCAATACTTGACTCTTTTCTCAGTCATTTGCATTCTCTAAATCAACTTTAGAAAGTTTTCCTGATTATTTATAAGATACACTCCACCAATAAGATATACACACCTATGGGATTTTGCCCAGATGGCACAGATAAAAAAAATACCTTTAAATAGATTAGGAAGAACTGATCACTTTGTCACTGATAAGTATTTATTAAAAAAGAACATTTTATGAAATTTAGAAAATGAAACTAGCCCTGTTTTAGGAGGTTGATTAAACAATTCTTTGTAAAAATGTATGGATTTGAAACGCTTCTAAAATCTTATTTCATTAATATAATTACCATTCAAAATTACGTTATATAGAGTATCTAAGTTCGTTGCTCGTGGGATATGATCTCTCTTAGTTTAAAATTACATTATACCCAGGAAAGCTTCAAACTATCAGGTTAGCTTGTTTGGCAGATTGTTAGATTAGTCCTTTAATTCACTGAAATATCTATTACAATTTTCAAAAGAATTGACTGTAATGAATTAGAGAGCTAATCTCAACAATTTATCACTCAAATGAGGTCAGCACACTTAGCAGAATATTCAAGACTATCAGCCCATTACTAATATTTTCTTTATATAAAAAATATTTTCTATATTATGCCTTAGAATAGTTTTAAATGGATTTAAAAATATACAAAAGAGCTGCTCTGTTAAAAATTAGAAATTACTCATAATCAGCCTGCTGTAAATTATTTGTATTAAATTATTACAATCTTAACAAGTAGTTAATATGATATAGTATGATGCGTTGGTAAACAGAGAACAATCACATACTCAAGCTCTAAAATTTTAAGTATTATTAGAAAATTTACACACAATTACATACTATAAATTTTCAGTGTGGATATGTCATTCAAAATAACAATAGTCATGAGTATGAGTATATTTTTAAATAACAGTGAAAATATTTAGCTGAAATTTGTTGACTATTTAAATTCTCAAATGTCGGTGAAGTTTATACATATATCTTGTCCCAGAATTACTTTTGTGAACTTGAGAGATATATAGGCAAACCTACGAGACTAAATTATAAAATGGCATGTTCCCAAAACATTCACAATGAAGAGAAAACGGCAGAACAAACAACAATAACGTAGAACTAATCTTGATTTCAGCCAAAATAACACATTTCAAGTCCAGTGTCTTGGAAATCATCATTGAATCGCAAGAAGAGGTTAGCTTGATCTGTCAATTTGCACTCAAGTTTATACATTATTTTCTGCCACTGTTCTTTAGAACCTCCAAATTTTTACAAATTATGACATGTACATATGGCCTGACACTCTTTCCTGACAAAATGTTTTCCCTAAGTCCTATAGGGTATATATTTTTTATGTTCCTGCTTTTTTTATTCTCTGAATTCTCTATAGTCACCTAGTCCACTTCACCACTAAGAACACAGACCGGCCTGTATCAGCCAGGGGCCAGGTGCTATGAACCACTGAAGAATGGCCTTGACGCTGCTCGTCTATATAAATTTTAAATCTGCTTTGCTCCTACATGCAACGTTTTCCCATTCTGCTTGCCAATCAGAATATTATATTAGGTGTCCCAAAATCTAATCTATACAGTTTTGTAGAGTCTGAACTTGAGTTTTTATTTTTTAGATAGCCCTAGTTCAACTGTGTTTTATTTCCTCACGTTTTGTGATTTTTGATCATAAACTTATGTTTGCTGAGACTTTAGCTGTGAAGATTCTCTGAGGCCTATGTCAGAAAAATATCCCTCCTGAACACATATATCCTTTTTGTTTCCTTGTGCTGTTGCCCAAATCAGAATTACTTTAAAATAATTATTGAGTTAGGATCTCTTCAAACTCTAAATAATTCCAATTAAGTTTGAAATCTCACAGAATATCAGAAGATACACTAATCTTCCTCCACTGAAAGCCAAATATCAAATAGAAAATCATCTGTGTTATCCTCCTTGGTGGGTATTTTTCTTCCTCGTTCAAAATTATCAGTAATCATGTGTTCATTCCATGTTCTAGCTCTTTGCACAGATTTCCAATGGTCCTTCCAACCTTTCATGATCTCTGGGCTTTGTCTCTTCTTCTTCCACATAGCTGTTAAAATAAAATTTTTTGTTCTCAGGGATCAGCATATATTCTTTGGTGGCTTCTGAGCTAACCGAGGTCAGGTTTTATTATTGGTCTCTGTAGGATGCCTTTCTTTTCTTGTCAGCTAGTCACTGATTTACAATTTTTTTAGAATCCAATATATTTGGGTGTTTAGTAGCACCGAGTAGCTAGACCTCAACATAACTAGAAATGTTATTGTGGGTATGTTCTCTGTCCACAAGTTCAAATATAAAGAAAATATCCATCTCTCTCTTTTTTTTTTTAAGAAACTTTATTATAACTATGAAACTCTATCTGGATTGGTGAAAAATTCCATCCCAATCTATAGTCAGGAGGAAGGAAGAGGGAGGTCTCTACCCCGAGGGTTGTGAAAGTTCTGACACTCTTACATCACGCCAATGCATCAGAGAGGTCCATTCAATTGTACTCGTCATTTTTCCCCAGTCCCCAGTGAGACCTTTATTTTTCCATTTCACTCAATACCTTCGGCTCTGGTGGCTCTGCATTTTTAGTGCCACTGCGAAAACTACTGAATGGAAAAGTTGATTCTCTTTAAATGGACCACACAGCCATCAACTCAGAGATTTTGCCACTTTCTGGAAAAATCCAATAATGACTTTTTAAACTCACTTGTAATCTAATAAAAGCTCCTTCCTCTGGTCTCCAGGAAGACGGATCATCGGACTCCTGTCTATCTTTCAAAACAGATTCATTACTCTACCCCCCCCCCCCCCCCATGGTCATGATCTAGGCACACTTGCCTATTCCCAGATCACTCCGGACTCATTCTTATCAGAAGACTTCAATATTTATTATAAAACATAAAATAAGTAAATAATTCAACTTTCTTAATTTCTTAAATATGTAACCAATATTTTGATCACTGTTTGTTAAAATGTTCATCTAATAGTTTCATCATTTGTGTAAAGTAACAATTCTTATTTAAATATATACATATAATTATATGTCTTTTTCATTGCGGATTTTGTGTTCCACTATGTCAATTGACTGGGTCATATGTTTAATACCAGTACATGTTGCCAAACAAGTTCCAAAATGTTTGAACTAATTTAAATTCCCACCCCAGTGTGTGAGAGTTGCTGTGGCTCCACATTTCTTGCAAATAGTATTACAGAGTTATTTTTTATTATTTGTTTGTCTTTAATTTTAGACATTCTGATGTTTGTGCAGTAGTATCTTATCTAATTGTCACTTAAATTTACATATCTCTGATGAGTAATGATTCTGAATGACCTTGCATATGCTGATTTGTCATATAGAGATTCTCTTTTTTAAAATGCCTCTTCAAATTTTGCTTATTTGATTGGCTTGTTTTTTTTTTTCTTTTTAATGTGTAAGAGTTTTTTAAATATTCTGAAACAAAAGCTTTTGTCAGCTATGTATATTACAAATAGTTCTCATAATCTGTTGAATGCCTACAGTACCTTCTCAGTTTATAAATGTACTCTTTTGATAAACAGAAGTTAATTTTAAGAAGTTAATAATTTATACAAATTTTTCTTTTTATGGTTAATGTTTACGTGTCCTGTTTAAAAAGAAAAAAAAATATTGTTGTTTGGCTGAGTCACAGGACCTTCAAATCTGTTGCTGGACTCGGTCACAGACCCATCATGGGCAGGTCGCGAGCTAGGTAATTGGAAAAGATCCTGGGAGCCATTGGCAAGGTTGACATGCTTTATCCATATGCGAGCTCAGTCCCCAGGCAGCCTCAGCAGTAGTATAGCAGCAGCAGCAGCAGCAGCAGCTCCAGCAACAAATCTAAGCAGAAGATCCAGCAACAGAGGTGGCCTGATGGCCTCCCAGGGGTGTCCTGAGGGCACTGTGGATCAGAGCCATCTGTCCTTTATACTTGTCAGATAATCAGGGAAAACCTGGGTGCAAGTCAAGTAACCAAGGGACACCTACGCAGTTAACATACCTACATCAGACAAAGCCAAAGAACACCTGGGCACACGTGTGCAGCTAATGTATGTACATCGGACAGGCTAAGATTGGCAAGATTCCAAACAGCTGAGGGAAGCTGTCCATTTTTCATTTTCCTTACAGTTGTTAAGGTCATGAAATTATTCTTCTGTTTTCTTCTAGAAGCATGATTGTTTTACTTTTCATTCTTAGGAGAACCAAATATGTTTAAGGGATTTTCAGAGACTGTATAACTGTTCAAGTATATATTTTTTCCTGAGGGATTATTATGCATTACCATTCTTTTGATCATAAGCATAGAAATGTGATTTGCTTTGGCCAGTGAAAAATGAATTTACTTTGTTTCATGGACCATAGCTATCTCACCTATTATAATGGGAAAGAATCCATACACAGTACTTGCAAAGATGAATGTGTCTGTGTTCCAGTAATACTTTATTTTCAAAAGCAATCTCTGGGCCATAGTTTGTTGACACTTGACTTAGTAGTCCAGTAGCAGGAAGCAAGAAATTGAAATATAAAAGCGGAAAATGGCAATCCATTTTTAAATCAGCAAAATTCTTGTAAAGATTCTTGTCTATAGTAAACTAGGAGCATTCCACAAACTTCCTGGGGCATCAACTTTAGCAGAGTTATAAAATCCTGTGTAAGAGAATTAGAAAATAAAATGTTCATAGTCTGTGTTTTTTGCTATGACTGCATTGGGCAAGATATTATAAGAAAAAGTTAGGTTCACATGAGAATTGGCCTATTTGTAAAAAAGATTGTTCCTAGACTCCATAACAATAGGAGATAGGATTGAAAATGGCTTTGAGAAACATAGTCTCACTATAACTTCTTTACTTGGGGCAAAGGTTGAGATAAAGACTGAGGTATTTCCACCTGTTACAGGTGGACTTAAGGTGCCTGCCATTAAGTTGAGAGAGGGAGGCATGAATGAAAACAAGCAAAGACACAAAATAACACAAACAAAAGAGGAAGGCATGAGAAATATGACCAGAAGAGAATTTTAGGTGTGGTTAGTTGCACACACTTACACACACAAACACAACTAGAAACAAATAGGACCTAAACCTTCTAATATCCTGAAGGAATTTTATAGCCAAATAAACCATGAGAGAGGATACAAAATGTGACTATTAAAAATTGAGAACAATGATGGGGACCACAACATTTCACGAGCAAAAACCAGGCTAGGGAAAATAATATAATCTGAAAAAGGGCATAGTAACTGGAACATATGCATATGTGGTAATGGAGAATAATGAAAGAATAAATTCCCAGAAGGGCTCACCAAAGTGCATGGGGAAAAATGGACAAAGATGTGACCCTGAGGGAAGAACTTAAAGCTAATCAAGATACTTTTCTCACTGTTAGAAACCAGGTGATATTAGGACTTTTTCCATCCTTCTCTTTTCCAAGTGAAATTATAGGCATGTCTTGGAGATAATTGAGAATTTAGTTCATAAACTAAACGGAAATATCACCAGAAAGCAAGTCACATGAATTTTTTGGTTTCCCAATGACCATAAAAGTTATGCTTATAGTATACTGTGGTCAAGTGTGCAATGGTATTATATTAAAAGGAAAAACAATGTACATACCTTAATTAAAAATGCTTTATTGCTAAAAAATGTTAACACTCATCTGAGTCTTCAGTGAGTCACCATCTTTTGGCTGGTGCAGGGTCTTGCCTCAGTGTTGATGGCAGCTGACTGATCAAGGTGGTAATTGCTGAAGGCTGGGGTGGCTGTGGTAATTTCTTAAAATAAGACAGCAGTAAAATTTGCTACTTCAATTGACTCTTCCTTTCATGAGAGATTTCTCTGTGGCATACTATGCTGTTTGATAGCATTTTACCCACAGAAGAATTTTTTTTTCAAAATTGGAGTCAGTTCTCTCAAATTCTGTGACTGCTTTGCCAATTAAGTGTATGTAATATTGTAAATCATTTGTTGTCATTTCAACAATGTTCACAGCATCTTCACCAGGAGTAAATTCCATCTCAAGAACCCACTTTCACTGTTCAGCCGTAAGAAGTAACTCCTCATTTGTTAAAGTCTTGTCATAAGATTGCAGCAATTCAGTCATGTCTTCAGGCTCCACTTCTAATTCTAGTTCTCTTGCTATTCTCACCACATGTGCAGTTACTCCCTCCACTGAAGTCTTGAACCCTTCAAAGTCATCCATGAAAGTTGGAATCAACTTCTTCCAAACTCTTGTTCGGGTTGATATTTTGACCTCCTCCTGTGAATCAAGAATATTCTTAATGGCATCTAGAATGGTGAATCTTTTCAAGGTTTTCAATTTACATTTCCCTGACTCATCAGAGGAAACACTATTTATGGCAGCTCACCTTATAAAATGTACTTCTTAATAAGACTTGAAAGTCAAAATTATTCCTTGATCCATGAGCTGCAGAATGGATGCTGTGTTATCAGGCATTAAAACAACCTTAACCCTGTACGTCTCCATCAGAGCTCTTGGATGACTAGGAGCATTGTCAATGAGCAGTAATATTTTGAAAGAAAACTATTTTTTCTGGGTAGTAGGTCTCAAAAGTGGTCTTAAAATATTCAAATATTCTTAGAATGTTCCTACGATTTTCAGAATGGTAAATGAGTCTTACTTCAACTTAAAGTCACTAGCTGCATTAGCCCCTAACAAGAGAGTCAGCTTGTCCTTTGAAGCTTTAAACCCAGGTATTGACTTCTCCTGTCTATGTTATGAAAGCTATAAAAGTCCTAGATGGAATCTTCTTCCACTATAACGCTGTTTTGTCTAGACTGGAAATCTATAGTTTAGTGTAGCCTCCTTCCTTCATGATCTTAGCTAGATCTTCTGGATAACTTGCCACCGTTTCTACATCAGCACTTGCTGCATCACTCTGCATGTGTACATTATGGGGACGGAGTCTTTCCTTAAACCTCATGAATCAACCTCTGCTAGTTTCAGACTTTTCTTCTACATCTTCCTCATCTCTCTCAGCCTTCATGGAATTGAAGAGAGTTAGGTGCTTGCTCTGGATTAGGCTTTGGCTTAAGGGAATGTTGTAGCTGGTTTTTCTTCTATTCAGACCACTAAAACTCTCCATATCAGCAATAAGGCTGTCTTGCTTTCTTATCGTTCATGTGTTTCATGGAACAGTGCTTGTGATTTCCTTCAAGAACTTTTTTTTTTTTTTTGCATTCATAACTTGGCTAACAGTTTGGTGCAAGAGGCCCAGCTTTCATCCTGTGTTTTCTTTTGACACGCCTTCCTCACTAAGCTTAATCATGTCTAACCTTTGATTTAAAGTGATAGATGTGTGACTCTTCCTTTCACTTGAACACTTCGAAACCATTATGTGCTTAGCAATTGGCTTAATTTGAATATTGTTGAGTCTCAGGGAGTAGGAAGGCCTGAGGAGAAAGAGAAAGATGGGCAATTGATTATTTATTTATTTATTTGCTTTGATTGTGTGAATCCAGAGGATTCCAAAGGGTTTTGGGTATTTCAGAGTCACCAAATTTGAAGAGCCTGAATTTTCCATAAATGTAGAAATTAGTTAAAGAATCTTAAATTTCTTAGAATATTTTCTCTCTCCATCTACTAATTTGGGGATTGGATTGCTCTCATTTCTCAAGTTCTCTGAGGTATAGTGATAGGTAGCTTATTTGAAATCTTTCTGTTCTTTGACATAAGTGTTAATTGCAATAAACTTCTGTCTTAGATTTTTTTTTCTATTTCTGTGAAGAATGTCTTCTTTTAAACAAAAAGACCTTTTTTTGTCATGCATTGTTATACAAAGAAAATGTGAATGTTACAATTAGAAGTGCAAAGTTCCATTTTGCAATTTGTTTTTGTTGTTGTTCTAAAGCTCTCACCAAATCTCTTGAACCTTTTCTATTCACAAATTTTTACAATAGCACAGAATGACATTGGGTCCTCTGAATTGGATAGCTTACTTGAACTTGCTGCCTGTTCACCTGACTTGTCTGTGCCATCAACTTTTGCAACCAGAAAAAAAAAAAAAAGTAAAATAATGGCTATTCAACTGTCTTCTGCTCCTTTCCAATCAGCTTTCTTCAAGCCTTAAGTCTCCACCTCAACTGGTAAGTTATAGTTTATTACAGGAAATTGCTGTTTTATTGCAAATTTTTGTGTGCAGTTTTTCTCACCAATTTATTTATTGCTGTGTGTTATTGGCTTTTCCATATCGTAAACAGAATGTTTATGGTGTGACATGCAAACTGTACATTTTAATGCATACAAAACAAATTTAACAACCACTTTAATTGTTTGATGATCAGGAAGCAAGGGTTTAAGCATTTTTATGCCCGCACATGATAGTTTATAACATAAGTAAGCGTTTTATTGCGTTTAGTGATGATTTAGGAAATTGGTTGGAGGTTTTGATTGAGGTGTAAAGCATTGTATTTTTCCCACTTAAAATGATGGAGAATAAGTAATTATTTTGTATGTATCTTGTAAATATTTCTACACAAAATGATGGGTTTTTAGAATAAGATCATTTACATTAAGTAGAAGGTGCTTGCATTCTGAAATAATGTCTTTCAACAAAGCACTTGATAAAATATTACAAACAAACTTTTAAGTATATAGGCAGCTTACAAGTAAATAAGGTTTCAGAATATAATGGGAAATGTTATCACTAGTTTTAAAGTAAAGTTGAAGCTCTGATGGCTTCAACTTATGAGGGTTTTGTCTTGTGTTTGCTTTGGTAGAACCCTTGATTTACACACAAAGTTAAGGGCTGCAGTGAACTGGAGAAAAGAGTTTGGCTCAATGTGACAGAGAATGCTTGTTGCCTACCAAATACATTTTCCCCATTAATCTTAATTATTAAACCCCAATTTTATTTGGGTGGCAATGTGCCCAGCTAAAGTCTAAATTTCCAGCTGTCCTCTCAGAGAGAAGTAATGTCAAAACAATAAATTCTGGCCAGTGTGATTCAATTGGTAGTTATTGGGTGAGTATCCTATTAAATCTCTACAGGAGTCTGCTGTTAGGAGCATATTTTCTCCTTGATTTCCCCTCTTTCTGCCAGAAACAGGAAACATATGGGTGTATCAGTCATTCACAATTAGGTAGCTTTAATTAAGAATGCCTTATTTTCTAAGCAAGCAGAATGTAAATATGGAATAAAATCGGGTTCATCACAACTATAGAATGGTTAGGCCAGTCCCAGACTAACTACTGTCAAATTTTTTTACTCAAGAGAAAATTAATTTATTTTTGTGTGTGTGTGACCTACTGTTATTTTGGGTTTTTCTGTTGTATATCATTGGACTTAGTATTAATTGATATAAATCTAATTAATTTTACTGAATAAACCCAGGGCTCGGAAATTTAGATAAAGGGAGGCCTATAATGAAATAACCTCCATTTCAGCATGAGAGAATGAATGACTGAAAATTTATCTTTTTCAGACTAAAATATGGCTAGGAGCCCATGTCTCGTCTCACTTGGATACACTGTAATCTTGGTGGCCATTCTGGGAAACCCCAGCTCAGGAAAATAACTTAAAGTGGTCCTTTATACAAACTAATTCATGAACAAACAAAAAGAAATAAAAAAAAAAACAGATGTTAAGAGGGAAAATGTGAGCCATTCTAATTGCATATCCACAAGAAATTAGAAAAAATTGGTGAGAGATAATTTTGCAAATATAGCAACAAGAATTTTCAGGAACCAATCAAACATATGAATCTTCAAATTTAGGAAGCCCAGTTGGATCCCAGATAGTACAAATAACAGAAACTCAAACCTAAACAAATCAAGGTCAAATTATTGAACAATTAAATAAAGAATCTTATAAACAGAAAAGACAGATTGCCTTACAGAGGAAAGACAATTACCATGATAGCTCAATTCCAAACAACAATTTTGGAATTAGTGAGACAGCGCAATAATATTTTAATATTGATGAAGAAAAATATTTGTTGTTATAATTGTATATACAACTAAATTATAAATTAAAGAGGGTAAGATAGAGACAATTCAGACAAGGAGAAACCTACTAATTAAATTTGCAGTGGATGAACTTCAAGAAAGAAAAAGATTGATATTGAAGGTACATGGATAGAAAGAAAGAAGAATGAGCAAATACCTTAACAAGTATGTAGGTAATTCCAAACAAATAATGATTATATGAAACAATATTATTCATGTCTAATTTTGACAATAGCACACATGGAGGAAAATAATATTAAACAATAATAGCATGGAAGATTGGGACAGATAGTTATTAAAGTTAATATATTCTTAGTTTCTTTTATTTTGACATATGTTAGCAGATATATTCACTCATAGTATAATCTGTTAAATGAAATATGCATGAAAATTTCATTTGTAAGTGCTAAGATAGACAGTGTTTTATTCAAATAGGTACTACGAAAAATTAAATTAATTAAAGTTATAGAGGAGAAGCATGTAAACATAAAAAAAGATTAAACACAAAATATAATTAAACGAAGATTAAACACAAAATATAATTAAGGTAAATCCAGATACTATAAAATAAAATTGCTTGTTAAAATAGGAAGACTGTCAAATTGTTAAAAAAAAAAAAAAAAAAAAAATCAAGCCAAGCTGTATTAGTCTGTTTTGTGTTGCTTTAACAGAATACCTGAGATTGGGTAATTTATAAAGAACAGAGGTTTATTTGACTTATGATTCTGGGACAGCTGCTTCTGGCATGGGCCTCAGGCTGCTTCTACTCATGGAGGAAAGTGGCAGGCAGCCGGTGGGCACAAGCAGATCACATGGTAAGAGGAAGCAAGTGAGAGGAGGCGCCAGGGTCTTTTAAACAACTTGCTCTCCTGGGAACTAATAGAACGAGAACTCACTCACTATCCCCACCCCCAGGGAGAGCATTAATCCATTCATGAGGGATCCACCCCCATGACTCAAATAGTTTCCAACACTGCCACATTACAGATCAGATTTCCACATGGGTTTTGGTGGGGACAACACATCCAAACTCTATCACAAGCTATGTCTTCAAAACAGACATTTAAATTACAACTTCACCAGAATATTGAAAGTTAAAAAATACTGATGAGGAAAATATCCGATGAGGAAAATATCTGACAAAAAAGTTAATGTTTTAATAATAACTAATGAATGCTTTTAGATAGAAAAAAATTATCATAGATAAAACAAGTTAGATCCTAATAGTTCCATGCATGAGGAAAATTTTAAAATCCTGAAGTTGTATGCACTTGATACAATAGCTTCAACATATATAACTAAAGAATATTCGTGTGTATTTTCTTTAAGCAGTCATAAAACATTAATAAATATTAAAGTATTGGGTCATACATCAACACTCAACAAATTTCAAATAATTAGAATCATACAGATTATGTTTTCTGACCATAATGAAATCATGCTAGTAATCAATAACAAAGATATAAAGAAGAACACATATGAATGGAAATTAACATACTTCTGAAAAATTCAGGTCAATGAAGAAATCATAAGGAATTAAAAAAAATATTTTCAACTTAAAAATTAGATATGGGACTGGATGATCAGCTCATATGGCTAGAGTTTGGTGTTATAACACCAAGGTCAATGGTTCAGATCCCCATACCAGCCAGCTGCAAAAGAAAAAAATAATATTAGAGATAATATATCAAGTCAGATAGGAAATGTATGTATACATGTGTGTATAAATCTAACTAAGATTCTTTAATAGAAAACATGATAAAATTCAATTGAAAGATATTAAAGAAGACAAAAATTAACAAAGATCTATATCATGTTCATGAAAGGAAGAAGCAACAACTTAAGTTAATGACCATCCCCAAGTTGATTTATAGAATTAGTTCCAATTAAATTCCCAGCATTTTTATTTACATATTAAGTATATTATTAAAAAATTTTTAAATAGTTCTTAAGTGATTAGAAAAATTATTTATGATTAACAAATTATATTTTACCTCAAAATAAGAATTAAAAAAAAAAAAATTCTTAACCAGAAGAGAAAATGATAAATTTACGTGGTGAAGGAAGAAATTCAGTAAAACATTTTCCAAATGATAACTAATAGTATCCAGCATGTAATATATCTCAGGTGCTCAAATATTAATTGTTAATAATTACCTGAAATTTTTGCAATAATTTTAGATGCAGTCAATTATTTTATCATAGGTAGTTTTACTTAGTCAGCAAATTTTTCAATGGAGTAGGAGAAAATGAGAGTCTCATAAGTCTTTGTTTAAGAGATAAAAATAGATTACCTTTTCCAATTTTCTTGCAAATGCACAAAGCATGAAAAAATTTCTAATCTTTGCTTTTCCAATGTAATTTCTGAATGTTGAATCTTCTTAATTAAATGCACAAAACATATTAAGCAGCTGCATTACTCTAAGCACTTAGCACTTAACATCAAGAAGTAAACAATAAGATGAAGTTTGTTACAGATATTTTTTAAAAATGTAGCTCATATGAACTGAGGTGGGTACATAGGAAGTCATAATATTATTAGTACTCAAATTTTCCTAAGATATTGCCCCTGCAGAATTTAACGCTTCCATCACCTAACTAACTATCTTAGTTGTTCTTGGTAATTCCTAAGAAAAAATATGTCCTAATGGAATCAATTCTCATTTCTCATTTTTCCTACCCTGGTCCCTTAATTGGCAATGGTCCTTCCCCTGTGCCCTTTGTGCCAGTACTGTCCAGGGGAATGTTCACTCCCTGTCTACCATAAAGTCCCCAAATGATAAATGGATCTCAGTTTACAGTGAGTGAGAACTATGCTCTATGTCCCATGAAGCAATGAGAAGGACATTCAGTCTCCCACGCTGGATGAAAATTATAAAGCTATAGAAGTATTTCTAATGGAAGCTAAGAAGATAAAGAGAAATGGGTGGGTACTAATGTCTGTGTCCTTGAGTCCTACAGACCTTTGTAAAAGAGCACCCAGAGATACAATTCATTGATTTGGTTTGGAAACAGGTAACAGATCACCATGTCGCCACTCTTTTTAAAAATTCAACTTATTGTTGGTATAGTAATAGAGAACTTTTAAACAAATCGTTATAAATCTAGCTGATCTAATTGTAATACATTGACATGGCTAAACCACGGATTTGTAATGACTACCATAAGTAAGACTGCTATAAATTCCTTCTTAACAATGAAGTGTCTAGGGCTTAAAATTTAAGGAGGCAGGGTTCTCAGGATTCTGCGTGTGCACAGCTGGCACCTGGGTGGAAGAACCTCCTTAAATTTTGAGTCCTAGCTGCCTTGTTTTCCTCATCTTCCTCCTAACACTGAGTGTCATAATCAACATGTGCACTCAACAAAGAGCTTGTTTTAAACCAGGTTGAGACAGCAATCAATAAAGGCAAAGGGATATTTGCAAATATTGCTTTAGGTTATCTACACATTGACACTTTACTAACACAAAGAAGGAAATAAAATAGCTTTCTAAACAGTTTTATTCATATACACAGTAAAGCTGGAAAACAGAGGTCTCAGGCCTCTTGCCCTCATTTAACACAATTTAATTATAAACATATATTAGCTGGTTTATTTTTTAAACATTTCTTGTTTAATTTAAAAATCTATAAATATTTAAATTAGAGAAAGTAAGTGCAGTCATTACGTATGAGATAAATGGCTTGTGTCAGGGATTGCCCTTTCACGTGGCTTCAGGAGCCAGGCAGTCACATAAATCAGTCCAGTCGGCTAGAAGGGGACTGTAGTGAACAACAAAAGTCATGCCTCGTCTAATGACATTCAACATCAAATTTTAAATTTTTTTATTGTTATTGGAAAACAATAGTTCTAGTGATCTAACATTTTGCCTTTTATAACGATCCTCTTTAAACCTCTGTCTGTAATATGTAGTATTCAATATTTACATCTTTCCTTAGTTTAACCCCTCCTCCCCTACCTACTAGCAACAACAATGCAACAGTCATAAAAGCAAAAACAATAAAAACAGCCTTGCTCCTCAGAACCTGAAATGATCCTAATTTGTGGCTTCTCTCCTGAAAGATGGAAAATATGAAGGTGTTATTGACAACTTAATGTGGTTTTCAAAGCAGGAGCCAGCCAATCATCCAGAGAGGCCTTGAAGGAATGAGAAAAATCTCTTGTAGTTACTGCGGGTGTGAGGACAGGTAAAGTCCAGAGGCAGGCCCTAATGGGCTGCAACCAGAGTGCCATAAAGTGCTGAACAGCAAGAAGATAAGGCCAGTAGATAACTGAAAGGAATTTTTGGAACAATAAAAAAGGAGACCAAGGAAGAAAAACTCAAGTGATTCTTTAAAGAATATTTATTTAATTCATTCTTTTTCCTAGAACTGGTTCGCTGCATACAGTTTTACAGTCTTTAATTTCTTTTCTTGTTTCTGCAGTAACTATTTTTTCCATCAGAATAATTTGTCTGGAACAATACTAGCATGCTGCAACACCTAATATAAATTTTGCATCCAATTAATTTCATTCCTTACTTGAGCACAATCAGCCTGAATATAGTCATAGCATTGTCTACATGAAGGCCACAGTGACTATGGATTTTTTAGGTTTTAAATGAATCGGTGATTAAAATATAAAAATTGCCACACACAACTTTATGTGCAAAACAAAACCTTTAATTGCTTTGTGTCAAGATCTATCATGAGTAATAAGAAGGCAGTGAAAGCAAAGAAAACAGTCATTTCTGTTCTGGATTCTTTTTCTCAGTGGACGAAATGTGTTTCAAGGGAACACTGCATTGAAAAGGCTTATGCAATTATTAAACTATCTTGGAAGGGTTCCTGATAAATCATACAACATTATCTCTCACCCCATTACCCCTACCCTATGTGCAACTTTTGGTACCACGAAACTCTGTTATTTCTAGAAAAACTTCAAAAAATTAGATTCCATAAGCTTCCCGTGGTAGCTCTTTCTAACATTGGTGTTAGGCTGTGACTATACATAGCTGAACTCAGTTGAAAACTCATATTTATTTAGGAAATAAACCACCGCACATAGTAAGTCATGGGTGCCAGTATCTCATATAAATCTGTTCATTCATAAAAATAAAGTACTCCCACCTTTGAAACGGTGCCCGACATCAGAACTGCTATTTTATGAAAATGGGCAAAATCGTTTTTATATGAGAACCAGTATTGAATATCCTTTTACTTGCTATTACTCAATAGTTCCATTAAATACCTTATTCCTTATGGGTTCCTTGGAAGCCATAATTCTAACTGGTCTTTATAACATTTACTAAGAAGTGAGAAATCATTTTCATCTTGCAATGTTGTATCATGTTAAAGTAGAAATTTTAACACATTCTGCATCATGTAATATAAGTTCATTTGAACCATTCTTCAGTATAAATATCAAGTGTTATTTTTTTCATAAAGAATTTCCCGATTCCAGTTTTTTCTCAATTATTGGTAATTCATGTTTTATTTTAAATAATCTAATGGAGTTTGGATGTGTTGTCCCCTCCAAAACTCATGTGGAAATTTGATCTCCAATGTGGCAGTGTTGGAAACTGAGTCATGGGGGCGGATCCCTCATGAATGGATTAATGTTCTCCCTGGGGGAGGGGGGATTAATGAGTGAGCTCTCGCTCTATTAGTTCCTGTGAGAGCTCCTTGCTTAAAAAGACCCTGGCACCTCCCCTCTCTCGCTCTTGCTTCCTCTTGCCATGTGATCTGCTCATACCCGTCAGCTGCTGCTGCTTTCCACCATGAGTGGAAGCAGCCTGAGGCCCATGCCAGATGCAGCTGTCCCAGAATCATAAGCCAAATAAACCTCTGTTCTTTATAAATGACCCAGTCTCAGGTATTTCTGTTATAGCAACACAAAACAGACTAAAACATAATCCTTTCTAAATCCTTGATTTATATGGAATTCAGACTAGTTTATTGCACATTAGCAATAAAATTGAGGCACTTGAATGTGTGTGTGTGTTTTACCAGATATGATCTGAATTTAGGTGTTTATATTTATGTGACTTCAACATGACCAACTGGTAAAAGAGCTAGATTTAAAAAACAGAGATATTCTGGGATTTTTAATTTCATTTCTAGATATTGATAAATATTAACTTTGTATTCATTCTGTTGAATTGAATATTCAGACATAGCACACAAAACAGAAAAATTTGTAGCAGAGAAGGGGAGTGTTTCCACGACAAATACTTGGAAATGTGGAAGTGGCTTTGGAACTGGGTAATGGGTAGAGGCTGGAAGAATTTGGAGGAGCAGGATAGAAAAAACCTAGATTGCCATAAATGGAGCTTTAAGGTGATTCTGGTGAGGGCTCTGAAGAAGAGAATAGCTACAGGGAAAATCTAAAACTTCTTAGAGATAATATAAATGGTCATGATCAGAATGTTGGTTGAAATACAGATGGTAAAAGCAATTCTGATGAGGTCACAGATGAAAAGAAACTAGAGTAAAGACTATCCTTATAGTAAAGTGGCAAAAATCTTAGCTGGATTATGTCCATGTCTGAGGGCTTTGTGAAAGGCAGAATTTAACAACAATGAACTAGGATATCTGGTATAGGAAATTTCTGAGCAAAATATTGAAGGAGCTATGTGGCTTCTTTTAACCACATACAGTAAAATAAGGGAAGAGAAAAATGTTTTAAAGATGAAATTTATAACTAAAAGGGAAGCAGAATGTAAAAAACTGGAACATCCTCAGCCCGGCCATGTAAAGAATAAAAAAGTGGTATGGCTAAGGGTATGTCCTAGCGACCACTTGATAAGGAGATTAGTATGGATAATGAAGCCAGGTGGTATTAGTCAAATCAACAGGAGAATGACTGCAAAGGCATTACAGACATCTTTGAGGCTGCCCCTCCCATTATAAGCTCAGAATGTTAGGATCTTAAGGGCAGAAAGGGTTTGCTGTTCAAGGCTGCTTTGAGTCCCTGCTTTCTGCATTACAGCACAGTGGCCCTTGCTCCCTCAGCCATGGCTCAAGAGGGCCAAAGTACAATTCAAGCCTTGGCACAACAGAGACACAAACAGTAAACCTTGGTAGTATCTGTGTGGTGTTAGCTCTGCAGACTCACAGAGTGCCTGAGCTGTGGGGCTGTATTAGTCTGTTTTAGTTGCTTATAACAAAATACACGAAATAGTTTCTGAGGCTGGGAATTCCACAGTCCATCTGGTGGTGGTGACAGTAACCCAGGGGTCTCACATTGTACGATGGTGGAAGGAGAGAGAGAGAGAGAGAGAGAGAGAGAGAGAACTCTTCTCTTCTTTTAAAGCCCTCAGAACCACACCCCTCACCACCATTTTTAATCCATTCACTACTGCATGGTCCTATAATCCAATCACCTCTTCAGGGCTCCACCTTTCAATTACCATAATAGGAGTTCCCACCCTTTTAATAGTCACAGTGGAGGCTAAGTTTCTAATACCTAAAACTTGGGGGATATAATTCAAGCTTCATTGAGTTTTGGGGGGACATAATTCAATCCACTAAAGGGGCCCTGGTGGCTTCCACCTAGATTTAAAAGGATGCCTCAGAGAGCCTCAGCAGGTCCAGACCAAGAATTGCTGCAGTGGCGGAGTCATCACAGAAAGTTCCCACTAGGACAATGCCTAGTGGAGCAATAGAGGTAAGTTTGCCCCCAAACCCTGGAACTGTAGGCCTACCAGCAAGGAACACCAGCCTATAAGAGCTGCAGGCAGGACACTCCAACTTGAGAGAGCTGCTGCATGGGCTGAGTCCAGCAAAGCCATTAGGGTGGGTCTGTCCAAGGCCTTGGGGGCTCAATTCCCATCCCAGTGTACCTAGAAGGCTGGGCATGGAGTCAAGGAGAAATATACTGGGCCTTAAGATTTGATATTCGATTTTGGACTTACTTAGGATGAGTTACTCCTTTTGTCATGCTTATTTCTCCATTTTTGAATGAGAATGTCTCTCCTATGCCCATCCCACCACTGTATTCAGGAAGCATGTAATTTGTTGAATTTCACAGGCTCACTGCTGGAAGGAAATTTGCCTCAGGATGAATCATGCCTTGAGTCTCACCCACATGTGATTTACATGAAACTCTGAACTTTGGACTTTTGAGTTGGTGCTGGAATGAGTTAAGACTTTTGGGCTATTAGGATGGAATAAATATATTTTACATGTGAGAAGAACATGAATTTAGAGGGCTAGGGGTGGAAGGCTATGGTTTAAATGTGTTCCCCTAAAAGTAAGTGTTGAAAACTTAATCCCCAGTGAAATAGTGTTGGGAGGGGGGTTCTAATAAGAGTTGACTATGGTGTGAAGGCTCTGCCCTCATGAATGGATTAATGCTGTTACAGCGGACATGGGCTTGTTATAAAAAGGGCAAGTTTGGCCGCCTCTCTCCTTAGCAATCTCTTGCCCTTCTAATTTGCATCATAGGATGAAACAACAAAAAGGCCCTCACCAGATGCCTGTCCCTTGATCTTGGACTTCCCAGTCTCCATAAATAAATTTTTATTGTTTATAAATTATTCAGTCTTTGATATTCTGTTATAGCAACATAAAACAAAAGTAAAACACTTTTCTTATTAATATTAAATATGTGTGACAAAGTCACATACTTTACCTGTTTTTGCTATGACTGGATGCCTATTAGTTTCATACTTTTTTCCATGATAGAAAGTCAAGAAAAATAGAAGAAGAGTAAGAAAAATCTTGTAGGATGAGTTAAAAAAGGAGTTTGGGGAAGATTAATGAGAATTTGTGTGTGAAAATTTGCAAGAGTGAGGTGCAAAAGAGTGAAAAAAGACATAAAAGCATCAGCTTTTTGGGGCTTTACCTATTTGAGATTCATTGAGCTTCTAGAATCTGAGCTTACGTGTTTTACCAATTTTTGTGATGTTTCAAATTCCTTTTTTTTCTTTTTTTCCTCCAGCACCATACCGTTTCTCCTCTACTTCTGGAATTCCATTTTTTCATTGGTTTCAAGAGTGTTTGTATTTGCCTGTTGTGGTACTTTTATAATATCTGCTTTGAAATCTTTTTCAGATAATTCTAACATCTGTCATCTCAGTATGGGCATCTGTTGGTGGTCTTTTCCATGTAACTTGAGATATTCCTGGTTTTTCATACAGCCAGTCATCTTTTTATTGTAACCTAGTCTATCTAATTAGGCCGTAAGACTCCAAGTTTTGAGTACTGAATATATAATTGGCAGTTGATCCAGTAAAGTAGGCTTTATACTACAATCCATCTCCTGTAGGTCTAATGTCATCACAATTTTCAAAGACTTGCAGTCCTTTCTGGATCTCCCCTGTGAATGCTTGAAGTGGGCAGTGGTCTATTAGCTCAGTTCTCAAAGTCTTTGATATGCTGCATAGGATCAGATCCGCTCAAGCACAGCTTTGAGTGAGCCCAGTTCATAAACAGCATTAGGAACGACTTGCTTCTGCTTTGTCCTTCCTCTCCACGATCTCCTTTTTGGTTCTCGGAGGTCTGGTTACTAGGAGCCAGGACGGAGGAGGTTTAATTATCCCACTCTGCTGTATATTCTACTTCTATGCCTGTGCCTGAGTCAAGCAGTGGAGATCAGAAATAAATAAAAAACAATGAAAGTTTGTCTCATCTTCTTTGAAACATAGCATTACTTAATGAAAGGGCAGGTTTCCCTCCTTCGCTCCCTCCCTGTTTTGTCTCCCAAAAGCTCTCAGTGCCACTGCTGCCACCATAAACACAGATTGCTTGGGGTCTGCTTCATGAGAGAATGAAGAACAAAAAGAGAAAAACATAAGGTGGGGAGAGACATGATTCTGTACTGTCTCTGAGCATTCAGAGTACTTTTTTCCTCTCCTCAAGCCTGAACTAGAGGATACTCCCTGCACCACTGTGATCACATATTGATTTCAGGACAGGAATACCAGAAGAAATAGAAATGTTAAACTCATTATTGATCGTGTGATACTTTGAATTCCTGTTTTCACTCACAATTCTCTTAATTTATCCTCTGATGGCTGTTTCATGCATTCTATCTAGGGTTTATTCTGAGGGTATAGCATGTGTTCTGTCCAGAGTGTATAGATATAGTGGAAGAGGTAAGATAGATTGTGCTTACTTCATCTTATACAGAACCAGAACTAGAATTGTCATTTTTAATGTTTATGTATAACTTCATTGAAACTCTAAAGCCTTTGAGACTGAAATAGATAGGCACAGCTTTCATTGGATAATATTTGTTGGAGGAAGATTGTTCCAGAATTTTGAACCAAAGATGTATCTTGAGCTAAAATAACTCTCTGGTGGTAAGCCAAAAGCACAGTTTTACTAAAACTGCTGGTCAATTGAAACAATAGTTCAAAGGATCAGGCCCAATTTAATCTTCAAGCATAATGAGTTGGGAATGATACCAGAAAACCAAACATATAGCAGTAAAGTTACAGTTGCGAATTATCTCTCTTTTCTGTCTTGGGCATATGGGCAGAGAATACAACCTAGGGAACATTATGTTTAATAAATTGAAGACTGTTAAAAATAGGTTTTTGGAATGAAATTTCATTTAGTCCCTACTTCCAAAGACACACAGTTTTTTGTTGTTGCTTTTTATTTTTAAAAGAAATTGATTTTCTATTTTGATGATGATATGTCTAATTAAAGAAAAAATCATTGTATTTAAAAAGCTCTCCCAATCTGAGAATAAATACCTTGGATACCTAGTAATAACAGAAGGCTTTACCTTGTACATTCTTTATAAATGTTGCACTAGACTATAGTCTACAGGATGCTTATGGATTTAGAGAGAAGGGCTGACTTGTAGTTCACACATACCACAAGAACGAATGATTGAAGATTGAGAGATACCTAGGAGTCAGAAATTCAATGGGATATGTATATGTGTGTGGATGTGTATATAAATTCACAAAAGGGATCCTAATAGTGTCTAACTAATAATCAGGGAGGGCAAAAACTGGTAAGGGAGGTTGGTAAAGAGAAGTTTAAAATTTTAAACATTTTTACGTTTGAATCTCTTCAATGAAAATGTATTTATGTTTCATTGTACAATAAAATATATAAAAAGAAAATAATTTTAAAATGCATAGCTGGTTGAAAATAAATTTTATTTTATTTGGCTTTGTTTTTAGGTACTCTTTTTCACCTTATTCTATGCATTTACTAATCCCCAAAAAATATTTAGTTTAAGATTGTTTTTTGTATAGTGTTTGTTTTTTCCACCCCCAAATGGAATTGCGTTATATGCATTACTCTGCAACCTTTTTTTTTTTAGCACTTAACTCTATCTCATTGATCTATCTCCATATTGATAGCCATAGTTATAATTTGTTTAGAGAGCAATCCTAAAATTCCTTAAACCATTTTATACTTAATAAATGTTAAAATTTTTCCTTGTTTGTAAGGATTTTTAAAAATTATTTATTTTTGACTTGTCACATAAAAACTTTAAAAAGTGTAAAAAAAGAACTTCTGCATTCATAGTACTTTTTAAAATATTAAAATATTTGAATAGTAATACATTAGATCACCTGCATTATATTGTTTCTTATTTTTCTCATATTTTCTAGATATGGAAACTGATCTTTACTTTAAATGATATAAACTGTATTATTGCTCTGTATGATTTTATGTATATCCTGGAAATAAAATATTGGCAATTGATATTGGAAAAAGAAAGGTCTATCTTTTGAAATATGCTTACCCACAAATTATCAAGAAAATTATTTTTATTTATGTAATGTTTAGAGTAATGTCTATCTTGAAAATATGAATTTGAGGAATAACCCATTTGACCTATAAAAATGTCAAAATAAGACAGTTCTATTGAGTTTTCCTGTTTTTTCTTAAGTTCATAATAAAAAAATAGTAATAGCTTTTTTCATACTATAAATGCCTTGTTTTCACATATTTTGGGGAGAAACATAATAAGTATGCATGAATTTGAAGACACTAGGGAGCCCATGGAGTTAATATAGTTGGGCCAATAATATAGTTGGACAATAATTGTTGCCACCCCTTTTTGATGTACTATATAATAAGCTAGGCCTTATCCACAGTATTACTAAATCACTGATTGCTAAACTGAATTTTTATCCCCACTTGAGTTTATATTTAGCAATCTTGGTAATTTCTGCTCTGGGGAGTAGTTATGTTTTATACTGAATACACCTGTATCTTTACAACTTCACAGTATGTCATAGTAAAAAAAAAAAAAAGAAAAAAAGCTTGTTCCAGGCTTACTTGAAAGATTTGTTTTCTTTTTATTTCTGGATTAAAAAAAAAAATCTAACTCACAGGCTCATTAACAAAATGAAATATTATGAAATAATTACAATAAAGACAGTATACTAAAAGGTCATTATTTCTTTTCTCAGTTTGAGAAATGCCAATATAGACAGTGACATTAAATACTTTATTTATTTTTGTATAAATTACTTGAAAAAAGCATAAGTGTGAGAAAAAAAGTGTCAGATTTTTCACATGAAGAAGTTTTGTGCATTTATTAGAAAGCATTTACAATTTAAAAATTAATTGAGCATCTAATAAAGGATAACTAAAAGTTAATATCCATCTGGATGTATTTCACATACTGTAACTGTCAAGTCCTTTTTTAGCCTAAATCTATTTTTCATTGTCTCTGTTAATTCTCAATTAAGGTGGTTTGTTCATTGTCTCATTCATCATATTTAATAATGTGGCTATCTGTGGTTCATCATATTATTTGGAGACTCTGGAGACAAGGAGAAGGCTGTTTCCCTACAGACAATTATTCAGCTTGACATGCCCAGAGCCTAAGGAACTTTAGACCCGTGACCCCAACTATCTCCTGCCAACTCTTCAGGTTCAAGGCCTCCCTTAGTAATGTAGAGAAAGGCCCAGTGTCCCAAAAGCAATACTTACATTTATTCCTTCCCACATGATCTGACTTCTATTTGTTTTCAATGCCTGTCACTCAAGTTCAAGTTCATGCATTCAATCTCTCTCTCTCTCTTAACTTGTAGTATTTTCCTTTATATCCTGCAAGCCAAAAAATGAAGAAATGAAGTATAATTTATGTTTTATATAGGATTTACATGTCAGAAAGGCTCCCAGAGAAGTGAACCCCCCCCCCCAACTGATGGAAACAGCAGTCTCTACAGAACACTTTGATGCTGTAACATTCAGAGAATGGTGGCTAATACTGTGTCATGAAAGTATAATACAGAGAAACTTACTATGGAAAAATAACATTAATTCATCCTCCTTTCATTTAATAAGCATTTATGGAGTGTTTACTTAGAGCCAAGAATTATACTCAGTATTGAAGTTTCAGAGGGGAATGAGTCTTCAACTCTTGAGAACTAATGTGTAGTGAAGATACAAATACACTTGTAAATGAAGAAATTGTAGTATGTTACATATACAAAAATAGATGAAAGGAAGGATATATGAATCAGACACAATGTTATGTGTTTATCACATTCTCATATTACTTCTCCCTGGGCATTATGAAAACTATCCTTCCCAACCCTTTGCAGTTAGCCAAATCCATTTGAGTATTAACCTGGCCAATTAAATGTGGGCTGTATAGAAGTGGGCCACTGAAAGGTTAAAGCTGTGAAAATCTCCAGTTTCTTTCTTCCTACTCAGTAGCAAATATGAAAGTTTCTTGTAAGTCCACAAGCTCAAAGTGGCCTAAAGTACCTGGGTGCCTATCACAAGGTGGATCAGTGCCCTGGCCATAGTCATGACTCACAAAGGACTTTGTGAAAATAGGCAAGACACTGAAATCTTGGAGTTGTTTATTAAATGTAGCACAGCTTAGACTATTCTGTCAATAAAATGTGAAAGAAGCACAGAGAATGGAATTGACTTTGTTTGGTAAAGGGAAGAAGGAATTTTTTTTTTTTTTTTTTTTTTTTTTTAAGAGCGGCGTTCACAGATAAACAGAGAAGACCGAATGCAGACATTAAGGTGTAAAACCGAATAGACTATCCGAAGAACGGTAAATAATTGCAGAAGCAATTATTGTAGGTGCGAGGAAAGCAAGAAAGTTTAGACAGCCAGCCATAGTGAACAGTATTCTATAATGATTTATCGGTCAGTGTTCTGGACTGCAAATAATAGAAACAGACCCTTGCTTATTTAAGTAAAAAAAAAAAAAAAAATCAATCAATTGGATAAGATTTCAGTTACATCACAGAAACTAGAGAAGCAAGCTCAGGGTACAGATACAATCACAAGATTTTGGTTTTGAGCCACTGCCAAGATGGCCCAGCATACACAGTCTGATATCACTACCTTGGTTTGACAGTTTCCACTGCATGGCATTATTCCTGTCTCTGAACGCCGGGGCTTCTGCCAGTAGATAATTCCACTCTGAAATGAATTGCACATTCTCCTTTCATTTACTAATTATTTGCCCAGTGTTTCCATCCCTTTCCGGAGACATTTTACTGTTCGAGCTTAGGCATCATGGTCCTATTAGTTTCCACAGGGGAAGGCAAGGTTTCAAAATGATCAGAAACAAACAAACAAACTGTCCTCTAATAAGACCTGCAGGGAATGACCCTGATTCATCTCATTTCTCTTTTCCTTACTCTATGTATGACTTTCTTTTATCTCCAAACAGGTCTGACTCAAACCTACACTTATTTCCTTTCATTTACTGTTCCCTTTTCATAAAATTATCTTCCCACCTATCTTTGCATTCACCTTTTTAATGACTCAGTTGTTACCTCATTTGTCATCTTGATAGATCTTAGACATACTGTCTAATGTCACCCACTCTCACTAGTCAATATATATCATATGATTGCTTTATCAACTCATAGCCCTTGCTAATATTAGAAGTGACATTAGTTATTTTGTTTGGCTACATGATCATTATCTTTTCCGCAGGTAACTTTGTGAAAGCAGATGTTTGCTTATGAGCATAAGTGTCCCAGAACATTGAGCATTATGTGGCCCATATTCCGTGCTCAAAAGATATCTCCTGAATGAATTGGGAAGCTGTGACTCTATCTGACGTTAAAACTTTGCTAAACATCATTTTCTCTTAAGTGGAAGAAGCAGAACCAAAATTGTGGCATAATAAGGAATGTCTATGTACTATGAAAAATTAACATGAAATGACAAAATAAAATAAATATTACTATTTTTTTTCTCTTGAGAAAACTTTGTTGATTATCATTTAAATGACAAAGCAGATCTAATTTAAATTACTTTCTCCTCTTGCTGATTCCAAAGCTCTTTTCTCAAAAGAGCTAATTCTATTAGTTTAACCACAATTTCTGTCAATTTTAAGTTTTCTAAACTTCATTGAAATTTCTTACACTAAAATAGCACACAAGGGGGCTGGCAGGTTAGCTCAGTTGGTTAGACCATGGTGCAGAGCAAATGAAAGTCCAGGGTTCAATCTCTACTGGACAGCCACTAGAAAAAAAAAAAAAATGAAAAGAAAAAAAAAAAAAAAAACAGCACATCAGACTTACATGGAACTAAGAAGAAAGTTTAATTTATTAGAATAATTATATTTTTATTATTTATAATCTCTAAATCAGGCAAATTTCTTTAAGAATTACAATTTTATTGTTTAACAATATTTAGCTTGTGCTGTGATTCCCTTTCCTTTTGGCACTTTTCTATAAGCAATCATTTTTATTATTATTTGTGAAAGTTTTCTTCTCCCTAAGAGATCCATCATTTCTCCCTCATTGGAATGTATTTGACAATTGTAAGGTGAGTCTTAAAATTGAAATAAGAAGCAATTGTTTCCTTTCTAGTGGAGTAAAATCAATGGCATGTTTTCAATTAATTGTGCATTCGACTTTAATAAAAACTACAGAACAATTGAATTACTCCACAATATAGATGAAATTAAAAAGCAATACAAGGAATTAGTTCTTCACTGAACCAAAAAGAAAAAAAAAAAATGCATGACGCTTAAGTATCATGGAAATAAATTGCTCATATGGTACCACTTACCTCGGGCCTCCACTTATACAGATGGCTACATGTATTTGGGCCATATTTTCAATATAGTAGACAATGTCTTTCTAGTAGAAATTAAAAGGAAAAAAACTATTTATTTTGCAGCACATGTTCAGTTATTAGTGTAATTTCTAAAAGCTAAAAATGAAGTAATAGAGTGCTGTGGTTTGAATGTCTTCCCAAGCTCATGCTGGAACTTAACACCCAATATGGTGGTGGAAGGAGGGACCTTTAAGAGGTGATTAGATGAGAGGACTGTGTCCTTGTGAATGAATTGGTCCATTTATGGAGTAATGGGCTCATCATAGGTTTAATGGGTTGTCATGGGCGAAGTTCTGATAGCTTTAAGAGGAAAGCAAGTGAAAAGGTTAGCTCTCTTGCTCGTCCCTTTTCTCACCATGGGATACCCTGTGTTGCCAGGGATCTCTGTGCAGAGTCAAAAGCAAGAAGAAAGCCCTCACCAGCTATGTTCCCTGGACCTTGGACTTCCCAACCTCCAAAAATGTAAGAAATTAATTTCAGTTTTTAAATAAATTACCCAGTTTCAGGTATTATTTTATAAGCAGCAGAAAACAGACTAATATGTAGAGTTAACTTTATTACTTAAAATATGAATTATTTTTATATAAATTTTCACACTTAATTCTATATAAAAAGAAATTGGTTAGATATACAGCAAATAAGACATCTTACATCTATGGATTGAAGACTTAATATTGTTAAGGTGTCAATGCTAGCTAAAGTGATCTACAGATAAAACACAATCCCTATCAAAATTGCAATAGCCTCATTTTGTAGAAAAATTTATATGATATTGTAAGAGAGTCCAAATAGCCAAAACAAAATAAAGCAAAAAAGCATAGGTGGAGGACATGTATTTTATGATTTGAAAACTTACTACAAAGCTACAATAATCAAAACAGTGTGGTGTGGGCATTAAAGATAGACATATAAACCAATGAAGTAAAACTGAGAGTCCAGAAATGAAACAAACATCAATGGTCAATTGATTTTCAACAAGCATGCCAAATAGGGAAAAAATATCGGCAACATGGGTGGACTTGGAGGTCATTCTGTAAAGTGAAGTCACAGAAAGTTAAATACCATAGAAAGACAGGCACAGAAAGATAAATACCACATGATCTCACTCATATGTGGAATCTAAAAAGAAATAAATAAATTATATTATAGAGATAGAGAGTAGAATGGTGCTTACCAGAGACTGGGGACGGGAGAAGGGAAAGGAAAAGAGGTAGAGGTTGGCCAACAGGTACAGAATCACGGTTACGTAGAAGGAATAAATTCTGGTGTTCCATTGCACAGTAGGGTGACCATGGTTAACAATTAACTATTGTATATTACCTGATAGCTAGAGAAGAGGCTTCTGAATGTTTTTGCCTCAAAGAGATCATAAATGCAAGTGGTGATGGTTACATTAACTACCCTGACCTGATCATTATATAACATGTATATGTATCAAAACATCAGATTGTACCCCATAAGCATGTACAATTACAATGTATCAATTAAAATAAATAAATAAATTATGGAGAATAGTCTCTTCAACAAATAATACCAGGACAAATGAATTTGTGCAAGCAAAAGAATAAGTTGGATTGCAATCTCACACCATGTACAAAAATTAACTCAAAATGAATCAATTATCTAAATATAAGAGCAAAAACAGTAAAACTATTTGGAAGAAAACATAGAGGTAAATGTTTATGAATTTAGATTTGGCAGTGGTATCTGAGATGACACCAAAAGCATACCAAAAGAAAAAACAGATAAATTTGACTTCATCAAAATTAAAAACTTTTTTTTCCATTCCAGAACAATGGAAAATAATCACAATTAGTCCCAAGAAACATAGGATGGAAAAAAGTCATGTGATAACAATAAAAGTTTAGATAACAAGAAACACAAAATATCTACACACATGCCAGATTTGGATTATTAATGGAATAGAGTGGTGAGGTATCTTACTGTGTAACTTCTAAAGCCAGCATGTGGGTAAACTTGTCATATAGTCAAAATTACTTCTTAAAATCCCCTACATTATCCTGAAAATACAGTGTACATGGCATACATGACTTACAGTCGTATGTTGAATAAGAATGCATATTTTAATCCATAGGAGAGGATTGTGGAAGTAAGGTCCTAACTAAGGGGTTCTCGAAACTTAGTAGGCATCAGAATCACCTGGGAGGCTTGTAAAACACAGAACCTGTGTCCAGCCTTTCTGATTCAGTAGGTGCGGTGTAGAATCTGAGATCTTACATTTCTAACAATCTCCCGGGTGATACTAATGCTGTTGTTGCAGGGACCATATTTGCAAAGCGCTGACCTAGAGACCAACATATTCACAGAACGTGAGGATCTACACTTGTTATGAACATTTGATGGTTGCTTCTCCAACATCCTACGCCTCTGTTCCACCTTCTAGACAGGACCTGTACTTTCCTTAATGAAATTCAGATTTTCTCTCCTTAGCGACCTGAGATTTTGGTGGGATGAATGCTACTGCAAGCTCCAAGTTTTAGTTGAGGTCAGTATAAGTCAAGCCATGTCATCTTATCTTTCTTCTAGTGACTGGATGAGAGAATTACAAGGACAAATTGCAGTTAATCAGTGCACACTATTCCGCAAGCTAGTAATTGTTTCATATTTGTCCACTTGAAGTGAAAATCAGGAATTTAATTTAATTAGTGTTTGGCGGAGAACTGCTTCCTTTGCTCATGAATAAGGGACCACATAGTTGCACTTGCTCCTGGATATCATTTTGAAACAATGAGGGAAGCCAGCATGAAGACAAAGCCAACAGAGGGAGAAGATGGGAACTGGAGAATCACCAAGAACCAGAGATAGGGTTGAACCAAACACTAGAAATATTGTTTCATGAGCCAACAAATTTATTTTTTATTATAGGTTACTTTTTAACATTAGAATATTTCAAAACACTGGTGTCCAAGCACCCCAGTGAAAAATCATCTTAGTATTTTGTCATAGTTGCTGCAGAATATTTTGAAACACATAAATGTAACAGATAAATTGATGCCTTCTGTGTGTTTCTTCCCAGCCTAATTTCTTTTTTCTCTCCTTAGATAGAACCACTGTCTTGAATGTGGTGTTTTGCATTCTCAATAGGTTTGTAAAAATAATATCATTGCTTATTTATGAATTCATAAAAGCATATACCATTTTGGTGTGCTTTAAATCTTGGAAACAAGATACCATACTCTGTATATTTTTTTGCAATTGCCTTCTGTTAGGTTGATGTGTGTAACTAGTTTATTCACTGTAAATGCTAAAGGATTCCATATAAAAATCCTACAATTATTTTATTCATTCAACTCTTAACGAGCATGGAGACTGTTTGCAAATATTTGTTAGTAACAAACTGTTTGGCAATGACCATTCCAACTACACGTCCTTTCCTTAGGGAAAAGTTTTCCAACCAATGTGCCATGACTTGGTCACAGCCTCTCGTATTATTTCCTCAGCCCTAAGGCAAGTAGCATTGACTTCCTCTGGAAATGAGCAGTCTCATTCATTTAACAGAATTCTCTTTTGAATGTATGCCATAATATGAAAAGTGTTAAAAAGCATAGTTTGAGAATAAAATTCCAGATGTAGATTTTGGGGGTTTTCAAATATCTTCCTCCTCGCTACAGTTAGTTGGAATATTGGCCCCAGATGCATTACAGCCATTCACTTCTGGAGATCAGCTTGCACCAGAATTAAAGTAGGAGCCGGAAATGGAGACTTACTGAAACTGAGGTCAGAATGTGCTGTTCCAGAGCTGTGTGATGACTGACAATTCAGCACTGGCAAGAATGGATACCTCTGGCAGTGTTAAATTTTTCTACACTTAATCAATACCGAATTCAAGATAACCCAGGAGGGCATTCAGTTGCAGAACCTAAATTAAAGATGGAAACCTATCTGTAAGCAAATATGAAAAACATGGTTTTTAGCTTTCCAATCTCTGTAAGTGGAAGACAGAACACAAGGAGATAATTTAAGTAAGACCATTTACCATTTCCACTATAATTTTGTATTGCAAGTTTTAAAATTTACATAAATAAAAACAATTTTGATTCATTTTTCTGAAATATAATTTCATCCGATATTATCTTTGTTAGGGTCCTGTTTGTCCATACACCAAGACATAATGAAAGTATAATCGATCTATTTTCTCTACTATATACCATTTCATTCTTTGGCGGACATTTAGGTTATTTCCTGATTTTTTTTTTCATTGGGGTGAACATATTTGAACATGGTTTCTGGTTTGTTTATATAAAACTTTCTCTAGGATAAGTGATTACATGTAAACCACTTGGTACTAAATTGTACATCTTCAATTTCCCCACATATTGCCAAATTGTTCTCAAATGAGTTGTACGGATTTACATTCTGTGCAGGAGTGTATATGAGATTCCCTTGCTTTTTATCATTGTCAACCCTTTGTATTAACAGATTTTTAATTTTTGCGAGTCAAAAAAGTGTGAAAATGTATCTCATTGAATTTAGCAGTTACAGTTCCCTGATTACAATGAGATGTTAGCATATTTTCATAGGTTTACTAGCCATTTTATATTTACTTCTGTGGATAGCTTGTTCATATATTTTGGCAATTTTCTCTATTTCATTATTGATGCTTATTTATATAGGTTTTACTTCAAAGTTTCTATCTAAAGAATATAAAAATTTATCCTATTATTTAGAACTTTTTTTAAGCTTTTATTTTTTAAATTTTGAGTTCTTTAGGCAACCTGGTTATACTTTTTGTAAAGTACAAAATAGAGATCATCTAACCAGTTATCCAAAACCCATTCATGAAAAAGGTTATAATTTGAACCATGATCTTAATGCTAACTACCGTATAAGTATGGTACTATTTTGAAACTCTCTATTCCGTAGCTTTTAGACAACCTGTCTACCACTTGTCAATACTAAAAAGTATATGTTATCATATCTTGGTAATAACCCATGTGTTTTTTTAGGTTAACTTACCCACCATCTGCTTTTAGTTTAGAAGTACACTGGATCTGTTTTCCAGTTACACACAAACACACACACACCACCACCACCACCACCAAAAAACAACAATGGCAGGAATACAACCAACACTAACAGCAAAAATCATGTCAACATTTTAACTGGAATTGCACCAAAGTCAACTTACCAATGTGGGGATTTTTAACATCATAGTACTAAACAGTGTATATTTCTTATTCATGTTTTCTTCAATGACTCAGTTCTACAAATTTCTCCATAAAGATAGTACCTATGTTATTTTATAAATACAAGTGTATATGTGTGTGTGTGTATGAGTTCCCATGTTTTTTGTTGTTTAAAATTCCATTTTCTGCTGTTTTCTAGCTATTATCATTGTTTGGTGGTCTAATTCTAGATCTCTATTTGGAAATTATTTCTTCCCTTTCTAACCTCAGTGACACTTAACTTCATTCACATTTTCAATCATTTGCCTCTCTGTTTTGCGTTTAGATATATTTCAGTTTAGTAATTCTTCTGTTTAGCGGAATAACCATGGAAGAGTAGAATTAAAAGATAATACAAATTTTTCAATTAAAGTTTTGAAATACCTTCATGTCTACATCTATATCTATATCTACTTCTGTATCTGTATCTATATTATTTTTTAATTCCATGTTTACATTTTTCATTTGAGGAAGTTGTACTTTATTCTTTACCATTTCTGGCTATTGCTAATGACATCATTCATTTTCTGCACATTTTTTGTCTTTTTTATTTATTGTAATATTTTAGAAGTATTTTTATACTGATATGTAGTAGAAAATTACATTTATGAATTTGAATGGGGATAATAATTCTATTAATGATCTGATAACTCAAACAAAGGGCCTTTTGTTCTTGTATATCTTCAACTTTTGAGTGAATAGTTTAAATTTAACAGGACTTTATATGTGGTAATTTTGCAACACATGGTTTTAAGATGAGTCCCACCAGAGAAGCTTCAAACTAACCTCTGCCAAGATATCTAGGACATTACCAACCTGAGACTACATTATGTAAATTTCTAGGCTTAGAGATGTTTAAAACCCTAACAGATGGAGTAATTTTGGACCCCAGTTCTAGATGTTAAGTGTGCTATGTATTCATACACTTAATTATTCTATTAGCCTTAGGAGCAGGTGTTGTTATATCTCTATGGTCAACAGAGAAGTTAAGTAACTTGCCCAAAATAACACAGTTAATAAATGGTTGTACTGGAATACAAGCATAGGCGGTCCAATGCTGGGGTTTTCAGATTTAACTTCGGTATTTTAGTATTTAATAAAATATTTTAATTTATTGCTTCCATTAATCTCACTACATATGCAATTACTATGTGATTCTTACAAAACATTTTTGGAGGAATAATATACAAATATACACTTTAGATGTATATATATCAAGAGTACCTTATTCATACCATAAAAAGAAAAATGTCTTTTGTGTATAATATGTTTATGTTTATCCACTCCTTTTTAAAAACCTGGTATATTTATATCATCGATTTATTCCAGTTTGTTCTTTGGGATACTCTGAAATGTAAAAATGTTCTTACATTTTCAATACAAGTTTCATGTTTTTATGATTTTAGCCATTTTATTTATAATTACACAAAGACTTTTATTTGATATGAAGAAAGGTTAATGCAAACAGATGTAGAATAAATTAAAATCATTACATGTTACCAGTAATGCAGTAATTACTTGAAATATAATCTATCTCCATCTTGGCAAGTTCAAATAGCTCTCTCCAGTCCATTGTATACAGATAAATTTCAAGTACATAATACAGCATAGGCACAGATTTGACTATAAGTTTCATCAGTAAAATCAGAGCCCTAGAAACATGTCTTCAAATGATACACCTAGAAAACGAGTTACACTTGAGTAATCAAATAGCTCTTAAACTTCATATTAGAAGTTCTGACTTAAAAGGCAGTGTACACATGAGCAAGCCAAGTGGAGCTCTTCTGAAAGAAAATAAGGCACTAGAGCATAAACCACAACATATTGAGTACTCTCCCTAAATAGCATCAGGATAATAAAACTTCAGATGAAATTGAAAGAAAATAACTGCACAAATAGTACGTTTCAGTATGTGAATAAAGATATAACAGGGAAAAGAAAAGATATTGATCATGGCAAAAAGATAACACAGATTTAACACATCAAAATATCTAAATGGTAACCAGTGACACTTATTTTGTCTATTATACATGAAAGTTTGCTCGTATTTCCTACATGCATAATGAAACAGTTATTTAAAAATCTTTGAGCATAAAACAATCAAGAAAAAAACAGAAGATCAAAGCACAAGATGCTTTCAGAATCATATTAAATGTCACTCATTTGACATTGTCCTTATTTATTTCATAAGAAAATTTGTTCTTATTGGCATGAACAATATCTTTTAGCCCTGTGTCATAGGGAGATGTAAAAGGAATGGGATCCATTTTTTGTTGAAAACAACTTTACTTCAATTTGAATATTGGGATTAACTTCCTTGAAATTTGGCTTGGAGACTTAGAAATTAAATATGCATTTAGTTTAATATGAAATAAATGTCAATATATTATCATAGGTCAAAAATTCTCTGTAAAATCAGGAGATATTTTGTTTTTCAATGTTTCAATAACCCTATGAGATGATTTACTTAGATGATATGAGAAGAATTTACAAATGTAAAGTTTTTTAGAATCTGATTAATAATTTTGAATTGGGACAGTTAAAGTCTAGGATATCTACTAATTTATTAATCCTAAAAATATTTATTTAACCTCAATACCATTTATTAGGGAAAGACAAAATGAATAATCATTATTCTCAAAAGGCTCACAAGTAAATAGCCAAGAGAAGTCAAGAAAACTAATGCATAATACAATATCACAGTTGCTATAATAGAGTTATGTTTAATATGAGGGCACAGGAAGATAATTGCTTATTTTTCGCCTCCTATTTTTCACCAGCAGACCTTGCATATTTTCTTTATGAAAATTTTCAAAATAATTTATTAAGTAATTCTTTGTTTACTTGTTTTTCCTGTTAGATTTTAGTCAACAATGCTAATCAGTGGGGCATAATAATGTTCAATTAACATACCAAATATGTGATATGTTTTTATATGATATTTATTTATTTATTAATAATCCTGAAAGCAAGCCCAAGGTTTATGGATCAGAGCAGACTTAGAGCAATAACTGCATCTGTTTCTGAAGCCAGATTTTCTCCTTCAGGCAATGTGATAGGGGCACATACTTATGCTAGGCGGTCTGTACCATAGGAGAGAAACCCTGAAATTATTAATCTGGAGGCTTATATAGGAAGCATTAGACAGCTACCATCCTCTCCTCCTGATCCTTCTAATTTATATTTTAAAACAACTCCTGTACCTTTTGGCCATTTGTATGTCTTCCTTGAAAAATGTCTGTTCAGTTCCTTTGCCCATTTTTCAGTTGGGTTATTTGTTTTTTACTGTGAAATTGCTTGAGTTCCTTGTATACTATGGATATTAACCCCTTGTTGAATACATAGTTAGCAAAATTTTTTCCCATTCTGTAGGTTGTTGTATCACTCTGTTGATTATTTCTTTTGCTATACAGAAGCTTATCAGGGAAATGCAAAATTAAAACCACATTATGCTATAATCTCACCCCAGTTAGACTGGCTATACTCAAAAAGACAGAATAACAAATGCTGGTGAGGATGTGGAGAGAAGGGAATGCTACTACACTGTTGCTGGGACTGTAAGTTAGTAAACCACTATGGAAAACAGTATGGAGTTTTCTCAGACAGCTACAGATAGATCTTTCATACGATCCAGCAATCCCAATTCTGGGTATATACCCAAAGGAGTAGAAATCATCATGTCAAAGGGATACCTGCACTCCCATGTTCATTGCAGCTTTGTTTACTTTAGCCAAGATATGGAACCAACCTAAATGTCCACCCATTGATGACTGGATAAGGAAAATGTGGTATATATACAGCATGGAATACTATTCTGCAATATAAAAAGAATGAAATTCTCCCATTTGTAACAATATGGATGAGCTTAGAGAAACTTGTGTTGAGTGAAATAAGCAAAGCATAAAGAGATAAATACTATATATACTCACTCATAAGTGGGATATAAGAGAGAAAGAAGGAAGGAAAGAAAGGCCACAGTGGTGTGTTGGACTTGCAGAAGGAGAGAACATACCTAGGGATACAAAGTGAAGTGGGGAAAAGGGGATTGGGAAGGAGGCTGGGGATAATTGGGGGAATAAGGGGAAGGGGGACATGGGGTATAATAACAATTTGGGGTAATGGGCATGCTGCCAGTATGGATCTGGCCATCAAATCTTAGGCACGAGAGGTGACAATTTGCTTTGTACGCCATGAATATTCATACCAATTACAAACATTTTTTTTAAAGTCTCCAAGAAGCTCCCCACCCACCGAGTGAACCAGCATCCAGGTGAGCACCTATCTCACGTGCCAACCCCTGATGTAGCTGCAGGCCCACTCATGCCCACGAGAGCCCTGGAGGAGCCCACCCACCAACTGAGCTGGTGCCCATGTGAGCACCCATCCTGCATGCTGATTTCTGATGGAGCTGTAGGCCTTTCCAAACCACACAAGCCCTGGAAAAGCCAGCCTACTGACCAAACAGGAGCTAAGCCAACCCACCACACAGTTAAGTGCACTGATACAAGAAAAGTCACTAGCAGGGCCTACAAATAGAAGAGGAAGTCTTTCCCCTTGTAGACCACTCCAGAGTAATAAAAGAAACAGATATCCTATCAGATGACCCAAAATCAATGAAAAATACTAAAACTACAAATAAACGAGAAGATATACAGTAAATCTCAAGTACCCGAGCCCATAGAGCAGGAAAACCTTGAGATGTCTGAAAATGAATTCTGAGCATTGATCTTCAGAAAACTCAAAGAGATAAGAGAAGAATGAATTGGAGAACACAATGAAATAACAAAAAATATCCATGATATGAAGAAGGAAGTTTACAATTTACAAAGAGATTAATACCTGAAAAAAGAATGGATCAGAACTCCTAGAAATAAAGGATTCATGCAATGAATTAAAAAAACAGGACAAAAAGCTTGATCAGCAGGCTAGAGCAAGCAGAAGAAATAATTTCAGACCTTGAAGATGGTCTTTTAAAAATAACCCAGGCAGACAAAAATAAGGAAAAAAGAATTAAGAAAAATGATGAAAATTTAAGGCAGCTAACAGACAACAAGTGCACAAACATCTGAATCATGGGTATTCCAGAAGGGGAGGAGAAATGAAAAGGCATTGAAAACCTATTCAAGGAAGTAATAACAGAAAACTTCCCTGGTATAGGGAGAGATGCAGAACTTCAGATACAGGAAGCCTAAAGACCCCAAACAGATTCATTCCAAAAATTTCCTCTCCAAATCACATTATAGTCAAACTGGCAAAACTCAAAGACAAAGAGAGAAAATCTAAAATCAGCAAGAGAAAAGCATTAAGTCACGTATAAGGGAGCCCCCATCAGACTAACAGCAGACTTGTCAACTGAAACCTTACAAGCCAGAAGAAAATGGGATGATATATTCAAAATATTAAAAGAAAAAAATTGCCAACCAAGATTTCTATGCCTAGCAAAGTTATCCTTCAGAAACAAGGGGGAAATAGTGTATTTCCCAGACAAACAAAAATTATGGGAGTTCACTATAATACAACCAGCCCTGTAAGAAATTCTCAAAGGAGTCCTGCATCTGGAATCTGAAAAACATCACTCAATATCATAAATTTACAAGAAAGAACAAAACTCACTGTTAAAACCAAAATGCAAATGACAGAGAGAAAGAAGCTAAATCATGCCACCTCAAAAATCCAACTAACACTGAAGATGAAAAACAAAAGGGGAAGAAAGGAGCAAATGATTTTTAAAACATCTAAACGAAAAGCAATAAAATGACATGAGTAAAGCAATACTTATCAATAACAACCTTAAATGTAAACGGATTAAACTTCTCATTCAAAAGACACAGACTGACTGACTGGATTAGAAAGCTAAACCCAACTATATGCTGTCTCCAAGAGACCCACCTCACCCATAAAGACCCATACAGACTAAAAGCAAAGGGATGGAAAAAGATGTACTATGCAAATGGAACCCCAAAATGAGCTGGAGCAGCTATTGCTATATTGGATAAAATAGACTTCAAACTAAAAACCATAAAAAGAGACAGAGAAGGCCATTATATAATGATAAAGGGATCTATCCAGTTAGGAGACATGACAATCATAAATATGTATACACCCAACACTGGAGCACCCAGATATGTAAAGAATACACTCTTATACCTAAAAAAAGATATAGACCCTAATATGATAATAATGGGTCACTTGACCACCCATCTGTCAGCATTGGACAGATCTTCCAGGAAACAAATCAGCAAAGAAACACAGGATTTAAACTACAACTTAAACCAATTGGACCTGGCAGACATCTACAGAATATTTTATCCAACAACTACAGAATATACATTTTTCTCATCGGCACATGGAACATTGTCCAGGATAGACCACATGTTAGGTCACAAATCAAGTCTTAGAAAATTTTAAAAAACTGAAATAATTCCAAGTATCTTTTCAGACAAGATTGGATTAAAATTGGAAATCAATAACAAGCAAAATTCTGAAAACTACTCAAGTGCATGGAAACTAAAGAACAGACTTCTGAATGACCTACATATCCAAGAATAAATTGAACAGAAAATCAAAAAAATTTCTTAAAACTACTGAAAGTAAAGATCCATCATACCAAAACCTGTGGGATACTGAAAATGCAGTACTAATAGGAAAATTTATTGCAATAAATGCTTACAAAGAATGGAAAGACTTCACATAAATGACCTAACATTATATGGGACAGCTGCATCTGACACAGACTTCAGGCTGCTTCTACTCATAGTGGAAAGTGGCAGGCAGCCAGGCAGTAAAAGCAGTACACACGGCGAGATGAAGCAAAAGAGAGAGAGAGAAAGAGAGAGAGAGAGAGAGAGAAGAGGTGCAGGATCTTTTAAACAACCACCTCTCGTGGGAACTAATAGAGTGAGATCTCGCTCAAGACCCCTCCTCCACCAGGGAGAGCATTAATCCATTCATGAGGGATCTGCCCCCATGACTCAAACAGCTTCTAATACTGCCACACTGGGGATCAAATTTCCACATGAGTTCTGGGAAGACAATATGTCCAAACTCCATTAGCCTCAAAGAACTTGAAAACAACAACAATCCAATCCTAAAATTAGTAGATAGAAAGAAATAATTAAGATCAGAACAGAACTAAATGAAATAGAGACCCCAAAACTGACACAAAAGATCAATGAAATAAAAAGTTTGTTTTTTGAGAAGATAAATAAAATAGACAAACCATTAGCTATGTTTATAAAGAGAAAGAGAGAGAGAGAGAGAGAGAGAGAGAGAGAGAAAGACCCAAAAAACAAAAATCAGAAATGAAAAGGATGGTGAGGATGTGGGGAAAGGGAAAGTCTTCTACACTGTAGGTCTGACTGTAAATTAGCACAGCCATTATGGAAAATGGTATGGAGGTTCCTCAAACACCCGCAGAATTACCATATTATCCAGAAATCACACTACTAGGATGTATCCAAGGAGTGGAAGTCATCAGGTCAAAGGGGCACCCGCACTCCCATGTTCATTGAAGCTCTATTTACAGTAGCCAAAGTATGGAACCGACCTAAGTGTTCATCGATGGATGGCTAGATAAGGAAAATGTGGTATATATGCATGGTGGAATACTACTCAGCCATAAAAAAAGAATGAAATTCTGCCATTTGCAGCAACATGGATGAGTCTGAAGAAAACCATGTTAAATGAAATATGCCAGACAAGGAAAGAGGAATACCACATGTTCTTACTAAAACCTGGGTGCTTATAAAGAAGGAAAGAAAGAGGAAGGAAGGAAGGAAGGAAGGAAGGAAGGAAGGAAGGAAGGAAGGAAGGAAGGAAGGAAGGAAGGAAGGAAGGAAGGAAGGAAGGAAGGAAGGAAGGAAGGAAGGAAGGAAGGAAGGAAGGAAGGAAGGAAGGAAAGAAAGAAAGAAAAAGAAAAAGAAAGAATGGACTACAATAATACATTGAATTTACAGAAGGAGAGAACAAACCTAAGTATACTAGAGATGGGGAGTAGGGGGGGAGGGGCTTGGGGAGTGATAGGTCAGGCAAAGGGCATAAAAAATCATGATTTGTAATAATGAATATGCTAATAATAAATAATAAAAAAAGCTTTTAAAGTCTCCAAGAAGAGAAAGGAAAGGTCTCTGGTTTAAGACCTTATGGAATGTAGACACATAATTGCAGAAATAAATCTTTATGTAACCCTGGTCTTCTCTATGTATTCATTCACCCTTTAACTTCCAAGGCTTACCATTTAACCCAGATTTCCAATAATATTTGCACACTGCATTCAAATGCTAGGGAAAGTGTTTACAGGGGATAAAGAACAGTGAAGTACTGAATTGTTAAAAGGCATGTGGTAACAAACTAAACCAAATTTGCACCATTTCTCCCTGTCTGGCCCTATTTATTGAAATATTACCACTAATGCCTTTTACGTGGATTGTTTTGCCTACTGACTTGCCTTATTCTTAAGGGACTCAAATAAAAATGGCAAAGTAGTAATTAAACTTAGTGATAATTTATTGTATTTCACTATTTTTACTTGTGACACTTGGAATAAACATGTGTGCCAAGGAACAGAGATAGACATGATAAAAGAACTAAAAAAGAATGATGTGGGAGCCAAACATACTCTGAATATTTCATGGAATTTCCTATGCTGACCTATATGTGATCACATATATGTCCATATTGATGTAAATATATATTCCTCTGCAGTTGTTAGGAAATACCTATATATTTTTAATGTCTGCAAATAGAGTAGGACCAGAAATATGAAAGATGGAAGCATGTACTATGGCCACTGTGTCTTCTAAATCATAAAATTCTGTAGGATTATTTCTAGTTCCTCATTTGTGAAATTCTATGGTTGGACTTCATGGTAGTCATCGATTTGTGAAATTGTATGGTTAGACTAGACAAAATTATGAGGTTGACATTTAAAATCATTTCTAATTCAACTGTGTGAATATGTGTATACATTAAGTAATAAAATCAGAAAAAATTTTCTGATATAATAGTAAGATTCAGTAATGTTCTGCAGACAGATAGTGTTTCTTTCATGTACACATTGCACATTTTATAAAACACATTGTTATTTTGCATTGATCCTAGTTTTCAAATCATGAACAAAGACTTCAATAATTAAATTTTCATTTACTCTCCAACATGCCTTTAATTGTCTGTAGAGTATACCCATACTGATTGATCAGTAATGTTATACTTAGGCACCAAACAGGAAATTCCATTTTATATAAACATGAACATATTAAAATATTTGATATTACTGAAGTTATATATTTACAGTTAAAAAGTATTGTATTTCAAATGAGAAATTTTTTCTTAGGAGATTTTACATTTAATAAGTGTTAAATAATGATATCTTTATATCCTAAGGTGAACATATGATGGTTCTAATTATAAAATAAATTTTTGTATGTATTAGGGCAAACCGCTAATTATTTCTGGTAACTGGTAAAAAAAAAAGATTCCTAGCGTCTTTCCTGTAAGCTCATCCTCCCTAGTATTTTAATTGCATTGTGATCCTTTTGGTCTCTCACAAATAAAATGAAAAAACACAATCCAAACCCAGGCACTTGCACACACAAGCAAACAAACACACACATACATCCAAACAGACAATAATTTAGGAGTTGTTTTAATTAATTATAGCTTACATAGATCTCAATTTTCTATGATATATTCTATTCTATGATTCAGATAATTACCAATAGGAAAATAACCAAAAGACAAACTGTGGTAAGAAGAATTCTGAGATGGCGCCCAAGATTTCTACCCACTAGTGTACACACCCTGCCAAATCCCTGGGGACTGAATTCAATGAATTAATTTTACTGCCATGATCTCTTATTTTATACAGCACAGTTATCTTTGAGAAAAGATTTTCTAGGGCATGCCTGACCTAAGCAGATGAGCCCTTTTAAAGCAGAGAGTTTTTTTTCCCAGCACGTCACGGAGAAAGAAGTTAGAGATTACATGCATCAGAGGGATTCAGCCAGAGGAAGATTTTCCAGTTCTGGCTTTGACACAGAGGAGCCCATATGGCAAGGATTTGAGACTAGCTTAAAGACGATGAGAATGGCCTCACCTAACAAGGAAACAGGGAGCTCAGGTCTACAACCACCAGGACATCTGCCAACAACCTGAATGAATAATCTCTGAAGCAAATTCTTCTCCAGAGCCTCCAGAAAAGGAACACAGTTGTTTTGACACAGCCTGTGAGACCCTGATCAGAGGAAACAGTGAACGAGTGCCCACATCTATGATATTCAGACTGTGAGCTAATAAGTGGATGTTGTTTTAAGTTTCTATGCCGTGTTAATTTGTTGTGTAGCAATGGAAAAATAATACAAAAATGAAAAAAACAAGCTTGAAGTGTAAATTTTATAATTTTGTTAGATGGTATGCTACATTAAATTGGACAATCTGAAAATGATAAATACATCAAAACAATGATCTGCTAGAAAAGTGTGAATATCACTTAATGTATTTTTTCAGGGTTATTTTTGATGTATGTCAGCTGGTTGTGTAATCCATCTGCATATTCATGAAATTATATATATTTTCCAGATTATTTGCAATTTTTTATTTTTACATGTAAATATTTTAAGACATTGCCACTGCCCCAATTTTATTTGGAAAATTTTGGGACTCATGAATAAGTATAGGAAATTAGTAACTGAATCTTTAAGGATTGTCAACACTGGTTTTTTTTGACTCCTCATCTGTTCTGGTATTGCTCCTATTATAGCAGTATAATATTTTAGCTGAAACTAATGCTATTATATTTCAATAAAACAGAAGAACTGTTAACAAATTTTAAACTTTAACCTTGAATCAAAAATTTATTAATCCTGTTCAACAAAATCACTCTCTAGATATTTTGTGTCTTCATGCAGTGATTTGATTCTTTCAAGTCATTAGACTATGCTGATGTTTAACTTTTGTCCTGTTTTTCACATGAATATGCAAAAGTTGACTGTAAAACAAAAAAGCAATACAGTTATGTACATATTTTTCCTCATGGGCAAATCAAGAACAATTCCTTGCTTCAACTGAAATCATTAGATTTTACTATATATTAAGTAGACAAAAAACCGATATACTAGATCTTAATGGGACAGGAATCAAAAGATATCAGCTAATGAAAATGCTTTGCAATTTTGTCTTATTCTTCTCCATACTTTTGATACTGGAAGGGAGAGTCTGGGAAGGCCCGATAGCAGGCCTCAGCCTACCCGTCCTCTAGCAGGTTCTTGACTCTGCCACAGGAAAGAATTAAAGAGCAGAGTCACAGTAGAAAGTGAAAGCAGGTTTAATGTTGCAAAGGAAGAAACACAGACTTCACAGAGAAAGTGCAGCCTAGCTCCAGAGACTGAGCAGAGCCTGCATCAAGTTTAATACAAAAGTAAGAAATACATACTTAGAGTTTAGTACAGAGTGTGGGCTGGCTCAAGAGAGTGAGCAGTTGCCCGTTACAAGTAAGCTTAACACAAGGGTAAAGCATACACACCTTGCCAGCGATGTGTAGTTTGGCCCCAGAAGTGGGCAACAACCCCACTTTCTGCTGGGATTCCACTTTTATAGTTTTGCCATCTAATACATATTCATGCTACTTAATGAATATACAGTTAAGGGGGTGGTTCCCAGTTACTTAACGGTAGTCTTGCACATGCTCAGTTGGTCATCTTTTAGGGCATGTTCATTGGTCAAGTTCTGTTACATGCATCAGATATATTCAAGAATATGCTGTGCTCTTTAGCACCTCTAGTGAAACGTCATTCAAGGGATCAATTTATTTAAACTTTAATGAGCATGCTCAGCTATTAGTGTTATGTAACTCCTTCTACTGAACATTTCCAGCCACTAGATTTGCATAGGTCTACCCTCTGAGGTCTCAATTTCCCTGTGTTGGTGTTGAAAATAGGTGTAATAAGCAACAGCTACTCTTCTCTAGGGGAGGGCCTAGAGGAGGGATTTGAGACCTTAGGGAGTGGCTTGAATCCCAGAGGTGTGTCTTGTAACCCAAACCCATGGAAACTGGGCACCTCTTATCTCAATTTGTTAGTTTTCATCATTTATAAGTAGAACTCTAGGGTCAATATAAGTAAGATTTTTATTGAACTAAAGGCACTTTTAAAGTATTTCCATTGCCTACTACATATTAGCATAAAGTAATTAAAATAGTTCCTTAAGAAATCAAATACAAAACCAGGGCATAGCTTATTTATTATGCAGAAAAGGTATTAATTTTTCCCAAAGGAAATTTTAACCAAGAATTTTTATTTTCTTTAACATGTAATATATTCAGATTAAAACAACAACAACAAAAAGTATAAACTCAAGATCATTATCATTTAAAATAAATGTTATCTTAAAAATTGCCTTGCTTATTAAATATTTATTAATCAGAAATGTTTTCTGTAGCACCAGAAGCATTTACTAATCATTATTCAAATAGCAAAACAAATTGAGTATTAAAAGTACTCCCACATCCTAGCTGCTATAGTTAAAAAAAAAAATGCAGGAAAACGTAGTAAAGCAAATGTGCCAAATTTTTATTTCCTTAGTTAGGAAATAACAATGGGTTAACAACACAGAGTTTTGTAAAACTGCTTAAACATTTTTAGCTTAGAAATTAAAATTCCACAAACAGCTTAGCTTACTTCTTTTAGAAGCAAACTCTCATGCATTTTTATTTATGTCTCTATTATTTAATATGCTACACCTTCCTTGAGCTGAGTTTCCATTCTGAAACAAAATTTTTAAAAAATACCACTGAGATACTGTGAAAGTGCTCTCTGCCAAATATTATTATGCCCTGGTCATATTTAGGGCATTATCATTAGTGTTTTGCTGTAGTTTTATTTTAACTTTTTGTTTAACCTTTGTAATGACCTTGGGCACGAATATGCTCATTAAAAATTAAATTGCTTATTACAGCTGGCATCACTTTTCACTTTGATCAGAAAGCACAGTAGTTTCCTTGTGTGGATTTACCTATAAAATATTCTAATAATGAGAACAGAAAAGGCAGGTTTAATAACCTTATTGCTGAAACAAAACCTACAGAAATGACACCAAGGGGATGATGATAAACATTTTATATGGAGAAAATAAGGTATAGATTTGTAAAACTAAAATTTGATTTTCTAGCTTGTTAAGAAAGCATCACTTACAACTTGAAAATCTAGTTGCCTATTTCAGTTATACTAAATTATATTCTGCCAGTCTACATATTTGCTGATAATATGTTCATGTCACATCCCTCTTCTCTCCACCCCAAACTGGAAAGTACCAGGAACAACCCGCAAGTAATTCTACTAGAAAGAAAACAATTTCAGTGGATAGTATTAAAATGGTTTCTAAATTAGACATCTTAGTACACTGAAAGCTCTATTCTTTTTAAAAAAAATTCTCAGGTTGTTATTTCACAGTTTTGATTGTGTTGTAACAATTTGGGGTGGTGTAGCTCTATTCCTAGAGTTTTATTGTAATTTATAGGTTTCTACCTTTTCAGCATATGGAGAGAGTAATAAAATAAAAGTACGATGGATTATACCAAAGCTTTACAGCAATTATGTGTGAACTAAATTATTCTGAATACTTTTACTTGCATTGGAATTCATCCATATTTACAGCATATCAGCTCATTTGCGTTTGAAATTTAAAGGCTCTACACGGGATTAGATTGTATAGATGAATATGAAAAGAATTAGCTATAAAACACATTATGTTTATGTCTATTTGCTGTCGTTTAATGTAGCTATATCAACATGGAGAAAAGAAAGTTTTTCAAGTTATTTCTTAAATGCTGGAACAAACTGTATTCAAATCAGAATATAAAATTTTTATATCATTCAAGTGAAAATCCTAATACCATTCAATTCAAATTGTGAATTGTGACAAAATACTTGGATTCATCAAATGTACATCATATTCAAATTATTAATCTTTTAACATTAAGTTGAAGTCAATCAAGCAAGACTAAGGTTCATAGTTAGGGCCTACTGTGTGCATAGGAGTGTCTGAGATAATAAAATAAATTTATTATTATAAAGCAGTAATTTTTAAATCAGCTGCTGGAGGTGAAACACACTTTTATTATTGATGATTAAGTGAATTTTGAATTGTAACTTTTTTTGTACTCCAAATACAGGGTAAAATAACTTGAACAAAAAAATATTTGTCATTCGCATATTGTATTCTTTTGAGACAATATCAGTTTTTCCAGCATGGGTATGTCCTGAGGAGTGTTAACTGTGGGTATTCTTTAGCATTAAAATTTGGATTCTTTTCTAGTTTCTGGTAATTTTATTACCTGTTGCCCCAAATTTAAATAGGATACATTTTACTACTTTTATCATACACAAAAAATAGCAATTTACAAATCGTCATCAATTTTTATAGGATGCCTGACAGTAAAGAGCAGAGAATAAAGGGAGATAACTGGAGGTAGGGTGGGAAATATAGACTTGGAATTTATTTACATGTAGATGTCCATGCTAACCAGTTTTCCATGTTGATATGGAGTTGCTACATTTTAGCATACTCACCAGTTCTCATACTGTAGTTCATTTTGACTATTATAATTTTTATTACTATAATTAATACTGTAATATTTATAGTCTTGCCTTATAGCTTTTTACCTATGCTGGTGTATGTCCTATAAGATAAATTAACAATAAAATAATTACATTTCTTGATTAAGGAGTATATGTATTATGTAGTTCTTTAACTTACTGTAATTGATTTTTTATTAAAAATATTTTTTAATTTATAGCAATATAAGATAAGGAAAAATATCCATTTATCAATTTCTCAATTTTTTGTTGTTATGTTTGCTTATATGACAGCAAACAAAATCTAGTGCTGCTTTGATTAAGCGAGTGTTTTGTTGTGTTTTGTTTTTACAATTTATTCTCTATACATTTATCCATATATGTACTAGAGTCTAGAATATTTTCTTAAATTACTTAAAATATACTTATTAGCCTATTTTATACCATACTTTTTCTACAAATATAAATTAGTTCTTAGGCTTTTATTTCCTGTGTTTTGATTTTACCAAACTTGGAAGGAATTAAAGCAACTGGACTGACTCATTTTTCTCCCCTTATCTGTGGGACATTCCCTGAGAAGGAAGGCAGGTGATCCAAGCTAATCTTCCTGAAAACATGCTGATAATTGGACCTCTTGGCAAATAGGCTAATTACACTGCTATGAGGAGAGTGTTTATGTATGGAATGCTTAAGCAGACTGCTGGCTGTTAAGGATTGTTTATGGAAAGCAAACCTAGAATCTTCAGATTTATGAGGCACTATCCTTAGAAAATATCATGTAAGCTACAACTATATGATTCATAAGCAAAATTCTCTTTGGGCGTGAGGCATCTTACAAATCGCTTTAGGGAGCTCATCTATTATTCCAACCAGACAACACATGACCAGAGAGTTCATATCCAAAAGAAAAAACAAGGGAGTTACCCTTGATGTCTCAGTCTGTTCCCTGCTTCCACTATGCATGATTGCTTTTTTTTTTAAATTATGAGAAAATGCTTCATAAGGAATATTATTCCTCTGAATCTGATTTGACAACGCAAACTTTTTTTGTGATAACTCATATTTACATATATGTGAACACAAACACACATACACAGTCATATGCTCATATTGTTTAATATGTTTCTTATTTCCTCTGTGATTTTTCTACCAATATAATCTCATATATTTATGTATGAGAAACTTGTGCTAGATAACAAATAAGATTCTTGTAATTAATAATTTATAATTTAGATAGTTCTATAGTCTTGTTGCAGAATGAAGGAATGTGAAGGAGAGAAATTGATCCAAATTAGATACATAAAATAAGCTAGAAATGGACATACATAGTTGAAAGCTACTGAGATTTTGGGGTTGCTTGCACCTACCCTAAAAGTACTGATAAAGATATTATTACCAGCAATGGGGTTCTACATTTATTAAAAAAAAAAAAAAATTGTGTCATAGAGTCTTGCACTAGACATCAGATAACAAGGAAACTTTATTTGTAGATTGGAAAATTGTCAATCCATGCCTTGTGATCACAGATCATTTCCTAAAAGTTTCTGATAAATCAGAAGGCAGATAATGTACTAAATGAGTCAATGGCTTTAGCTGAAGAAATCAATAAATAAAATATTGTTACCTTTGGCTACACTTGACAGAGTACTACAAGATGAGCTCAGAAAAGCAAATCCTTTAGGATTAAAAAAAATTCAGTAAGTCTGTATTCTGGAACTTGCAGTGTGGAGAGATGCAACTGATTGTCAACTAACTGTGAAAACAAAACTGAGAAAACCATCACGCAACAAAATAGAATAAAATCAGCCTTGTGATCAGGACCAAATCAAAGCTATGGCTGTTATTTCCTCTGATAAAACTTCTAACTCTAAATTGGTATCCCGTTAATACTTCCAATCGGTCAAAAGTATATCTCTGTTTTTAAGTTCAAAGTACCTGTAATTTCATAATTATAATGGAGCAATATATATTCTGCAACTTTCCTTCTTCCCCTTTTTGAGGTGAATCTTATACTTATTGCTGGTGTCCTTTTAATTCTTTGGTCTCTAGATCAAGACAAGCTACGTGCAGATCTGACATAGAAAGTATCCTGTGATCCTGGACAGTGATTCTGATGCTAGGCTGGACTCCTGGGTGTACTTTTTGCTGCAGGGGGACTGAACATTTTTGGATGTAAATGGGAGAGAAGTGATTTTATTGTGACCAGGAGAACACTCTGCATATATTTTATTATTATTATTTTCTACTTTCAGATTATTTATCTCCTTCCTCCTGTTGCTTGCAGGCTTGGTATTATGATTGTGGTAGGATAAATAATGGTCCCTAAAAGGTATCCATATTGTAATCCCCAGAATCTGTGAATGTTACTTTATATGGAAAAAATAACTTTGCAGATACGTTCCTTTATAAATCATTTTTTTTAGGTTATAAATTTTATTTCATTTCTCTTTTTTCTCTCTTTTTAATTTATTTTTCTTAATCACCCCATGATAATTGTATACATTTTTGGAGTACAATATGACACTTGGGTACATTCATACTGTGTGTAATGATCATATCAAGGTCATTTATGAATGTTGTGATGGGGAAAGAATCTTGGATTTTCCAGATAGACCCAATATAATCACAAGGGTCCTCATTAGACAGAGGTAAGAGGGAAGTCAGAGTGAAAGAGGGAGATATGAAAGTAAGAGATGTAAAAACTGAAGCGGGGTGGGGGGAAGAGAGAGAGAAATTTGAAAATTTTATGTTGTTGTCTTCAAAGACAGAGGAAGAAGCCACCAGCCCAGAAATGCAAGTGGCCACTAGAGGCTGAATAAGGTGAGGAAATGGAGTCCCCCCCAAACCTGCTGATAACTTGGTAACTTGATTTTTAGGACTTCTGACCTCTAAAATTATAAGATAATAATTTGTAAGATAACAAATTATGGTAATTTAGCAGCAGTTGGAAACTAATATATAGTCAGTCCTGTGATGGTTCCACTTATGATTTTTTGATTTCATGACAATGCAAAAGTGATATACATTCAGGAGAAACCATACTTCAAATTTTGCATTTCAATCTTCTCCCAGATTAGTGATATACAGTACTGTTTTATTCCGTTTTGTGTTGCTATAACAGAAATACCTGAGACTGGGTAATTTATAAGGAGAAGAGGTTTATTTGGCTTACGATTCTGGGACAGCTGCATCTGGCACCGGCTGCTTCTACTCATGGTGGAAAGTGGCAGCAGCCGAAGGGTACAAACAGATCACATGGCGAGAACAAGTAAGAGAGAGAGGGAAGGTGCCAGGGTCTTTTTTTTGTTGTTGTTGTTGTTGTCTTTTTTGTGACCGGCTGCACCGGGCTCAGCCAGTGAGCGCACCGGCCATCCCTATATAGGATCCGAACCCGTGGCGGAAGCGCTGCTGCGCTCCCAGCGCCGCACTTTCCCGAGTGCGCCACAGGTCCACCCAGGGTCTTTTTAAGCAACGAGCTCTGGCAGGAACTAATAGAGCCAGAACTCACTCGTGAATCCCCCCTCCCCCAGGGAGAGCATGAATCCATTCATGAGGGATCCACCCCCATGACTCAATCAGCTTCCAACACTGCCACATTGGAGATCAAATTTCCACATGAGTTTTGGAGGGGACAACACATCTAAACTCCATCAAGTACGATACTCCTGACTCTGGGTAGTGGTGGCAAGCCACGGCTCCCAGTTAGCCACGCAATAACGAAGGTTAAATAATCAATACTGTACTCTGCAGTATGCCACATTCAGTAAATTATATGGTATATTAAACACTTTATTATAAAACCGGTTTTGTGTTAGACAATTTTGTCCAACTATAGGCTAATGTAAGTGTTCTGAGCACATTTAAGGTAGGTTAGGCTAAACTATGACGTTCTATAGATTAGGTGTATTAAACACGTTTTTGACGACATTATTGCAACTCAACCGTATACTAAATCAAGCAGCATCTGTAATGACTTTCAGTTCTTATGGGATATTATACTTCCTCACCACACTGATATCCTTTTTGACAACGTGACTTGCTTTAATTAATGAAACATGAGCAGAAGTAAAATGCCATTTCAAGAAGTTTTAAGAGCCATGATGTTTCCGTTATGTTGTTTTTAATTCTCTCTCTGTGTCAAGAACAGCAATGCCCTAAATAGGGATGGGCTCATTAAACTGGACTCGAGTTTGAAGATATGTGTAGGAAAACCATAGCTGAATCGTAATCATTTCAAAACATGAATGTGAAAAAAATCATTGTTTTCATAATTCACCAGCTAAAGGTTATAGTTTGGACAGACATATGACATAAGTTGAACAGAAGAAACACCTTTCTCCAAAATTTCTAAGTCTTTCCATACATGATTTGTATGTACTGTCATTCATATTTTTTATTATCTCAGCACAGTTATTTAAGCCTTTAATTAATATGGTATAAGCAATCTCTATCGTTTTCACTAGGCATGTTCTTTACATCTCTCTTTAAGCTACTTAAATTATTATTTTATTGAATTCTGTTTTTCTGATATTAAATTTATCTTCCAAGAAAAATATTCTTACACCTGCTTTATTTTGGTTCCTATTGGCATGGAATAGCATTTTTTATAACTTCATCTTCTGCCATTTTGCATGATATATTTTTATCTTTTGGACAACTCTTCACTGAATTATTATTGTTGTTGGGTTGGCAGGAATAACTTTTTTGTGCAAACTTTCAGTTTTAGTTTTTTAATTGATGAGCTTTAAAATTATTCAGATTAATGGTGCATTCTGTGTTAGTTTTACTCCAATTTTTTATATATCTCTAGATTGCCATACTATCATGTTTCTGTTTCTTATTTTCTCATTTCTTACATGTTTTGGGGGGCTCTTTTCAGTGTTTTGTTCACTTATAGATTGTTTTTCTTTGTAATGGCTTAAATGTTATGTGATGTTTTCTGACCCGGCTGTTTAGGAAAAGTGAATCATATTCCTGAGAAAAACGAAAAAAGAATAAAATAGATAAAATATTTGAAATCATCATAAACAAATAACTGAGATGCCAAGAATATAAGATATATACAGAGGCCAAAATTAAAATAAAAATAGTGACCTTGGAGTGGAAGGAAAATCCAAAGTCTTCCTTTTGAGGATTTTTGTTAAAGCATACTTGAGCTTCAATTTTAAAAAACATATCCAGCATTCAGAAGAAGATGGTATAGCCTGCCTAAGGTGAAAAGTTTTATAGAAGTACCACACATAAAGCTGTGACACTCAAAACATAAATTAATGAGAAAAAATTCCACACATAAAAATGCTCCATTATTTAATTTGATGCTCAGTCAAAAAATTAAGTAGAAAAGGTAAGCAGAAAAAGTAAATTCCTTTGAGCATATCAGAATAAAAGCTGGACATAAAGAGGGTAAAAGCCCAAATCTGAACTACAAGTGTTTTCCAAACACAAGCAAATAATTTAATGTGAAGTGTTCAAAGACTGAGAAGGCCTTCCTGAGTGTGTGCAAAACATCTATGAATAATTGCAACCTCAACTCATTCTGAAGGAATTAAGACAGGCAGATAATTCCAAAAAATATAAGTAGTGTGCAGTATTTTTTAAATGGGACACTACACATGAAAGATATAGTAATTAAATAGCAGAATTAGGCCTTCAAAGATTTTATATAATGAAATCATGGGTATAATATAACAGAATTATATTCAACATGGTTTCATAATAAAAGGTAGTTTTGAAAATATTACCAAGAAGCAAGAGTTCATAAAAAATGACCAGACAGACATGCTTTTAGGTAGGACCAAATATTACTAATAGAAATGTATATATCTATATTATACATTTACATAACTAAAAGAATTTCAAACTAATTAATCATAGCTAAAGAGAGGGTAAGTGACTGAAAGACAAATGCAGAAAATTACCCAGAACACATCCCATATAGATGAAAAAAATGAAGCATATTTTAAAAGGATAAGAAACATGTAGGATACAATGAGTAAGTCTAACATATAAGCTACTTGAAGATCTAGAATGATATAATATAGACAAAGTATTTGATAATACAATGACTCAGAATTTTTTAGAATTGTTGAAAGATCACTTTATCCAGATTCAAAAACTCCGAAGAATCTTAACCTTGACAAATAAAAAGAAAGCCACACATATACATGTCCCTGCAAAACTGCAAAACATAAATAATAAAGTATCTTAGATACAATAAAATCAAAATGCTGACAATCTGGGAACAAAATTTTGGCTGTATAAAGAGTAATGATAATGTTTAATAGTGAGGTTAAAAAGATGGATAGATATGGACAAAAATTACATATATGTGGAGAAATGAGATCAGAGTTAAAGAGTTCTTAAAGATCTATTTTTGTTCACAAAATGTAAAAGATTAAGTATGCATGTAAAATAAAAGTAGAATGTAAAAAAAATCATTGTATACTTGATAAAGACTATAAGAAAAAGAGAAAAAAAGGTAAATAGCACAAAGTAAGATCATAGGAATACTGTCAGCATATCAGTGATCGAACACAGTGTAAATGGTTTAAATGCTCAGTAGGTAGGTAGGTAGGTAGGTAGGTAGGTAGGTAGGTAGGAAGGAAGGAAGGAAGGAAGGACCACAACAATACATTGCACTTTCAGAAGGAGAGAACTAGAAGATAGAAGAAAGAGAGAACTAAGGATACTAGAGATGGGGGGAGGGAGGCAGGGATTTGGGGAGTGTTAGATCAGATCAGATAAAGGACATAGAGAAAAACCAGGATTTGTAACAATGAATATGCTAATAATAATTATAATATAAAAAGCAAATGATTGTTGGACTGAATAAAAAATAATAACCCAGTTAATTGCTGCTTAGAGACCTACTGATACGTAAAAATACAGAAAATGTGAAAAGGAAAAACGAAGGTAAAATAAACCGGGCAAATACCAATCAAAAGAAAGTTGATTTAGTCATATTAATATCATACAAAAGTGAATTTGAGACAAAGATTTACAGAGATTTGATATGTAATAATAAAAGTTTTGAAAAACCAGAAATATGTAATCATTTTCAATTGGTGTGCCTTAATGTCATATTGTGAGACATTTTAATCAAAATTTTAAAGAACTTTAGGGCAAAAATGACAAACCCACTCTCACATTGAGATATTTCAACATAACTTGGCTGATGAATAGACAAAAATAGCAAAATAGATATAAAACACCTCAAAACAATAAAAATTTGCTCTATAATTTCAAAAATATAATATCCAGAGAAGACATCAAAATGAAGTTAGAGAACTATTGTAAAAGAATCGTAATGAACACATGTGATACAAAGATTAGTGAGTTGAAGTTTAAGCAGGACTTAGAAGTGTATGTCCCATAGTATATAAAAAAAAGAACAAATAAGAACAGATGGAAATCATTGTGTTAAATACCTGCCTGAAGCAGTTCATTAAAAAAATACAATGATATAAACTTTGAAAAGATGAAAGGGTTTAATAAAAACTAAAGTAGGAGTCAATGAAAAATATATAATAGAGAGTATTAACAAAGTCAAAAGTTTGCATGGGCATGGACGTCATAAGAGCTTTTCAGATTTTATTTTTACTCTCCTTCCAGGCACTTTCCATGCCACTGAACTCAACCATGGCCTTGCAATATCTTTTGGCCAAGAAATTGTGCACAGAAGTAGCTTGGGATGTCTGGGTGGATTCTGTAACAGAGAGGGCCTACTTTTCCACTTGTGCCTGGGTGACTAAAGATGACATCCTTGATGGAGAGTGTTCACTCAGTCTACAGCCTGATAAGAGGATCTACAACTAGAAAAAAAAAAAAAGATGATGCTAAATTGTATATATTTTAAGTATAAGGAATCAAAACACTGAACATTTGGGTTTATTCATACCTGCAGCATAACCTAGCCCGTCCCGTTGGTTCTTTGAAAATAATAAAAATAGACAAAGCCTTGGCTAATCATAAACAAACACATACAAACACACAAGCACATACACACAATGTATGTACATATTTTAATGAAAAAGGAGAAATAATACAGATAGTGCAGATATTATAATATAATTAAAAGATATGACTACTTTCATGTCGATAAATTTATACAATGAAAAGATTTGTTAGTAAGTTTATAAAATGACCAGATTTTGTAAAGGACCCACCAAGATTGAGTCAAAATTGACACAAAAGCCACAATGACTCTCTACTAATTAAAGAATTTCAGTCATTAGTTTAAAATCATTACACAAATGAAAGATCAGATCCAAGTGGCCTTAGAAGCAAGTTATACCAAAGAATAAATAATTCCAATCTTGCATAAATTTTTACAGAGAATAGAAAGGAAGAAGCATTTGTCACCTTATTTTATGATGCTAACAAAATGTTAGTACCAAAACCTGACAAAGAAAGTAAAAGGATGAAGAAAATTATTTACCATCCTAGTCATTAATACACAGTACAGTATTAACCAAATGAATCCAGCAGTAAACTAAAAAAAAAAAGTAAACCTGACATAGTTGGGTTAATTTCCATTAACAGATTAAAGGAGAAATAATAAAATATGTTATTATCTTGATAGACGAAAATTCTACATCCATTTGTGATTGAAACAAGTTATTAGAAATTTAAAATATAATGCCCTGAGGAGGGTATCACAAAATAATTAAGGTGAATATAATTTTTAATGGTGTAGTATTAAAAGCTGTTGGTTTTAGACCAGATGCACTGTCATCAATATTATCCAGTATTGTACTAGATGCCCTCAGTATGAAGATGGGAAAAGAAAGAATAATGATTGAAAATGAAGAAATGAATGCATCATTATTTTCAGATTAGATGATTGTCTATGCATAAAAATCCAAAAGAAAACACAGGGAAATTTTAGAATTAGTATGTGTCTGCCAATTTTTTCTGGATGAACCAATATATGTCATTGCAGTTTTATGTACAAGGAACAATAATTTTAATATGATTTTAAAATGGCAGTAACAATAGCTATCTTATACAGTAACTAAGATATGCAAATTCTTAATGCAGATCATTTACTTATAAAAATAAAGCTTTATTAAAAGACATTGATGCAGGTGTGAATAAAAGAAGCAGTTTACTGTGTGTTTTTATTGAAACACAATTGATTATACATATTTGTAGAGTATAAAGTTGACTCAATACTTGTGCACAGTATGTGATGGTCAAATCAGCATAGTTAGGTTAGTCATCATTATGATACATCATCGTTCTTTGTGTCCGTTAACCAATTTCTCATTAACCCTTTCCCAATACCCCTTCCCTTTCCACTTCTAGTAAACACAGTTCTGTTCTCTCCTTCTAAAAATTACTATGATTTTGATTGCCAGACAAAATATTTTGAAGTTGTCAGTTCTCCCCAAATCGATCTATAGATTAATGCAATTATAATGAAGCCTCAGTGTATTTTTTGGTTTTTTTTAGAATTCAATAAACTCATTCTAAAATTCATAAAAAAGGACAAAGGGCAAGAAACAGCCAATTTCCTGAAAAATAAAGAACAAGATTTGCTTAAAGTATTAAGACTATGTGACATGGTGGTAAGAAGCAGCAGACAAAACTTGTTTAGAATATATTGTGAGTGTATTTTCTTCACCATGGGTGGTAAGGATTTCTTAAATCAAATATAAATGGCACAAACCATAATGGAAAATATTGATTACTGTGTCTGTATTAAAATTTACACACTTCTTTTCATTTGAAAAAACATTATATGTGGAAGGGTTGGGATCTGGTATAATGGATAATCTCATTATGCACTACTGGTTTTGGAATGTAAACTTGTACAATCATTGTAAAACAATTTACAAATCTCTGGTGAAGTTACACCTATATGTAACCTATGGTAAAATCTCTAGGAAAAACCTTGCATTTGGGAACCAGACCTCATGTTACCGTAGCTCCATTGGGCATAGCAGGAAAAAAAAAAAAAATCAGCTGTCTAAATTTCCATTAACAGCAGAATAATATAATGAATGATTAAATATAGTATAATCATACCACACAATGCTGTATAGCAATAAAAAAGAAGGAACTATATCTGTATGCATAAACATGATTGAGTCTCAAAATGTAATATAAATCAAAAGATTAAGTAATATGAAAACATAGGAGTCCATTTATATAAAGTACAAAAAAGCAGCAAAATGCTTGAGAAATGATAATAGACAGAAAGAAAGGGAGACAGAGAGACAGACAGAAAAATAGGTGCTAAAACTATAAAACCAAAGCAAAAACTATAAAAGCAAAGAAGATTAAGAATTCATGGTTATGATGACCTCAGGATGCAAAGAAGAGGAATGAATCCATATTAAAGGGCTTTAAGGATCAGCTAATATTCTAATTCATAATCCACGAGTAGAGAACGTGGATGTCCATTTGATTAGTAATTTTTGTGTATTCACATGTGTATGCAGTGTATGTTCTTTTAAAAATATGGCCAATTTAGCAGTATTAGCTATTTTTAAATTTAGAAAGGTATATTTATACATATTACATTTTTCTTCTAATGCTTACACCTACCTTTTTTTGACCTGTGTTTCTACATTTTTCTTAACACTGTTAAAACTTATTATGCTATTTCTCCAAGTAAATTAAAAAACTTAACATATCGTATACATTTTCTAGTGTTCCCAAACTCTCATGTCTTATGCTTATTTTCGTAAGTCATTGACTATTTCAAAATTTTTTTTTTCCAGATATGTTATTTATACAATAAATTTTCTGAGATTGAGACCTTGATTACCTGGAGTCTCTTTATGTAGCACTCATACATTTAAATGATAGCATAAAGTGCTTTACTTACAGCAATTTAGTGATATCACTTCATTTTTTTCTTTCATTCAATGTTGTAGATGAGAAAACTGATGTTGATTTTACATTCCTTTCTTTTACATGAAGTATTTTTGTTTTCTCTCTGGGAGATTGTCACTGATATTCTTAAATTTCACTAGCATGTGTCCAGTGCAATTATTTCTTGTTTTCCCTTTCTGGAGTTTTTTGAGACAGCAGTTTCAGTGTAAGTTGTATCAGACACATTTTTGAGTCCTGCACAGCATCCCCCACTTTCCAGCAGCAGCTGTGGTGGACAGTTTCCTGGGGTCCTCGCAAAATCTCACTTCAGATGCTTATTGCATTTCTCAGCTTTTCTCCTGTAGGGAAATAGCCTATTCAGCCTGCCCAGGGCAGCCCAGAAATTTTAGAAGTCAAACCCCAAAAGGCTCCTCTTAGAATCAATGGATACTTGTCCCAGCTTTCTGTCCTTAGTTGAGACAAGTTGGAAGCATGTTCTGCAGAGGTCCTTGGGGTTCCCAGCACGATTGAGCCTCACTTGTTCAATAGCAAGCCATTTTCTCCCTGCAATATCTCATTCATGTCTTCATTTTTGCTTCTGGGATCACCTGAACTCAGATGTTGGTCTCAAGTGCTGGTTTGGGGAGAATGCAAACTATGAAATTTATGTCTTTTTATACATCTAGAGACTTTGCCAGATGTTATTTCTATAAATATTCTCCCCTTTACATTCTCATTATTGTTTTATTCGAAAGCTCCTGTTAGAGAGAAATCATTCCTTCTAAGTCTTTTTTTTTTAATGTTGATTGTTTTTCTCATATTTTATTTCTAGCTATCCTTTCTTAAACATTTTTTGGGAGAATTTCTTACCTCAATTTTCCAGCTCACTAATTTTCAGTTTGCTAGCAGCTCATGAGAATTTTAATTAAAAATGAGCTTTGAATAGCTGATGTAGGGTCTGACATAATGTAATTTGTATTGTTAGCATTATTTGAAAAATAATAATTTGTCACAAAGAAAAATGATGTGATTAAATTTATTGTTTGTCAAAAATTATTGTGTCTCAATTTCTTAGGCCACTTAGAAAAATTAGACATCCATAATCACCATAAATCTTTCCATATCTTCAATTATTACAGAGATTTAAAAACTTTCTCATATTTTCCATTATGTGCTTTAAACACACACATAAACATTGTATATATATTCACACACACATACACACCCTTAATATTTTTAAAAATCTTGATAACAATGTTTCTGGGCTAAAAACATAAATCGTTTTAAAGAGCTATGTTTGAATGATTTTGAGGTGAGATCCCGGTTAAGATTATACTCAAGTGCTTGAAAATATGTATTTCAATTGGCCCCAAGCAATTAAGATGCTTTAGCCATTTCTTATAGTATATTATTGTTAAGCTCTTTTACCTGCCCGTAATCCTGCCAACTGGGTCTATTGTTGAGCTAGGGCTGGGTGTGGAGCTCACAGACCTCTCAAGTCCATTCACAGACAGGGTCACAAACCCTTCACATGACAAGCTGGGTCCCCAGACTCCTCACATGCCAGGCTAGGTCACCAGAACCCTCACATGCCAGACTGGGTCATCAGAACCCTCACACGAAGGTCTATGAACTAGATAACTGGCCAAAAAATGTACTTGGAAGCCATAGGTTCAAGAGAATGGTTGCATGCAGTGGCTGCCTGAGGCACTCAATGCCAGCCAAGGTTGTGGCATTACACATGTGCACTAACTCCACCCCCCCCAATTTGCTTACAAAGAATGTGCCACACCACCCCCAACCAGACAGGCAGGCGATGGAGCCTGATTAAATTATTTCATTTTCCCAACAATTATGTTCAGTAACTTTGACTGTTTTCAAATATTATATATTTTGGAGAGACTAATTTGAAAGAACAGCTTTGAAACATAATTGTACAATTCTCCTTCAAAGCTTTGGAAAATTCATAAGTAGGAAAGAGATGGAGAGTCACATAGTTTTTTCCTGTAGCTTTTAAACAAGGTTGCTTATGAATACTTCTTATTGTGAATCTGCGACTGATTACAGTAGTAGCCTCAGCCATAACTTCTGGGCTTCTCTATTTGTCATCTGAATTATTGAGATAATGCTTACCTGCTTCACAGGGGTTGTGAGAAAAGAAATTAAATTCTTAAAATGAAGGAGAAAAATACAATTAAAATCCAAACCATATCACTTACTAAACTTTTCCTTTAGATACTCAAATTATTAAAAGCACATCAAAATCTATAAAAGAATATTGAAGTAAAATTTATGCATAACAATTAACTTTATATTATGCACTTTCTATATGTATTTCAGTTATAAGCATTTTTTACCAGATAAGTTTCTATATTTAGTGCAGCAGTCACTTTAATTTAAAAAATTTTTACATTAAATGATTCATATATTAATTCAAGTTTATTAACTTTTGTGCGTCATAAAGCAAACAAAATATATCCTTTATATATTGTGAAATTTTAAATTTCACTGTGAGTTATTAGGTAGTTTAATATACTTCAGGTTTTATTTTTCCTATTCCAGATATATTTTGTTTTGTCATCATAACTGCTGATTTTAAATGTTTAAATACTAAATAATTTTATATTGGCTAAAGGTGGTAATGCTTTGATTGGCTATCTCCACTGTAGATGGAATAATTAAATATAAAATTGACTTTCACTTTACAATATAATATCAGCATACTACTCCAAAGATAATTGCCCCTTGAATCAGTACTCATATTTAATTCAACTTTGTAAGCCATCATACACATCATACACAATAGGAATTCAATACAGATAATTTGAAAAAAACAAGTTAATGAAAGCTGATAAGAAATGTCAGGACTTTTGTAATTTCATCAGCTAAGAGCTCAAAAAAATGTTGCTGTTTGATTGATACAAACAGCTAATTGAAGTAGCTATTTCCATTTACATGATACTAATTCTTATATGAACAGTTAAGTGCTAGATAGCTATCTCTTCAATTGCATTTTTTTCTGTTACCTTCTTTACTGAATTTCTGCATCATCTACTTCTACGCTGTGATCTACTTCTATTGAATGTAATTTGAATGAAAAATCCCAGTATCATGGACTTGTATATCTCCATTTTTTACTAATATTTTTCAAGTACTTGTTTTCAAATCTGACACAAAACCCTGGTGAACTCACAGCTCTACTATGTATAATGGAAATAAAAATCAAGATTAGAAAGATAGAGCACATATTTACAGCTATGGTTAACAACATTTTGTAAAAAATATCTTCCCATGAAATGTTACTGGCAGATTGTGTACAGGATGAACGAAGTTTATCACATGTAACTATTTCAACTCCAAATCATTTTTTGTGCTACTTTATCCATGAAACCTGTGGTCATAAGGGCATCTTTATAATTCATATACTCAAGAGCTTTAGTTTAGCGTTCATTTAAAAAATGAGATTCTGCTTAGATTTGGGCCAGTTTTATACTTGGTCATAAGAAGGCCTACTTTTTGTACCATGGCAAAAGAAAAGATCAGGTGGGATTTGAACTAAGAAATTCAGGATGCCCTAGTTTTCAACCTTTCCTTTTATCTGTACAGATCTCATCATTCCATTAATTTAAATTCTCCATTCTGGTTTAAGCAAAGGTGAAAGAACAAGTTTAGCTAAAGGGGAACTGTACTTAGTTTGGTATAGTTTCACTTATACTGTCTGTTAAATATGAAAAATGAATAAGTGATAATCACTTTGTTATTGCAAATTTTCTGTGCTACTCAGGGACATGCTTCAAAAAGAATTCTCGAGATAATTTCTATCGAAAACTTGCAAAAATAATTTTCTCCTGCATTTTTAGGTTAAAAAATGTTTCAACTGAAAATATGCCCCACACAGGCATTTTTCCCTAGTTTGAAAAATGTATTTAATTATCATCAGGATATTTCCTTTCAAATCTGCCCCCTGAGGTTTATTCACTTATTCAATACTTGTCACAGAAAGGTCAGGTCTCCCTAGTGTTTGTGGATACTCGGTTCCACTTAAAGAGTTTAAAAGTCAAAGAGGAAAAAAAAAAAAAAGATGGAAATACTACTTCTTTCTTATAAAGCAGCTCTTTTCTTCTCTTTAAAAAATAAACTTATGTTAAAATAAAGTACAGATCATTTTCACTTATTGAATGCTCAAAATTGAAATAAATATTTCCAAGTGTAAAATTATTATGTTACTATTAAGCAATTAAATAGAGCACTCTACTGACTGAGTGCTATCCCAATTTAGGATAAGACACCCAAAAATCACTACGTTGAAAAAACACTCAATATTACTCGATAAAATACATTTTTACCCATGTCATGCAATCACAAATTCAGGTCAAATGCTTAGAGAATATATTGTATAATTATCATACTGTATCCTCAGATTTTTTTTTTTTTTTTTTTAAGAAATGAAAAGCTAAAAGTTAAGAAAATCACCAAGTTATAAATAAAAGTTGCCACTAGGAAACATTCCTTACCACTTGCATCAGTCAGTTTTATTGGCTGCAAGTTGTAGACATTAGAAAGTGACTCTGGCCACATACATAGAAAGTAAATTTAGAAATATATGAAGTGGCTCACAGTCAATGAAAAGCCTGAGGAAGCAGTTTCTAAAATTTAACTGAAATCAGAGAAAGCAGAGGTTAGGCAGCTCAGCAGCTGTGGTTAGAATTCTCCTACTTTCACTGGCATTACCTGGTATCTGCCACTCCTGTCTTCACTTCCAAACGGAGATGCCAGAAGAAACCTAACACTCTCGCCTCTTTGTAGCCCACCTTCTCACGTCATCACTGTGGATAATGGCATTTTATTGGCTCTGCATCCACATGATTTTCCAGTGCCCTAGCTGAGAGCAATTGCCTGGCTTTGAAGTTCAGGGTGTAGATTTTTCTAAACAAAAATAGCCCTCATATGCCAGCAGATATCTTTTTTAGAACAATCTTTTATAACATTTTTTTAAAGCAGTTGATGTAGCAATACCCCATTTTTTGAACATTTAAATGGCTACAGACAATAACTGTGGAATCATTCCTTTACAACTTCATGATATCTGTAATTATCTAATTTTGGTAAACAAGAAAAAAAATATGGGGAGGAGATGGAGAGTGGTTTGACATTCAAATCCCTTTTTGTGAGTTAGTCATAGTAGCTGTCCATATGTCATTCCTGTCTGGAAAGAACATCTGGATTATTTCAAGTGTCTAAGGAGTCATGGGATTATGCTTGAGGAAAGTGGAAGGTGAACAGGGTGTAAACCAGCATCTATCTACGCTTTGTTTATGTCCACATGGCTTTTAGTCATCTATATGTGTTCCTCACTTTTTGAATATGGGCAATATCTTAATGACCAACGGCCCTTTTAGGAGTTTCAAAGTCTTGCTGATTTCTGGACTTTTTACTTCGGAAGTTCTTTAACTCTACATTTTTTTTAAGCTCTATATTTTATATGTAAGCAGGATAAATAAGAAATAGATAAATAGTCAAAAAAGTTAAGCATCGAATATCACAAAATTGATATTTATTGGAATAATACCTTTTTTAATAGCCTTTCCTAATGTATTCTTTAAAAAATTATCTTCATAAATTCGTTTTTGTTTTTTTATATAATTCTTAGTAAATGAAAATATTCTACCCCATTTTCTTATTTATTTATTTATTTATTTATTTATTTATTTTTATTATTTTTATTTACACATATTTATTGGGTATAGAGTTGACTATCAGTATCTAGGTATAGTATGTGATGTTCAAATTCATATTATTAGTGTGTTCATCATTATAAATCGTAGTTACTTTTTCTATCCCAATTTCTAATACTTCATGAATCTGCCTAACAGTTTGTGCATGCTTGTTTTTCACATTCCATGAAATCATAAAAATAATACATATTCACACTTTCAGCTTCTCTAACTGGTTTTTAAAGGTTATCTATTTTAATTGTTATTTATATCAAATAGAATCTTGAGAATGACATTAACTGTTCAAAAAACTAACTTCATCATTACACAGTATCCAAATAACCTTTACCAAAAGTAACACACTCTTTAATACTTGTTTTTGATTTTTCTACCATATAGATTAAAATTTTCACAACAGCAGTGTCTCACACCACTACAGAAATAAGCACCTATAGCTGAAATGCTGGAAAGCATTTGCAACCTCAAATAGAAATCTATTGACTTATCTAATCGTCTAAGGACATAGCTTTTCTAATGACCCCTGCCAAAAAAAGAAAAAAAAAAAATTCTTTAGGAAAAGTATTTGGAGTCTAGGAAAAACTTTTCTCCTCACCTTAAAGAAATGTGTCATCTAGATTCAGAAGCTGAACAGAGATTCTTGTGCACTACAATAATATAAATGGCTTGATGATCAGACCAAATTTTTCCCCAGTTTAGTGTTCACTTCTTGCATGATTAAGGACATCTTCAGTCAATTGTCAAATAGCAGTACTGTTTTAACCCTAAATACCCATCAACCATCTTTTAGTCATGAAAAACAATTTTATGACTGAGACGGACTTTTAATGAAATGATTTCATATGTGAAATACCATTGATGATTAGCAGGATCTCAAACTTGATCTCTTATTATTTTTTCTTCATTCACATTGCTGCAGTCATAAGGTATTCCCTGCTGTTCCTCAAACATGTCAGGCACAATACTGCCTCAGGGCCTTGTTCCTTCTTGCCCACAGATTGCTTGTGGCTCGTTCCTCATGGTCAGTCTCTAATGTTACCCAAGTTTGGAAAAAGGTGTCTTCCTACCAAGGTCTACTTTGACCAATCTAAATGTAGTTGCAATCCCTCCTACCCCCAGCACTCCATAGTCAACTTTCTTATCTCTATGACTGGCCATTGAAATTAACCATGTTCAAGCAAACTATAAATTTAGCAAAAGTTAATTAAATAAATTGAAATGTAATTGAATTTACTGAATATTTTATAAAAATAAAGCTACTCACAATTCTACCATTCAAAGTCCCTCCAGTTACCAAGAATAAGAACTGGTATCAAACTTTTCATATGTTATTTCAATAATCCGAACCACATGTACATATACCTAGGAGAAATCCTTGCACATATAAAAAGGAGACATGGGCAAGTGTGATTGTAGCACCAATCTTCAAAAACAAAAACATGGAAGAATCTAAAATAGTTGAGAAGATGAATAACTTTGGTATAATCAGATAAGATTATATGGCAAGGTGAACAAATATGGCATGTGAAAACATCAATAGATCTTAGCAATATAACATATTCTTTAAAAAAAATAAGCAAGAAGTTTGACTCAAGACTTACAAAATTTTCCTCAACTGCCAAACCCAACTGAGCAGAATACTTCGATTATTTCTTTATTTCCTCAAGACCACAAATTGGAATGCAAATATGAAGAAAATGGACTTTCAACAATTCTAAGAAAAATGGCTTAAGAAATATCTCTTTCATTGTTTCAGAGGAAAAGATTATCTTATCTAAGCTCTTTAGCTACTCAATCTCTCCATGAAGTCCACATCAGAGACTACCTTTCACAAGGGTGGAGGTATAAGACATAAAAGGTCATAGTATGTGAACATAGTAAACTTTTATTTGAGGATAAAAGGGCAAGAGATTTTGATAAGGATTTTCCTGGGTCTGAATATCTATAAGCTGCATTGAAGCATCATTGAATACTGAATCCCCAGTGCCAGAGATGTCCATTCAATTTTTAAAACACATTGGAATCTGTGTGTATTCATGTGTGTGTGCTGGGAAAATAGAATAACTTAATCAGGCTCCCTCACCTTAGGTCCAGTTGGGGGTGGTGTGGTACATTCTGTGTAAACGAGATGTGTGTGAGTGGAGTGAGTGCGCATGGGCAGTGGCACCACTTGGCTGGTGACTAGTGCCTCAGGTGTCCACCCCGCACAGCCATGCTCTTGAACCTATGGCTTCCAAAAAACTTTTTGCTAGTTATCTAGCTCATAGACCTGCATGTGAGGGGTCTGGTGACCCAGCCTGGCATGTGAAGGGTTTGTGACCCAGTCTAGACAATGGGCTTGAGGGGTCTATGAGCTCCAGACCCAGCCCTAGCATGACAGTGTGTGTGTGATAATTTGATATGTAGGTTTTTTTGTCTTTGTCTAAAGGTAATACTGCCTGAGCATAAGCCTGCACAAATCTGAGCAGCTATAATCTACAAAGATAATCATATTAGCAAATGGTACAATAAAGGTAGGACTAGTCTCTAGGGAAATTTTTCCCTCATTCCTTTCAATAGGAAAGAGAGTGTATGCCAGAAAACAAAGGAACCATTACACAGAGTCCAGATTTTTTTTTTTCATTCTATTCCAATTTTATCTAAGTACACACTTAACAAGCTAATTCAATTTACTTTTTTGTTTGTGTGGTGATTCCTGAGAGACTCTAGAAATAAATAAATGATAGGAAGCAAGCTAATGGCACTGCTTTCTTTGGAAAAGTGATTTTTATAGTAAAATTTGATGGAATAGAGGAAGTTGGTGGTAATAAATTATTCAAGATAACAATGGGCTTAGGGCATCCCTAAGTTATCTTTTAAATAGTAGCCGGTAGACAAGCTGCATATCAGAATATGGTTAACTTTGTGCTTGGGGTTGACATTATCCTTTTGGTAAGGTTAAATAACAAGTATGCCATTTTTATCAATACCATATATATTTCTACTTTTTGTTCATGATTAAATAGGCCTACCAAATCAAGACTATATGTTTAATGAGGGAATTGAACTGATATATATTTTAGTACCCTGTGTTTTCAGTCAATATAAAACTACTTTCATAAAATTGTTGGTAAATATAGCTTCAGGCAAATTATAAGGTATCTATAAAAATCAAATTTCTGAGAGCAATCCTTTAATTTTTCTTAAATTTTACTTGAAATCTCTAATTAACCCTTCTGTTTGACCTCTACTTCAAGAAATGCAAATAGAAAAGCCTTCAAGGCAATGGATAATTGGATACACACTTTCTATGTTAAAAGTTTGAAGAAGTACTTTTAAAACTAATTCTTTGGAAATAGGTGTCTATATATAACTAGGGTACTTTAGTCTAATTTCTCTATTTGACATTATAAATAGCTGACCTTCCCTATGCTTTTTTCATTGAAAAAATGATTTTTAAAAATTATATCATTTCAACTAAGAAGAATTATTAATATTTGTCTTTTAGTTTACAAGATGATTTCATCTTAAAGATGCCAGGAAAGGTTATAAAGTCAGCTTTGTTGTTAATTTCTGTCAGAGTTTTTTGCCTTTTTTAAAGACTGAATAAGTGTTTTGCTTGTAGAATTATTAATTGGTATATCGGTTTTATTAGGACAAAGAATCATGCATAGTATTTTACAGAAATAACGGCATATCAAATGTGTGCTTTGAAACAGCCCCTTCTTCAAATATAGCAATTATAGGCAAGATAATTTTAAAATTATAGGCAACTTCCAAAAAACCATCCTTGTAGATTGGAAAAAGAATGAAGTAGTGATTAGCTTACTGTGCTATGAAAGCAGGAATGAGTGGTAGTGGCTTGACTCTAGAAGGATAAAGAGGAATAGAAAGACTCCAGGCTGAGTTTAAAACCAGAGATAGTCTCAAGGCTTGAAGTCAGAATGTGGTTGCAGAAGCTCTCAGAAAGTAGCCTATGGCTACTGCACTCTTGAGTCTAGGGAGGAAGGATTATAAAAAGATAACTAATAATTATCATCTGTCACAGAGATTCTATCTATACCATATCACTGTCATTTGAGGATAGCAAAGTACGGTCCTTGGGCAAGGCAAGCATATAATCACAAATGTTGAGAACAGAAGGACTGAAAGAGAAAAATAAGATAAAAGTGAACCAAAAAGGTTCATACTTACTATTTAAAATTAGTATAAAAACTAATAGACAGTAAAAAATAAAATTATAACAAAGCACTAACATGTTTTCACTCATGGATTATACATAAAATTTTATTTAATATTTAAAATTTATCTTCAAATAAATAAATGAAGAAATCACATCTAGAAACAATAAAAAGGGATAAAATGAAAACATGACCAAATGCAGCAAATTAATAGGGATATGAAAGTGAACCAATAAAATTTCTTCCAAAATGAAAAATGCAATCTTCGAAGTTTAAAAATGTATATGGAAAGGGTAAGATTAGCCAATATAAAAAAAAATAATAAATTAGCATATAACATTGAGAAAAATCACACAAGAATTAAGCATCAAAAGGTAGAAAAGCTCAAAAATTAAAAAAGCAGGTAAGTGGAAGAAGAAGTAATTTAGAAGCTAATATTTTTGTAGGAGTTCAGGGACAGAAAATCGAGGGAATGGTGAAGAAGTGATACACAAACAGCTGAAACCCAGTGTTTCCAATGCGATCCATTTTCTCAGAAAGTCATGATATTGAAATAGTACTCAGTATATTAACAGGGTAGAAAACCACAAACAGGCAGTCACAAATTGAGAAACTGAACAGCAGGTATATCAGAGAAAAGAAACATATTATCTAGTGCAATGATAATTACACATACAACAGAGTTTTTACTACAACAATTACTGCTGAAATAATAATGGAGCTAAAATGAAAGTAGTAGAAAAGTAGATTTCTATATAGAATAGATTACCTTGCTAAACTGTCATTCAAAAAACACAAGTTTTAACTTCTTTCCACAATAAAGTAACTAGGACTGAATTTATACACACTTACCTCAAACAACTAAAAAAAAATGGACTTTCTATATAAACCAATGGCTCTCAAGATATTAGACATCAGGCAATAAAATATTCTTATTTCTCAGGTAGGGGAAATAAACAAGGCAAGTCATACAATTGCTCTACTACCTAGAGATATTTCAGGCCTTGAATAGGGTGCAAGAATCTAGGCAGAGGCCCATGAAGTCCTTGTTTTAAGCACACAGAGCTGAATATGAAGGCATGTCAAGGTGTCTACACTGTGCAAGCCCGAGGACCAGAGAACAACAAGAGGTGAACAAGGAAAGAACTCCAGAAATCTGTAAAAAGTCCCCTTCAAGTATATAATTGTGCACTGATCAGCACGGATGTGAGAAGACTAACAGAGGTTGCCAAAGAAACCTCTCCAAAAGACTAGCGGGTACAGTGTCTAACACCTGAATGATGCTTGGAATAATGCCTGTCCCACCAGCCAGAGTGGAAAACCCCATAATTAATGAATACTGAATAGAGTACTAAGAAGATCTTTCATCAATAGTGAGGAAAAACACCTTACACTAAATCTTGCTTTGATCCCACCTAAAAATACTCATAGGCAAGACCCAAAATAATAAAAATATTTTTAAATAAATTTGTGGAATATACTAACATTTATAAATCAAGTTTATTTCACAGGGCCTATTTTCCAAAGCCCTGTAGTCTCAGGTTTAGCCTAACCTTTTGGAATTACATATAGAAATGTTAACCTTGCAAGAGACAGGAAACTTTCCTCAGGCTAAAGTCTTTGTAACACAGCAAAGTTGCTGGCTCAAGGACAGACAAGTTACATGATTGATGTGTAAAATACTGGGGAAATTGCTGTAGGGAAAAACAGTGCTTATTAAGATCAAGAATTTGATGTTGGATAGACTTAAACTTTTGCAAATTGCATTATGTAATGTCACTTTGCTTGTTTCACTGATGTTACCAGCTTCTATTGTTATACTACACTTAGCCATAACCCCACCTATGTTCTTTTCCTGTAACTTCCTGGCCTGGAGAATAAATGTGGGGAGAGAACCCCAGTTTGTGGTTAATTTCCAAAGGAAGGAATGCCTCTCTCTTGAGGGTTCTGCGAGATTAACCCCTTTGGGAACTCTCACTGCTCAGAAGAAATGGGCTTTGAGTAATCCTTTTTGTGGCCCCATCATCCAGGGGAAGAGAGGTGACAAATCCATGTGAGGCAAAGCAACATAAATTAGCTAACAAAGCTCAAGAATCTTTATAGGAATAAAAAATATCCAGGACACACAACATAAAATTCACAGTGCCTGGCACCCAATCAAAAACTAAGCTTTAGGTAAAAGAAGCAGAAAATTACACCTCATACCAAGAAGAAAATCAGTCAATTAAAATCAACTCATAAATGACACAGATGACAGGATTATTAAGCCAGAGCTTTAAAAACTAGGTTACAACTGTATCCCATATTCCATAAAGAAGCTAGATCAAGAATTGAAACTGTTAGTGTGAAATAAGAAAGAAATCACAGAAGACCTAAATTGAACTTCTAGACATGAAAACTACAATGCCTGAAATGAAAAATACACTGAAGGTAATGAATGATAGATACTTTAGAAGCAAGAACTAGTAAAATTAAAGTCATTGTAAATAAATCTTTCCGTAAATGAAACAGAGAGAAAAAAGATTGAATTAAAAAAAATGAATAGAGCATTATTAAGGTATGAAACAATGTCCAGCAGCCAAATATGTGAATAATTGGTGTTCCACAGAATGGGGGAAACAGGGAAAAAATATTTATAGACATAATGGCCAAAATTTTCCAATGCAAGTAAGAAGACAGTAGCACATCTTTAAGGTATTGAGGTAAAAAAAGACAAGTTACCTTACACTCCTTTACTTAGAGAAAATATCTTTTAGAAAATGAAAGTAAAATAAAAACTTTGTTCAGATCTATAGAGTTAAATGAATTCATTACAAGCCAATCTTTATTGAAAGAAATATTATAGGGAGTCCTTCAAGAAAAAGGAAAGAAAGGGGGGAAAAAAGTCCTTCAAGAAAAAGGAAAATGATACCACATGAAAACCTAAATCTCTACAAGAAAACAAGGAGCACCAAACATAGTAATTCCATGAGTAAATATAAAGATTTATTGTTATTAATCAAATAATTAATATATAATTCACTATTTACATAAAGATGAAAACAATGTATTGTGAGTTTTACACCATCTGTTGAAATTAAATGTATGACTGCTGTTACATAAAGGGTAAAGGAGATAAATAGAAGAAACCTTGTAAAGATATTATAATACAATATAATATCTTATAAAGATATTATAAGTATAGTAAAGATAATATCTTGTAAAGATATTATGCTATATGTTAAGTGGCATACTTTCACTTGAAAGTAGACTGTGAGAAGTTAAAATGTATACTTTAAACTTTACAGCAACTACTAAAATAATACCCCCAAAATTACAGATAATAAATCAACACTGGAAAAAAAGCCCAAAATAATAAAAAAATTAATTAATACAAAATAGCTTAATAAAAAAGAGAAAATGAAAAAAGAATAGGTGGGACAAACAGAAAACAAATAACAAATGGTAGATTTAAACACAGCTATATCAATACCTGCATTACATGTAAGTGATGTAAATACTTCAATTAAAAGACAGAGATTGTCATATTGAAATTAAAAGCAAGCACCAACTACAAGCTGTCTACAAAGTATCTACTTTAATTCTAAAGATACAAATAGGTTAAAAGTAGAGAATGTAAACAGATGCTAATGGTAATAAAAATAAAATTTAGAGTGGCTATATCAGTAACAAAGTTGATTTTAGAACAAACAATAGTGGCAGAGATATAAAGGACACTAAAAATGTATTCTACTCATAAAATAACATAATAGTACTAACTATTAATGCACCAAGTAACATAAATTCAAAATTTATAAAGAAAAAATGGACAGAACTGAGAAGACAAATAGACAATTAAATAACACAGCTTTCAAAATAACTTATAGAATTTGTAGACAAAAGATCAGTAAGAATATAGAGTAATTAAAAATAATATCAACCAATGCTTTCTAATTAACATTTTATAGAACACTACTTAAAATTTGTAGGATACACATTTTTCTGAAGTGTATACAAAACATTTACCAAGATTAACTATATTCTGAGCCTTAAATCAATAAATTTGAAGAATATAATACTCATAAAACATGTTCTTTGACTATAATAAAGTTAAATGATAAATAAATAATATTAAAACGTTTATAAAATTAGTAAATATTTGGAAACTACCATGCATGAGAAGTCAACTTGAAGTTATTTTTTATAAATTTCAGTGGGCATATTTAGCATAGTTTTTCATTTTTCTCTGGCCACATTTAGCTAGAGAATTAAATTTTAACTATGGTTGTGTTTTACTCAAGCAACTTACAAGAACTGAGGGAGGGGCAAGTTTGTTGAGGGAATATACAGAAATTTGTTACAGACGTGAACTTGGACATTACAGAATGTAAAAAATGTGAAGTTAGTACATAAAGGAAGACAGCTGGAGGTATGGATTTTCAGTGAGAATAAAGGGTAGCTGGCATGGGGATTGAGGTTGGAAAGATAGTGGTAGTGGTCAGAGTATGATCCTTGAAATTTATATTATTGAGTGTTTTCCATATTGTTACTGGTAAATGCTCAAATTAAAAAAACAAAACTATTTTTACTTTTTTAAGGAACCTGCATACTGTTTCTAAAATTGCTGTACTAGTTTACATTTCCACCAACAGTGCAGCAGAGTTCCCTTTTATCCACATCCTTGTCAGCATTTGTCAATTTTTATTCTTTAGATAAAAGCTATTTTAACTGGGTGAGATGATATTCATTGTGGTTTTGATTTTCACTTCTCTGATAATTAATGATGGTGAGCATTTTTTTCATATGCCTATTGGCCATTTTTATGTCTTCTTTAGAGAAATGTTTATTGAGATCAATTGTCCATTTTTTAATTCTATTGTTTTTTTTTGTTGTTGTTTGAGTTCTTTGTATATTCTGGTTATTAATCCCTTGTGAAATGGGTAATTGGCAAATATTTTCTGGATTCCGTAGGTTGGTTGTTCACTCTGTTGATTGTTTTCTTTGCTATGCAGAAGCTTTTTACTTTGATTTAATCCCATTTATATACTTTTGGTTTTGTTGCCTGTGCCTTTGAGATCTTGCCCCAAAAATATTTGCCCAAAACATGTACTGTAGAGTTTTTCCATTGTTTTTTTCTTATAGTTTCATAGTTTCAGGTCTTATGCTTAAATCTTTAATCCATTTGGAGTTGATTTTGGTATATGGTGAGTGTTAGGGGGTCTAATTTCATTCTTTTGCTATGGATTTCCAATTATCTTGACACAATTTATTGTGGAGACTGCAATTCCACTGACGGGTGTATACCCGGATGAAAAGAAAATCAGTATATTGAAGAGATATCTGCCCCCTTATGCAGCACTATTCACAATAGCCAAGGTGTGGAATCAATCTAAGTGTCCATCAATAGATGAATGGATAAATAAAATGTGGTGCATATATACAATAGAATATTAGTCAGCCATAAAAAAAGAATAAAATTTTGCCATTTGCAACAACAAAGGTAAGCCTGGAAGTCATTGTGTTAAGTGAAATAAGCCAGGCACAGAAAGAGAAATATTGCATATGAAGGTCAAAGAAAAAAGGCTGATCTCATGGAGGTTGAGAGTAGAATAGTGATTATGAGAGGCTGGGAAGGCTAGGGAACAGAAGGAATGAAAAAATGTTAAAGGTTACAAAAATAAATCAGATGAAAGAAAATAGTTGTAGTGAGTACAGTGACTATAGTTAGCAATAACTTATTGTATATTTCAAAATAGCTAAAAGAGAAGATTTGGAATGTTCCCAATACAAAGAAATTATAAATGTAGAGGTAATAAGTATCCCAATACTTTGACTTGATCATTAAACATTGTATACATGTATCAAATTATCAGTTGTACCCCATATATATGTACAATTATTATTATATATCAATAAAAAACAAAACAAATTTTCAGGTTTATAAGTAAATGTATTCAGAAGAAGGAAAGAAAGAAATGTACAGAGTAACATTTAAAATTCAGACACCATAAGAAAGTGCAAAAACAAGTGGAAATTGGAAGATGGATTTACAACACACGTAACTGATAAACAAACAGAAACCAAATATAACAATTCCAAAACAGTAAGTAGATAAACAAGCATGCTTACAGAATTATGAATGAATAATTTAAATAAGTCACTCAAAGTAATAATCTTGAATGTTCATAGCATATAAATGATGCTAAATCTTACTTCTAATCAGAAAAATGCACATGTAAGAAAATTAAATCCCTTCCTTAGTCAAGAATTCAAAAAGGTTATCTCAATACATGGAAATACAAGAATTCTCATAGTGGTTGGAATATGAATTGGTCAATCACTTGGGAAGGCAATTTGATAATATCTAGGGAAGCTGAAGAGGTGCATAGGCTATCATCCAATTCTGAATAAATACTGAAATACATACATGAGGAGGCATGTATAATAAAACTGACACGAGTACCATTAACAGTGTGTGGAAACTGTAATATTAATTGATAAGAGAATAATTAAATAAATTGAGGTATCATTATACAATGGACTAGGATAAAACAAAACATTGTATTTGAACTAAACCCACAGATATCAACACTGGTAATTGTCTCAAAAAAGCAAGATGAAAAAAAAATATTTTCAGTGAAATGTTGTTTACATACAATTTTAAAGCAAAGTGATAAATACAGCATTAGAGTTTATGGACATGTAGAAATATAGATGTATTAAACACTATATACACTAAATACAAAGATGGAGATTTACTCTGGGAAAGGATAAGAATGGAATGGCAGAGTACAAAGGGAGGAAAGATTGATTTTATCTGTACTGCTTTGTTTCTTTGAAAAAATCTTAAAGAAATATTGAACATGATCAGATTTGTTTTAATAGATTGATGGGCATAGAGTTAGAGTAGTATAGATCATACCTTTATTATTAAAGTAGTAGTATACTTGCCTTTATTTTTCGAAATATGTCATTGTGAAAAGAGAGAATATTTAAAATGCTGGTATATCATATCATCTGAATGTAAATATAGGGTAGGTAATATCCAGGGAGAATTATGCTACCTGAATGAACCATATTAACTAATATTATATATATCATTGATCCAATAAGGAAGCAATTACATTGGTAGGAGACAATTTGTACTCTCACAAATGCAATGTGAAATTTATGTTCATCACCCAGTCATAATTTTTCTTTCTTAATAATACTTGTTGGAAATCACTTACACTGTAAAACTATTTATCCTCGATAGTTGTAGAATAGTTTCTTAAGTGGTATGAATGCAACATTTCATTTTAAAAAGTGGATTCTTTTTTAACAAATGTTCCTATGAACACCTCTCGGAATTAATTCATGTTATTGAGATATTTCTATTAGATATTTTAGAAATTATGAAAAACTCATTTATCTTAAAGTTTGGGTTAATGAAATACACAATAAAATATTTAAAATAGTGACTAATGTATTTGCATATTTTGTCATTGTTATGAGTTGTAATAACCTATTTGTAACTGATTTGTAAAAACATTTTAATAAATAAGAGGAAGATTATGCATTTGGTCCTGTAAAATCTGGATACATTTCAAATGGTTGAGAGACTTAATATTTAAAGGACAATTTTAATCACAGGAAAAACTTAAAAAGTTAACAGGCTAAAATTTTCTCATTTTTTAAAATGTTTTTGTTTCGTCAGATTATCTCTTATTTTGGTTAATGTTTTAGTAATTCTAAAGAACTTTGTTTAAATGCCGACAGAAATATTCCTCATTTCAACAATATTTTTTCTTAAAGTTTCTATGCACGCTTATACATACAGAGTTGTCTCTCATGAAAATTTTAATAGCTATTATCATCGATGGTAAAATATCTTTTACAAATTATTCATTACTAAAAATTTTATACTCTAACTTTCTTTGGTAACTAATCAGAATGACATTCATGGTTGATTTGAAATATTTGAAATGATATCTTCTATATCTGAAAATTAATTTTTTCAGTTAATAATAAAAGCTTAGTGATGTCTGACTGCTTCAATCATGAAGATTTTTCAGCAATAAGACTATTCAGTTTGGGCTCATGATTTTCCTCTGTCTCAAGTCACAATCATGAGCATAGTTTTGGAAAGATTTTCTAATAAGAAAGAGATTAAAAATGAATATACATTTCATAACGTTTAAGAGTATTAGCACACTAAGTAATAAATTCAATGTTTTGTGGAAGTCTTTGGAAGCCTACTTTGTTTTATGGGTGACTGTGTCTGTGTTTGCAGTTATGTTATTCTAATTAAACAAGAAAAAAGTTTGTAAGATATTACAAAATTAATTACCAATAGTTCTCTTTGTTTTTATATGTGGTTTGAAGGAACATAGAAAGTTGAAACAATGGAAACAATCAAAAGTTACCATTAACAAAAGTGTTCATATTTTCATCATTCTGGAGACATTAGAAAGGTTTGGGGGCTTGTTCTTGCTCTGACAACTTACGTATTTCAGTTTGTTGGCTAGAAAGACAAAGCCATTGCCAATAACATTGTCTTCTCCATAGCTAGGTAAAATGATCTCAATTCTTCTGCCAGTGATGATACAATCAGATTTGAGTTTCAGAAATAGTACAGTTTATGTACATTATTTTGGGCACTCACCCTCAGGGGTTATACAGAATAACCACAGTCATGATAGATTTTTCCCAACCTGTACTTGTGCAGGTAATATTTGAGCCTAAACATCCCCCTCCATAGTTGCTTTGTTTGATTGACAAACACTATCTGGACATAGCTACTGCACTGGCCAGAAATCTAACCTATGTTTCAGTCCAGACAAAAAAATATAGTAGTTTTGTGATCCTTTGAATGCCAGTTAACTAATCTCTGTGTCTATTCCTTATTTCTAAATGATGATTATTTCTAATTTGCAGAGGATGGTAGAAAGGAATTCAAAGTAAAGAATTGTGTTTGTTTAAAATAAGGGATTCTATATGACATAATGATGAGATGTATAGAATGTGGTAAATTATACAGAGAGGAGGGTGTGGGACAAGTTCTCAGAAGTGAAGGGTGAAGTGACAGAGGAGATGAGGTTCATTCAGATCACAGGTGCAAAGAGTCTGCAGTCTGGGTAAGCACTGTCTGCTCATTAATGAACTTTTATACATTTTTGTATTTTTCAGCATTATTGAAGTATAAGTGACAAATAAAGTTGTATATACTTAAAGTATACAATGCAATGATTTGATTACCACATTGTAAAATGATTACCACAATTAACACATCCATATCCATCACCTTATATAGTTACTTTCTTTTTTTTTTTTTTTAGCTAGAATACTTAAGATCTACTCTCAGCAAATTTGAAGTACACAATACAGTACTATTACCTATAATCACCATGCTGTACATTAGATCCTAAGAACTTATTCATCTCATGTCTGCATATCTGTTCATTTGGGAAACATCTCCCCATTTCCCCCACCCCTCACCCCCTGGCCACCACAGTTCCACTCTCTGCTTTTATAGTTTCCAGGTTTCAGATTCCACATAGAAGTGATACAGTATTTTTCTTTCTGTCTACCTTATTTCATTTAGCATAACATTTTTCAGGTGTAACAAATATCAGGATTTTCTTCTTTTTACGGATGTATAGTATTTCATTGTATGTCTATACACCACACTTATCATTCATTAATGGACAAACACTTAGGTTGTTGCCCTGTCTTTGCTGTATGCAGAAATCTCTTAGAGATACTTATTTTGTTTCCTTCAGATATATAGCCAGAAGTGGGATTTCTAGATCATATGGTAGTTTTATTTTTAATTTTTTGAGGAAACTTCATACTGTTTTTCATGACTGTATCAATTTACATTCCCATGATAAATGTACCTGGGTTCTTTTATCTCCACATCCTTGCCAACATTTTTATCTGCACTGTAAGGTGATAGCTCGCTGTGACTTTAAATTGTATTTCCTGGATGATTAGATTCTGGGTCCAAAAATTACATCTCACATGTAAAAAACAATTAGTTTCATAGATTTAGACTAATTCAAATTATTTTTAATTTCACTTACTTTATTTTCAAATGCTGGCATTATGCATTATACAACTTTTCAAAATGCACACTGCCTTCATGTAGATATTATTATTATTATTATTAATTTTCCATGAATTGACTGCTTTTCAAATACTTTGTCATGTAAAATGTTTATTTATACTACATTTGTGCATTCTATCATCTAAATTTCTTTTTTTAGATGGCCATTTCACACAAGTATGATCTATTCGATGTCCTAGATTCAGGTTCACATTAAGTGAGAGGTTTTAGAGTAAAACAAGGGTTCTACCAGACATAAAATTTTGTTAATAGTAAATTTGTGCACGAATTTGAAATACATTTTGGAACTCTTATATACATTTCATAAACATAAACATTTTTGATAAGACATAATAATTAAAAGTATCCCTAAATTTTATTGTCAAAACTTAGAAACATGGGTGATGAAACAATAATATTTTAATCAGAATGCTTTATTCAAGCTTAGATTTTACTAAAGCATAGCTCTGTATCTAATCTGTCACTTGTAAATAACTTTTGGCAATGTCCTTTTTATTGTGTGGACTATATTTTATAAAAATTGAATTTATGAAAATTAGAAGACAAGGTTAACGTTTGTTCAAAATTTGATTTCAAACTCCTTCCTTATTGGGTAAAGAAAAAAATTTGATTTCACATAATAAATAAAATATTTAGGATTTTAATTGAGACCTTATTAAATGATGTAAAGTAAATAAAAGCTTAATAAAAAAATTCTGAGAAATTCAAATAAAGAATACCTTATTCATTAAATCTTCTTGGAAAATATAATTTTCTGTAATGATACATATTTGCTTTAAATTCTTTTATGAATTACAAAATTCCAAGAAAAATTCCACGTTTAAAAGCTAATAGGTCATATACCTTATTACTCTTTTATATCATATTCTCCCCACAAATAACAACAAATATAAAATAAATTTATCATTAAAATTCAGTAGAAGAAAGTGCAACGGACCTGGATATAAAAATGTAAGCACTCACTGCACTTCAATAAACTATTTTTTTTACATTAATTTTTTTTTATTTTTTATTATGCATACATGTAGGGTGCAATGTTGATTTTCAATAATTGTGAAGGATGTGTGGTGGTTAGATCAGTATAGTTAGCTTATTCATCATTACAATACACAATCATTCTTTGTGTCCATTGACCTTATTAGCCCCCTTCTTCTCTCCTCCCCTCCCTTTTCCACCTCTAGTTTTCTAAAAGTTCAACGTATCACTGTGATTGTTGTTTGTTTCTTTCTTTCTCTCTGTCTCTCTTTATTGTTCGTTTCTTTATTTATGGATTCAGCTCCCAGTTGTGAGTGAGAACAGGTGGTATTTCTCTTTCTGTACCTGGGTTGTTTCACTTAGGATAATTTTCTCCAGGCTCATCCATGTTGTTGCAAATGGTAGAATTTCATTCTTTTTTATGGCTGAGTAGTATTCCATTGCATATATATACCACAGTTTCCTTATCCAGTCATCCATCAGTGGACACTTATGTTGGTTCCATCACCTAGCTATTGTAAAGAGAGCTGCAATAAACATGGGAGTGCAGGTGTCCATTCGACCTAATGTTTTCCAATCCTCTGGATAAATCCCCAGAGTGGGATTGCTGGATCAAATGGAAGTTCTATCTGTAGTTGTTTAAGGAACCTCCATACTGTTCTCCATAATGTCTGTACTAATTTACAGCCCCACCAACAGTGCAGGAGGGTTCCTTTCTCTCCACATCCTCACCAGCATTTGTTATTCTCTGTCTTTTCAATAATAGCCAGGCTGATTGGGGTGAGGTGATATCTCAAAGTGGTTTTGATTTGCATTTCCCTGGTGATTTGTGATGTTCAGCACTTTTTCATATACCTGTTGGCCATTTGTATGTCTTCCTTTGAGAAATGTCTATTCAGCTCCTTTGCCCATTTTTTAATTGGATTATTTGGTTTTTTGCTATAAAGTTGTCTGATCTCCTTGTATATTCTGGATATTAATCCCTTATCTGATACATTTTTTGCAAATATGTTCTCTCATTCAGTAGGAAGTCTTTTCAGTCTATTGATTGTTTCCTTTGCTGTGCAGAAGCTTTTTAGTTTAATATAATCCCATTTGTTCATTTTTTCTTTTGTTGCCTGTGCTTTTGGGGTGTTACTCATAAAGTCATTGCCCAGTCCCAAATCCTGGAGTGTTTCCCTTAGTTTTCTTCTAGGAGTTTTAAAGTTTTAGGCCTTATATTTAGGTCTCTAATCCATTTTGAGTTGATTTTAGTATATGGTGAAATATACGAGTCAAGTTTCATTCTTCTATAAATGGCTTTCCAATTTTCCTAGCAATTTATTGAACAGTCTTTTCTTTAATGTATGTTCTTGGTGCCTTTTTCAAAGATCGGTTGGCTCTAAATATGCATGTTGATTTCTGAGTTCTCTATTCTGTTCCACTGGTCTACATGTCTGTTTTTATGCCAGTACCATGCTGGTTTTTTTTTACTACAGATTGTTTTCAGTCTCTCATTCCTTGTCTCTAAATGAGGGAGGCCTATTTAATGAACTAAAAAATGTTTAATTTCAAAATTCAATGATAAAACATCAAAATTAATTCTTCGTCAATTAAATCATCAATTTTTCTCACTAAACCTAAGTTAGCAAATATTGGAAAACATCAGAACGGCTCTTAATAAGCAGATGTGACACACATGATAAATTATTAATTTTATTCATAGTCCTTTTGATTAAAAAACCTACATGTGAATATTGAATATAAAATCATTTTCTCAGTTAATATAAACATATATTGTTTAAAGACACAAAAATATTCATGGGGAGGTTGAGGATGATTAAAAATAAGGGAAAAAGAATTCCTCCCTTAGGTAGTCAAATGTGATCACTACACTACATATTTTTATCAAAGGGCTTTGTACTTATACCTCTATCCTTAATATACTGTGAAGAAAGTACTTCAAAATACTGTACAATTCAAAAATGTTACTCCATTTTCTGTTTTATAATTTCTTTTGTGTAGAAATTCTTTAAAAAAGGTCCAACTTTGAAAGATAGAATCTATAATTTTGGAGGGAAAGGTAGCGGTAGGTCAATCACAAATAGAAACCAAAAAGAAAAAAATAAATTAGAGTGAATTATCTTAAAAAAAATCATAACTGAAGAGAAATCAAGACATTACTTATCTTTTTCCTTTAGTCTGATTAGAAATAATACTCATCTTTTTAGCTCTTTATGGCTCTACTTCACATGTTGTCTAATATATTTTTTTGGACACTCTAATCCATAAATCTTACACTTTTTTTTTTTAAAACTGATGGCCACATATCTTTGATCCTCCACAAATTTAGATTTCATAATCCTTTGTTAGAATCAGTCACTGCAAATACTCTCAACTCCCTCACTCCCTTTTCTCATCCGCATAATTACTGGCATAACTATTACCTTAGTTACACCAAACTAACCTTCTACTCGCAGTTTGCAACCCAAGCTGAAGAAATCCCACAACAATGTAGACTATTCTCACTTTGAACTCATGAACATAAATCTTAGATTGGCAGTCATTGCTCAGCCAAACTATTGTATTTCCTGGTATAATTCATCTTCACACTTTCTTAGATAGTTATTTTGTAAATTGTTCTCACTCCTCAGACCATTAACCTCCACTGTACCCCTATTTCTCATCTGATAACACTGTCTCTTAATTCACTAAGAAAACAGAAGCAATCAGATAAGAACTAACACTAAACCTTTGAAACGACATTCTCTCTGTCCACAGTTGCATCTGTCCACATGATATAGTGAATATGTCCTGGTGTTTCAAAGTCTGGCTTCCAGCCCTTAAGCTCTGGATTCCATTAACTCATGGCTGCTGAATACCCTGTATTCAAACATCCTTTCTCTATTGTGAGTCATCAGATTCTCCCTCACAGTTCAGTAGTCCAGCCACTATGCAAACTTCCTTGATACTAATGCCCTTCTTCATTTGCTTTCTTATCTTGCTATGTCCATTTAGAATAAAATTTCTTGAAGATATAATATTTTATCCCTATCTTCATAGATGCCAACTCCCATTCTCCAACCCAAAACAATCAGGTTTCTCTGCTGGCAACTCCATTAAAGCTTTTATGAGGGGCCCCAGTGACTTGGAAATTGCCAATTTTAATAATACATTCTCTGTCATCCTCCCACACAATCACTCAGTATCACTTGTTACACTTTCACACTACCACATTTTTTAAACACTTATCTCTATTGTTTTTATTTACCAACAAACTCTCTTGGATTCCCTAGTTTATCTTTTCTGTCTCTTATTTCTAACTCCTTGCTCTCTGGCTGGCATCTATTTTTAAAGAGTGACTCGTTATTATATTCAGCGAACTCTTTTTAAAAATATTTGTCTAAAATTTTTACATATAAAATCATATCTAATCTCATCATATTTAAGTACAATCAATATATTGATGGCTCCCAAATTTATGGCTACATGTTATACCAGCCTTGTATATCCAATTGTCTAGTTAACATACCTACTTTAGTGTCTTATAGGAATCTCAGGACCAAGTAAACTTTGATTTTATGACCAAATAATATTCCTTACTAATTTTTCTCCATTGCCCTATTTAGGACCCAATCTTACGTCAAATTGTTAATGAGAAAGATCTAGAGTTTATGGCTGCCATTCCTTTATCAAATAACCATTTCATACCTGTTTGATTAGAAATTTATTTTTACTGTACAATCAGAATATATCCCATATATTTTTTACATTTCTGTTTTCACTGCCACTTCCTTATAAGCCATCATCATCTCTCATCCACAGTATTGCTGCAGCTCCCTTAGTTTCCTTGTTTATAGTTCTGCTTTATATCCCATGCAAAAATATCATTCTTTCTTAAATGGCATTTCTTTTTTTATAAAATTATTAAAGGGACAACAACAAAACATGACAAACATCCCTATTCTCATTGACCAGGGTGTCAACTTTTAAACTTTTGCAAATGTAAAATCCATCTTTGGCACTTACTAGCTTTGCAACTTTTAGCTCCCTTAAGCTGTGTAGCTTTGGCAAGTTACTGTTCCTCTGCATCATTTTCATTTTAATATGGTAGGAATTACAGTGCTAGTATTATAGATGTGGTATGATGATTCATAAAGCTAACCATTCAAAGTGCTTCAAATGACTCCTGGTCTGTAATAAGTTATCAATATTCTATTTATTATTGTATTTGCTTCTATCCCATCTTTCATGTTATGTTGTCCAACACACACTTATATATGTATATGTGAGTACATCTATAATAGTCATATAAATTGTGCACATTTTCAATAATAATAGTAATATGGACATGTATGTACTGACCCCCAAACTTATAAAGTATAATATTATCTGTATATTTGAAAAGCTCACTGTGCCCTCCATGACTGCATTTCCAACCTTTTCTCAAGATAAATACTAAGTTTAAAAATTCATAATATTTTAATTTTTTTGTCGTTTTTCAGTTTTTCATTTGCATCTTATAACAAAATTGCTTAACCTGCACAAGAAATGTATGCTCCCTTGTTTAGTGTAACGCTATCATTAGAAAGCAGATCCATCTTTGAGAGCTTTATCTCCCACTGTCCTTGTATTGAGATGGGGCAATATGACAAGTTCTTGCTTAAATGGAAAGAGTGGAGGTGATATGTGTCATTTCTGGACCAGGCTGATTAAGAAGAGGATGTGTACTTCCATGATCTTTTTTCCCATCAACTAGGCAGATGTAAATAAATATGTGACTGTAGAGGATAATGGAGTCACAAAATAGAAGGAGTAACTATGCATGGCAAAGCTACCTATCCAGGAGAAACACATGCTTTAGACAATTATATGAGAAAGAAATGAAATTTCAAAAAGAAATTTGAAATTTTCAGTTTTGGGTATTGAGGGCAGTTAAAAATACACTAAATAATATAAGTTTATATTCCTAAAAGTTTTTATATTTTATATTCCTAAACTAAAATGTTTATTTTTAAATTTTGCCTATTTTGCATTTGACAGAAATATTTGCAATATGTATCATTCTACAGCTTGCTTTTATTATTCAAAATTATATTTTTCCTCCTTGAACTTTTTCATGCAAGCATCTATAGTTCATTCACTTTTATTGCCATATTATATAAATATACTACATTTTACTCATTCAGTTTCTCTTTTGATTCATTTGGGAAGAATTGTCATTTTTATGATATCTGATGGTATATCTCCTCTATAACGTTCAAGAAAGTTTCGTAATTTTGTCCCTAAAGTCCCTTTACATGATCCAAGATATTTCGTAGTTTTAGTTGCTCTTGTAAAAAAATATATATATTGATGTTAATAAGATATGGAATCATACTTTGGAAATATTAGAAAATAAAGAAATGATTGTAGCCATATACTGATTTTTTGGTTAATCAGCCATACTAAACTCTCTTATTAACCCTAATAATTTATCTGTAAATTCCTTGCATTTGCTATGCACACAATGATTCCATTTGCAAATAATTAGATTTTTTTTCCCATGCATTTGATTCTTTTCTTACTAAACTTCCCAGGACCTCCTGCAAAAAAAAAGATGAACAGAAGGTTAATTTGTTTGCATCTGTATCTTCACTCTAATTTTAAAGAAATGCAGTACAATTTACTTACTAAGTATAATGTTTGTAGTAAATTTTATGATATATCTTTATTTGTTCATAAATAACTCTCTATTCTTTGTTTGCTGAGAGATTTTATCAAAATTGGATACTGGATTTCATTACCCTTTTGGGGAAGTTACCATAATATTTTTCAATTGTTTTTTAATTATAACATAAGCATAATATAATATTATAATTTAATTATAATTTTTTTTTTACTTTTAATATTTTAACCTGCCATTTTATATCGAAATGTAATCTGAACTTGAATTCTTAGCAAGACTTCGAATTGATCAAAAGGTTTGCTAATACTTCTTTAGCATTAGCAAAATTTTGCTAATACTTACTGTAATATTTTTGCTTCTATATAGATGAATAAGGTTGGCCTGTAATTTTCCTGTGTCTTTGTCTGGTTTGAGTATCAAGTATATACGCTAACCTCATAACATGAAGGCATGTTTCTTCTTTAATATGGAAAAGAGATATCTAAAATCAGAATAATCTGTTACTTGAATGTGTTGTAAAACTTGCCCTTAAAATTGTTTTGGCCTGTTATTTTCTTTGTGAAAAGATTTTTGTTAGAGGTACAATTTCATTAATGATTACAGGATTATTCTATTTTTCAATTTTATTGTGATTTGAGTCAGGTTGGATGAGTTATATTTTTTTCCATCTTAGCTTTTAAATATCTTTTTATCAAATATTCTTTCTAAGATTTTAATCATTTTAAATCTATAGTAAAAGTTATTTAAAATATATTTCTTTTAATGTATCTACTTTATAAATAGTTCTTGGAGGATTTTTTCATGTTTTCTTCGTCTTTTCCCAATGATTAATTTCTTTCTTTTAATTTCTTTTGTTGTTTTCTTCTGTTCTGCTTTCAACCTTCTTGTTAAAATGGGATGCATATAATTAATGATGAATTTCTGTTCTTTTCTCATGTGAGTTTCTTGAATTTTCTGCTCTATGTTCTGCTTTAGTTTCTTCTCATAACTTTTATGTAAGCCCACTATACTGCAGCCATTAAAATTTTTTTTTTTCATTAAAATTTTTTTATTTAATCTTCTATTGAGTCATAATTCTATAAAGCAAAGTATACAATGTTAAGTGCACAATTAAGTGGTGAATATTTAGAAATGTATACAGCCTTGTAACCATTCTGCAGGTCAACCTATAACACACCTCTGTTACCCCAATATCTCCCTTAGGTTCTCTCAGTTTTGATTCACACTGCCCAAAGGACACCACTATTTGTTTGGGAACTTAATACCCAATAAATTATATGGTGTATATATATCCTTTTGTGTCTGTTTCTTTCACTACATATTTTATAATCTTGCTCTAGATCTTTACCACCACTGGTATTGTCTTTTTAAAAAAAAATCTGACATTCTGGTGGGGCTGTCCATAAGTTTTGATTGGTATCACACCCTTTAATGTTATATTCTGTTTTCTTTTAATTATAAACTTATTATGATCCATGAACTAGAAGTGTGTTTTATATTTCAAATGAATATAATTTCTCTAGATATGTGTTTGTTACTAATCATTTTACATAATAATGAAAATTCATATAGCTTCCTGGTTTTTAAAATTTTTTACCTTATGTTAGTGATCCATATAATACTAATACTTTTGCTTTAATTTCTGCTTTGCTTCATATTACTAATTGTGAATCAGCATTAATTTAATTAATATTTACCTAGTGTGATATTATTTACAATTTATTTAAATAAATAAATATTTGGCCTTATGTTTTAGGCACATCTCAAATTTAGTGTTTTGATTTCTCTCTAATATTTTGTGCTGTCAGTTTTTTCTTCTTTTTCTTATATGTCTAATTTCAGGGTTCATTATTATTTCTAATCCATTTTCATCTTATTTTCAAAGTAATTATTCCCATTAATTTTTATTGGTTATTGGAAGTGGGAAAATCTCTGTTTTTGTTTGTCACATAGCACCGTTATTCTGCGCTTGTTCTGTCCTTGTTCTGTTCTTGTTCTTGAAAGATGGTTTCACTGATTACAACAATCTAGGTGGAAATTGTTTTCTTTTAGTACATGAAAGATACAGCAATGTCTTTCACTCCAGCTTGTCCTTGAAAAGTCAGCTCTTAGATTCATTGAAGTTCTTTGGTAGGCATTCTCCTCAGCTGCTTCTAGAACTTTCTGCCCATCTTTGGTGTACTGAAGTTTCAGCATGCTGTGCCTAAGCAGGGACTGCTTTTATTTTCTCTCTTCCTGCCTCCCTTCCTCCTCTCCTTCCCCTTTTTTCCACTTTCTTTCTTTTTTTAATGATCAATTTGATTAAATAGTATTCTTGGAACTATTCCTTCTAATAGCTTTTTTTTAAAAACTCAAATTACTTGAATATTAAACCAGCTTATTTATTTTTTTATTTCTAAGAAAATGTAATTTTATTAATATTATTTTTTACATTCTGGGATGTTGTTGTGGAGCAGTTGGGAGGGAAGAGGGAAAGGGGAAAGGGAAGGGAATGGATGGAAGAAAGAGGAAGGAGGAGGGGTGGGACTGAGGCCAGTGGCACCTGCCTCTTTCCCACAGGAGAGACCGGGTGGCTTCCAGCGGTGGCTTGGTCATTGCTGAGCTGGGTGCAGATAGGGTGGTTGGTGAAAGCCCTCACCCCTCACCATCCAAGCTTGGGAACCCAGGGCCCTTTTTGCTGTGGCTTGGTGGTTGTCACTGGGCTGGTTGCACATGTTGGGGGGTGTGGCTGAGGCCCAAGGCTCCCCAGCACCCCAGGCTTGGGAGAGCCTAGGGCCCTTCTTAGACCAGTTTATTTTTATCATCCATCTTTTTCATATTTTTGAGTATCTTCTTATTTGTTATTCACACAAAAATAACTATTTTATGATCTGATAAAATCAGATATATAATCAGCCTGCATATTATAATATTATTATTATTTTAATGTCTGAAGCCATTACTTGTCTGCAGTTGCAATCCTTTGTCCGTAGTTGCCACTGGTTCCCACTCATGATGAGTTGATTTCTTGTGTAATTTGTTATTTTTTACTATAAACGTGTTACTTGGAATTTTTCTTTTTTTGGTAACAGCATTGAGTCTGGATTGAAGTCCAATTATTTCAAGTGTTGTTATTATTACTATTAGTTTTGCTTTGGCACTTGCCTGGGGGCATATTATTCTACTACTACTTTCAATTAAAATACTCATTATACAGGTGTGTGAAATAAGGTTTTAGACCCTTGTAAACAGGAATTCTGAAAGAAAATATTTATACCCCTTTAAATAGCACTAATATTAAGACAGAAATGTTTCCAGCAGGTCCCTAAGATTTGATATTTTAAAATACCTAATTGCTTTATCAGACAAGAAAAAAGTAATTATAACATTTGTTATTAATAAAACATATGATATAAGTAATTTTCCAGTCTTAATAAACACAAAAGTATTCACTTTTTTTGTAGCAATAAGATGAAAATCAATTCTTATCTAATAGTTTTGCAATATGACTAAGTTATAAGAGGTTTTTAGTTTGTCTCATTTTTTATTATTATGTTTTAACTTTTTTTTCTGAGACTTTTTTTCAGTGCTTTTTAAAAAAATTGTCAATTAGCCAGCAGACTCCAAGTAGCTATTAGACCCCAGCTGTAAGACATAAAAGTTCCATATATAACAAGGACCTTACGGAGGTTGGTGTGTGTAAAAGAAAACAGCCAATCAGTACGAATTTTAGTTTTTGCTAATCCCAGATATTGGAGCTTCATATATATATATATATATATATATAGTATGTACATTTTTTCTTAACTGATTTTCCTTTGAACCTATTTTTAACATCAAGTTGGAGCTTTTAATTTTCCATTGGATACTTAGGATTTGAAGAAGTCTCCATAAATGACTGGAAATTATCACTGTTGGCAAGCATAAGGGACAGCAATCTGATCAGGGAGCTGGAGAGCACAACCAAACATCGATGAGGCCACTTCCAGCAGCCTGACACCTTCACTCTGTGGTCTCCGCTCCTTCTCTTGCCTGGTGCCATTCTATAACTTCATCTCTTGTCAGTTGACCAACCAGGGTAGTAGTCTGCAGAGCAGAGTAACGTATTCTGTGTAATCTGACAAATCATAAAGATTTTCCATAAGGAAAGTGGTAATAGTTTTGAGGAAGTCATTTTCTCATATACAAACTTCCACGTATACTACTTTCTCAAATTTATTTGCTGTCCAATGTACATGTGGGCATGGCATCAGAATGACTCTTTTTTTATTCCCATTTCCCAATCATCCTTTACTCATTTTTTAGGATATAAAGGCATCCTAACTTTCCTAAATATAAAGATGTGAAACAAAGTTATAATTAGAACTATTAGTGTCACTGTTGTTAAGGCACAATGAATTATCCCTGTGGTCATCTCACAATGACTTGCATTTTCAAACAGTGATGTTTTAACTTTTTCTACTTATCTGCAAAATGTACAATAATTTATGCATACCTTTTGTTGTGCCTTAGTAAAATAATGTCATCAATAAAATAAAAGTGCTACCTTTCATATTGTCAACCATCCAAACTCTGACAACACATTTCAAGCTTGAAAATATATTGCAGAAAAATTAAAATTTTATAAAAGATGTGCAATACCAGAATATTGTTAATCTAGGAAACTTATGGCATAGAATCAAAAATTTATCATGATATTCTCAAATAAAGAAGAGACAAAAAAAAATACTAACAGAAAATAAGGAGGATATACGAATAGATCCTTTACAGAAAAATAAGTGAAAAAGTACTTGTACCTATAAATATGTGAACCACATTAATAATAAAAGAAAGGCAAATTAAAACTCCACTTAATTACCATTCCTTACGTATCATATTGTCAACAGTCTGAACTCTTATCATCACACTGTGTTGATGGCTGCATGAAGAAGCAGGCATTCTCTCGCAGCATTAACAGGTACAATTGTGTAACTCCTGTGTAAAATAGAAAAATTCCTACTAATGCTATAACTTCTATGGAGGAAAATTTGAAAATATCTATCAAAATTTCCAAGGACTTACTCTTTGACTCACTAATTCATCTCCTATAATTTATTTTGAAGGATAATCTGTAACAATATGAAAACATGTGTGCAGCATTTCTGTTGCAGCACTAATTATAGCAGCACAACAGAAAATACGTCATTGTCAGTTATTAGGGGACTGATTAAATAAACTTTGTTACACTGCAGTAAACCAAGTACAGTGCTATGAAGTTCTAAACAGTAACGCAAAGAACCTCTGGAATGATGACCACAATACGAGGGTACTTCATAAAGTTTCTGGAAAGATTCCTATTAACTTTCAATTTTGTTTTCCCACACTTTTCTAAGTACCTTCATATAAGTAAAAAAATGCAAAATGAATACAAAAAAATGTACATAAATGCTACCATTCTTACATATGGAAGGTGGAGGGAACTAGGTGAAGGGCATTTAAGTATAAGATAGATATTTCTAAACGTATTTGATTTTAGACTTGTTTTAAGAACCATGATAATTTACAAGATTATAAAATATATTATTATTTTTCATTCGGCACAAAGGCAATTCCTAAAAATTAAAAGCACAGTGAAAGTAAAGAACCCAACTATATATTAAGTTGATGGCATAATCATACAGAAAGGAACTATGCCAGATGACTTAAATAACCCAGTAAAATGGCATATCTGTAGAGGGATATAAACTGAGAGAAAAAATTCTAAATAAGCTGAATAATAAAAAATAAATCTTAACATAGTTTAGTAATCATAATGTTCAGATTTTCATTCATATTTTGAAGCCCACTAGACAAATTTTGCCAAGAACACATCTGATTGCACACAAAATCAGGCTGATTTAATTGCTACAGCAAGAGAACATACTAGAAGACCTATAGAACAACTCAATAAGGGAGTTGGGGAGTGTTTATTATACAACTGGGGCTTTTCTTACATTTTTTGGAGGGAGTCCAAGAAAATGGACTGAGTACTGTCAGATTGGGACAATTCCGAGATTGGTAGTCTTAATATAATTTTATTAAGAGACTAGAGGAATATAACTGGGCTAAGTTTATAGCATTGATAATAACTACAGTAACTCATCTGAGCTGGAAGAAAAGAAGATTATGTTGTTAATGTGATCATATAGAGACACTGTTCAGATACGATTAGAATGATCTTGTTTCCATATTGCTCTTCCATGTTCTAGGAGTAACCCTGTCTGATTATTGTTAATGTTCTGTAGAAATTTTCTGTTCAACAGGAAACAGCATGGTCTACCTCTTAGTTTCCAGCTGCCATCTGTTAGCTTTCGGAGATTTTCCGTCTCCCTCTCCCATTGTTTCTACTTTAAGAAAGGACATTGTGAAATAGGGCCAGAAGACATTAGTCTGTATTGGTATTCAGATCTGCAATGTTCCTCAAATCTCATGGTTCAGAGATTGTTCATTCAACATTGTCTGCAACTGGGCCAGATTTACACCCTGTTGTATTTTTTTTTTTCTTGCAGAATTATCTTTTGAATAATCTGACATGATTATTTGTTTGCACAAAGGGACTGGGAAACAATTCTCCAAGAGCCTCTTGCACGTTTGCATGTCTTACAATAAGAGGCACTGACATCTTTTGTATTTTTGTACCTTTTATACTTTATTTTCATGGATATTTGTACAGCAAACTACCTTGAAATATAAAGATAGTATCTACTTTCATAGCAGAATGCAGATTTTTTTGCTATCCAATATAATAAAGATGTCTCTTTCTGGGGCAAAGTTCATCAAGGTTTAATTGCAGTCTCTTATAAAACCTTGGCATTTCCTAAATTCAAGATTTCTCGTCTGTGATGCAAACCCAAAGTGTGTGTAGCACTCATGTAGGCCCACTTCTGTAACTTGGGTACTGATAACTTGGGTAAAGAGAACTGATGTGCATATGAAACTTGCTCTGTGCTGTGCTGTGAGTAATAACTTCATTCCTGAATCAGTGTTCCTGAGTCTTGTGTTCTACCAGTATCTACAGAACTGTGGCAAGCTAGCTTGTTAGCTTACAGGCAGGATAAAATCTGAGATGCTTCACAGTTCTTGACAACTAGCATTTAAGACTGGGGAAAAAAAAAACAGTATAAATCAATACAGGCAATTGCTTCAATAAAATGATTATTAGTACTTACAAAAGACTAAACCAAGGGCTTGAAACCCAAGTCATGAAAATAAAAGCAAGATTCATCTGTGTCTGTTCTAGAGAAAGTGAGCTTTTCCTTTCATCCTGTAGTAGATATTTGACCTATGATTATCTATCATATATCTATACTTATCTGTCTATTTTACTTTCTATCTTTCTATAATTGTTTAGGAAAGCACATAGGCAAATGAATTTTATCTACTTGATGTGGAAATATTGTCCACCAAAGAAGTAGTATCTTCGTGTCTTAGCGGGCCACAGATAGCATTGGGAATATACGTATCATTTATCCTTAACAGGAGTTAAATATTGGTCCCTTAAGCCAGGTAAATTTTCTAAGTGGAGGTAAATAGTTAGTGAAAAGAATCCCATAGTCAACCAAGTAAATATGACAGAACTGATTACCCAATCTGAGTAACCTCAAGGTAAATTGTCTGAGCTCTGATTATTTCACTGAGTCTGTCAGAACTGTTTTATTTTTTCTTGTCCTAGGAATAAATAAAACCTATATTTCTTAAGAATACAATCTTCATTTGAAGGAGGTACTGAAATACGCACCGTAAATCTGGGTCATTCAGATACATTTCTTTGCTATTATTAAGAATTTCCTAATCTCAGGGACAGAAAGAAAAAAAGTTTATTGAAAAATTTAGACTTGTCATTGGTGGATTTCACTTCCCACTTACATCCATGAATCTATGCATTCTTTTGGTGGGGCCAGAGGATACAAAAATTTGGTTGAAAATGGCTAGTTGGCAAGACCATGAAAATAATTTAGATGTTAAAGAAATTCTAAGGGGAACGATAAAAGCCCATCATTTTGAAGAATTAGTTGTTACATCTTTGCTAAAAAAGAAAAGAAATATTAATTTGGGCATGATTCAAAGATACCTCAAAATTTGGTTTATTAATTCAGGAGTTTATAGATTATATTAAAATAACATTTCACTTAATATTTGTGATAATAGATATTCAATTAGACAAATTAAAAGAAATTAATAATATTAATTTAAAGAAAACTCTGTTTTCCTCCCTGGTTTTACTATAAAAATAATTTAATCACAGTATTCTACTATAACAAGAATAGGATTAAATTACTTATAAACATCTTTTAAATTAACTATATTGATTCTATAAGTCAAGTAAGCTATAATTGTTTCCTTATGCTTAAAATTTTTAAATGATATAAAATGATTTAAAATTACGTATAGCTATACAGAATTGTAATAAAGAACATTTTTAAAGGGCTTAAGCCTGTGAGATTCTCATAATGATACAACTAATAAGAAATTAAAGTGTTAGTGGAACTTGTATATGAAGTCTTTTATTGACTTTAAAACCTTAGGCAAATGTTAAATTGCAGTAATTAAAATATAATGTTTGGGTACTTTGCAATTTCTTAATGAGAAAAAGATACAAATCAGTGATCACTGCACCTAGTTTTAATTTATTCTTATTTAGTAGGAAGGCTATAACACTTTGTACAAATGTCTTTGAATGTTATTATAATTGTGGCTATTTTTGCCACATTAAAATTTACACAAAATGGGATGTTTGCTCATGGTAAAAAAAAAAATAGACAGCATATGTTTTCCTCTCTTCTAGTTTTTTCTTGTGTCTAGAAAAAAAAAGGAAATTACTCTGGTTAGAGACTGTAATTATTATTAATAGGTAAAGCTATACAAGTGTTAAAAACACTATAACTGAAAAATATTCATATGTAAGCAAGAAAATGATTTGGCTCTTTATTGAGGAAATCATTATGGTTTATTAAGATGGTGAACACATTATAAACTAATATTGCCTTATTTAAAATAGTAATATGGTAAATAGTAAAAAATCAGACCTTTGCAAGCTTCAGACTGATGATCTATTTGTATATTTATTTATGTGTATTTGTACATTGTATATGTAAGATTGTGTGTGCATTTATCTATCTATGCTATTAAGGTTATAACATAAAAAAATCCTCTTCTCAAATTTCTTACTTGAATGGCACACAAAAGAAAAATTAAAAGTTTTTTTTTCTTTTTCTAAATTTAATAGTTATTTTGTGCCTATGTAGTGTTTCCTTTTCATCATCTAAATATTGTTGATTCTCTGTTCTTTTGCTATGCCCTTGACTCCTTACGTCTAAAAGTTAAAGATTACCAATAATTAGTTTCTCATTGCCATGCATTATAAAAATACTGACTGTAACCATTTCCTTTTTTAAAATATTTAAGACTTTAGTTTGCATCTTGTGTCCTCTAAAAACTCTTGATTGTGCTTTCCCAGATTCAAACTCCAGATTCAGAATAATAAAACTCTTGATGTCTTTTATTACTAAATCATCTTTTGCTCTTCCAGAATGGCTACAAAGTAGCACAAAGGCTCTTCCTGCTCCTCCTAACAAAAGAAATGGGGATAAAAATTACTAGGTTTGTTTCATGGGCTCCAAATTTTAACGAATGCAAACTACTGTGAGTCCTTTTGTTTGTGAAAAAATATAACAAAACAACTGATAATCAAAAGAGGAATGCAGTCTTCCTTGTGTTAATTATTTGTAAATACAACATATTCATAGAAGTATATTTTCAACAATTGTAAATTTCTGAGATTAAAAGCACAAATACTATGAAATCATTTTATCCAAAAATATTTTAATTTTTAGATTATTTTTAGATTAAGTATTCTGACCAATTGGGAACAATCATAATATAGAAGAAATTAAAGGTCGTGGACATTTAATTCCCTCTTTGGCTATTTTGCCTTCATGTCAGTATACATCAATATAACATACTGAATCCAGCAAGTCCTCTCCTTCCTGAAGAAGAAAACATTCATGGCTATCTAACCTCTTTTGGGAAATTATCTTTGCCACTTGGAGACTCCATGGACAATCTGAATAACCAGAAAAACAAAAGGTAGAAAACAGTCTGTCACACCAAAAGATTGCAAGAACTTGTCAGATGACATATCAGTTAGAGGATTCACACAAAATGTGGATTTTTGAATACACGTTCTCTTTTTTATAGTCATTGTTATGTAGATCACATAAAGGGATGTCCAGAACTTTGGTCAGATGCTTCTGAGTCACAGCAAATGAGGAAGAACCAGCCCACACAGAAATCAATCCATAAGGGACAGCTTTATCATTACAAAAGGAGGGGGAAACCTTGTAACAAACAGTGAGAAGTCTTTAAAGTGAGCTGATAAGACACAATTTTGTGCAGTCTGCTGCAGGTTTTGTTATGTGACACAGGCTCTTGCAGAATGCTGGATATATCACATGATTTCCAGGTATAGCATTTGTGCATGTAGCTTTTGGCAAGCAAAGAGAGTAAATATATAATTTTAAAATTAAATTCTATATGGTCTAGCCAAATGGGCTTTTAGAGAAATTCTATGTTATGTTTAAGGAAGTCCCTTGAAGTAAGAATAAATATTTTGTTTAAGATTCTTACTTACAAGAACAGTCTACAAATAGTCACGTGTGTTTTATAAGAGTCTTCTGAAACCCTAATATTTGTTTGTTTTTGTTTCGGGGGCCAACTATATTCCTTAACACTCTCAGATGATTTCTCCTTATATTCTTCTGTCTGGATTTCTTGTATGAGTAATATTTCAGGTTCTCAACCTATCTTCTATATCTCCGTCATATTTCCCATCTTTTGGGTTATATTTTATCACATTCTCTAATCAGCAGAGTCCCAGTGAAGACTAACTAAACTAGTAGTTGCATTGCATACTCTAACCACAAAGATTTTTTTTCTTTTTTTAAATTTCCATGATATTTAAAATTAAGGATAAGGATATTTTCCATTGTAATATTTTTAGCTCATTCCTTTTTTATAGTGTATTTTTGAACTTGAAATTTTTTAAGGGCCTTGTCTTGCTTCACAGACATTCAATGCCATTGTTTCTCGCCACCTCTCCAATTGTCATCTTCACCATTTTCCTTCTCACTCATTAGGCCCCAGCTCTACTGGGCCTTTCTTTTCCTAACACACCACACCTACTTCTGACTCAAGGTTGCTTCAGTCATCATGTATTTGCAGTCAAGTTGCAAAGAATCATGTGGATGACTTTTCTGTCATTCGAATTTCAGCTTAGAGAAGACTTCATTTTCTTCTCAGTGATTCTATCTCATTAACCAAGTTGATTATCTCTCTAGAACTTCTCAATATCTGAAATATCATCTTTATTGTTTGCATATTTTATTCATATTATTACCTCTTCACAAGTAAATCAGCTCCAGGACAGCACTGGTCTTGTTTTTGTTGTTGTTACTGTTCGTTCCTGAACCCCACAAACCTAGGTCATTGTCTGGGACATACAGTGTATTAAATACGTACCTCTTAAGTGAATGCTTGAATTATGATAGGGAGTTAGAGTGAATGTGTCTTAGACCTTGCATAAAATTTGAAAACTGGGAAAAAAACTTCTGAAAATATATTTCATTAAAATTAAAAGTCAAAGCACTGTGAAAATGAAAATAGGTTGTGCATAAAAATTCCCCAAAAGGACTCATGCAGAAGAGATTCAAGTCTAACACAGAATTTGAGATGGATTTAAAATGTACATGCTGATCAAAGAGTACTACTAAGACTGAAATAAGATTAAACTGCAGTCAAAGGCAATTAAGTACTGATGTGTAAAACACTGACTTTATTTTGACCTTGTTGTATTTGTATCATTTTGAAGACTATTATTTGTATAATGGCATAAGAAGCACAGTGTTATGATCCAAAATTCAAATAATTACAGTGTCAAAAATCTTTTTCACATAGATTTGCCCTCTAATTATATTGCCATGTCTCTGTAAGCACTGGTCTTGGTACTTTGTGAATAAATGCATTTCCCAAAATAAATTCTGGAGAAATTTAAGAATAATAGAAAAATAACAAGCTGTTTCTAATATTATTTGATGACATTAGTGATAATTCAGGGCTAAGTTTTTTTAAGAAAAATTTTTATTAGTGTTTTATATGTTTTCATTTAATAGTCTATTAATTGTGTTAAGTATGCTTATTTTCCTTTATCCCTTCTTTTCCATGTAATGGTCATGTTACAATATTACGATATTTTTTAGTGGAACATTATTTACACTTTCTTAGCTTGAAAACATACCACAGTATATATAAGTTCAACAATTAAGTTCCAAATCCTAACATTAACTTTTGTTCTATTGCCAGAATAATTAGTGCTGGCTTTGACTTTTCTCTTACTGTCCTTCGAACATTATAAAGATACAATAGTCTTTGTCATGCATTAGCACCTTTGAAGAGTATAATGGCATTATGTATGCCTGTATTCACTTCACTGATATCTGCTAGCCTGATTGAGTTATTCAGTTTTCTCATTATTATTATGGGATCAGTAATTTAGCATTTTATTCTAAAAGCAATCAGGTTGGAAATGTCGGGCCTTAAGAACTAATGCCACCTTAAGTGACATGAGAAGTGGCTCCATTAACGTGGCAGCCTAAGAGGGCGCCAGGAGGAAGTAGGGTGGGAGTGTCTGCGGGAACCTTGCCTTAGCCCTTATTGGCCAAATACGCACTTTCAGCTTGTGAACACTACGTGATTGCAATAGCTAGGCATTGAGACAGGATGCGTGCTCTCATAACCTTTAAGCTGATTAGAGGATGTAAAAACCTCCCTTCCCAATTTGCCTTTAAAAGCAAGTGCTTGTGTAATAATAAACGGAACTGCTGGACAGAACCCCTGCCATGTCTGAGTGTCCTTTAACGGGCTGGTTGGGGCCGCCGGCGGCTGTGCTCACCTCTCTTCACGGCTCTCTTCCCCCATCTCCTCCCAAAGGGGACAGGAGGGAAAGAGGAATCCTGGCAATTAGCTCGCCCACCAAGGGAGAGACTGACGAGGCTAGGGCTGTTCGGGTTGGCCGGCGGCGGACCCGACAGAAAGCAGGGGAATCAGAGTCTGATGAAAAAGGTACACCCTCATCTTTCTCCTGTATGGTATTAGCTATCACAGAACTTCTAATATGAAAGATCATCTCCTCACCATGTTCAATCCATCTGTCCCATCAAATTTATATGGTGGTTACAAAGATTAAAATATTCAAAATATTCAAAATTATAAAAAGCAACAGAACTGTGTTTATCCTATTCTTTTAGTAACTAAATTTATTCATCAGTAATAGGTTTGTTGTCCCTTAATATGATAAGGAGAAAAATAACCTCTTATTTATAATCAATAAATAAGCTATATGTGTGTGTGTGTGTGTGTGTGTGTGTGTGTGTGTGTGTGTGTATGTATGTGTGCATATGCTAATACACATGTATGTAGGTATATGGAGCTTTATCTATATACACACATACGTATACACAAACATAAAGATGAAATATATACACACACTCAGATATAGATATTAATAGATATAGATAAGGAAAGAGATTTACTCATACACATTTTTATATGTGTATAAAATAAATACTTTAAAAATAAATGGCTTTGAATTGGTTGATCCTTGATTTGTCCCTTTCTTTAATGAGACTGACCACGTACTTTAGAGTAAATTTGAGGAGAGATACTTGAGCATTCTTTATTATCTTCAATATTATTCTACTTAATGTGTTTTTAATCTACATATTTATCTCATCAGAGAATGATGTTGGATATTTACCAAATAACTTTTGGGTACTTACTAAGGTTTTTATATCATTATTTGCTGCTTTTCTCTTGATTTTTGTATCTAAATTATAATAGGTCTACAGTTTTTATTATTTAAAAATTTTTATTATCGTGGCCTAAAATATATTTGGAAACTTCCCATAGTTTTCATGACTTGCAACTATTTATTTGAAATTATTGTCCATTTCTGAAATACTTAAAATAAGTAACTCACAGAAGCATTCTGATTAGTGTCTGTTTTTCCTATATTTTCCTATATTTATCTTTTTTATAAACTTTTTATTCATTTCTTTTCTGATTCTTTTGATCCACATAGATAATAACTACTTTTCTAGACACACACATATTTTGAAATTATTTGGAATGAAGTGATAATATTATCTTTTTTAAAAAAATCTTCTTAGCATACAGAATACTAGCATTATTTTCCCAAATTGTGTTTGCTTTTCTTTTTAGGTATCCTGGTCTGACATTTGACTATACATTTTAGTCATTTTAGAAACATATTGGGATTAACGTACTAGTGCTTCTAATTTTTTATGTAGGTTGCATTAATTTCAACTAGAATTTTTATTAGACACTTAGTAATATTGTTTTAGGCTTTTTGCTGTTCCAATTTTTAAAGTTTGAGTTGAATTTTTTTATTGTTATTTCTTCTCTCTCATAATATAAAACTAGCATATATCTCTATTAATAGTTATGCTCACATTGCATGTGTTTTTAAGTTAATATTTTCTTTAATTTTTAAATTTTAATTTTTTTTGATTAAATACTAGGCTAAGAGTTAGATTGTTTTCATTTTTATATCATCTGTCATTTATGTTTTATTTTTGTAGCCTAATTGGTAATGTTGATCATGTTGCTAACAGTGCTGTTTTTCTCTTATTTTCTTAATTTCTAGATTTTGTTTTGTTTTCTTTGCATGGACAGTGAACTGGTCTGCACAGTTTCTTCTATATGAATTACATTAATTCATATTTAATAGTCAAACATATGCCAATTTTTCATCATCAAATCATTTAAAAAATATTCTTAAAAAATAAAATATGACATATAACTATAGTATTATTCAGACCACTTAAACTTTGTATTTTCTTTGTGTAAATTATAAATGATTACAAGAAAATATTAACACTGTATGATAAAATTTCTCACTTCTATAATTTTTTGAAAAATTTTCTTTCATTTCTTAGAGGGTTTTGTTTATTATGACATTATACAAGAATCAACATTAAAAATTATTACATATTTTTGTGAATGTTGTAGATCTTCAATAAAGAATGAACCTCATTTTATGGCTTTTTAAAACATTAATATTTTACATTGATATTTATATTTTTAATATTACTAAACCATCTTTCTTTGTTTTTACATTTTCTTGGTGTCCTTTCAAACTATGGTATGCTTTATTTTAATTTAGGGGTCATATATTTTGATATTTGTTTCTTATCATTAATGTATAGTTAGATCTTTTTTTATGTTCTCATGCTTTCCAGAAAAATATAACATGAGTTTTTTGTTTATCAAGACAAGAAATTGAATGTTAAGGTCAAGATTGCTGATTGAGCACGTCTACCAAAATTTTTCTTCTAAATGTCTCTGAAATGCTAAAATAGATGATAGGAAAATATTAACAAATCCAAAATTATGCCAGAGCACCCCACCATCAATAAAAATGAAAATTATAGGAAATTTTAGTTGAGATTTGATTGACAAGTAATGCACAGTGAAAAATCTTCCATTCAATCATGCATTATTAAAGCTATATTTAGGGAATCAAATTATTCATCCCACTACAGACACAGAGAAACTCCAGTATTGCCACCAGCAGACTAAACTGAGCAGAAGTCATTGTGAGAACTTTATTGTTAATTACTATAAGATTTTTCATTATTTATAAAATACATGTGTTTAGAAAGTTTCTCCTTGCCTGTGTTTACAGAAAACCTGCGTTTGGAAAGATTCAATGCCAGAACAAAGCCTTCACTGTAATTCAGAATAATCTCACTGAAAGAGAAAGAATAATAACTGCTAATGATTGGGCATTGCTTATGTAGTGCCAGGCATTATGCTTAAGAGCTTTACATAATAAGGAATCCCAGAAGTTAGAAGAAAAAAATAGACAGATGTGAACATATGCACTTCTGTCAATGAAACAGCATATCCAGAATTAATGCTTAAGTTATATATTGGCAAGACATATCTGCAAATTATGCGACAGGATATAGGTTTATAACCATAATTTAAAAGGAATGCTTAAACAAAATAAGGGAAAGTCATTATCCTAAAATGAATAGTAGGTAGGAATGCAAATGTCCAATAAACTTTCCAAGGTTAATTGATCTCACCAAAGATCAGAATCATAGAAACAAAATGAAACCAAACCACCAACAACAATATGCTGCATTCACCAAATAAGAACTTTCTCGCATTGGTTGTAAGAAATCGGATTCTTGTTCTAGTTGTTACATTAAGTGAAATGAATAGGTTTTTAAAATACAAATTTATTTGATAATAGAAGAAAAGGAAACAATAGCTAGAAATTTCCACTTAAACTGGGGTTTTCTTACTTTATCTATCCAAAACTAAAAGTGATAGTTTAAATCATTTTTTAAAATAAAACCCATCCAAGCAATTAAAAAAAAAAATCACTGTGAATGAGAATCAGGAGAGTAATACCCAGCAGTAATCAGGACTGATGCCCCAAACCACTGAGACCTGGCTCCAGTGATGGCAGAGGCAGTGGGAAGGCAATGCCTGAGCAGGAACAGAAAACCAAGTCCAAAACACCAGTATTTGCTCATTTGGATGGCAGAAATATAGGTGCAGTTAAACTCTCCTTTTCCTTCTTTCTTCCTTCCTTCCCAATCTCTCTTGCTTCCTATTCTTTCTTTCACCCTCCCTACCTCCTTTACTCTCTCCCTCTCTCTCTCCATTTCTTCCTTCCTTCCCTCCTTTTTTCTTTCTTTCCTTCTACACTTCTTTACTTCTTTCTTTTCTCCTTCCTTCCTTCCTTCCTTCCTTCCTTCCCTTCTTCTTGAAAAGAAAGGCATGTTCTTGTAGTCATGAAAACTGGTGTATAATTATAACTCAAGAAATTATATGGTTTGCAATCTTTTGCAATCAATTTATGAGTTTGAATCCAGTTCCCACCTTCATAAGCAGGCAGAAATTAGAATGGATATCGGAAGACCTGAACAACACTGTCAACAAAGCTATCTTAATTGATATTTATAGACTATTCCACCCATTAACAACAGAATATATAAAATTTTTATTTGCATTGAACTTTCATCAAGGATGTGTATAATATAGGCCATAAAAAACTTTAATACATATAAATAGTATAAACTATGTAATCAACTCTAAAGATTATAAACTAGAAATCAATAACAGAAATATATATGCAAATTTTCAAATAATTTGCAACTAAATAATTCACTCTAAATTTACCACAGGTTAAAAATGAAGTCTCTAAAAAAATTAAAACATATTCTTCAGTGAACAAAAATGAAAATATAACATGTCAAATTTGTAGGATGCCTTCTATTGAAGCAGTACTTAGCGGGAAGTTTTTAGCATTAAATATTAAAATCAGAAAATAAGGTCTTAAATAAGGTTCTAAGATTCCACCTTAAAACAGTAGAAAAGGAGTAAAGTAAATGTGAAGAAAGCAAAAAGAAATAACAATTTTAGAAACCAAAGAAATAAAAAAAAAACACCAAAAAGTTGATTCCTTGAAAATATCAATAAATTTGATCAACCTCTGGCCAGACTTAATAAGAAAAATTATCAAAGATACAAATTACCAGCATCATAAGTAAAAACAAAACATACCAGTGCAGATCCTGCAGATCTATAATAGAGGAATATAGGATAATAAAGGAATCTATGAACAATTATAAGTCCATAAGTTCAAGAATTTTATTGAAAAAGATCAATTCACTGAAAGAGATAATCCACCAAGATTTACACAAGAAGATTTATATAACTTGAATACAACTATATCTACTAAAGAAATAGAGCTTTTTCAGGGCCGGCCTGCGGCTCACTCGGGAGAGTGCAGTGCTGATAACACCAAGGCCATGGGTTCAGATCCCATATAGGGATGGCCGGTTTGCTCACTGGGTGAGCGTGGTGCTGACAACACCAAGTTAAGCATTAAGATCCCCTTACTGGTCATCTTTTAAAAAGAAAAAGAAAAAAAAAAAGAGAAATAGAGCTCTTTCTTAAGTACTTTCTAAGAAAGAAAATTTTAAGCCCAGGTATATTCCATGGTGAATTCTACCAAACATTTAAGATGACATAATAATTCTATAAATTGTCTTCCAGAATATGGAAGGGGAGGGAACACTCCCCAACTCACTTTATGAGGCCAACATCACATTAATAAAAGCAGACACACACACACACACACACACACACAAAAAAAATACAGACTAGTATTCCTCATGAATACAGATAAATATCATCATCAAAATATTAGCAAATTGAATACAACAATACCTACAAAGAGTAATACCTCATAAGACAATGAGTTTATCCCAGAAAACTATGGTTGATTCAATACAAAAAAAATCAAATAATGAAATTTACCGTAATGATAAAGAAGAAAAAATAACACGTGACCCTGTCAACAAATGCAGAAAAATCATTTGACAAAATTCAGCATCCATTCACCTGATTAATTAGCAATAGCTAATCCAAAAAAAATGTCATCCACAAACATATTTTATTTTAAAGCTGGTTTCCTGGGTGTCACCACTAGATAAAGATCATTTAATGGTCAGCCACAGATTAGTCAGAGGTTACGCTTAAGCTTCTGGAATGAGAAAATTTTTCATCAATTACTGTCAGATCTGTTTGTGGCTTGGAGCATTTGCCTATTACCTATTAACTATTCAGAGAGTTTACCAGTTTGCCCTACCTTGAGCAAAGGAATAGAAACTCGGAATTGTCCTTCCCAGAGGCTCTTCAGAGAGCACAGCCTTGGGCATGTGTATAGTATTCCAGACCACCAGAAATGACTGTGGTTTTAACCAGGCTTTCTTTGACTATCTCTTTCCCTGATCTCCTCTTTAAGCTTCTGGCAGTTCTGCCTCTATTGGCATTTTAGGGGAGGGGAAAGAAATCTTTTCATTTACCCTCCTAGGTTCTATGACTGGGTTCCTAGACAATAAACAGATGAAAAACAGATTAACAGGGAAAGACAGTTTATTAATGTGTGCAGTGCACTGAAATGGGTGGTTAGAACTTGGGGTTTTATAGCATCTTAACAAAGAGCAATAAAATTGAAGGGAAGTAACAAGACAGAGTGTATCAGTCCGTTTTTGTTGCTTATAACAAAATACCTGAAGCTGGGTGATTTATAAAGAAAAAATGAAATTTATTACTTACCATTTCTGAGGCTGGGAAGTTCAAAGTCCATCTGGTGGTGGCAGCAGTGACCCAGGGGTCTCACATTTCAAGATGGTAGATCTCACATTGCAAGATGGTGGAAGGAGAGAGACAGACTCTCCTCTTCTTTTAAAGCCCTCAGATCCATGCACCTGATCACCTTTTTTAATCCATTCAGTACTGCAGGGTCCTACAATCCAATTACCTCTTCATGGCTCCACCTTTCAATACCATAATAGGATTTCCCGCCCTCTTAAGAGTCACAGTAGGAGCTAGGTTTCTAATACATAAAACTTGGGGAACACAATTCAAACTTCAATGAGTTTTGGGGGGATGTAATTCAATACACTACATAGAATAAAAGGGGTTTAGGATTTTAGGGGCTGCAAATGGTGGGAAGGTAAATATGTGGGGAGGCTTGATGGAAACTAAGAGTTATTTTAGTAATTCTTGTTATGTAGATTCCATTTCTGGACTGATAAGATCTAGAGTTGTCTTTGGTGATTACCAGTCCAAGAGTTGTCCTTTTGCTGTTACGAAAAAGGAAGACATCTTCACAAATGGAATTCTATGTACTACTTTTAGGCAAATGTGACAAAAGTCAGAAAGCTTTTATGATGTCTACTCGTTCTCAATTGTCTTCAGCTCAAAATAATTCTTATGCCAAAGCGGCATATTTTGTGTGGGATATTCAAGTTCCCTATAGTATCACATTAGCTATTAGTCTCCATTAATTGCTATCTGATTGTTCTGTTGTATTCAAGAACCCCTGGGGCATGCAATGATCTATAGTCTAGACCAAATAAAGTCAGGTCCTTTGGCAGGGGCAGGGTGGTCTGAAGAACCCCTGGACAGAACCTCTGTGCTGTAAAGCAGAAGCTGGTGTATGTTTGGGAGAGGGAACCTAATAATGAAAGACTAAAAACTTTCTCCTCAACATGAGGAACAAGACGTCCTCTTCCCACTCTAGTTAACATTACACTGGATGTTCTAGCCAGGATGATTAAGGAATAAAAAAGAAATAACAGATAACAGATTGGAAAGGAAAGAGTAAAAGTAAAATATATTAACAGATAATATAATTTTATATAGAGAAAATCCTAAACAACACACAGGAAAACACAGACACATATGCAAACATGTGATTAGAACCAATGAATGAGTTCAGGCAAGTTGCAGAATACAAGATAAAAACACAAAAAACATATATCTATTCATCAGAAATAGACAACCTGAAAATGACATTAAAAATATAATTTTATCTGCAATAGCAATAAAAATATAAAATAGGAATAAGTTTAACCAAAGACAAGCAAAGTATCTACACCAAAAACTACAAAACATTGAAGAAAATTAAAGACTCAAATAAATGGAAAGACATCCCATGTTCATGGATTGTAAGACTAAATGTTATTATCATTCTCCAAATTGATCTACAGATTTAATGCAATCTCTATCAGGAATCCAATTGCCTTTATTTGCAGAAATAAGAAACCTGATCCTAAAATTCAAATCGAAATGCCAAAGACCTAAATAGCCAAAATGATCTTGAAAAAGAACAAAGTTGGAGGACTCACACTTCCTAAATTTAAAACTTACTACTAATCCAGAGTTAGCAAAACAGTGTGTTATTGGCATAAGGATAGAAACAATGGTAGACAATTTAAATTACCAAAATAAACCCACGCATACATGATCAATTGATTTTCAACAGGAGTGCCAAGACCATCCAAAGGGGAAAGAATAGTCTTTCAACAAATGCTCCTGAGTCAACTGTATATCCACATGCAAAAGAATGAATTTTGGCCCCTACTTAATATCACATACAAAAGTGAACTCAAAATAGATCAAAGATCTAAATGTAAGAGCTAAAATTACAAAATTCTTAGAAAAACATAGGTGAATTTCTTTATGACTTTGAACTAGGCAATGATTTCTTAAATAGAACACCAAAAGCACAAGAAACAATATGAAAAATAAAATAAATTAGATTTTATTAAAAAGTAAAAAACATTTTTGTATTGAGATACACTATCAAGAAAGTGAAATATCAACTCGAAAGGGAAGAAAATATTTGCAAATCATATATCTGATTAAAGTTTAGTACCCACACTATAGGAAGAACTCTTATAGCTCACCAATAAACTGACAACAATCCAATTATATATGGGTAAATTATTTGAATAATAATTTCTTCAAAGTAGATATACAAATGGACAATAAACACTTGAAAAGATGATCAACATATTTATTCACCAGGAAAATGCAAATCAAAACCGTTAGATGCAACTGCATCATCAGTAGTTGGCTATAATTTTTAAAAATGAAAAATTAAGAAATAACACATGCTAGAGGATTTAGAAAAATTAGAACATTTATATATTGCTGGTGGAAATGTAAAATAGTGCAGCCTTTATGCAAAACAGTTTGGAAGTTCTTCAAAGTGTCAAACATAGAGTTGTCATATACCCCATCATTATATTCCTAGGTATATATACATAAGCGAAATAAAAACATACATTCACATAAAACCTTCTACACAAATGTACATAGTAATATTATTCATAATAGCCAAAACTTGAAAATAACCTAAATGTCCATCAATTGATGAATGCGAAAATAAAGGTGGTATATCCTAAATAGAATTTTTTTTTTTTTTTTGTCGTTTTTTCGTGACCGGCACTCAGCCAGTGAGTGCACTGGTCAGTCCTATATAGGTCAGTCCTATATAGTGCTCCCAGCGCAGCACTCTACCAAGTGCGCCACGGGCCCAGCCCATAGAATATTTTTCAACCAAAAAAAAAGGAATGAAGTACTGATACATTCTGCAACATGGATCAAACTTTAAAGCATTACGCTGAGTGAAAGAAGCCAGAAAACAAAAGGGCATATATTGTATTATTCCATATATGTGAAGTGTCCAGAATAAGCAAAACCATAGAGGCAGAAAGTAGATTAGCAGTTGCCAGGGGTTGTCTCCAGTCCCTGGAAGGAAGAGAAGGGGAATGGAAGGATTGGGACTGACTGCTAACAGGTATGGGTGTCTTTTAGGGGTTAATGAAACGTCCTAGAATTAGATAGTGATGATGGTTGCACATTATTTTGAATATACTAAAACCCACTGAATTGTACAATTTAAAATGGTTAAAATGGTTAATTTTGTTATGTGAATTTTATTTCAATAAAAAAATTAGCAAAGAGACAATGTAGTATATTTGTCTAAGGCAGAACTAGAAAAGGATTTGTAGTTCCAAAATACTGTTCCATGCCTTTGTGCATAAAAGTGCATGAAAGGATCACTCAAAAATTTTTACATATAAATAAGTTTTAAATTTCACTTTTTCATATCTATCGAAAGGGAAGATTTGTGCTTAACAATGTTTGATTAGGGAAAGTATTATTTGATTTTTAAAAAATCAATTTTAGCAAACTGAAAAAAGAGAAATGTAAAAAATCTAAATCCAAATGCAGGAGCTGTGGAATCTTTCTCTTCATCTAATAATGAGAATTGGTGGAGAGGAAAAAAAAATTGAAGTAACAAGTGATATAGTACTCTGGAAATATGTAAATAAAAGTATTTATTAGGGAGAAATAGTCTCAATGCTTGTTGAAGTGGCCGATGTATTTTCAGTGTAGAGGAGGATTAGAATGCATTGATTTCTTCTTAAAAGGTTCTTAATGAGCCAATGATTCAGATAGTTGCAGAGTGGATTTGTTTATATGTTCAGACAGTATAGATTTAAGGATAGATTCAAAGCAACAAATTTTCTTTGCTGATTTTATCATATAAATAATTTTCTTCAAGTTTCTTTAATTAAACAGAAGTTTATTTTCTGGCTTTTAACAATACTGAAAAAAATTGTCTTTTACTATCTATTTCATGTCCATAATTTTTGCACAAATAAGTATTCTCTAGACTTGCATGTTGTTTCTCAAAAATTACAAAATAAAACTAAAGGTATTTTTTTAAAAAAATCTAAAAGCCTATTCTTAAACATTCCTCTTTTCAACTCTTTAAAATTTATTTCCCACTTTCGACAATGCTATACAATGATGTTTTGTAATCATTTCTGCTTCATATTAATTTACTTACAGGAAGTGCTTAATTAATAAATTTAGTTTTCAGGTAATTATGTTATACAACTCATATACGAGTTGCTTTTTGGAACTCATAAAATATTCCTTCAAAAGATTAAAAAAAAATTGTTTAGGATGGTAACTAGATCCTTTGACTAGTTTCCTTAAAGTCTATTTAACATTTGTTGTATAGTATTAGATTCTTAAAATGGCTGTTTTTTAAACAATATGGACAGCAACATAAGAAAAATCTATCTATCTATAGATACATACATATACATAGATGTTTGTATATTTATATCTGTATGTATCTATGTATGTATGTGTATCTGTTTTAGATAGATATATAGATATAGATAAATAGATATGTAGCTATACACTTGCTATGTATTTATCTATAAATAGATCTGTGGATAAATAAAAACTATATAAAATTAGTAAAATAAAAATTATTTATGCTGGCCTTGTATATTATGAAAAAGGACTTTAAAGAATAGAACAGTTTATGTAAGATTAGAGAGACCCTTAGGAAATTTTATAGTTTACAACAAGAATAAAAATAGTGACAATGTTGATGACATCCTTAGTCTTTATGCCTAATTTTATATATATGTATACACATATATGAACATATAACTTTAATATAAATATTGTTATCTTCACTAACCAGGATACATTTAGTTTTGTTTCATTTATTTTCCATGCAAATTGACAACCAATATAAATAAATATATTTCGTTATATCTGAATAAATTTTAGATGTCAGGAAGAAGGAAAATATATTACACATTATAAAATTATATTTTATATAAATAAAGTTTTGATTAAAAAATCAGTGATTTTACTCACTTCTTTGTATTGCAGAAGCCATTATATTCTGGTCCCTCTCCTATTCTCTGTGCCTTCTATTCAATTTTTTAATTCATGTGAACATACTGGATTATTCGTTATTGCCAGTGAACTGAATCTGGTGAGTCGATTCATCAATCATTGTCCTTTGTTGCGGGCAACACAGAAATGTAAGTAACTATGGGTAACCTACATAATCAGTGGGAAAGCCTACAACCAGGCTCTTGAAAACTACATCTCCAAGAATAATACCCCCATACACACTGCAGGGCTGCAAACACCATACTGAGGTCACCACTATGCAATTCACTTCAGCTTGTATCTTGTATTACTGCTGCCTTGGGCATGGAATTTTCCTGCTAGAACCACTGGAGCAGTTGTCTCTGAAAACTAAATGCCCCCACCACCACACCTAGGTGCCAGCCTCTCCACATCCTTTGTTTATAACCCAAAGAATGGGTTAGATGTATCTCACTGGTGAAGCATAGTCATTTGATGTACCGTAGCTTCAAGGAAGGTTGAAAAAGTATGTATCTGGCATCTATTTTCTGCGGCCGAGACTAATGATATGGGGAATTGTCCCAAGCATAAGAAAAGTTTATATAGTACAATCTTAATAAAAGGAATTAAAAACATCTTCTTTAGATAGCAATTTTATTTGAATAAATGCTCATTAAAAATTTTTATCAAGTTAAGATTCTCTGTTCTTTTAGTTGCTCCTACTCTCACAAAAATAAGCATTTTATGCAAACACACACACACATATATAAGTATAGCATGCAACACATAATGACATTTCTGTCAACTACAGACTGCATATACAATGGTGGTCAGAGCAATGGGCTATATATAGCCTAGGTGTGTAGTAGGCTATACCAACTAGATTTGTGTAAGTGCACTCTACGATGTTTGCACAATGACAAAATCACCTAATGATGTATTTCTCAGGATGTGTCCCCATTGTTAAACAACACATGATTGCATATACATTTATACACTGAATATATGAAATAGATAATTCAAACCAATATAAATTTGAATATATTAATAAGACTAATAACAACTAATAGGCATTTAGAGCATTGCTATAATTGGTACCATATAATGGCAGTAGGTGGTTAAAAATGGTACAAGATACTGATTGTGGATATTCTCATCTGAGGGTGAGGACTAACAGTTGATAAGTATGGCTATTAGTTCAAATTGAATCCTCCATAGGTGTAGCGAGCTATATTGTATACTCCAAAATATACGTCCGAGTCCTAACCTCTGGTACCTGTGTATGTGACATTGCTTGGAAATAGTGCCTTTGCAGGTGTAATTAAGTTAAGGATCTCAGGATGAGATCATCTTTCATTCAGAGTAGGCCTTAGATCCCATGGCTGGTATATTTCTAAGACAAAGGAGAGGGAGATTTGATAGACACGGGGACGAAGTCCATGTAAAGATGGAGCCAGAGACTGGAGTTATGTTGCCATAAACCAAGGAATCCCAGAAGCTGCTAGAAACTGGACAAGGCCAGGATTCTCCCCTACAGCCTTGGAAGGAGAATGGGCATGCCAACACCTTGATTTCAAACTCTGGCCTCCAGAAGTATGAGAGAATAAATTCCTGTTCATGTTCATTTGGCAAACCTGGGACACTAATACAATGAATTAAAATAGGATGGTATTTGCCCAAGAGGTAGCCTTCCGGTGGATGTGAGGAAAAGAACTTTTTATTATTGGTTTTGCACATGAACATATGATTAATAATTTGGGCTGCTTGGACTTTGCTTCTACTTTGAATGGTTTTATATATTTCATTTCTAGCAAGCTTATAATTTTGAAATTCTGTTTCACATAAATATTTAAAAGGTATATGTGGTAGCTTTCTAATAATAAATACTCAAAATAAATTTTTTTAAAAAATTGATAATTTTGAGACATAGATGTTTATTGATATTTTAGAATTTTAAAATTCTTGAATAGTTCCAAAAGAAATAAGAAAATAAGAATGAGAAAAGTGGGAAAGCTTAAAAAATGAAACACTTGAAATGTATTTATTTTATAAACAGTTGTATAGTAAATTAAAAAAAAATTATAATGTCTCCCATTTAATTTTGTAAAGTAAGTATTTATGGTAAAGAATTAGTTTAGTTTAAGTTCAGTTGGTAATTACATATATAGCAAACAACAACAAAACAAGACAAGAAAGTATTAGAGAAATTAAAAGAAAAGAAAAGGAAAACCAATGATCATGATGGCATAGCAACTATTTTGAACATTTTGACTTTTAGATACAGTAACATTAAAGTTATATTTACTCTGTGTAGGTGTGGTAGCATTTGGCTGGTTGGATGGGGGAGAGACCAGTTGAAATGCACTTAGAACATACACATGAAATCAGTTGTATAAAATGCTATTCTGAGCATAGATAAGGAAAAGCTGGAAGGATTAAAAGTACCAAAAGAACAGGAAAATTGCACAGTGAAGAAATAAAAATTGTGACTGATACTCCCATTCCTTGCTTGGCTGATTGGAAGAATGGTAAAGTGATTGGCAGAAATGGTCATATAAAAAAAACCACAAAAAAACAGAGAAAGATTATTGGAGCTCTTACTAAATGACTGTCTTTGACAGAACCGACTAACGAATAGCAACACATTTAAAAGATTAAACATCTTTCCCCCTGGTCTCTATCATAGCATTCCTGAAAGGAGTCAATAACTCCAGCTGTCATTCAAATTGATGGTGTAGGTATCTGGATTTGTGATGTGTTCCCAGGCAGTATGTCTGCAGCCTGTGGGGTCAAAGAGGGACTGTCTCCCTCTCTATTAGGTGGTGTAGAGAGTATCTTGCAGGGGCAAGGGGATGGCTCTTCTTGTTTGGGGCTTTAATTTCAAAAGCTAATAAGAGGTGAAGACTAGAAGATTTGCAAGTACATACTATATAACAGAATTTTTGTTTCCTTGCCTCCCACAACATATTTTTTAGTCTGGAGAGAAAGCAAGTGGTTGAAGACACTTGGATGGGGTGAGGCTACAGGACTCTCATGGCCAGAGGACAGAATATTGTTTTCAGATAGTTATGTGGCATGAGAGTCAAGAAAAAATATTCTCCAGTACTTGTGTGGGTCCTGGGAGGTGAGGCAGAAGCAGAATTCCTGGTTAAGCTGACAAAAAGTCAAAGGAGAGATGAATGCACCTACCCAAAATATTTCACAGCCTGCCATCAAGGAAGAGCACATTCAGATTTCTCTATCTGTGAGCAGAAAAAGGTTGTTAAAAGAGTTAGGGAGGGCCAACTATAGGAGATGTGAGAGTTGATGAATTCTTGCTAATCCAAGTTATAATTTTATTTTCTCTCAGAAAACTTCTTTAACTATTAGAGTGGAGTTTGCTTACTCCTCTGATATTTCATAGTATCTTGTACATTATATTATAAATATTATGTATTATTCACCTTATTTGTCGAGCTTTAAAAACTAACGCCACTTTAAGTGACATTATAAGCGGCGCCATTATGGGCCCACAAGGGCATATTAATGTGGCAGCCTAAGATGGCACCAGGAGGAAGTAGGGTGGGAATGTCTGCGGGAACCTTGCCTTAGCCCTTATTGGCCAAATACGTGATTCTGCGCTGGCTCGTGAACACTGCGTGGTTGCAATAGCTAGGCATTGAGACAGGATGCATGCCCTTGACCTTTAAGCTGATTTGATTATGTTAAAACCTCGCCTCCCTATCTGCCTATAAAAGCAAGTGCTTGTGTGGTAATAAACGGAACTGCTCGACAGAACCCGCCGCATCTGAGTGTCCTTTAACTGGGCTGTTTGGGGGCCGGCAGCTGTGCTCACCTCTCTTCACGCCTCTCTTCACCTGTCTCCTTCCAAAGGGGACAAGAAGGAAAGAGGAATTCCGGGCCGTTCCCACGTCCACCGAAAGCAACGAGGCTAGGGCTGTTCGGGACTGCCGGCAGCGGACCCGACACTTATTAAAATATAAAGTTCTGAGAAGTACAGTTTCAGTTTCTCAGCAAAATAATCCAAATATATCGAATTTATTAGACCATCAATACAGATTATGGCTCTCTTTTGTCTAAAGTAGTAAATATTAATTTCTGAGGAAAACCAGTAATATCTTTTTTCTATGGACTTCAATATACCCCTTTTACAATCCTTTGACATTTCTTCACATTTTAAACTACCTTTTCTAATCAGTTTTCTCTGCCAGGTCTTTGTTAACACAAATAAGATCTATTATAATAGTCTAATAGTTTTCATGCTTGTAGGCTTTCTCAATATCTGCTTACTTTAGAATAGATTTCCCAAAGTTCTATTATTCTTTAATTTCTCCATGTTAATTACAGAATAATTCTTTTGATTACAATGCTATGAAAGACCATCTTACATTTGCACCAATAAACCTGTTTTACCTCACTGTGCTATGGCCGCCTTTAGAGTCCATTTTTGAGTAATGAGATTCTTTTTAGAAACTATACTATCACTCATTCTTTCTCTACATCTAAAGATACTTCCTGTCTATCCAATTTGTGCCCATTCTTAATTTAATGACTTTAATTTAGTTTATTTTATATGCACTCATGAATCATTTTCTAAGTGCTTACAACCAGGGCTTCTCAACCTCAGCAGTACTTCTATTTTGGTCTGGGTAAATCTATGTTTGGGAGAAGGGGGATATCCTGCACACTGTAGTGTATTAAATAGCATTCCTAGGCTCTACCCACTAAATGACAGTATCTCCACACCCCAAGTGTGGCAACTGTAGGAAATTAGACTATGTCACCCCAAAATATGTCACTTTGGCATAAAGGATTATGTTTATCTGAAGAATTGAAAAACCACAGGGGGAGTTTTCTACCCTTCCCTTTTCTAACTAAAATAAGGGCATACATTTCCCTTTTGTAAAAGAAATTTCAATTTCTAAAGAAAATCTCCATTTGCTAAGGTGTCCTCTCTCTCATATTAGGCACAAATGTAAATTAAACAACATTTTTCTTTGCTGTCAATTGATTTTCAATTTTTCTTTTCTTGGAATATATTTTCCTCTGATGTGTTGTCGTTAGTTCTCAGTGTATTCATGATCATTCTGTGGATTAAAGGGTACAGTAAGAAACTCCTGTTAAAACTTCCCATGCACTTTTGCATAGGGGTTTCCATGTTTTACGAAAATCTATTTTTATCTGAAATTCACCAAAATGTTAATTTCCTTAGAATAACTAAGCTTAGAAATTTGAAAAGAGTACGTGATAAAATACTATGATGGTTGTATTAGTCCATTTCTGTTGCTTATAGCAAAATACATGGAACTGGGTGATTTATAAAGAAAATAAAATTTATTGCTTACAGTTTTGGAGGCTAGTAGGTCCAAAGTCCAGGAAACATGTCCAGTGAGCGATTTGGTGGTGATTTTGGTGACAGCAGGGTATCACATTGTGAAAATGGTGGAAGCAGAGAGAATAGAGACTCTACTTTCTCTTCTTTTAAAGCCCTCAGAACCATGCCCCCAACCACCACTTTTAATTGATTCACTATGGCCCGGGTCCTACAATCTAATCACCTCTTCAAGTCCACACCTTTCAATTACCATAAGATTTCCCACCCTCAACATTGACAGTGAGGGTTAAGCTTCAGTGAGGTTAAAGGGGGCATCCAGTCGACAGCAATGTGTAACTGCTGAGTTGATCCTTTAATGATTATAGAAGCATTTAAGATATAAAAAAGATCCTATTTTGAACCAAAATAAGAAGTTCTTCTGTCTACATTTCATCAAAGTAGCTTTGGAAAAATATATTTTGCGAGAAAAATATCAGATAACATAAGAAGGAAAAATGTTACTCAACTGAATGATTTTGAGACAGAATTATTGAAAAAGTAGATAAAAATATGACGTACCCAAATGTAAAAGAAAAATGGAGTAGTAACAGGTATGATTCTGAATTTTAAGCCAGAGTAACCATAAGACTGATGGTATTAAATCAAACATGCTTGCACAAATTAATTTACTTTGAAAGAAACACATTCAAATTGATTGCTAAACTGCATTAAGATTACTTTCTATGTCATAGATGAGTACATATAAATATAAATGGGGGAAGACATTAAGAAGAGAGTCCTCAAACACATAACTCTGTCAAAACCATAAGTATGTAATATAAATATAATAAAATGTGTGAACAGGGGGAAATGAAAATGGAAAAAATAATAATTTTATATTGCTTCAAGCATTTCATTCTGCAAAAAAGAATAAAGAACTAAATAAGCTAAATTTCCCTTATGGGACTTCATTAAGAACAATTTAAAATTAAAAGTTAAAAAGTCTATTTTTATCAAAATTTTTTTCTGAAGCTATTCAATTTCTGACAGAAGAGACTTTAATTATTATGTTGTGTCACTCATAGGAACCAGAGTATGTTTCATGAAGATTGATTGCAGTTGGATTTGAGAGCAATTCTCATTTTCCTTGTTTCAGATTCCATGTGAAATCTAGCAAACAGACACAACAGTTTGTAACAGAATGTTCATCAACATAGACTGACTTACAGTTTCATGAGGAATTGGGATTTATTCAATGTTAATCTTACTGAAGAAAATGCTCTTGAATATGTCATTAATAGAAAATTAACCTATGGTGTTTGCTTTGAAATATTTTAAAGATTCTGTTGCCATTTTAAAAAAATATACAAAGATGAGAATGAGGCCGAGGAAGCATCATGGAAAGTTCTCAAGTGGGTCAGACTTTTAAAAAGTCATGACATGACTAAAGATAATTTAAGTTTGCACACAACAGGTTGCTTGATACTATATTCTACAGTTTTGAAAACTGAACCATCTTTTCTGGTAGTAAATTAGTATAATTTTAAAATGCACATACCAAGGTCACTTGGGTAATATTTCTTACTCTCTCAGAAGTATTTGATACTAAATATAATGTAACATTGCCATGTTTCCTATGGGAAACTGCTCAAATACTGGGAAAAACTGACTCATGTTTTTAATATCTCAATGGCTAGGATATGGTTAAAACTGCATTTTTTTAAAATGATAATGATGAAAAAAATATATATTAAGCTTTCTTGTCATTGAGATCATTTCCCAAAAGCACTATTGCTTAACTCATTTACATTTGATTAAACCCTAAAGAATATGTTAAACCAAATAATCTTTCACTAATGAGTTGAGCAAGATGGGCCAATTGGCCTTTTACAATTCTAATTTCTATAATTCTATGAATTCAACACAGTGTATCAAAACTCTCAAAGGTAATGCAGTGTTGAATCAATAGAAATGAGCTATAATGAAAATGGATCATTTTCTTTATCATGTAAATAAGAGAAAGACTTTCTGAGGTGATTTTGCTAAGGATAGGCAGTTATTTAATGTAGCTGTTGCCTCCCTTCTTTATGGCAAAAGTTTTAGCAGCATAACTTTATGGGTCCTTTTATTTCCCCATCCCCACTCTCTTTGTTTATTTGTGTCCCTATAACAGAATACCTGTGACTGAGTAATTTATAAAGAAGAGGTTTATTTCGCTCACTATTCTGGGGCAGCTGCATCTGAGATGAGGGCCTCTGGCTGCTTCCATTCATAGTAGAAAGTGGAAGTGGGGTGGGTGAGGGCAGAAAGATCACATGGCAAGAGAAAGCATGAGACAGAAAAGGGAGAAGGTGACAGACTTTTTAAAGAGCCAGCTCCAACAGTAACTAATTGAAGGAGAACTCACTCTCTACCTAGGGAGGACTTTGATCTAATCATAAAAGATCCTCCCCCATGACCCAAACTCCTCCAACTAGGCCCCACTCCCAAAACTGTCACATGGAGGATTCGATTTCAACATGAATTTTGAAGGGGACAAACATCTGAACTATGGCATCCACATGTGCCATTTTCAAATTAATTTTCTGTATGATGCTCAGGAAATTCTAAACATTTTAAAGAAGTTACTCAACACAGCTTTTGAAGTTGATGGTTCGTAATTTTGAGGTCAGAATTGTATGAATTTTAAAGGATACACTCCTCATTTATTAAGCAGAGCTCATTTCAACAGAAAGACAATTTTGTTCCTTCTGCATATGTCAAGAATGAATATTGCCTTGATCTAAATATTTGGAGATTCAAATAGATTACTTTAATTTGTAATGCATATCTTGTAAGCTTGCTGTAGTTTGCTGAGACGCTAACTTATAAGTTAAAACAAACAATAAGTAGTGAAAAAATAAACAAATGATTTAATAGCATGTGTAGAAAAACTTTTGTGAACATTTTTCCCCAGAACTTATGTGCTAAGACAGCCTTTTTTTTTTTTTTTTTTTTAAATTTTATTTTGTCGATATACATTGTGGCTGATTATTGCTCCCCATCACCAAAACCTCCCTCCCTTCTCCCTCCCCCCCTCCCCCCAACAATGTCCTTTCTGTTTGCTTGTCGTATCATCTTCAAGTAATTGTGGTTGTGATATCTTCTTCCCCCCCCCGTTTTGTGTGTGTGTGTGTGTGTGTGTGTGTGTGTGTATTTATATATTAATTTTTAGCTCCCACCAATAAGTGAGAACATGTGGTATTTCTCGTTCCGTGCCTGACTTGTTTCACTTAATATAATTCTCTCAAGGTCCATCCATGTTGTTGCAAATGGCAGTATTTCATTCGTTTAACAAGAACCAAAAATAATTTAATAATGTATAGTGCATTAACTAAAGAAAATTTTTACATATCTTTTGCCTTTACACTGTGAGCCATGAGAACAAAAGCAATACCTAACAGAGTGGCTAAAATTTTGGAAGTGTTTAATATACATTATAAAATAAAGAAATAAATAGCTAAACAAGGATTAAATCTATAAATATGAATTTAAAAATAATATTAAATGTACATATTTATGTATATATCATAGTGAACTTCTTTGATTTAATGTATTACTAAATACTAATTTATTTAACATACAATAGATCTACAGACAAGAATGTTTTCTATAAGAATTCCTCTTTGCTATAACATCTTAATGAATGGTTAATAAATAATGCATTTACAACATGGTACAGCAAACTGATTTGAAGACGGGCTCTGGGGTAAAACAGACAATGTTTCATAATTCATCTTGACCATGGACTAACTGTATTTTCATGATTAAGTTATTTAGGCTAAGATGCAGCATCCTTATTTATCGAAGAGGAATAATTATACTCTCTATCTTTCTCTTTGTTGGGCAGATTCACTTACACATAGAGTAACTGTATATGAAAAAAGCTTATCACACTGAAAAAGGAAGCCCACAAAAGTTCATATGATCATTATTGTACTATTATTTAATTTATGTCTGAACTTTGTATATTAGCAACAAAACACAAACAAAACAATAAAATGCTCTTATTTTCTCATTATTTATCTATGGGGTATTATACATTTTAACTTTATAAAGTGTATTTTTATTCTTCTAGTATTATATAAAGTTATATAATGCACTTCTTTCTACTATTGCATTAAAATACATAGTTTTATATCTAGAAGTATTTAAATTAAATGAAAGGTATTAGTCATAAATGAAAACTTCAAATACTTTGAAAATAAAACAAATAATTTATTTAATTTTTTTATTTTAATAATACAAATATAACATGTAATAATTTTGATGGGCTATTCCATAGACACAAGTCTTTTAAGGTTTCCTTAAAGGAAAATATATTAATATGTTATTTCGGGATAAGATGATTATATAAACTTTTTGCTTTCTTTAAATCATACATTTATAATCTTATATGTTTCTTCTAAAATTTTGAATTCTTTTTGCTGAATTGTTAGAGATTTGTAGGCCAATATTTTGCCTATAAACGTCTACTGTGACAACTGTGTCATTCTTCAAATCTAGGTGGAAAAACCTAAAATGGTAGTATTTCTGTCTTTTGTTAAATTTGTTAATGGATAGGAATCAGTTGCAAACTAAGCTTAGTGAACTCTATCCTCAAACCTGCTATTGGTGTTTATGATGGCCTGTATTTTCTTAGTACTCTAAAAGTCAGGGTTGCTATAAATAGTTTGTTGGAAGAGTCTCTAATAATTTTCAGCTGGTTAAAGAGATCGCTGAGGAGAGAAATCGAGTAGTTTTGTGGACTTGTTGAGTTTGATGTCAATATTTCAGTGTGAGACGTGGAAGAAGAAATGACAATTAGATTGTTGTGTATACAAATGAGGAGTGCACTAGTATACCCTAACTGGGAATTATTAGCATTTCTGTTACAGATGTGAGTTGTGTGGTCTTCTACTTAGGCAAACATGTTCACTGGGGCTTTGAAATTTTCATAAGATACTGTCATCCAAATTCGCAAGACTTGTTATTTAGCTGGCAACATAGCACATTGTATTAATAGTACTTAAGGTGTCCTAAACATATTGTTACTCAACAATCTCAAAAATATTGATTGTGAGAAACATTTGTAAAAATAGCTTAGGAAAGTTGAAAAATCTTCCAACTTTTGGTAGTGCATGCAAAGCTGTCTACTGCCTGTGACCAAGATTTTACAGCTGCCAGGTAGCAAATCTATTTCATGTTAGTAGAGAAACTTTATTCTGGCTGGATGTGTTTTTATTACAAGAAATACTTACTTTTTCCTATGTTGTTGTTCAGATGCATATATTAGGATAGCTAACAAATCAGGAATCACAACTGAATTTAGCATATTATTTTTTGAAATATTGACCAATATAATAGGTGGTGAGAATAAATATTTGGAAAAAAAAAAAAAAAGCCAGCAGGCATCTCAAATAACAAAACAAAAGGGGAAATGAATTAAATATCATTTTTATGAACAACTGAGGGCAGACATGTACATATTGACTGTAATTTGGCAAGAGTGGGCCTTGAATAACCTGCTTATCTGCATCCCCTACCCTCTATTTCCTTTTCCAGGTGACATTCTAACATTCTGGTACCCATTTTCCAGACAAGTCTCTTCCCCACTACTACAACCCCAGAGGAGCCCTGTGCAGCACTGTCAAGAGAATATTGCTTTTATCCTTCTCCCTCCCTGTTTAGATATCACCTGGCCTGCCCCCTTGTTGGTACCAATAAGTAGTTGAATGATTAGATACCAGAATCAGCCTCACTTTCTTCTGTGTGTTCCAAAATAACTTCTGAATTTACCTATCAATACTACAATCACAGGTATTTAAATTAAATCATGAGTATATATAACACTCAACTTTTTTTTTCTTGGAGACTTTTAGGGACAAGACATATAGATTGAATGATTCCTGGTGTACTTATTCCTACAGATACTTTAAAAATCATTCTTGAGTTAAGCTAATTCATCCAATAGTAACATTCTCAACCACATTAACGTGGCCTCCTCCCCCATCGCCACATAACTGTGCTTGGTTACTGTCTACTATTAATCATCACTGGGGAACGTATGAAATTTCACACTCCAAAAGACCTTCATTCATCTGCTTTTAGACTTTCAATCTGTTTACGACATTTTGTTGTGTTCCTATGTGTATGATCCTTTCCCTAATAAATTCTGTGATCAAAGCATCATCACAATTTGTTGGTCTAAAACACATTGTTTAAATGCCTTCCAAAATATCTGATGGCCATTTACAGGTCTACCAACCAACCAAATATAAGTAGACTCGTACTTGCTTTGCTATAATGACACTATTCAAGGGTATACTTATTTTTACTTCTTTCTAATGTAGCAGATGAAAAAAGTACTTTTGTTTTAGAGAACTGCGTTTTGTTTTTAATTAGCCAGGCTGAAATTTCCACCATATTAAATCACGTGGAACACATAAACTTTTAAAACAATCAAGACAAAATGAAAAATATAAACTTTTAGAGCCACTATATAGATATGACTTCATATCATGGCAAAAACCATTTTCCCATCTCTAACTTTAAATATTGATATAAACTCTTTGTATTTTACCTATTCCCATAATGCAAAAAACAACTAAATATATTGCTGTCAAAGGATAAATGTAGAAATTATTTAAAGAATATTAAATTTCTTGGAATGTTTTCTCTATTTCTTAAATGTTAAAGCTGTATTTACAAGGGACTGAACATTTTTCAATTCTTTTTAAGAAGATTGGTCTTATTTAGACCTGTTGAAAATATTTAGAATAGTCACTGATCCAGTGGACAAAATGAAAGTCAGTGCAATGATCAGCAGGAGATTAGATTAAAATTTAGTGAACAGATTCCCCTATTTCTTTGAACTTTTCAGAGCAGAAACAGAAACAGAGAAATATATTTGACTGCATTACCATGGGAATCTAGCACTGAGAATAGAGTCAGGGGCAATGATGATGCCACAAGAGAGGAAAAAGGAAATAGGTGCTTTTGTTGTTCCATCCTTTGTCAGGCCTATTTGTTGATCTCAAATGCCATGTATTTCATTCTTTGGCTTCAGCCACTATGTGGGTTCTACTGTAGCCTTAATTTTGTCTCTTTCTGATAATTGCTTTATTTCATTTGGATCATATTCTAGGTTATGTATGTGGAAGTTAATGGTTAAAGAACATGTCAGAAACATTCTAGGTATCAGCTGAGTAGAATGATCTACAACATTCCATGTGTAAATAAAGGACTGGGAATATAGGTGTGGTAAGGTGCCCAGCAAGTAGTCCAAGGTTAAGTCTCTCCAAAACACATCGAACCTTAATCTACAATGTAAATGTTAGGAGGATGGGAGATCCTATTATGGTAAATGAAAGGTGGAGCCTTGAAGAGGTGATTAGATTGTGAGGACTATGCCACTGTGAATGGATTGATCCATTCATGGAGCAATGGGCATGGTTCTGATGGCTTTGAAAGGAGAGCAAGTGAGATTATTCTCTCCTGCTCAGCCATTCTTGCCATCTGATACCCTGCAGAGCTATAGTCATCACCAGGAAAAGCCCCTCATTAGATGCGTTCCCTGGACTTTGGACTTCCCACCTCCCAAGGTGTAAGAAATAGATTTTATTTCTTTATAAATTACCCAGTTTCAGGTACTCTGTTACAAGCAGTAGAGATGGACTAATACAATAAGAAACCTGCTAAAGGGAAAGATGATTTGACACAGTGACAATCAGTATGTCCCTAATTATTATTGAGTGGCTCTTTGTAAAGAAAGAAAAGAAATCTGTGTAATTTGCCTTCAAGGAAAAAGTGAAGCAGACAAATTAAAAAATTAAAATTTCAAGATTATGTCCACATAAATTGTGAAGCAAACAATTTACACAGTTTATTGAAATAATTATTTTTAATTACCTCTTCCATTTCCCTGTATAATTTCCTTTTTTGATATTAAAATTAGTTGTAAAAATCAATTGATTTCATATGTTGTCATATTTTATTAATTCTTAAGTACATAGACATCTTTTAGTATTTATTTGGGGACAATGTTTACAATCATATTTATATTTGAATATATATATTTATATTATAACACAATGAAATAATATATAATAGAATTATATATTTATAGATTCAGTAATCATTTATAGTCATATTATTTAATTAAAGTATAAGAAAATTATAAATCAGAATCCTTTTTAAAACATAACAAAGTACATTTTTATTTAAGGGTAGAATTATTTTGTATTTAAATGAGAACAATAGACTCGAAAGGTTTTTGTTTTTTGTTTTGGTTTCTGTCCATCATCTAAGCAGAGGGTGTTATCTTTGAATCTCACATTTAACTTCTAAAAAATATAATTACTTTTTAATAGGTTTTCCAATTTCAAACACTTCAGGAAAATAGAAACCTGATGAAGATATATTAATGGATCAAAAGGGAGAAGATTATGATTAAAATATAATTTTAACTTACCTGTAGGAGAGATTAAAACACACTAATGATTATAGTCTTCGAACCTTTCAAAGACAGTGAAAAGAAAAAAAAAAAGGAAACTTTAAAAAAATGGATAATAATATAGAATCCATATGAAATCATTAAATGCCCTTATTGAATAACACCTGCTATGAAACCTAGAAATAAAAAAAATCAACAGAATAGTATTAGAATACAGTTGTATTAAGAACAATAATAAAACAGAAATAATAAATTCACATAAAATGTAGATTAGAATGATCTCTTACGTCCTCTGTCCTAACAGCTAAGACTTGCTATGTATGTTGTGATCTATTGATTACTCTAAAATTTGTTCTTTATTTGGCAGGGATGTGTTGTGGAATCCAGAGGAAACAAAAACCAGCAATGCATGTCTCCAGCATTTTCAAAGTTCCGAGGAAATACTTTTACTCAGCTCCTAAGGTAAGTTTAAGAATCCACAATGTTTGCTGAACAGAAGCAAAGAGTGAGCCTAAAATCCTCAGCAATTTTCCTACAAGAATTAGGGTCGCAAGCAATGTAAAATAAAAATATACTGGGTAGCCTGACTTTGTACCTGTAATGTATCCACCTGGAAAAAAATGTAATTGAATACTAGTTTTTTTAAACAGAGATTAACGTTTCCTATAGACATAATGAGAGAAATGCCTTCTTAACTGAAGTAATTATATGACAGGGGAGATGAATGTTACACTGTAAGTGGCAATTTGAGGAGAAAAATTATTCACATAGTTGATCCTCATTATTCATGAATTCCATGTTTGCAAATTCATTTACTCGTTAAAATGTATTTGTAACACCAAAATGAACATTCTTGGTGCTTTTATTGTTGTTTACAGACGTGCAGAGTGCACATTGCCAGCTGAAACTGAACAACGCACTGTCTTCTTGTTTCAGCTTTGATACTGTAAATAAGTGTCCTTTTCACGGTCTATTTAGTACTACATATTCCACACGTATATGTTTTTTGTTGGTGGTTTCGACATTTAAAATGGCCCCCGGAAGTAGTGCTGAAGTGCAGGTGCTGCTAATCTCAAGAACTGGCTGTGATGTGCCTTATGGAGATATGTGTGTTAGATAAGCTTTGTTCAGGCATAAGTCATAGTGCTTTTGACTGTCAATTGATGTTAATAAATAAACAACATATATTAAATAAGTTGTCTTTAAACAGAAACATACACAAAACAATGCTATGTATTGATTGGTTGATGAAAATCAGTAACCAGAGACTTGAAGGAAACTAGCCCTGTATTTCCCCTTGTTGCACTACTGCTAATGTCTCGAATCCTCACAGCGCCAATTGTCTAGCTCTTAATCCTGTTCGTGATGCCAATTGTAAAGCTAGGCAACCACTCCAGTCGTCGGGCTCTTTTACCTGCTGGTAATCCTGCACCGACTGGGCCAATTGTCCAGCTAAGGCTGGGTCTGGAGCTCCCAGACCCCTCAAGCCCAATCACAGACTGGGTCACAAACCCTTCATATGCCAGGCTGGGTCACCAGACCCCACACACCAGGCTGGGTCACCCGACCCCTTTCACACAGGTCTATGAGCTAGGTAAGTGGCCAGAAGCTCCTTGGAAGCCATAGGTTGGAAAGCATGGCCACGCTGGGCGGATGCCCGAGGCCGATGCCCGCCCACCCATCTGCTTCACCAAACTCTCCCTCTCTCTTTCTCTCTCTGAGGAATAACACAAGAATAGCAATGAAACTAAAAAGATACATTGGCGCGCATGCACACCAATTACACACACACACACACACACACACACACACACACACACACACACACACACACACACACACACGTGTTTACAAAGGATGCTGAACCACACCCAGCCAGATCTGACGCAACGGTCCTGACCAAACCACTCTACTTTCCCAACACCCCTCCAAGCAATGGTTCATTATTTGCTAATTAAGTTTTTGCAGCAACTTTATAGAGCATAATTTCTGTGAATAACAAGATTCAATCATACATAGTTGTATTAGTTTGCCAGGACTGCTATAACAGAATACCACACATTGAGTGACTTAAAAAACAAAAATTTATTTTCTCATAGTTCTGAGGGCTAGAAGTCCAAGATTAAGGTGTCAGTAGGTTTGTTTTCTTCTGAGGTTTTTCCTTTGATTTGCAGATAGCTACCTTCTCACTGTGTTCTCACATGCTCTTTTCTCTGTGTGCGTCCAAATTTCCTTTTTGTAAGGGTACCAGTCAGATTGGATTAAGATCCATTGCAATGGCCTTGTCTTAATCACTCTTTTAAAGGCCCTATCTCATAGCAATGGATATCAATTAGCAAATCAACTCTCTCAAAAGTGGCAATATTTTTTTACAGATATATTATTATTTCCAAGGTATTATTTTACTAAAAAAATTTGCTTTCTTACTGCATGCCTACAAATGTCTAAATTGAAACATCCTGAGACTAAAACTCTATGAGTAATGATTACCCTATTTATTTATGTGTTTTTATAGGCAAATGTGAAGTTAAAATATTTACACTATAGTTTTATTTCTAATTAAATCCTTTGCATAATTTACACCTTGGTAGCTTTTAGTTATTCGGGATCTGAGTATGGGCAATAAGGGCAATAATTTTAAAACAGAAATACTCTTTTCTATACAAAGACTGTACAAAATACAGCTTTTTCCCATCAAATTTCAGTCCACATACTCCTTTTGAATAAAATCTCTCACAGACGCCTAGTTAGCTTATATGTTCTGAGGCTGGCATTTTTGTTCTCCAAGTGTATCAGAAATCCCTACCCAATCTTTTGAGCTTAACTTCATCTCAAAGTGGTGCTCCTTTAGTTGTTGTTTGACATCTTTTCCTGCTAATTTTTGTGACCAGCTATTATCATTGCTTTAAAATTAGGGATTGGAATCTGAACAGAGTGAACTTTCTTCCATTTTTTCCAAGAATCCCTGGGGTCACAATTACATTTGACTTCTCTTTATAGTTTTTTTTTTCTTATAGTATTTTATCTAAAGAAATTCGAGATCTATTTTCATAGTTCTCAAATTTTTAGAACTGTACAAATTGCATCATAGAACACTGAGCCCTAGATTTCTTTTTCTGCCAAGTGTATTCCCTGTATTATTCTCAAATACTTTGACATTTTTCCTTTTAAGAAAAAGTTCATGCTCCTTCGTGTATGGCACAAGGATTTGCCAGTTTAATCCTTGCATCTAATCTCCACTTATGTCAACTTGATTCTATAATTTTATCTCCTGGGGATATTCTCGGGATCTAACATACAAATGGGCTGAGTAACTATTATATGTCAAATACTTATTTCAAAGGAGCTCCTGGTCTATTCTGATATAATGTAACATGCAAGATGTCCTGCTGCTGAATCACTAAAAGCCACAGCAGGGAATTTACTATATTATGTACTCACTTTGTACAGAAAGTATATCGTGTGTTAAGTTTTTCTCTTATTACAAAGAACATATTCGTTTCACTATCTTTGGTTGTTTGATAACAATCTAAGACATTCTCTGGTGAACATTTCATATGTTTTTAAAATTTTAATGCTTTATTTCTCTTTTAAATTAATGCCTTCCAATCATCTTATAGTGACTTAGGTTTAGATTGTATTTTTTAAAGTAAAATAATTCTACTTATTCAATTCACCTGATTAAGTTATATGTAATCTAATAAACTACACATTTAATATAATAAAGCATTTTGGTTTGGAAATGTGAAATGATCCCAAATTTATTTCCACATCTTCTGAAAATATGTGTGTCAAGTCAAATACAAACTCTTCATTAGATCACTGTAATTTTAACTAGTCTTATAAATATTAGTACTTACAATATTTTGCCAAACTCAGTTTCTTACACAGAGACAGTAAAAAAATGTTTATTTTATACTCAGTAAATATTAAATGGTATTTGTAAAGGCTTCGACCAAAGCTTTTCTTCTTTATATTTAAAGTCTTTAATCTTTTCTCTTTCTTTTTTAACATTTATAGAAAGTATTTAACACTTTGAAGTTTTTAAATTTTTACACCTAATTAGAAATAGTACAGTAACTACATGTGTTGATGTATATATGCAAAGTGATTTTGCACATACTATCTCATTTAATTTGCCTTCCCTATTCAGTGAATCCATTTAGTAAATCATAAAGCAGCTGATAAAAGTTAACATTTACCCCAAATCACATCATTGATGTGTAACATGGATTTTTAGTGCGATTCAGTAGTATAAGAAAATACCTTTGTGGATAATCATGACCTCTCTAAAGTTTTCAGAGTAATAAGGAGATAGAGATATCTCACCAGTTTGTTATTCAGCTTTTATTTCCAGCTTGACTCAGCATGATCAATTGAGCAGGATACTATGTACTGTCTTTCCATTTCATCTCTTTACAAGCAGCATATAAGTACATTGTATAGCCAACACTTTTCTCTGTGATGTAACCCATTGTTTCCAGAACTACTCCTTTTATCAACTATCACACTATTCAGCTAAGCACCAACTAAACACACTATTCTCTAATTCATATTTTATAGCCCCTAACATTTCTATCAATGGTTAGGAATGTGATCCTTTCAGATGGGGCATATGCTGCTTCACAAGACCTTGCAAACATCTGGCTGGTAAGTCACAGCATTGGTAGTGGTTTAAGAGTTTTCTTCTTTGATATTTTTTTCTTTTTTTATCAGTTCAGTTATCTTTTTTTTATTTTTTTACTAAAAATTCAACCTCTCTTTCTCCTTTTAAGAAATAGTACCAATTGTTATGCCACTAAACTTTAATCACTGAGAATCTCTTTCCACTGAAATATACTACTTCTTCACACTAGATTATATCCTTGATGTAAAAGTCAACATCCCTCTAGTTTCTTTTTAATCTCACCAACAATCAATAATATATTAAGCTAAATTCAAACCTTATACAAAAATTTACATAATAGGAATCACCTAAGAAATTTAGATATATCCCCCTATTTTTCTGATATTGATATATAAAAACACTGTTAGTCAAGCTAATTCTATAGAATTATGAATTTCATCATAATTTTATAATTTTTTACCCAATCCTTATTATATCACATGATAGAGCATGATCACTAGTTAATAGCTAACATAGAGGAAAAAATACATCAAAATTATTCATAATTTTGTTAGATATGGTATTTGTCCTGTTAAATAGTAATATCAATCTTGTAAAGGCATGAGTTAAGTGTATGAACTGACTGTAACTAAACTGTCATAATCAATGGCCTAAGAATTAATCTAGCTTAAATTTGCTGCAGTTCGTATGTAATTTTATATAGTTTCCTTTCCATTGTTATAAAAATAGTTTGCCTAAGACCCTATCTTACATATTTGGTATTTAATTCTGTCAAGAAGTTTATTTTTAAATGACATAATAGAATGGAGCAAATATTTTAGGATGAATGTGACAAGCGACACTGGTTCCTCTCTACCCCTGCCAGTGATTCAGATACTCATGAATCCAATTATTTAAGCTTCCCTAAAGAAAAGGAAGTCTTTGAATAACTTAGAGTGATTTCTTTGCTTCAGGAAACACTCCTTTACTTTTCTAAATTCTTAAATCATTCTATGCCTTTAACCTTTAAAACCTTATAAAGCCATATTATCTCAGGTTCTAAGACTCTTTGATTTTATAATTTCACAGGAAAGATATGTCAATAGCCAGTCCTACAGAAAATTTTGGCATTGATTTAGGTTAAATAAGTTTTTCTCTGAGAGCTTAGTGGTACAGTATTTTAACATTTAGGGTCTTTATGACTATTATATTCAAGAGACTATTAATGATTCTGTGACATTCTGTGTAGGAGGGAATTGGGCACACTTTTCAGTTTCATTATATTTGATCTATTTTTATTTCAATATACTATTATTTTTGTCATTTAAAAATGTTTTGCCAAAATCCTAAGATGGGCTTTGCCAATATTTTATTTGTTTATTTTAATAGAGATAAAATAATTCTGTTTGTATAGAATTAGTAACGCTTTCTTCATGTAAATGAGGATAATAATAGTACTTTACTCCTGATATTGTACAATTTAAGTGGATAATTAAAACTGAAAGCCCTTAGAACAGTGCCTAACACACAGAGGTTACTATGTAGAGTCAACTTTTGTCACCATCATCATCATTTTGATTAATATTGCTAATATTTTTCTTACAGTTATGAATGTAATTACACAAAATGAGAATGGATCAATGGAATGCCCATTTAATTTCTTAGTTATGGTATCCACATCCTATCTGCCCTTTCCCCTTCCCCACCACTTCGTCCCTTCATGCATCTATTCCCATTTGTCATCCAATGCAATTAAAAATTATGAAAAAATATTTGAGATAAACTATAAGACTCCTGTTTATGTGTGTTTATTCTATTTATTTATTTATCTGAACTCCAGTTGTTTTTTAGTTATGTATTTAAGGCATCTAATATGTCTAGATTTTAAGAGAATTCAAGTCATTGCAGTCCCTGAGATGGACTCTCTCATGTCTATTACTTACAGATATATTTAAAGACTGGTTATTATGAGATCAATACCTCCTCTCTTTTGACAATCACAGATTCCAGAAAAGTCTGAAGATTCTTGGGAATAAGTATATTCTGAATTGTCAAACATACCAACAAGTTCATCAGATTTATAGTGGCGTTTCTTTGTAAGATTTACCAACAAGATTTTTTTCCCCTGCTGTTGATAAGCCTTCTCTTTCTATATACTCAGTTATTGTTCTAAACTATGCAGTATAGTCTTCATCATCCATTTTGGTTGTTTATTCACTCGTTCATTTATTCACTTATTCGTTCATTAAAAAAATATTAGTTAAGTCCGAGCACTCAGGATAGAGTGATCTAAGATAACACATAATTCTTGCTGTCATGATGTCTTAGTCTATTCAGTCTGCCAAAATAAAATACCATAGACTGATGGCTTATAAACAATAAATATTTATTTCTCACAGTTCTGAAGCCTCGGAAGTCCAAGATCAAGGTGTCGACAGACTCCTTGTCTGGGGAGGGCTCACTTCTTGGTTCATAGTCTTCTGTGTTCTTGCTGTCTGTGTCCTCACATGGTAGAAGGGGCTAGCTAGATCTCTGAGGTCTCTTTTATAGGGCATTTATCCCAACCTTAATTATCTCCCAAAGGTCCACCTCCAAATACCATCATATTGAGGATTAGGTTTCAAAATACAAATTTTGGATAGACATAAACATTCAATCTATAGCATATGATTTACCTTATATGGAAAAAACAGTAAAAATAAGAGTGGAAATAAATTTAAAATTAGGAAATAAGTAAGAACTATAAAAAACAACAAAATCAATTAGTTCCCTTTTCTACCCCCTAGAAAGCAGCTATTAAACATTTGCTAGAACATCACAAATTGTAATACAGCACTTTCTCAATATTAAAATAACTCAGAGTCAAGGGAAGCATTCCAGCCATTACTTATTCAATTAGCTTTCTGCTTTACTTGTGCTCTATCATCTACCAATGAGGTGAAACTAGCTTTCTTTCTTTCTTTGTTTCTTTCTATTTCAATATCCTCTTCTAGATTGCATCTGCTTGTACCCTACCATATGTTCTATGACATGACCTTCTCAGTTCAGTGTTGTGTGAGATAAATGTTGCTATAACAGTGTTCATTTATATACATATATGTATATGCATGTGTACACATATATGCATACACATGAGGGCCCTCAAAAAGTTCACAGAAAATTCGTATTAATGTTTACTTCTTTTTTTATCATGAACTTTCTGAGGTACCCTTGTGCGTGTGTATGTGTGTGTGTGTGGTGTGTGTGTAATACTGATAAAAATTTAGTGGCTCACACTTGAAGGCTTTTTCAGAAAAAGTATAGGGTATAAAGAAATAGTTGAGAAACATCGACCTTGGTTTTGCCTCCTTCTAGCTACTATGCTAATATTCTCCTTCCTTTCTCTGTTAAACTTCTTGAAAAACTCATCTGTACTCAATATTACTGTATATTTACCGATGGCTTATTTTTTAATGCACCATAGTTAAGCTATTGCCTACTTCTTGAACCAGTATTACCTCTGATATTTTGATTTTAAAACATAGTTTTATTATCACAGGCTCCTATTCTTTCAATTGACCCATTCAAGTATTCCCAGTGCCAACCCACAGAGATCTTGAAACCACTGATCCACCAATATTTTAGATGCCTTCAATTTCACTTAATACTTCTTTTACCTAAAGATCTCCTACTGTTTTCAAAACACACCAACATATGCACATACATACACAATAAATCAAAAAATTTCATCAATTCTATCTCCGAAATATCTCTGGTGGCAGAAACAATATTATGGATTCACCAAACATTTTAATTCTCCTCTGAATACACAGGAAGCCTGCGTTTTCCAGGCACCCACTCTACTACATTCATATGAGACCATAAAACTAAATTCTGGCTAAAAGAATATGGGTGGAAGTGATGATTCCTTTTTCAAGCCTGACTTCTACAATGCCTCAAACAAACTTTATCCCCAATTCTCTGGTAGAATAGAAACACCATAAATCATTATAGCCTCAAAACAAAAACATTCTAGAATTTTTTGTTATAGTTTATAGGAGCCCTTAGGATCCCTATCTGAACAAGAATATTTTTTGATTAATAAGAAATAAATCTTTATTGGACTGGACACTAAGATTTGGGTTCTATGGCAGCTATTGTTTACCCTAGATAATATAGAAGTTGTCCCTTGAAATGGTACTGACATAACAAAATTAATTATGTGACATTGGCCTAGCCAAAGGGTAACTAGCAATGAGAACACTGATATCAAAGACTGAAAAGGTGGTAATGATCAACAGCAAAATGTTTGATAAAACTGTCACCTCTGGAACATGAGAGGAAGACCACATGCTTACTGGCCAGCACCTCCAGTGCAGAGATAGGAAGACGGAATCTTAAATGTATGTTTATTAGTTGGTTGTAATTGGCTGTATTTGGGAAAAAAAAAAAAAAAAAAGGTGAGCTCAGGTAAGCTTTGGCCAGTTTGCAAGCAGAAACATAAAGAAATAATAAGGAAGTACAGGGTCTTGCACAGTATGATAAATTCTAAAAATAGAATATTTGAGCAAAAATAGGACAGATGATAAATTTTTAAAAATAGGAGTTGTGGGGCCGAGCCCGTGGTGCACTCGGGAGAGTGTGGCGCTGGGAGCGCAGCAATGCTCCCGCTGCGGGTTCGGATCCTATATAGGAATGGCCGGTGTGCTCACTGGCTGAGTGCCGGTCATAAAAAAGACAAAAAAAAAAAAAAAATAGGAGTTGTGATTTAAAAGACATTTTAGTGTCTAAGGCCCAGGGAAACATTTCAGTAATATAAAGCAACTCAGGCTAAAGGTCAGGTTCAGAATAAGGTCTTTCTCCTTGTTCTTCCATATTTTCTCAATAGTTATCATTAGCTTAAGAGAGAACTGTGGGAGTGATGAAGCAAAATAAACCAGATGTGAGAAAAATGTCTTCTGAGTGATTGCCAGCACAGGGAATTGGCTGAAATGGAATAAATCAGATAGATGCTATTCCCTTTCTGAAGAAATTATATTGAAAAATAAACCATCATCCTGAATTCAAAAAACCTTTGACTATTTAAAGCTAAAAACAATTCTGTTACGCTTCTTCCTAGTTCAAGTAGGAACTGGGTTCTGAAAGCTTTAAAGCCCCTAATGAGGGCATATTCTTTAATTCCCATTTCATTTTTTTTTTTAAATTTTATTTTGTCGATATACATTGTGGCTGATTATTGCTCCCCATCACCAAAACCTCCCTCCCTCCCTTTAATTCCCATTTCAATTGTGACATTGAAGGATAATATAAATGGATGAAATGTCAAGACTGTAGAGAAAAAGACCATTGAGAAAGTGATCAAAAGAGTGTACCCCAATATAGAGATTCAGGACATATCCAAGGACTCCTGTCTTCACTACAGGAAGGAACTCTTGAAGGAGATCCATGTATAAGCACTGCCTGGAAAATTCACTTAGGACTTTTCCTGAGGAAATAGACTTTTATTGCATTAGCCACAGATATTTGGATGCTGTTTGTTACAGCAGTGTAGTGGATGTGGTTGGCAATCCAGGTCCCTACTTCTGGACCCGCTTGAGCACTTGTTCTCACAAATTCTAGGAGTATTTACAGATGCACCCCATTCTATGGATTGACTTCTGCCCAGGGAAGCTGACTTACCTATATTCTCCACACAGCAGCCTGTATCCAGTGACTGGTCAATCCAGGGGTACAAAGTCCCAGTTCCAGAGGCCGAGGCCTCTGTGAAATCTGCATCACAGTACAACCTATCCCCCACACCAATCCTTCTCCCTTCACTTCCTTAAAGTTGTCATTTCCAAATGTACTTCCTCAAAAACTGTCTTTATGCTGAACTTCATCTCAGAGTTCCTTTCCAGGGAAACTGATCCAAGACAATCACTTGTGATTCTCACTCTTAATCTTAGTTCCTCGTTTGCTTAATACAATCTCAGATTCTCCATCATCTTGCCGTTCCCATTGCCACTGCTCTAGTCGAAGCCAGCATCATCTCTTAGGGTGCTGCGCAGCCTTTCAACTGGTATCTTTTTGTTCACCCTTGTCCCTCTTTAGACAACTCTTCCTGCAGAAGAAAAGTGATACCCTAATGTGAATCATATCATGTAATTGCCTCAACTTACAGCCTATCAACACTTTACGTTTCAGTGAAAATAAAATCCAAACTACTTTTCACAGTCCAAGAAATTCAGCATGATACAGCCCAAGCCTACCTCTTTAACATTGTCTTCTCTTCTGTCTGTTTCCTCCATTATACTCCAACCGCATTGGACTATCTTTAGATTCTCAAGCACATCATGCTTTTTCCACCTTAGGAAATTTTTATTCCCCACTTACTCAGCAAGAGGATTTCTTCCTCACCACCATATTTTATATTTGTAGTTCCTTTTCTTTAGTTGTCATCAGGGAGATCTTCTGCAAGAATTTGACCTAAATTGTGTCTCCTCTACTGTGCCATGATAGAAATATCTCGGCTTTTTGTTAATTTAATTAATCCATTTCCTTGTCCCTTTTGTTGTTTTCTATAATGTATGTATCTGTCATTCTCCCTTTAATATACATTTTATGAGGTTAAGCAGGAACCAGATCTGTCTCCTTTCACTGTATTCCCAGTGCCTAGCACAATGACTGTATTAATCACTCAAAAAATTCTATGCATTAAAAACACTCCAACACAATTGTTTGATGAAAGTAATAGACCCACCCTACTTAACAAATATGATATTCTTGTTTGAGCATTTTCTATATCTAAATTTCCTGAACACTCCTTTTGTGAAACCCTTTCCTTTTTGCTTATACAACATTTCTATAGTCTGATTCTCTGAATATATTTTTGATGGTTCCCTTCCACTTCTCTTCATTTACTCCTTATCCATTGCCCAATATATTATTTTAACACCTCTGGATTTCTTATATAATAATCACAACATTTTATTTGCTACCAATGTGTTTAATCCTACCCACTCCTATAATAACCTGTGTGGCAAATACTAATGGTTTACTCATTCGGAACTTATACTAAGTCATGTTTTCTTTGCCTTTCTTTATTTCAAACACTGGAAAGCCAAAATGGTCAATACCACAGCCTGTCTTGTAGCTAGAGATGGACGGTGAAGCATAATTTTAGATAATAACATATAGATAGAGTTCCTACACACACACACACACACACACACACACACACACACACACACACACACACACACACACACGCACCCCAGAAGGAAAAAGGTGCCTTTTTTTGTACTTTATTCTTTACCCTTCTCCTTTCCTGGCACAATCCCTAAATTAATAGCATCTATCCCATGATTATGAGGAGAAGCACTCAACTCTTTCCACATGTTCGGTAGGAAGATTGAAGAAACCTGTTTAAGTTAGTCAAGTGAAGATTTTCTGTTATTCATACCTAAATGAGAATCTGACAACCTCTCTCTTGGGGTACACATTGGTATATTTGTAACCACATGCATCTCAGGCCCAAGATATTTAATATTAAATCCACTTTACATTTCTTCTACCCTCAGATATTCCATTTGCCTTCTTGACCTGGGCATCTTCATTACTGGGTCTTTCCACATAGTTATAAATGGAGTGCCTTTCTAGACTTGGAAAACTCCCTACTTCCTATACTCAATTGTTAACTAAGTCCTCCTGAACGTGTATGTAATTAGTACCCTTCTTCCCATCCACACCAGCATTCTCCTGCTTCAAGCTTTCAACATCCCTCACAGTTACCATTGAACTTGACTCATTTATCATATAGCTTCATACAGGCTCCATCACCCACATAGCAGAAAAAGTAGCTTTTTCTAAAATCACAGATTTTGATTGTATTTCTATGTAGCATTATATTCTTCATTGTTGCTCAAAACTTTTCAGAACACCTAAACATAACATTTAATGACTTGAATGATCTATTTTTTAACTGTTTCTAAATTCATCATCTGTCACTTTGTTTCTTCTACTCTGCCCTTTAGCCAAACATATAAGCCAATTACTTGTTTTCCTAAAATTTAATATGGGATTCTGTGCCTTCATGACTTTTTTCATGTGATTTTCTGCACTGCTTTTGGCTGCCTTTATGTTCTTTTATGATTAGACCATAATTTATTATTCATCCATCAAAAACTAGTGCAATTTGTAACTTCCCTGTAACATCTCTTCCCTTGCATAGATATAATTACATCCCCTTCTGCATCATCATTGTGCCACTACATGGGTTTATTATTGGTTTACTTGGCTCTTTCTCCTTCTTGTATCGGTCAGTGTTCAATCAGAGAAAGAGAACTACTAGGAGATACATACTAAGAGACTTACTGCAAAGAAGTGGCTTTCATGATTATGGAGACTAACTAGACAAACTAAAATCCATAGGGAAGGCTGTCAGGAAAGGCAGGCTAGAGCTGTAACACAAGCTAAGGCTGCTGTCTTCAGGCAGAATTTCTTCTTCTCCTGGGAAGCCTGAGCTCTGCTCTTAAGGCCTTTCAACTGATTGAACCAGGTCCACCCAGATTATCTACGACAGTCTCCCATACTTGAAGTCAGCTCATTAAGAAATTCAATCACATATACAAGATACCTTCACAGCAAAACCTAGATTAGTGTTTCTTTGAATAACTGGCTCCATCAGCTTACCCAAGTTGTCATATAAATGTTCTATCACACTTCTCGGGGGAAGATATTAAGTCTTTTCAGCTGTGTAAATGCATCCCCTGGCATATGTCCAGAGATTTGCTTATAAGACTACAGGTCTGCTGGCAGGAGATAGAAATTTGATGAAAATTCATATAATGATACCCTTCTCCCATGCTGTTGTTTATTTCTCTTACTTATACAGATATAAGTACTGAGGTATATCTTGGACAAGAAGAAAGACAAAGACTGACCATAACTGAAATTTAGGGATTCATAAGACCATGATAAGGCTAGGTGGCTTCCACACAGGTCTGGAAGTCTAAAAGGACAAAGTTTCCTAGATATAACTGACTAGAAGGAAGAAGAAATACAGACTGTCAATTCAGACTTGATTCCAAGGTGGAAGGGCCAGAGAGATCATTTAATTCTGGATATAGTTAGATGATTGGTATAAAGCTCATCATGATCCAGTCACCCTGCCTGCATATGCATATCCATGGAGGTAGTGACTTTTGTATTGAAAAAGATATAGTACTTGACATACTTTGGGCCACCCACCCTCAGGGCTTAACATACATGAGATAGTTGTATCCTTCTTGCTTCAAAAGACATTTTAAATAATGTGATTCAATAGTCTAGTGCAGCAGAGATATAATCTGTTGAAAAATCTTCAGAGAGGTTAAGTACAGAATGCTGGTGCAAGTGCTGGTGTACATACAGAAAGTATGGGATGGAAATTTAAAATTGCCAGAAATTGATCAAAGCAATGTCCTAAGTGACATGTAAGTTGAGCTGGGAAGGAAGGAGAGGCAGGTGAGAATGGCTGGTTTAGGTAGATGTTTTAGATGGTCACAAGACATGGATGGAGTTGAGAACAGGCCTAGACATAATTAAGAAATAGGAAGAGTTAAGTATGAATTGATTTTAAGAACAAACAGAAGAGTGGTGGAAGAAGGTTCTAGACAGATGACCAAAGACAAATGCTGTTAAACTCTGTTACAAATATTGGAATTTCTCCTAAAGGCAATGGAACACTACTGTAGGATTTCAGGCAGAAGTATAATATAACCAGATTGTGTTTTAAGTAGAGCATTCTTGTTACATTGTGGAAAACGGATTGCATGAAGAAGGATACTAGATATTGTTGAAATATCTAAAGGTAGTTTCTTTAGATGATATCTTGGGCTAGGGTGAAGGCAGAAGAAAGGTGAGTAATATTTAAGAGATAATATCAGTGAGATTGTGGGATGAGGAAGAAAAAGACACATCGATGACTTCTATGCTTCAGGTTTGAACATTTTTGAGAACAGTGGTACAATTTAATGACGTAAGGTATGCCATTTAAGGAATGGAGAAGAAGACATTAGTTTTGAATATGCTGCTGTATTTGAAGGGTTTGCATCTAACTGCAGATGTCTATAACAGCTGGATATACTGGCCTAGAGTTCAGCAGAGAAATCTGAGCCTGGGATATTGATTTGCATTGTCTTAGAACAGATCATCTTGAAATCCATAGAAGAAAAGTGGATACATAACACCAGTAGAACTATTGGATGAAAAAGTGGAGAGACATTCACCAACATAAAAATTAAATAAATAAATAAAAGGAGATACAAAGGAAGAGAGGACAAAAAAAGAACTAACCTTTACCAGCCCAAATGTCCATCATCAGATGACTGGATATGGAAAATGTGGTACATCTACACAATGGAATAGTACTCAGCTATAAAAAAGAATGAAATACTGCCATTTGCAACAACATGGATGGACCTTGAGAGAATTATATTAAGTGAAACAAGTCAGACACAGAAAGAGAAATACCACATGTTCTCACTTATTGGTGGGAGCTAAAAATTAATATATAAATTCACACACACACACACACACACACACACGCAAAAAAAAAAAAAAAAAAACGGGGGTGGGGGGACGAAGATATAACAACCACAATTACTTGAAGTTGATCTGACAAGCAAACAGAGGGGACATCAGTGGGGGGAGGGGGGGAGGAAGGTTTTTGTGATGGGCAACAATAATCAGCCACAATGTATATCGACAGAATAAAATTAAAAAAATAAATAAATAAAATAAAATTGATTTTGAAAAAAAATATTAAAATTACAAAAAAAATGATATCTCTTTAAAAAAAAAAAAAAGAACTAACCTTTAAGAACCAGTTAGGTGAGTACAAATTGGCAAAGAAAACTGAGAAAACTGAGCATGAGTGTTTTGGAGGAAATGTGGGTCATGGGTTATCATGGAACAAGAAAAGGAAAATAGTGACTTAAAAAGGAAAAGTGGAGTGGATTTGCAGGTCAGCCACCAATAAATGTGGAATAAATAGCATATATAAATGGTGGAATGCCCATTAACTTTAGTATAAGGAAGTCAGCGACTGTAGTGAGAATGGATTAGTGAAGAAGCAGAGGTAAAGGTCTTATTGGAATGTTAAGCAATGAGTCAAAGATGAGTGAGCCAAAGCATCCGATAGAGAACACGTGCTCGTTAAATGTGGCAGCTTGGAAGGGACTCTGGGTGGGTTTGAGGGAAAATGTTTGTGTTCATGTGCATGTGTGGAAAGGAGGGAAGAATTTTTGCTGGCATGTTGGTTCCTGCTTGGTTAATTGTGGTGAGTTTTGCATTTTATTACTTACCACTGTGTCCCTCAGGAACGGAAGCAACAACCCCATCCCTCTCCAACTGGATAAACCAGATAAAGCACTCTCCTTACGTTGTACTAAGGACAACAGCAGCAGAGCCAATTAACACTCGTGAGTGGAAATTTGGTGGTACTCTCAGGCTTGGGACTGCCATGAGGAACTCTTATTAAGAAGGTGTAGTTCATAAAGGAATAGACTTCTTCAGCAAAGAGCATGGGGATTTGGAGCATTTTGATTTCATTAATAATATAAATAAATTCCACAAGGAATGAAGTCTATATTATCAGACATTTAGTCATACAGCTCAATAAATAATTACTAAATGAAAGATTTATTAATTTAACTGATCCATTAGGGGATACTTACTCTATATTATTTCCTTATTTGATTCAGAGGGTACAGAAGTCAAACTAGGGACAAAAAATAGGTGATGAGAATAAATTAAAGAATATTGATGGAAAGGTTGAAAATTTAAAATCCAGACAACCATAGGCTTGTTTGGAGTACTGCGACGAGAAAGGCTATTCAATGTCAGAAAACCTGATTCAATGTAGCACAATGTTGTTTCTATTTACTCATAAAATTGGGAATAAAACTGATATCAGAATGCATTAGGCAGTTAACGCCATCTTCCAGTATAATTATTTTTAGTTTTGGACATTTCTGGCTTTTATATTGTATACACTTGATTTTATCTATTCAGGTAAATAAGAGTTAATAGCAGCATTGTGAATTTGGCCCCAGTAGATAATTAGTATAATCTGTTATGTATGAAAGCTGGGTTGGCAGGACTTTGATTTTAGTAATGCCCATGGTATCAAATCAACAATTTGTCATTATGGCTGCAAAATGCACAGATGGACAAATACTCCTTCCTCATTTTATAATTTATTTGTTTTTCCAAAAGAATCCACTGAGATTATTATTCTTTTATTTGAATATTCAAAATAACAATAAAAGCTACTGATTGAAACATTGCCTTTCAACAGGGTATATCTTTTTTTATTTATCATTATAATTAACTCTTTTCCTAATAAGTTATTTTTACATTTCTTTCTTTAATCCCACATTTGGGAGTGGATATAGAAAAAGGGAAGGGCTAAGAGTATAGCAAATAATATAATCTTAAAATATATATATGTGCATAGATATATTTATAATTATAATCTGATATAATTTGAAGCACATAAGTGTACTTTTAGTACACAATTTATCATATATATTTATATATGTTTTATATAACTGGTACCTATATTAGTATAAACACAAAATTTTATAAGTACAGTACATGCATAAAGTTTATCTATAGAAATAGATTTGAGATATTTAGATGTTAAGAGGCTTCATATAGCTGTTTTAAAAGTTAGCAACTCCATAATAAATGGTATCTTTAGTATAAGCTGTCTTTGGTATATAACCAATCAAGGATATTAGGTATATAAATGAAACTGGACCTTGGTTTTATAATGCTTGTCTGGGGAGTTCTCATTAAAAGGAGAAGCCAGGAGATGAGGTTTTATTTCTAGGAAATATAACTGCCCGTATATTAACAGCCTATAGCTCGTGCAACCTGTGAATTTGGTATTATCAATCTATGTATATGAAGTCTTTCTATTAGCAAGTGTTAAAGAAAATATACATTTTTTTTACACTCAGAATTATGGATAATGTAAATCGAGGGATCTTTCTTTCTGCCTGTCCCGCTACCTTTTTTATGTGTATACCCTATGCGTGTTTGCATATGAAAATATCTTAGTAAGTTTTATTAAATAGACATAGTTTTATGATAGATGATCCCTTATATTTTGCTTCTTTCTGATATTTATGTCAAATTTAATATTGAAGTATCCTAGAATGAAAGAAGTCAAAAAAGGTAAAATATGTCATTTAGACCACTGCTTTCTCTGTAGACATGAAGACATTTATTTCCACTATAAGAAATATTCTTAGAGACAATTGTGAAAAGGTAGTTCATACTTATGCTATATTCTAAAAGTTCTTTCTGCTAGAGAAAAAATTGTAAAATATTTATTAAAAAATTAGATTAAACTAATTTTTATTTTTTGTCAAAATTCTAAATAAGACAGAGATGGAAGGCAGGAGTAAAGGAGGAGAGAAAGAGAGAAAGTTTTCAGGCAAGTGGGGGAGAGAAAGGGGGGGAAGAAAAAGGGAAGGAAGGTGACTGGAATGGAGAGATAGTGAAAAGGAGCAGGGAAAGCAGAGGGAGACGAAAGTAGAGAGAGACAATCTAAATCCTTTCCTAATATTCCTTTTCATAGAGAATATTCTGTGACTAACTTGTGAGAAACATTCCTCTAGCTATTGTGGGTCTCACCCTATACGTTCCAATGAATGCCTTCTCAGTCCCAGAGTGCTATAGCAATATCATTCATATAGCATAAATGGTTTCCCCTGAAAAGTATAGTCGACCTTTGCATAATGCCTAAAATAATGTTAGAGTAGGGGGATAATAAATCATAGGTTGAGGGCTAATTAGAAGTCTTCTGTTATGTTAGGGGGCCCAGGAAACCGAAAAGATGAGGATGAAACCCTATATCTAGATTGGGGAGGACAGAAATCCTTTCTTATACAAAAGTCTGACAGCTGGAAGCACTATTCAGCTTCTTGGCTATTACTTTGTGTGCCAGAGTTATACCAAAGTGAGAGGTAAAAACCTGAAATAAACTTCCTCGTTAAAAGTTCCAAGCCTCAGGAACAACCTCTGTCTCAGAATTCCATAAGAAGTAACTCTATTTTTCCAAATAAAAGGAGCCCAGGAAAAATACTTTGTATTATAACAAAATGATTAGATACGTCACGCTCTAGTCCAGATAGATGAGCATGAGGAAAGATTAGGTCTTTTTTATTCAGGAGCTCATCTCAAATTTGTTCTCTAGAAAATATAGGGCTTGGGAGAATCTTTTAAGAATAATCTTTTAAAATAAGCTACATGCCTCTGCCTTTTAGTGCTGAAATGCAAATATATATTGTGAAACAGGAAGTTCTGGTAAGCCACCATATCTTTAAATCACATGCTGAGCTCAAGGGAAATGGTGACCTGCCCTCTGCATAGTTTACCTTTCATTCTGCACAGGTTCACTTCTCCTCCATACGTACTTGAAGAGGTGACCCTCCACAGTTTCTGTGGCCTCTCTTCAGAGGGGGAGATTATAAGGCAGTTGATAAGATGCTCTGCAGCTCCCAGTTCTGCAGCTGGTTTCAGGGCTGCAATGGTGCTCATCCTCTCCCCCTTCCACTACCCATTCCAAATGTGTTTCATCCTCAGCTATCAGTCTCTCTTAGTTGCTTAACTATAGCATTCTGGAGGAGTCCGAGTGCTTGGTAATCATGCTTTTGGATGCCAGGTTGTTGCACATATCCATTCAGTTGTATTTAGTCAGAGGAGAAACAAGTGGCATCCAAGTAAATCACATGGTTCTAAACTTATATCTCCTTCCCCTCATTTTGTAAAAGCAGCCCTATGTCCTCCTGCTGATTGGAATCAGCTATCCTGCCAAAATGGTTGTGCCTCTTCTCATTTGCTAGTTGCTGGGCCAAAAGACTCCAAAATACTCGACAGGATATTTGCTGTGGCCTTGTTTGATTCACAAGTTTGATCCCAGAAGGACATTCCAGATGGATTATGGAGAATAACTATAAATGACTATGAGGTCAACCAAATAGTTGTCCTAATTGCACCTACTATACCACATACTGTGCCTTTGCTGAAACAGATTTGCAAGACCTCAGGCACATGGTATAAGATCATTAACTGAGTGAATACATTCTTTTCTATTCCAATCAATGGAGATAATTAGAAAGTTAATATTCATAGGCAATGGACAACAATATTTACTCTGTTTTTTTTTCTAGAGCTTTATCAATGCTCCTGCTAGCTGTCATAATAAAATCTGAAAAGTCCAAGCTCTCTGGACATCATACAGTACTTCACAGTGATGCACTACATTGATGACTTGTTGCTCAGGCAGAATGAGCAAGAGATGGCTTCTAGGCTGTGGGCTCAGTAAGACACATGCACTCCAGAGGAGGTGAGAGAACACTTATAAACATTCAGGATGTGATACTTGAGTAAAGGTGTTAGACCCAGTGGTTTGGGGGTATGCAAAGAAACCCCGTCCAAAGTAAAAGCCAAATTGCTGTGTCTACTACACAGAAGGAGGAACAATGTCTGATGGGTTATGTGGGACCTGAAGGCACTAAAGGAGGAAGATAGGCAACTTTTATAGAACCAGGTTTTTTCTCCTTTTAATCTATTTTAACTGATGTTCATCAAAACATACTGTTGTTCATTTTATTAAATAAAATAAAATAAAGCAAGATATTCAAAATGCTCATGCATGTATACCAGCTATTTTGTGTAAAATACAGAAATGGGGAGGTGAAAACTGTACTAAAGTAGTAAGGATGTGGTGGAATCAAATTGCTTATTAGTTGAGGATATACCTATGTGTAGGAACAGAATTATAGAGTATCAGATACTTTTTTTTTTGTTGTATCCAATACTGTCTGCTACTATAACATATCAATTTTTCTCCATTTCCCACTGTGGTGATGTGTCTGTTTCATTGATTTGCTGCCCATCAAATCTGAATCTGATCTGGCTCATTGGCAATCTGTCATTCACAACAGGCTTTCATTAGTTTACTAAGTGGCGTATGCCTCTCCATCTTAAACTACACCAAAGAATCATTCTGTCCTGACACCTGTGAATTAACACGATGGTTTTCTCTGTTTTGAACCCATCTTTGTTTTTTGTTTTTTTTTTTGGCCATGGTAAGCATCACAGTCTTTTCAGTTGCAGGCTCCCAAGAAGGAACAGTTTTTCATTGCATGAGGAGAGGAAAACAGGCAGCAGAGGTGGAGCCTGTTCATTTTACCCTTATAAGTAGTTTGAACTTTTGCCTATAGTTCCTGAAGATATTATCTTTGTCATTAAATTAGATAACTTTACTAAGATATATCTCAAAGTTGATTATTCCTGGTCAATTTTAATTTGTTCTTCATCTGAGATGATTTTGTCTTTAATTTCTTTCCTGACCTCAATAAACCCTCATCATATTTGTTTTTTCCCTATTGGGTTTGTTTTTGCATTTTTGATTCTATTCATTTGTTTATCTGCATATGCTCATTTGAGAATATATAATTCAGTTTGGGATATTTTGTCACAACTTTCTTTTCTTCCGGTTTTATTCCTATTTCTTTTGGAAAATAGAGGGCATAGATTTTTATTAGTGAAAACGCTATGACTTATATTTTCTTTTGTTTTTCTTTACTGTAATCTTGTATTGAGTAAGTTCAGTTTTTAAAAAGCTTTCTGTACTGTAGTGACATTCTGTCCCCTCAATGGATGAATTTGGTAGCAGTGGTAAGCAGAGGAGGAAGTTCTGGAGATTCTTGTTTCTCCTTGATTTCTACAGATTCCTTAATATCCTTCCTTCTTCCTTCTTCTTTTCACTGTCATTCTCCAAAGATCACCCTTCTCTGTCTGTTTCTATGCTTCTGCCTCAGGAGCTGTGCTTTGTCAAGTTTGTCACCTCAATCCCCCCTCAGTTTCAAGACCCTTCCATGAAATTGGTATTGGGAGCTACACGTGCCAGAGCTGCCTTGAAAATGTTCATGCTCAGTGCTGAACTTCGGAGGAGTTACTGTGTCTGTGATTTGTCTATGTCATCTATTTTCTTCTCCTTTTCTTCATGACATCTTTTCAAACTTCCTGTCCTGCTCTACGCATCCACGGGCTTGCAGTGGCAGAGAGAGCTCTGTTGGAATTTAGAATTTATTTCACTACTTATAGAAAATGTGGATCTTGTGGTGTTCTCTATCTCTTAGTAATTCTGAAGGCATGAGTCATCCACGTTTTTTTTTTTTTTTTTTTTTGACTCCTTGTTAAATTTATGATCTTTGGGGAGGATATGTGAAGAAATTTGGATTCAAGTTCTGAAGCTTCATGTTTTCATACTTCCTTGATAGGTATTGCTCTGTAGCAAGTTGCCTTTTTCTGTATTTTTTTTTATTTTCCTATTTTGGCATTAGTGTTTTCTTTTATTGATTTGAACTCCTTACATATTTTTTTATTTACTATAACTGTGCTTCAATAATTGCTGCCATTTTCTAATTTAATTTTCTATTTTATGATATACTTCTTCATTGTTAAATAGTACTTGACTTACTAGCAACCTCTTGGGAACTTTTTTTTTTTTTAAGGTAGCAAGGGTGAAAATGTAAAATTTAGGTTCCACTTGGCACCCCATACAAGGTCGAAAGTCACTAATTTTCCCTGTGTATTGCTTTGGGCATATTTCCTTAAGTTTTAGAATCTAGTATAATTGAAATACAGTCTGTTCTTTTGGGATTTCATCTTTGAATTGAGCATTGATTACAAAAATATTCCTAGTGATTTCCATTTTTGTTTGCTTCTCATTTTATTGTATACAAGGAAAACGACTTATAAATTTTTATTCTATTTATTGAGGTTTTTTTGTGGTCTAGTTTTGAGATTTTTTTCCTCTCCAAAACCTGCATGAACATTTGAAAAATGTCTGATCTTTGAAGTTAGGGTCCATTTATTAAACAAAGCCTAATTTTTATATTATGGATTTAGTCAGTATTATTAACCTAGTTACGAATTTGACGTGATCAAAATTACATTAGTCTTCAGATAAGTGAAAAAATATTTATTTACCTATCCTCCTTCTTTAATTCATTCAACAGTCATTGAATGAGCATCTACTATGATGCTGTAGGAGCTGTGTGCTAGGGTTAAGGGTACATTAACAGGTTAAATAAAACACCTTCTGGACCTCATGTTCTTCACATACTAAATAATAAGACATCCATTCGTAATCACACAAAGGAATTATATTTATCAACATGATAATGCTTGCACAAGAAGATGTAACAGAGAAATATGCTGAGCCTTAGTTGTGGATGAAATACTTAAGCTAATATCTGATATCTGTTGGAGATGGAGATGGTGGGGATTGGTGAGTATTTTAGGTAGAGGTAACAATAGAAAGATATTTGTGGGTTGTAAAAACTAAAAGAGAGATCTGTTTGAGCAGAATTAAAAAAAAAAAACAACACCAAACAAACAAACAAGAAAAAACCCTTGAAGGTAAATATTGCTAAATGGGACTGGAGAGGTACTTAGCAATTAGACTATGCAAAGTCTCTTTGGTTATTCATGTTAGGATTTTGGATTTTATCATAAGAGAGATAGAAAACCACTTAAAGTCCTTAAGTAAGAAAGTGGTCTAATATTTTAATTTCAAAACAATTACTTTGGCTACAAAATTTTTTTCAAGCACTATCCTCTCCTGTGTTTGAGTAAAAAAATACAAATATTGTCCAAATGCAATTAGCAGTATCATCTAAAAATATCAAATATGAAAATAAGTCAAAAAGTAAAATTATGAAAACCAGTTGGTAGTGTGGCATTGAAAAAGCACCACAAGCAGAAGTCAAGGAGATAATTACCTTATACTAATGTAGTGGCTGGAAAGGTAAGAAAAGTGAATGAGGAAAAACTGTTCAGAAGGTAAATACAATACAGTTTAATGAACTGGAAATTGGAGGATGAACACTGGAGTTTATCCAATAGAAGGTGGTAATCAAAGTCATAGATGTGGGTGAAATCACAGGCTAGAGTGTGAAGAAAAGCTCCAGGGCAGTAAATTTGAGAGAATTGAATATTCTGATGGCTTACAAGGACTAAGGGTAGAACTGGACAGATGGATAGTAGAACCATCAAGAGATGAGCCATGAAAGCATACGAAAAAAATTTAATCAAAAAAACTATTTTAAGGTCAACTGTAGAAACTTGATTATGGACTAAGTATTAGATGATCTTAAGGAATTATACAGAGTGCTGTAATATTGTTTTAGTTAAGAATGAATTTGTGTATGTGTGAAAAATCATGCTGAAGTATTTAGGTATAAAATATTTTGGTGTAAATAATTTACATTAAAATATTTCAGAATATTATAACATAAAATGAATTAAATTAAGAACATGCTCAGCTGTATCATATACTGCTGTGAATGTGAGTTAGGTGAGGTTTGAAACATGTCTTTTGGATTTAACAGCAGAGATATATAGATCTGGTTTGGTGGAGTTTTGAGAGAGGAAGTCTTTGGAGTCCAATAAAAAACAAAAAGAAAAAAGTAATTGAAATGGCAAGTAGAGATAAACTGTCGATGAAACTCTCAGATAGCTCTGGAGAGGAAAAAAAATCTGTTTGTTTTGTTGTATTTTTAGTAAAAAATAAATAAACAAATAAAAAGGTGCATCTTTAAAAGCTGATGGAATATCCAGCCAGGAAGTAGAGTAATAATTAAAACTGTAGCTAGTTTACTGAAACACATTGGGACATAAATGTGAAATAATTTTATTTTTTCCAGGCATGGCTTTTTACTAGACTATGTGGAATCCAGATTCCCTTCTGGGTGGTAGGTTACTTAATGACAGCTTCCTCAGATTTCATACATTTCCTGCCACTTTCAGTTACTATTCTAAGTCCTATTCATTTCCAAAACTTTAATTACAAACTTGATAAAATTTTGGTCCCTGCCTAATCCCCATCCAAGCTTCATCTGTGGGGCTGGCTATTGCATAGAGGGGATTCAGGATCAGGATCCCACTGTGGGGTGACTTCCTCCTCTCCTCATAAAACGTGGGAGGGGATAGAGGAAGCAAACCTTTCCCTACATGGCTGCCATATTCCTGGTAGTGAGACACCCCTACAAGCTGGCTCATGAGCCCTTCTGTTTGCTGATGGGCTATGCTTTTGTGATGGCCTCTATTTAGGTTGTATCAACATTATCTTGGAGGATATTCAGCCTTACACATCGTTCTCACTATTGAAGACCCCTGTAGAGAACCAGCCATGACTCCCTTCACCTGTGAAAGCTAGGCCCTCAGCACCTTCTTGTGGTGGGCATACCATCGTCTAGCCCAGCAGCCACCTGGGTAGGCCCATTGTTCCAGCCAATGAAACTAGAAGCAACTCTGAGGTCTTCTACCTCCATAGGGAGCTAGAGAGAATAGATATGGCATAGAGATTTTACCTATTTGTTTCCAGTACGGTAAGTCCTGGGGTCTTAAAACCCTGCTGGTCATTGTTATACCACATGGGCTTCCAGCATTCAGAAGCCTCTATGGAAACAGACACTCATCTTTATGTTCAAGTATTCACCCAAAGCTCAGGGGGCATGTGGGAAAACTTCCCGAAACTTTGTCATATTCAAGGAAGGTCGGAAAAACAAGCTGCACCATATCCTGTGCCTCTCAGAATATCTTCCTTAGATCTCTCTGAGCACACTTTGCTCCAATGGCAACAGCAGGGTTATCATGTATAGCCAGCAGTTCACAAGCACCCAGCTGTAGAATGGAATTTATGTCTCCTGTTGTAGCAGGTGCACACCAAACTTTCCAGTGATTCTCTTGGTACATTTTAACTGGCTTCAGGGAGAAGCAATTCTCTCTTCCTTATCCCAAGAGAAAAGTGTACAGTGGCTTCTTTCCACTGGTCAGGAAAGGGTGCAGTGAGAGTTGACAGGAATGGGTCAGTTCAACAAGTCCTTCTGGAAGGTTGCAAGTCTAGGTACTAGTGGCAAGCTGGAAGTTTGCTTTGGGTGATGTGACCCTCAATGCCTTTTGTTTTTTCTTTTGTTCAGTCTTGGACCCCTTTACCTATAACCAGTGATATGCTGATAAACCAGTGTGAGAGGGGGTTTGAAGTGGGGGGCTGACGCAGTATCTGTGGATTTTTGTGATGTAAGTATATCACCATGGCCTATTTCAAGCTATCAATGTGATATTACTGAGTTCAGATTTGGGAAGAAACACACACAATTGGATTACAGGAGTGAAAAGTTACCAGCATCAACACACCACTGCCTGCAGTTATGGGACAGCACAGAACAACAAGAAATTTCTTCGTTCCTTTTTATAACTGAATAATACTCCATCGTATAGTCATACTGCATTTTATTTATCCTTTCATCAGTTGACGGGCATTTGGGTTGTTATTACGGATAATGCTTCATGAACTTTTTTGAGCATTTTTGTGTAGACACGTTTTCATTTCTTTTGAGTATCTACCTGGGAGTGGAATTTTTGGACCATACGTCAATTCTATGTTTAACTGTTTAAGGAACTGCTAGAATGTTTTATTTTCTAAAGAAGCTGCCATATTTTACACTCACATCAGCAGTGCACAAGGACTCTAATTTCTCCATATCCCTGCCAACACATATTTTTATCAGTCTTTTTGGGTATAACCATCCTAGTGGTATCATTGTGATTTTAATTTGCATTTCCCTAATTGCTAATGAGTGTGTGCATAATTTTATAAAAATGCATAACTGTGTTCATATTATATATACTTTATTTTTAATGCCTCTTTGTCTTATCCTTTTTCACATGACTGCCACTTCCCTGTCTTTGTCCCAACACCCACACCGGCTAATCCTGCCTAGTATCATGTAACTCAACTTTACCCACTAGAATGTATCCTTCCATATTTATTACTTGTTCATACAATCATATAAAAGTATATATGCATACAGATGTTTATTTACAAACATATATGCTTTACATATTATACATATTTTTCTATGCATCGCTTTCTTTACTGAATTATTCTTAATATAAATATGTCCATGTGAACTGAGATAGAATTAACTCATTACTTTTAGTGTTTTCATAATATTACATAGTTTGAATTTACCATAATTTTCTCAGCCATTTTCTTATTATGGATATTAGAAAGGTTTTTTGGTTATTTTTCCTTTGAATAATATTATAGTAATCATACTTGTACATATTTCCTATGTGCTGAGGCTTTTATGTTTATGAGTTGGATTCCAGGACAGCATGGTTGAATCAAAGGGTCTATGTGTTTTTAATTATACTAGATATCGCCTGTTCTCTCTCCAAAAAGTCTATATAGTACTGCATATTTCCTCTAGTGACATATGAATGCATCTTTTCTTCATATCCCAACAGCAATAGATGTGATGGTTCTTTTTAGTTTCTGTCAGTTTTATGGGCACATTGTGAGATTTCTGTCTTTTCTCCAACTTTAATTAGCAATTCCCATACAATTAACGAATTTGAGCCACTTTTGGTATGGTTTATCATCCATGAGAATTTGGTCCTCAGTGATTAATGTAGTCCAGCTTTCAGACTCTTTTTCCCATTGGTGTATTTGCCAATTCTCCTCAGTATGGATATTTTAGATCATATACATTTAATCATTGCTGACATCTGTTTTAAAAATATGTTTCTACTACCACTATAGATCTATTGATTGGTTTGCAATATTCTTTCTCAAACAAATATTTTAAGTTTTACATAGCCAAATAGGAATCTTTTAAAGCTAAATTACATATATAGAGTGTTCTAGATATTTTTTCAAGATTTTAAGGTACTTAAAAAAAATTAAGTCCTTAATCTATCTTGAATTTTTTTTGATAGGTAAAAGATAAGAGTACATTTTTATTTTCTTCCAAATGCAGTGTCAGTTTTGCCATGATAATTTTTTTAAGAATACATATTAATGGAAATAACATTCTGATCACGTCTTCAAGTTTTCTATTTATCCATATAAATATAAATGCATGTGTGTATTACATATACATTTATATACATATATACATTTATATGCATATATACACATACATTTATATACAAACGTACATTCCCATTTTTTCTATGATTTCTATATAAATACTATATGTATATGAGTATATGGTATGTACTAAAATTAGGCAAATGATGATCTCACTCACTGTTCTTTATTTAAACATTTCTTAGTCACTTTTTGGTATTTGTTTTCCTTCCAAATTCTCAAATCATTTTATCGTTTAAAAAAATGAGATTCTAATTGAACTTGTATTACAATTCTATAATAATCTTTTGAAAACTGATGATTTTTTAAATTTTAAGTTTTTCCATCAAGAACACATAATACTTTTCCATTTGTTCAGAAACTTTGTGATCTTCAATAAATTTTTATACCTTTCTTCAAATAGTTCCTTGGATTTATTATTAAATTTGTTCTGAAGTGTTTTATATTTTTAACTGTTTTTACTGATATAAGTTTTTCACATATTTAATACAATTCTAGGCTGTATTAAGAGATTAAATTATATGTAATTTGTTATAGATAGAGAGGTCGACAGATGATAGACAGATCATAAAAACACACTCTGTGCTTTACAATGAAGTGCTTACACCATAGGCGTTGCAGGGACCAGCTAAGGCAAATGTGGGTAGAAAGACTTTACTAATTAATTATTTTTCTTCTCTTTCTCCCCCTACCACTAGACAAAGTTGATTTTTTTATCAGTTATGTGGGCCTCTGATATAATGCCCCAGTATTTGAATGGTTGCCTGCAGTATTATTACCAAGCATCAAATGCTAAAGCCAGCATGACGAAAATCTAAGTTACCAAAGAGAACACAATTGAACTTGAAGAAATGCATATTGTTAATTGCTTATGTCTCCACAAATCCTAAGTTGATATTAAATATTGTTGAAGAGAAGTTGGAATGGCTTAGATTCCTGTGTAAAAAAGTGTTATATATTCACTCATTCATTTATTCAGTCATTTATTTACCAAATAACTGTTGAACAGCTACTATGTACAAGACAAAAGTCCTACTTTTCTTGCAGTGCTCATTCTAGCCCAGGATTGTGGGGTAAATCATATGATAAACAAGATAAATAAATAAAGTAGAGGAATGGAGTGTGGAGGAAGGCAGGATTCAATCTCTGATAGGGTGTGTAGAGAAGGTCTCACTGAGAAGTCATTGAAAACATGAGGGATGTGTGAGAGAGAACCCTGAAGATTCCGTGGGGGAAATATTCTAAGGAGAGGGAACAGCAATGGTCAACTATGATATTTTGTATGAATAGGTGTTCAAACTATTTATTAGTTCCATTGTTTTTCTGTAAGTCATTTTCATCTTTCAAAGGCATATTACAGTGATTATTTCCAGATGCTTTGACACTAGCTTCCTTTGAAAGTCTTCAGTTTCTTCTCAGAGATTACATTAGGGAATTTCTGTCAATAACTTGTGTATATAATTGTGTTGGAACTGGGTGCCTGGTGAATATTGAGTCTTAATCTTTATGAAGCTAGACTATATGTATTTCAAAGTTGTTACACTTTTATGAATCTAGAGGTAGATATTCAATGGCAGATTTCCTTTTGTTTGGAGAAAGTCACTAATTAGGGTCTCTCAGTTACACACAAAACTAGTAGCCTTGCTGTTCTTGGAGGAAAGTGTGAGGTCTCCATTAAACAGAATTCTGTAACTCAAATTAGGTTTATTAACAGAACTATGACTCTGAAATATTGGAGATTTATTTCCTTCTCTTAAATCTAAATTTAAGGTGCAAAATGTTTAAAATACATTGTTATCTGTAAATGTGCATGCTTTTTATTTAAGCATTTGGTTTCATGGCTTTGGGAGACCAGACCAAAGCAATCATACACATTAGCCTGTACATCCTGAGAGTCTCTTTTCACAGTTGGAGATAAAACAGATCAAGTAAAGTTGAGCTTGGTATAAGGCTGCCTTTTCAAGAATGACCATTTCTTGATTCATTATAAGCATAAAATTCACTTTGGTTAAGATTTCTCAGGGAGGGGTGAGTGAGGCTATAACATGAGTATACACATTTGATAGCTGCTGGTTGAAAGAATACCAGCTGACTGGCAAGATTATCAGACCATTTCTTGCTATGGGCCTACTGTGACCTGAGAATCTCAGGTCAATTAAGGGTCCACTGTCCATTCTCCCCTCGTCACATCTTGAGTGACTACCCATCAGTAATACACAGAGACGTCTAGTCACGACCTGGGTAACATTACATGGCATAGCAAGAGGTTGCCTGTTGGAATGATAGATGCCCTTTGTTAAACCTAAAGGACAGGAGGCACCATGAGAAGAATGTTCAAAGAGAGCCAGCCCTTTGGGAAGAAAAAAGCATGAAATGATGCTAAGGGAATCTTATAATAAAGACATGTGCTTATATGTGACCCCAATGACTGTTGATATTTAAATGCATTCTATTTTGTTGATGGAGGTGACCTGAAACTTATTAATGGGCTTTAATATTGATCAAATAAAAAATCATAGGAGCTTATTTTTAATTGACAGAGTTTCTATCTTTAGCTGAAATTATACTGTCATATGTAGCAATTAAAAACATTGTAAATACATATAGTTTTTTATATCACTTACCATTTATAAAACTGCCCCTTTAAAAATATTAAAATTAGAATACTGTGGAATTAAGCCACAGAAGTGAAGGATCACAAATACCAACTTGGAGTCATTTTACAAATAACTTCACTGGTTCTAGAACAGAGGTCGGCAAACCGTGAACCAAATCTGCCAAGCCACCTGTTTTTGGAAATAAAGGTTTATTGGAGCAGAGCCGTTCTCATTCATTTATGTTTTGTTTATGACTGTTTCACACAAAATAAGCAAAATTGAGTATTTGCTAAAGATTTGTAGGGTCTGTACAGCCTAAAAATTTACTATCTGGCCTGCCAGAGAAAAAATATGCTGATCTTTCTTCTACAATATCTCATTATGTTTGCTTCCTCAGATAAAAATTCTACCTTTAGAGTGTGTGTTAGCAACAACTGTCTATTGACATTTAAATATTGTAGGTTATAGGAACTATTTTTTGTTGTCCCCAATTATTTTCAAACTTAGAATTACGTTTTCTGTGTCATACCATGTTTTTCATACTGTCTCTTCTTATGGTTTTATCCAGGTTTTTTTTTCTTCACTTCAAATATTTTCAAGCTCTTGTATCAGATATTTGAACGTCCTGACAATCTATTCTTTCCTGATGTGGGGAGAAATTCTTGTATATTGCCTGTTATTCTGTTATCATAAATCATGAACCAAAAGTGCAGATGCTGCTCTTCAATACCATTCTCATAGACGGTGCTCTTTATATTGTCTTTTCTTCTGTAATCAATCATGTTTCAATTCAAAAAATAAATTTAAAAAATAGATGAAAAAAATAGGGTCTGATTATGAGTTAAGGAAGAGTTACATTCCATCCCTCCTCTGCTTCCCAGACTTCAAAGCCACTAGAGATGCCAGTGTTTATCTGATTTTTAAGATCCATTCTCAAGTGAGACAATATTGAAAGCTTCCTAATTCCTCAAAGAACAATTTTTTATGTAGATTTTTTCTGAAATGAGCCATCTTATGCTATCTCCAAATCAATATTTACATTGTGATTGATGGAAATACGAAGAATAAAAAATTGTAATACAGTTTTACTTTAACTAATTTGATGCTTTAACATAAATTATTTTTTTTAAAACTATCTGGCTCTAAAATTAAAATAGCAAGAGAAAGAGATACAGTTGTCTTTTCTGCTTCTGTCATAAATTCCCCTTTAATGTTTTCCTATTTTCTTTTCATGTATGTTCTCTTGCTCTTGGGAAAAGTACATTTGAAAAAGATCTCCTTTGCATGTCTGTCTTCTTTGAATATCTTGGAATGGAAGCTCCTTGGAGGGAGGACCTATATCTTTTACATGTTAAAGACCTGACACAAAATGAGCCCTAAATAAATGTTAAAACATCATTAGAACAAACACTTCAATCATTTTCTGTTTTGAACGAGAGGACTGGAGAGGTGGTGACAGCTGGAGTCTACTTGAGATGTTGATACCTTTGGGTGTCTTTGTCAAGCTATAGCCTGAGGCCCCTTCTGTTGAAGAGATAATAGAAAATAGTAAATGTACTGACAGGTGTCTTGAGCAAGAAAGGAAGAGATATGAAGGAAAGTGCCTATGGGGCAGAACATTTGAAAAATAGTTTGTTAGGAAGAGAAGAAAAGTTATACAGTGGAAAAACATTTTATTTTTCAAATTTGTGTGAAAGGTAAACAAAATAATTTAAGTTTAAAGAGAGAATGCATGTTATTCTGAACAAAGAGCACAACTAGGCAAAATGATGCTTTATAGTATTCAAACTGCTGCCTTTGACATGAAGTAGTCAAGACTGCTAGATAACAGAACAAAAAGAATTCCTTAAATACTGAAAGCATTAATTCTGCAAGAAGTCTGAGATGTATGAGAAATGCATCCATAGCTGAAGTAGACATGAACAATATGAGAAAATTCTTTGTTACAGAAATACTATTAAGGGAGAAAAAATTATGGTCCCTGTAATTGGTTCATTAATTACAGGTTAATCGAGCAGGTTGAGGAGTTGAGGGAGTCAGAAATAGTGGAAGAGTTGATGTTTGTGTGTGGGAGGGAGGTGGGAACTTAAGAAACACCTTTGCCAGTGTAGTCAGGTACTTCAAAAAGTTCTTGGAAAAACAGAATTAAAAGATAATATTGTTTTAATTAAGAAATAATTAAAAAGTTCTTTCCATGAACTTTTTTGAAGAAACTCATATATAGAGGGTACTTTACAATGTTTACCTTCTCTCTAGCTTATTTTTCCTACAATATTTGAAGATAAATATACTAGGTTTTCTCATAAAAAAATCAAATATACAGTCAAGACAAGAGAATGCAAATTTACAAATAGCAATAATCTTTAGGTCAATAGCTTTTAAATTGAGCATGATGACGGGATCCATACTTGTCTAAGACAAAGCACAGTCTGTCCTCATGCTACATCCTGAGACAGTTGTATCCGTCTCAGCAAAATTGATCTTCACTACTTTGCTACTGCAAAAGAAAATAATGTATTTAATTGTCAATTACGAGTAAGGCTCAGAACCACTAGCTAGTTGGGTTTACTTCCTATCTATCTGTAAAAAATATCTGAAACTGAGTAATTTTTAAGAAAATGAAATGTATTCCTTACAGTTTCAGAGGATGGGAAGTCCAAAGTCCAGGGAACTCATCTGGTGAGGGGCTTCCTTGGCAGTAATGCAGGGGTCTCACATGGCAGAATGGAGGAACAGAGGGAGAGTCTCTCACATTCCCTCCTTTTAAAACCCTCACAACCACATCGTTATTCCAAGCATGGAATAATCCATTCATGAAGGTATAGTCCTTACAATCCAATCATCTCTTCAAGGACCCACATTTCAATGACCATGGTAGGATTTCCCACCCTCAACAGTTACAGTGAGGACTAAACTTCTAATACATGAAACTTGGGGGACACAATTCAATCCTTATCACTGTCTATCATATATCTATCATCTATCTATCAAAAATATAGAATTTGCTTGTACGATTCAAAGCTTAATTTTAAGAAAACAGGAAATAGTTTGTATTAGGAGGGTGCTTGGTTTTTTAGAATTTGGTATTTCTTATTACAGAAGATATTTTATTGCTTAAAGCATTTCTGATAGAAAGGCAACAAAGGAGTATGTTTTGATGATATGTGATGTGAGAAATTTTAAAATTTGTACGTGTCCTTTTAGCTGCATGAAAATCATGTGTGATTACAATCTGCACATTTTCATATACTGGATTCAAGTTTTGCTATCAAATAAATGTTAGGTAATTGTGCAAAGGCAATTTTTACGTATGTATTCCCTGTGGAGTAACAACCAATCTGGCATTAACAGGAAAAGGTAATGAGAAGTGTAATTACCTAATATAAATGAACTCAGAAGTGGCTGTTTTCTGTTTGAAAATAGCACCTGTTTCTACTAGCATTTCCAGGCTTCCCAGTTATGATACATGGTCTGGAACTGATCATTGAGATAGCACCTAACTGTAAACTTAGGAAGTATGCTTGTTTTCAGCAACTCATAAACATTATAAGGATAATATCAATTAAAGTTAAATGCTGAAAGTTAAATGCTGAAAGTTAAATGCTGAAAGTTAACTAGTAAAGAAAAATATATAATTTTATTGTGTCAGTATTTTGCTAAGTAGAAAGCTAAGTGTATAATGTAACTTAAAAGAGAGTTAAAACATGGAACTGTGAAGCCATGTGTTTATTAAGTACAATTGAGAGTTTGACAAATTTCTTGTCAAATAAACCTAGAATGCATATTCTTCAAGTTCCATACATCTTGTGGCATTTACATTTCCTCATTTTCACTTGTAAAAAGCAAAACTCTTTTATCATACTTATAATATATAAAAGGTAGCTTCTGTGAATATGGACTAGATTTTCTATTGACAGATAAGTTGAAATGCCATTGAAATTTAAAAAAATAGACTTTAATGTTACTTACTTTCTTTGCTGTTAATTAATTGAGCAACAATGCTATTTCATTCCTTCAGTAAGATAGGAAAAGAATTGTTTTACAATTTGGGGTCAGAGAAATATCTGTAATTGCTTAACACACTTTCATTGAAAACAGTTATGAACACAGAAAAGTAAAATATTGCACTGAATAGAGTATTTGGTATGAATAAAATAATTAACATTCATAGGATTCTGTATATACATTTGTAATGCAAGTTATTTTCCCATGGCTATGCTTTGATAGCCTTCCAACATTAAAATTCAACAAAGTAAATTGAGCACAATAGCAATAGTAAAATTTCACAGTTCAATTAGGTATCTTTTTATGCATTTAGCTCGTCTGCCTTTCTGAACAAACACTTTAGCAAAGACCATATCACATAGGGTTTTATGTTCTAAATAAATCTGATTACAAATGAAAAAATGAATTAACTTTAATAAATAGCATGTGAATAATAAACATGCTATGTCTAAAAGCTGAATATGAAAAGGTTGTAAAGTTTGCTCTCTCATTGACATATTACTTTGCTGTGGCCACGGTTGAGCCCATAATCAATAGAAAGATTCCCCCAAATCTGGTGGTTCCATTTCTCCAATATGTTCATTAAATAGGCACTTATTAAAAGTTTCAGGAAATAGTTAATTATGTGGACTTATCTGTACACCTGTATATTTGGATCATATCCCTCTCTTCACATCAGCAGACAACCATCTCCTGTGAAATCAGTCTTTCCATTTAAAATTTAATCAAATTTAACATTTCTTCTTTTGAAAAATTAAACTATACAAACCATCTCCTAGACATGGATATATTAGCAAAGAGTCCTTCCTCTCCCCTTCTTCCACCATTCTAGTGACTGAAAACAGCATTAGTTCTAGCTGCAAGAGGTGGACTAATGAAGGTCACTCCCATATGACAGTCCTTCCTAAAAACTAACAAAAGAACTTTAATAAAGGTATTATTTTACTACCTCTACTTTTGGGTATTAGGACTTGTTTATCCTTTAATACACAGCAATATTGCCTAAAATTCACATGTACAAAAATGGTGAGACAATCTGAACAAACCTAACTCACAGACATAGAACACTTCTCTCTGCACACTTCCTCCTCCCCCGCCCACCACCACCCATACTCTGGTGGTGTAAACAGCCAGCATACTCTGCAGGAAATCAAGTTTATCCCCCAAATGCAACCACTCTTACGAAATAACAAAAAATGCTTGGAGAACATTACTTTATCCTTCTATTTTTAGCATGTGTTGTGTACTTTCAAACATCTAGAAAGACTGTATGTTTCAGATAATGACTTAAGCTTTTCACTATACACACAATAGCATTGAATAAACTGCACACACTAAACAAAGGCTATAATTTGAAAGTGTTTTCTAAATAGGAATATTCTGGCTTAGAGTCCTTCCCTTTCCCACCTGTATTAACCCAGTGGACAGGCGTAAGCATCTGTAATGCTTAGAGGGGATTTTAACAATTTCACTTCCATAAGTGGCTATAAGAACAGTCTTTCCTATGAATTTCAACACAAAGTATATTCAGTGTATTAGTTTACTGACTTTACTTTTGTCATACACTGGCAACTTTTTAATATCTGGTTTTAACATCTGGAAGTACTAGATGTTGTAAGTCCAGACTCTTGTCTTTATATACACTGTGTGCACAGCAAAGTAAAACAGAATGCACAGACATAAGGGACAATGGTCAGTCTTGCCTCACTTGCATTTTTTTCTTCTCCTGCCTTCTTGAACCAGCACAAATAAGATAATGTGCACTGCCAGAGAAGTGGCTCAATCATTCCATATGAATTTTAACAAGAGGATATCTACAGAATGTGTTACTTACTACCCCTACTTGTAACATACTTTGTGCACTTCTCAACATCTAGAAAGACTAGATGTTTCAAATACAGACCTAAGTTTTTCCACTATATACACAGGAGTGTTGAATAAACTACACACATGTAGCAGTGATTATATCTGAAAATGTCTTCTAAATAAGAACATTCCGGTCTACAATCCTTCATTTCTTCCAATTCCTTCTCCTTATCACAAACCCAGTGGATATAGGCACTTGTGACACTTAGATGTGATGTTACAATTTCACTTCCAAAATTTCTTTCAGAAGACAGCCTTTCTATGAATTTTAACACAAAGTGTACAAAATATTTTAGTGTACTAACTCTACTGTTGTCATACTTTGGCACAGAGACCACATATTATAAAATTAGTACTCACTTGTCCAGTACGTAGAGAATATATACAGCACAACAAAGGTAAATAAAATGCACATATCTTATAGGGCAATGGTCTATTCTAGTACGCAGTGGGTAATTTCTAGTACATGCTAGCAAAACGCCTTTTGCCATTTCTTCTCTCCCAGCCCCATCAACCAAATAAACAAGTATGGCAAGTGTACTGTTCACAGAGTACTTTAACAATTTCATTTCCAGAAAAATGCCTTCTTGCTAATATTTTAATAGTATAGAGCTGATAGTGGATTCTCTTAGAAACATTATACTTAGTGTACTCTGCTGCTTTATGTCTCATTTTAAATTGAGCATTAAGAAAATGTAGCATCTTAGTCATAATTCTGCCAATGTTTTTATGTATAAGCCTGTTGCCATTTTCTGTCTTCTATGAAATTTTTATCCCCAAAAAAGTCCAGATTACATAATTTTTTTTCCTAACAGATTGAGTTGGTGTAGGATATCCTTAATTATCGAAATACTCCTATAGCTTTGGGATTTTGAATTGGTATATATTCATAATGTGTGAAAAAGCATGATACATACTGCATTATCTCAATCATATAAAATTGGATGTAGCATACATACACATATAGGACCTAGCAGGACACGTGATTGCGGATGACTTTGTTTTTTAATTCTTGTGTTTTTCAGTTTTCTCTAATGTGCATATTAGCTTTTTAAAAAATAAAGGCTCCAAAATAATTAAACTCCATGATATTTTCACCAATGATAAAAGCAGGTACCTCAACTCCACCTTACCTTCTCCTCCAGCTATCACCCTATCACTATCTTTTCATTTTTAATCAACCTCTTTGAAAGAGTTGTGTATACTGTGAGTGCTTACCTCCCATTTATTCCTTACTTTTAACCCACATCAGCATTCTATTCCCTGAAGACTTTCTCCAAAAACAAATTTTGCTAGGGCTGCCTATCATGTCATTACATTCAGTGAATATTTTTCAGTCCTCCAACTTGAAATCTCAGAATCATTCAAATATGTTGAGTCCTTCATCCTTTTTGATGCACTGTTGGTCCACATGCTTCTGATTTACTTCCCGTATTTCTTTGTTTAGTCCTTCCCTTTCTCTTTTGTATACTTATCATCTCCTACATGTTGGAAGTACTAGTTTTAAGACGACTCTCAGTTTTCTACATGAACTCCCAAATTCTCCATGAGCTTCAGATCTGCATAAAATTTGATTTGACTTAAATGCATATGATACAAATAAAGTTAAACATATAAAACTGTACTCACTTTTTCCGCAACCATGACTACATCCAAAGTTCCTAATCTAGAGTAGTACCACCAAGAGTTAAATTGCCCAAGACAAATGTGAACCTATCCTAAATGATATAGCTATCTCTTCAATACACTATTTGTAGGTTCTAAGTATCTCTCTAAAACATACTCTTTTCCCTTAATTGAAGCTATTGTTATCTCTCACCTAGAAAACAGAACTACTCTATTCTCCTGGTCTCTACTCTACCACCACTACCCACTTCCCAATTCCTTGTGCATGCTGCAACCAGAGTGACATTTTCAAAGCATATATCTGATCATAAAATTCTTTCATTGCCTCTCATTGTATAAGAAAAAACACAATTCACATCAAGGCATTTCTGATCTGTGCTCTTTCTAACTGTACTGCCTGTTTCTTTCTGCTTACTCTCTTCTCTCGAGACAAACTAATCTTCTCCCTGTTCCCTGAAAGTTCCACTTTTTTTTTTCCCTATTATATTTATGGCAAGTGAACATAGATTTAGGCCCTGGTGATAAAAACATATATATTTAAAATATGTATATACACATATTTTAAGGTCTCCAGTACTCATATACCACCTAAAATCTTTTCATGATACCATTAGCCCCTAGTAATTTCAATTATTATTTCAGTATAAACTAACCTGGTTGTGTGAACTAACTACTGCTGATTCTTTTGACTGGAATTCTCTCTTTCCCAGTCTTTTACCGAGTTAACTACCCATGCTACAGATCTCATCTTAGGGATCATTTTTATATGTAAATCCCAGTACTTTCCCTTAAAAAAGTAAATCAAGGTCAATTTCCTTTGTAATGTGCTCTCAATGTATTTATCTCAGTTTGAAAGTTTACATGTGTGTTATTGTGATAATTTTACTAATATCTATCTTCTTTACTAAGCTCTATATCATGAGATCAGTAATCATATGAATTTTTCTTTGTTATTTTATCTCCAGGATCTAACCCAAATCCCAACATGTAGTAGATGATAATTAAATATTTGTTTGCTGAATTAATTAATTAATTAATTAATAAACTGATCCATTACAAAATGTTGGTGTCTAAGATTGATAATCACTTCATTCTCCTTAGATTCTGAACCAATAGAAAAAAATATACAGAAGGAATACAATAAGGATCAAACAACTTGTGGAAAGCTGGATTGTAAAATTAGACTTTGTCCAAGAGCCAAACTTTTATCTCCTTATGTCTTCAATTAAAATTCACCCAAATCATGGTCAGAACAACTGACATACACAGACTTCTCCTATCAAGCAGTACTCTCTTCTCTTGGCTTGCTTTATATAGGAAATAGAGAAAAGAGAGCAACACAAACTATAAGAAGGCATGTTCCACAAAAGAGAGCCAAAATGATTAGCTGTGCTTGCACAAACCTCTACTTTCTTTTTTTTTTTTTTATTTTAAGTTTTATTTTGTCGATATACATTGTGGCTGATTATTGCTCCCCATCACCAAAATCGCCCTCCCTTCTCCCTCCCCCCCTCCCCCCCAACAATGTCCTTTCTGTTTGCTTGTCGTATCAACTTCAAGTAGTTGTGGTTGTTATATCTTCTTCCCCCACCCCCCAGTTTGTGTGTGTGTGTGTGTGTGTGTGTGTGTGAATTTATATATTAATTTTTAGCTCCCACCAATAAGTGAGAACATGTGGTATTTCTCTTTCTGTGCCTGACTTGTTTCACTTAATATAATTCTCTCAAGGTCCATCCATGTTGTTGCAAATGGCAGTATTTCATTCGTTTTTATAGCTGAGTAGTATTCCATTGTGTAGATGTACCACATTTTCCGTATCCGCTCATCTGATGATGGACATTTGGGCTGGTTCCGAAGACAAACCTCTACTTTCTAATCTCATCAATGATATAATCCTTCACGATCTCACGGGAAATGAGCATAAGGGTCATGAAGACTGGGTAAATCAAGCACAGTTCTGTCTCACACCTTGTGCAGGGTTTAGAGAAATTCCCTGCTAGCTCAGCCTGCCTTTGCCCTTGATGGTACTGCAGACCTCCTGCCCCAACCTGGCCTTACAACTCTTACAACTCTGGGTCACAGAATATGTTTGCCCTATGTGGCAAGGTCATTAGCCAAAATATCAGCTAACTTGCACTTTCCCTCTTGGGGGCACATACAAATGTCTGGGACACATCATTGTCATATGACAATCACTGTCAGCTCAAGAGAGTTATTGCTCTGTTCCTCCCTTCAGTATCACTAAGGTTTTATTAATGTGACCACTAGAACTTAGGTGTCATTTTGGAGAGAAGGAGTAAAGGAAACTTTCACCTTGACCTGGTTTACTGAAATGATTACATGCATCCAGAAATAACTAATGCTGTACTTTAGCAGGGTAGGTGCTCAAAATAAAAAATGAATTTTATCCTAAACTTTTAATTCATTTTGTAAACATCCAAGATTAGGGTTGGAAATATTAAACTTTATAATTGGACATGATGCTCGCTATAAAACTCAAGATGCTGTCATGTGTAGTCAGTATAGAAACGGCCTAAGCTACAGGAAATTAATTTCCTTCATTTACAGAAACATCCAGTCGGGGACATAAGCTATGCTAGTTATTCTCTAAATAAGTCCAATTCTGTTCCCCCCCCCCGCCCCCTAACTAATTTGCAAAAGTGTACATGGCCTTGTTATGGTGCTGCATGATACTAGACATAAATCGAAAAGTCTTATGGTAAAGTGAATACTAAATCAAAAACCAGAAGAACTATTTTATTTTAGGCCAAACTAAAATTAACATAAACAAAGCATTATTCAGCATTTTGTTTAAACAAGTAAGTATTGTAACCAAAACACACACACACACACACACACACACAGAGTAATTCCTTCAACATTACACACAAATTCTGTTTCTCACTGACCTTTTAAGTTAAAGAAAATGATATTCAGAAAATCAATAGTAAAGTGACAAGACCACTAATGTTGATTACATCAAATCCAAGAGGGACTTTTAAGAAGTCATTAGCAAAGGAGTCAGCATGTCTGCTTTTTTAGTTAGACTTACCTATCTGATATTTTAACTTTCTAGATAGCTAGGCATTTGACTACAAGGACACTTGTGGTAAGTCAGAATGGTTTAATTTATAAGGTAAGAATTTGAACAGGAGATATAGTGCAACCTGGTATATATTTTTTTCCCTTTCCCTCAAATTTATACAAGACATCTGTAACTTCATTGCAGTAAACCATAAATCCACAGAAATAGGCATATTGATTTGGGGTAGCAAGAAGTAGTTACTCTCCTATAAGTAAAATTCTTTTAAAAAAAAATTTATTTATTTATTATGAATATTTGTGAGATACAAAGCTAATTGTCACCCCTCATGCCCATGATGTGAGGGCCAGATTCATACTGGGGGCATACCCACTACCGGAAATTACTTTTGTACCCCGTGTCCCCCATCCAATTATCTGCCAACCTCCCTCCTGCTTTTTCTCCCCCTCAACCCCCACTCCACTTTGTAACCCTAGGAATGTTCCCTTCCTCTGTAAGACCAATGCACTACCGTGGTCTTTCTTTCCTTCTTTACTTTCTCTCTTAGCTCCCACATACAAGTGAGCACATGTGGTATTTATTCCTCTGTGCTTTGCTTGTTTCACTTAACATGAGTTTCTCCAGGTACATCATGTTGTTGCAAATGGGAGGATTTCTATTTTTTTATGGCAGAGTAGTATTGTAAAATTCTTTTTTATATATTTAGATATTTATGGGAAACAATCTACCCTAAATGTATCATAAAATAATCTAATTTGTAGTTTTGGAAATTAAAAACCTTTCTAAATAGCAAAACCAAAGGACTTTTCTGTCTACTTTCCTTTTGAATATTTATGTATATTTTAATATATTTTATATTTTATGTCTAAATAAATAAATCACTACTTAGAAATGTGAAATTGTAGACTCATAACATTCTTCGTAGTTGGAAAATGTTCTTGAGTTCAGTTAATGAAAGAATCACTTTAGAATTCCTCTAGTCCCCTGGTAAGTCTTAGTCAAGTCTGGGGAATGTAGTATCCTCTGGAAAAAATGTATTTTAGCCATATACTCTTAGCCTTGTTCTTGTTGCTTCTCAGGCCCATTTTCTTTTTTTTTCTTTTTTTTCTGTCCTTTTTTGTGACCGGTAAGGGGATCACAACCCTTGGCGTGGTGTCGCCTGCACCACGCTCAGCCAGTGAGTGCACCGGCCATCCCTATATAGGATCCAAACCGGCGGCGGGAGCACCTCTGCACTCCCAGCGTCGCACTCTCCCGAGTGAGCCACAGGGTCGGCCCTCAGGCCCATTTTAAACTGCTTAGGTACAACTTAGGAATCATAGTTAGGTTCAATTTTTTCAAGTTTATGAAAATACCTAAAACACCTTGCAACCAATTAAGCTTTCCAATTTACCAGTAAAAGGTGACAAAGTTACAATGCAAGCACATCTCCAAGTACACATTGGGTCATGGTGTTTCCCAGACACACACTGACTGGTCTGAATGATATCTCAATATGAAAGACCTAAATAGAAGTAACTGTCAAAGATACGTAAAGATGGATACTAATTAAAGCTGTAAGGATAGATTTGCTCAGTAACAACTATAGCACTGGGAAGAGAGTCCAATGTGAACTGAACTCAACTTCACCAGAACAAAAGGAAGGAGACATTTTAAAGTCTGAGGTGTGCAAGCAAAAGGAGCTGTGGGGTTTTAAGGGGATGGATCTGCGTGACTAGGCCATCTGGGTTTGTTAATTGGCTCTTATCTGGAGAAGAAACAATCCTCTCCTATCTTTATGACAAGAGGCAGTGGTGCGAGTTGGAGCATGGAGCCCACTGAAGTTAGGCTCTTATCCCCCCTCAGGGATTGGGAGAGAAAGTGGGAGAGAGAGCATTTTCTCCTTGAAGGTTTTGGCAGGAACTCCTGGGAGTAGTGAGCTTTCTCAGGCAGGAACTAATGGAGTTGGAGTTATCATCCTAAAGACAGGACCTTGAGCTGTTAGAAACTATACTAGCGTTCATTTAAGTCTCTTAGGTTGGTGTATGTGTGTGTGTGTTCAAGGGTTGGTAGTGAATGAAATCATTTGTGCTGCAAGTTTTTAGGTTGCATAGGCCAAGGTTGAGGACTCATTGAGGGCTCAGTGGAGCCTGAGTGGAGTTTGGTCAAGGAGAGAGTCATTGTCAAAACTTACTACGTATATGTGGAACAAATTATTTCCTCTGATGCATGATGATTGAATATTTGTGTGGTGTATTTTCAGTGGCAGTAAAATGAATGAGATTAGTAATTTGTAAATGTCTAGCATTAGCTGTCTGAGTTATTGTGTCTATCATTCAGGGTTCAATAAGGCTCCAAAAAATAAGAGCATATAATTTTTTGTTTCACAGCGATGTATTTTATGCAATTATCGCAGTTGTTTATGCAGTCAGTGCAAGACTGTTGTCTTCTCATCTGATGCTGGAGCTTGAAAGACTGGCAGTTGGTAAGGGAAGATGGATGGAAGGTGTGGGGAGACCAAGAAGAGTCAGAAAACCACAATACAAGGGCAGACGTTGAGGATGCACTGAAGCCCATGGTAGTAGTGTTGACTCTGGCCTTGATAAGCGTCTGCTAATTGTCCAGAAGAGGCTGAGGACCTTTGTTATGAAGGTAAACATTTCACATCCCATGAAAAGGAGTATCCAGAAGAAAGAGGAGCAGTTTAAGGACTGACTGCTGCCAAGGTGGTAAATCAGCAGATCAGCAGCAACGAGTCTGAGTGACAATCTGATCCTCCAGATCTTGCAAGACTGTCTCTTGTGGCCCATCCCAACAAAAGCAACACAAAAAAAGTGTATTCTGGAAAATGTAGTTTAGCCTAGCCAGGGTAACACATTACAAAATCATCAGAGTTGGCGAACATACACATCTCCTTAAGCTATACTTAACCTCTAGAGACAATAACAAAGTGAGGCTTCTGCCTAACATGAAACAACTATGCTGGGCACAGTTGAAAACATGCCAACCCTTCCCCAGAAGGTGATACAAAGTCCCTTTCTAGTCTTAGGGTGATGTTTATTATTCTCCTAGCTGAATCGTATTCCTCCAGGATATCCTGTAACTTAACAACTAAGACATAACATTAATTACTACTAACACATCTTATTTTAGATATTAAATAGATAAGAGAGTAGAAGATAAGAAAAGCAGTAAAATACACATGAACATAACCATAGAAACATAAGGAAAAAATTCTCATAATTATTACCCTCCTTGATTTTGCAACTGGTCACGTGGTCATAGCTGGTATTCGTAACTACCTTCTTCTACTACCTATTCCATATTCTCTTTGTTATCATTCATGCACATTCTTGCCTGGTGTGGTTATCCAAGTCTAAATTTCTGGAGGATCTTGGCAATTATCAACACAAACTGAATTGAGTTTTGTAGTTTTCTGTTTACTTTCATCACAGAACATTGAAATACTAAGAGAAAACCTAGTGGATCTCTTGCAATCTACACATATCCATTCTTATATCCTATCACAAAATAGAAAACCAATATCCCTTGGTAGTCAGAATCAATCAGTTCAATAATCCCTTCTTTTCCTGCTGATTCACTGGCAGGGGGAGCCTACTGGGGCCATGTTGTAGTCTCAAATCCCAGTTTAATAAAACTATTTTGTGTCCACTTGTGGAAGCATATCTTTGTAATGAAGATCTTCTGGGCTAGAAGACCCTAAAATTGTGGGGTATGGGAAGAACACACTTTGTTAATGAATAAATGGGAATAAGAGAAGTCACCCCCATTTTCACATTGATTCACATACCCATCAATCCTAGCTATGGGAGAAATTTGGATGTTGACATGGAATATCTTCCACATCCTAGAAGACATTACCATAGCTCTGTGAGGTGTTGCCACCTGCATGATGCTACCTTTGGTCTTCAATGAACAATTCTTCCATTCTATCAAGCCAGCTGTTTCCAGATTATGAAGACTATCATAAGAACATTAAATTTCATGAGATTGGACCCATTCTCATATTTCATTTGATACAAAATGAGTTCTGTGTTCAGAAGCCATGTTGTGTGGAATACCATAGTGATGGACATGGCATTATGTAGTACAGGTGTTACATAATGTAAAGATATAGTACTAGTGGAAGCACTGGGCTGGGGAAGAAATGCCATATCCATAGTAAGTATATATTCCAGTAAGAAAAAAGTACAGCGTCTTCCATAATAGATGTGATCCAATGTAATCAACCTGTCACTAAGTTGTTGGTGATTCCCCATGGAACAGTGTCACATTGGGAGCTTGGCATTGGCTTGGCATGTTGACAGAAAGGGCATATGTCAGTGGCTGTAGCTTGGTGAGTAAAAGTCCACATTGTTGAGCCCATGCACACACAACCTTCTCTGCTGCCATGGATGCTTTGTTCTTAAATTCTTTGCACAATTGCAGGAGTAGCTGGAGAAAAAAGGTTGACATGGCCACAGAATGGGTCACCCTATCCTCTTGATTATTAAAATATTCCTCTACTGAGGTCATCTTTTAGGAAGCATTTCATATAGGGCAGAAATATCTTTACACTTCGTGTTCACTCAAAAAGATCAATCCATAGTCTCTTCCCTTGGCCTCCGTATTACCAATTTTCCAGTCATATTTCTTCTAAGTCCCTAAACATAGTGTATGAATTTTTGTGGACCCATGCCTGTAGTCTATGAATTTTTGTAGACCCACGCGTTTATCTTTTCAAGTAAAGGGAACAACCAGGTACATTGCTTGAAGTTCTGCTCACTGGGAGGATTTCCCTTTGCCATTATCTTTTTGGGGGAATTCTGGAGTGGGGCTGTAGTGCTAGAGCTGTCCACTTTTGGGCAGTGCCTGCTTACTATGAAGAACCATCTGTAAACCATGCTTGAGTTATGGTGGCTCAAGAGACAAAAGGTAATGTAGCAGTAGCAGAGGCCATAGGATACTTCTTCACTAACTTACTTGTGTCATCAGGACCTGCTCAAGTCTTGTATGCTACTCACATTTCATGATGTAGTGCTGCTCTGCATGCCTGATTGTGTTAACCACAAACATCTACTTATTTAAATACTCAGTTCATGATCAATAGCTCAAGTAGCATAGTACCCCATAGTCAAGCATGCAATTTCTATTAAGGCTCAGTAGCAAGTAAAGAACTGTTTCTCAAAAGGAGAGTATTGTCATATATGCTGGGTCATATGGCCCAAGGGGTGGAGCATCTTGCATGGTAGCCTAGATCTTCAGCAGAGCCTTTTGTTTTGAAACTTACTACAAAATGGTAGTTTTTTGGGTCACTAAGAAAGTGGTAAGAATAGCACATGTAGTGAGAGACAAAATGCTTAGTGAGCTTCTTTGGATTCTGGAGGTAATATATACCATATTTAAGCGTGCTGGTAGGGAGGGCCAGATGCAGCAACTTACTTTGGAAAGGATATCTTAACATATCAAAGACCACTGGACATTTCACCAAAGGAGCAGGTTCCCAAATGTTTGAGGACTTTATTCTTCACTATCTGGCATGCAAGCATCTTCCTATCAGGTCCAATCAGCCTAATGCCATCAATGCAATAAAACAGTGGGCTGTATTGTGAAAGGGAAAATCAGCAAAGTGCCCTGCAGACTAAAATATGACATAGAGCAAGAGAGTTGGTATATTCCTGAGGCAGAACAGGAAAGTGTATTGCTGGAACCAAACTGGTTCTGGTGGTCTTTATTAGCATGTATAACTTTAAAACATTCACTAGATCACTGCATGCCAAATGCCAAGAGATATGTAGATTTTCTTATGCAACAAAACCACATGTGGTCTAGCAGCTTCAATTGGAGTCATAGCTTAATAAAATTAATATCAATCTACTGTCACTATCCAATATCCATCTGTCTTCTTCACAGGCCAAATAGGCAAGGTGAAATGGGATATGAGGAGAAATATCTCCCTTGCATTTTTTCATTCCATACGATGGCACTGATCTCTGCAGTCTCTCTGGAAACATGGTATTGTCTTTGGTTTATTATTTTCATAGGTAAAGGCGGGTCTGGTGACTTCCACTTGATCTTTCTGACCACCTTAGAGGTCAGGAAACTAATGTGGAAGTTCTGCCAGTTTCTGAGTGTGACTGTGGGTATATCCAATTATGCATTCCAAATCTAAGGACATAACCACAAGGCAGGTTCAGGGAACCATTGGGTCTGCTATGAAATGGTTGTGAAATGGAGCTACATCTAACTGCTAATTTCCCCAGGTTCCTAATCTGACTGGTAGACTACCATGATGTATTGCATCAAAATCTGGTGTCAGGTCAAAGCCAGTGTCCAGTAATTCCTGAAAAGTCTAATTATTTCTGCTTCTCCAATGTAGTCATCCTGGTAAATTGTATGGATTTCTTCTAAAATAAACGCTGGAAGGAAAATTAGCAGTATAAACATTTGATAGTGTTAGAGTCCTTCTCTGCTTCGATTTCATTGAAGGGACTCTGCTGGCTCATATCTGAAAATGGGTTGAGGACCTTTGATTCTCTGTTTTGGTGTTTCATGTCAGACTCCTGCTCACTAGACCTAAAGTTTCTCTGTTAATATAGATGAAGTACAACTCTAGTAGACCGTCCGTCTATTTCAGTTCTAGGAACACTGTGACTAACTAGCCAGTGCCAATAATCTCTGTTGGTCAGATTGTTCTGATTACTGTTTTGGCTTTTCTAGCTATTATGGCAACCACCCCTAATGTGCCTTTGGCTATTAAGTGTACCACTTTCCCCTACTACCACAGAATCCATCAGCCCCACTGTGTTTAGGAGCCCCAGTTAGAGAGTGCAGTTACCGTTATAATCTTCGAACCACAGAGCAAATCCACTGCAGAATTCTTCAGTAGTGCTGAGGCTCCACTCACAAACTTCTTTTTTATGCCATGGTAAAAGGAGGGTCCTTTGGACTCTACAGGATGGAGCAGATCTTACATGAGAATCCACTGTAGAATTTTATTCTGTGATAGGTAGAATCCTAAAATAATTCCTGCCAATGACCTTCGACCTCATACAATTCCCTACACTTGAATGTGAACAGAATCCGTAAATATGAAAATATCACTCTCATGATATTATCAGCTTATATGGCAAAGGAGGTTTTTCAGATGTAATCAAGTTTCCAAGTCAGTTGACTGAGTTAATCAAAAAGGGGATTACTGGGCTGGTCAGTTAGCTTAGTTGCTTAGAGCATGGTGTTGATAACACCAAGGTCCAGGGTTCGATCCCTGTACTGGCCAGCTGCCAAAAACCAAACGAAAGGAGGATTATCATGGATGGGCCTAATCAAATAAAATGGGTTCTTTAAAAGAAGGGAGTGTTTTCCTGCTAGACTGGGAAATGTAAAGCAAAAAAAAAAAAAAAAAAAAATGGTATTTAACTGCATGTAGGGAGGGGCAACCTTTAGATGCTGAGAGCAATCCGTAGAAAACTACTCTCAAGAAAACAGGGACCTCAATCAAAACCTGCAAGAAACTGAATTCTGCTAATGGGCACCAGATGAGAACCACAGCCCTGAGTAGCACCTTGATTGCAGCCTTGTGAGGCCTTAAGTGGATGATCCAGCTGATCTGTACCTGGACTCCCCTCTCATGGAAGCTGTAAAATAATAAACTTGCATTGGTTTAGCTGGTAAATTTGTGGTAATTTGTCGTGGAAGCAATGGAGAAGCAGTACAATCCCTGAAGCTCAGGAAAACTTATTCTGTAGTACAATGACCAAGTCAGTAAGTCCAGTCCACAATGAAAGAGGGAGAATTACACAAGGGTGTGAATACAAAGAGGCATAGGTTGTAGAGAGCCATTTTAGAGTCTGCCTACTATTAAGAGTCTGCCTAAAATTTGTAAATTAATGTATAGCAAGGAATTTCAAGAATTAAATTTTGCCTACCCCTAGCATCAGTAAAAATAGTTGCCTATGGCCATTTTTAAACTTCCTTAAGAAATGCTTTACTAAACTTAATTCACTTGAAAATGTGTCGTTTTATATTTGATTTTAATGACAATTTTTCTTGTATAAAATATAGCCTTTTAAGCAATCTTGACCCTTCTGTAGATCATTTGAAACTGATAGCATCTTAACAGGTCAACTTAAAGTGTAATTTATACCAAGAGATCAAAATACATGTTTATGTAGGAAACATGGCCACTCAGATACACCCAAATTTCTTAAATCTGAAAAACTAATATGAACTGGGAAGATATTTTGCACAAGGAAATTCTTTGTTTAGTTCTAGAAGTTTTAACTTGGCCTCCATCTGAGCCAAAGGTTTTGGCACGTATCTTTTCTGTGTCAATTAAAAGAATATTTTTAGTAGCTATTTGTTCCGCTAGGAACACACTGAGACTTAGGTTTGTTCTTTCCATATTTTCTAAAAATCAACTGTAAAAGAATAAATTGTAGTTTTTTCTTACTAATGCCACCGCTCCAGAATTTAATTTTGTTTTGTATGCTCAGAGTATTAGCTAATCATCAAAACTTCTCCATTCCTGACACTCTCATCAAACAAAAAGTCACAGATTTAACTATATTCTCTGGTTCGTAAAAGGAAAATACAAATGAATTTAAATCAAGTTGAAATTTTATAAAATCAGAATTGGTTAATAGATAATATGTTTCTTGAGAGGATTCTTTGAAAGGAAAAAAGATAATGATGTAATTCACCATTTAATTATTTGTAAGTATTTGTTATAATAATTCGTTAATTTTTCCAAAATATGCTTTTCTAGCTTTATATTTATAGACTTATCCTATTCAACACAGATTGAAAAAGAGCTAAATATATTTCTATGATTCTAAAAATGATCCATAGCCTCTAGTTCAGAACTTGATTTTGTCCCCTATATTCTGTATTCCTTTGGCTTTGGTAATAACTCTTTCCCTGTTTTTTATTTCTTCTCCTACTTCTCTGTCATACTTCTGTTTGAAGCTGTTCTAGTGTTCCCCATGACTTGCACAATGATTCTCAATCTTTAATAATCATAAAATCCCTTGTTGGGACAATCTACATTTCACGGAATACTACAATGTGCCATTGTTGAGAAACATTTATAAAATAAATCTGCTTGTAGGACATGTAGCCCCTCTGTAATGTGTCACTTTTATGCCTCGTCTCTTCTCACAACCCTCCCCATGCTTCCCATACAAGACTGACTTTCACTTAGAAGATGTGTTCTCTTGCATATCCTTATTTTTGCAAATAGTATTCCCATTCAGATTTAATTAATAAATGATAAGATTGTGAGCCATTTCTCAAACCTATCAGAATAACTCAGACTAAAATATATGACATTGGACGACTTGGGACAAAAAGCTTCACGTCCATGAAAGTAGTCACTTTATCAACTTGTAAATAGAGTAATTGAGAAATGTACTAAAAGGTCATTTTTTTTATGTGCTCGCTTTCTCTCTTCTTAGAACTCAATACTTGTTGATTAGTTGATTGATTTGTATAATAAACTCTATGACCTTATAACTTGCAGCATGATCTTTTTTTACCCACATCAGTGCACTCAAATACAAATGTACTCAGTATTACTACACTTGACACTAAAAATGCTTAAAGCCTTCTACGAATACATTTCCAACTGGTTTCTCAATTTATCATTTTTATTTTAGTATTTTTACCTTCTGAAAACTTTATGACTGTTTTAGTTCATAAATTTTTATGTAACCATTGGAGACTTCTAGATTCATTTTCTACATTTGCTCTATATCTGTAGTGTGCTTATAATAGACTCCGATATTTCACTTTTGTCATCAAGGTAAGTAGCATTGAGTACAAACTCTGAAATTAAACCCAATTTAAAACTTTTTGATTAAAATGTAATACAGCATTTTTATTTAGCAAGGTTATGGCCTATCATTTAAATTTCAACACACCATTGACTTTGAGTCTTTGCTCTACGGAGTGGAATAGGGTGGGTGTGTCTCCCTCGTGTGTTTATTATAGACATGTTCTACAAAATATAAAAGAGGCCCTGAGGTAAATAAGGATCAGGATTGTGCGCCCTTCTTTTTGTGACTCAAATGGATTAAAAGGTTTGAGACGGAAAGGGGTGAAACCTGGGAAGATCAGGTAACAGAAGTGGCAGGAAGGGACTTCACACGAAGGGAATATTGGGATGAGTACTAAGACTCGATTCCAAAATGCAAGTCACTTCAAGGAGTGCTGATTATGTCTCTGCTCACATGGGAGTATTGCAGGGAAAGATCTGCAGGCAGATAAATGGGAAATGATATACCATTTAAAGTTTCAGCCATTAAATCCTAGAAAGGGAAGCCCTTAATGAAAAAAATCTCCGTGAGGGAATAGTCATGGACCTTACACTTGGAGTGAGAGGAAGACCTGGGAGCAGACAGGAGCCATCTCTAAAAGACACCAGGGCTTGAGAACGTCTCTCTGTTACTTGGCAACCAACACCTGGTGGGTGGCGGCCACCCTTGGTTCTTGCTTTGGGTTAATGAAGAATCAGAAACCAAAGCACAGTTAAAGGTTAGGCTTGACTGCAAGGAATGAAAGAGGAGTTTAAGGAAAGGGGGAAAAGGAAAGTGCTCTGCTCTGTGCAGGAACAGGTCCGTGTCCAAGGCATGATGTAACCCGGGCCAAACTCGGAGCGGATTGTGGCCCCGTGGGTGCTTATTTGTGGCTTTTTATCTACCTGATTTGCATAAACATATGCTGGCTTGATTGGCATTTTGATTGACATCTAAGGTTATAGTCGCCTTTTTCCTATTGCGCATTTCCTTACCCATGATATGTGGAGAAAAACCCAAGAGGGCAAGGGGTTTAAAGTGCAATGTAAATGTTATTTTAATGCCGTGCTAATAACTGTTAGGTTAACTCTGGGTCGATATACTATACTTATGTGCATGCTCCTAACAGTAGAAAGTCCCTACCCACAAGCTGTGGTCAAAATGTGGTTAAAATTTATCCTGTCATGATCACTAAAGGGGTGTTTCATGGGCAGGCGAGGGCGGATCAGGGCAGGCTAGGGACAAGTGGTTGTCTGTAATCTTTGGGTTTCCTTTCCCCTTTTTCTCAACCTGCTCATGTCTGATTGCCTACCTAACATCTTGGTGGGGAGATCTCTCACTTGGGCCATAGTAGGAAGGATTCTCCTTGAGGAAGAGTGCCCTAGGTTGTGATTCCTATAAGCACAAGCTTTGTAATAGGGAGTACTCTCAGGAGAAAGTGAGTGAGACACGCAGGGAAGAAGAAAGTGAAAAAAGATATATATTGGCAGAAGATATTCATGCTTAGTGGCATAATTTGAGCCCCCAAAATTGGTGGCATCAAGGCAAGGGGGCTATATATTTTTATCCCGCGTGAGTCATTATTTGTATTATTGACTGTCAACAAGTGCATCCTGGGAGAAAGGTATGTCCTTAGACCAAGAGCAATTCTCTGCAACAGCTGGAGATGGGTGCATCTGCCTGGTGAAGGGGATCTGAGTGGGGTGTGCATAGCACCCACTATAAAGGCCACATGTGTTCCTGCTCTCCCAGAAGAAGATAATTTGTGAATATTAAGAAGAACTGATTCCTAAATAAGTATAAACAAACCTGGGGATTTGGAACCATATATATGAAAAATAAAGATTAATCTGCCTGAAGTCAAGCTAGATGAAGGCCCATGTCATAATTAGATTTTTATTTGGGGTAATGACCAGTTTGTGAGGCCCTGACGAAACATTGCACTTTAAATTGCGTGAGGGTAGAGTTCATGATCTGTGCGAGTATTTTCTCATTATTGTACTTCCAAGGCTAAATACAGAGCCAGGCACAGAGTAGATGCTCAAAAATATATGTTGAATGAATCAAGGAATAAACATGGATTATATAAAACAGAACATATTAGTCAGAGTTCTCAGGAGAGACCCAACACTGTGTGTGTGTGTGTGTGTGTGTGTGTGTGTGTGTGTGTGTGTGTGTGTGTGTGTGTGTGTGTGTGTGTGTGTGTGTGTGTGTGTGTGTGTGTGTGTGTGTGTGTGTGTGTGTGTGTGTGTGTGTGTGTGGCTGGAGACTCAAGGAAAATTTAATGTTGCAAGTCTTGAGTCCTGAAGCATTCCTTCTTTCTCTAGGAATTTTAGTCTTTTCTCTTAAGGCCTTCAACTCACTGCATGAGGCCAATACACATTGTGGAGGATAATCTGATTTACTCAAAGTCTATTGAGTTGAATGCTAATCACATATTAAAAATACCTTCAGAACACCATCTTAGATGTGTTTGACAAAACAACTGGGTACCATAGCCTAGTATTAAATTGACACGTAAAGTTAACCATCACAGAGACCATCATCAGAACTATTTTTGCAGTATTTATATTTCTCCAAGCAGAGAATTTTCACCACTCTCATAAATATATAAAAACCCCATAATAATATTTCTGTAATCTAACTACAATGTTATTTTTCTTAACATTAATATATCAGAATTCTCAATAATCCAGAACCTAAAAATGATTATCAGTGGTATAGTAGGACAATTATTTGTTTTCTTTTTTTTTGCACCGCTAAGAATGCTTCATTATACCAATTAACTCAGAGTAAATCTTTCAGTGCAGCATGAAAGACTGTAAAAAAATTTTTTGACGTCGAATATTTCATAGCAGATCTCCTGAATGATAAATTAATTTACTTAGAGTGTGTTCATAAAAACATTCTTTTGAGGAATTTTTAAAAAGTCTGATATAAAATAAATTCTAATATTAAAAAGTAGTACTGTAGCTTTCAACTGCAATATCCTCCAGTTTGCCTTTGAGAAGCAATTTGCTTAAAATCCTCTAATATCTAAGAAAAATAGCAACTCTCTCCTATTTCAATTAAAGGAAAATTGGCAATTTATCTTGTCTTTCCTTTTCAAAGATGGTGATATTGAGTGATTGTGTCTTTGATAATAGCTGAAATGTCCAATACATAGTCGTTCATCTTTTCCATATTTTCCTTCCTAGTATATGCACCATAGTGTCATGCTGGCTTTAGCATCTTTTCTGGCAGACCTATTGTCATCTCCTGTCTTTGCCTTCTTCTCCTTACAACTTATGTTCCACTGTCTGCAGGCTATAGCCTCTCTCCTTGTCTATTTTCCTGTACCCAAGCTTGGAACACTCCTTACTTCCTTATCTTCCCTTTGTCTGCTAACTTCTGCTTTTGTTTCCTGCTATACCTTCCTCAGGACACCTTCCCTGTTTTACTAGCTAAGGAGTCCCTCCAGAATGCTCCCAGGGTTACTTGAACCAGCCATATCACTTGTCACCTGTATTTTTTTTTTTTTTTCTCTCAGAACCAGGATTCCAGAAATTTTCTTCAGGAAGTGCTTGCTTTTTCAAAGGTATGACAGGGGTACTGACCATTTAAACAACAGCAACAAATTTATTCACCGAATATTAATAAGTGCACTCCCCATGCCACATTGTGACAAGACAGGGAGGTATCTCTTGTATTAGCAATATTTACATATGAAAATAAAAACAACCATTAGTCATATAAAGTCCTAGCCTATTCACTGGCGAAGGGACTGCCTCTTCAGCAAATGGTGCTGGGATAACTGGATATCCATATGCAGGAGAATGAAACTAGATCCATACCTCTCACCGTATACTAAAATCAACTCAAAATGGATTAAGGATTTAAATATACACCCTGAAACAATAAAACTTCTTAAAGAAAACATAGGAGAAACACTTCAGGAAATAGGACTGGGCACAGACTTCATGAATACGACCCCAAAAGCACGGGCAACCAAAGGAAAAATAAACAAATGGGATTATATCAAACTAAAAAGCTTCTGCACAGCAAAAGAAACAATTAACAGAGTTAAAAGACAACCAACAGAGTGGGAGAAAATAGTCGCAAAATATACATCTGACAAAGGATTAATATCCAGAATATATAAGGAACTCAAACAACTTTACAAGAAGAAAACAAGCAACCCAATTAAAAAATGGGCAAAAGAGCTAAGTAGGCATTTCTCTAAGGAAGATATCCAAATGGCCAACAGACATATGAAAAAATGCTCAACATCACTCAGCATCCGGGAAATGCAAATCAAAACCACACTGAGATACCATCTAACCCCAGTTAGGATGGCTAAAATCCAAAAGACTATGAACGATAAATGCTGGCGAGGCTGTGGAGAAAAAGGAACTCTCATACATTGTTGGTGGGACTGCAAAATGGTGCAGCCTCTATGGAAAATGGTATGGAGGTTCCTCAAACAATTGCAGATAGATCTACCATACGACCCAGCTATCCCACTGTTGGGAATATACCCAGAGGAATGGAAATCATCAAGTCGAAGGTATACCTGTTCCCCAATGTTTATCGCAGCACTCTTTACAATAGCCAAGAGTTGGAACCAGCCCAAATGCCCATCTTCAGATGAGTGGATACGGAAAATGTGGTACATCTACACAATGGAATATTACTCAGCTATAAAAACGAATGAAATACTGCCATTTGCAACAACATGGATGGACCTTGAGAGAATTATATTAAGTGAAACAAGTCAGGCACAGAAAGAGAAATACCACATGTTCTCACTTATTGGTGGGAGCTAAAAATTAATATCTAAATTCACACACACACACACACAAACCGGGGGGGGGGGGGAGAAGATATAACAACCACAAATATTTGAAGTTGATACGACAAGCAAACAGAAAGGACATTGTTGTGGGGGGGAGGGAGAAGGGAGGGAGGTCTTGGTGATGGGGAGCAATAATCAGCCACAATGTATATCGACAAAATAAAAAAGTATATATATATTTAAAAAAAAAAAAAAGTCCTATGATGGTAAAACTTCACACTTTGAATTTCTCTACTACAGGGGTTAGAGGACGGTAATTGAGGCAATTAATTAACTCTTTTGAACATAACTGCTGATTTCCACTCTACACCATGTTCTCTGTTACACTCTTCAAAAGCATTACTTGGAGCAACTTGATGAGAGAGAGGTGTGATTTTATGTGTTAGGAAGTATTTGTATAAATTCTAAAACATTATATAAATCTAAAAGGCCAACTAGGACATAAAATTCTTGACTGGAAGCTATTTCTTTTTCAACAAAGTATAATCCAATGCTTAATAAACAATTGTAAATGAATAAGTGAATGAGTGCTGTGAAAAACCTTTAGTATGCCCATGAGCAAAAAATTTTATTAAATTTTTTAAAATTTATTAAAATTTATTAAAACTTCTCTAGATGAAATTTTTCCGACTGTGTCAACACAGATGCAGTTTTTTTCTGAGTAATTATTTTATATAGTTATGTACTTCTATAATGCCAGGGAACTTCAAAAAATAGAATTAAAACATAATATGAATTTTTCCGTGAACTTTTTGAAGGGCCCTCATATACATATGTCATATATATTTTTCAAATGTTAGTTTGAAGAAAATTTGTTCTTTGAATAAAAGAATGGTTAATGAAGTTATTTTAATAATGCATTATTAATACATATTTAATAATATATAATGATATTTGAATAATACTACTCTTCTTAATTACAAAATGAGATTATTTCAATCATTCCAGTCATCCATTTTTTGAATTGATTCAGTCTAAAAAAGGAGAAGAGTAAAGTAATTGGGGGTCAGAGAGTCATTGTTTAATCACTTTAAAGTTTATCTAGAAAAGGGATTCCTGAAATCAGATATTCTTTGTCATTCAAATTGATTCTCACTTGTCACTCGCCAAAATACTCTTTGTCCAGGAGTGTTTCCCTAGGTTTATCAATTTTAACTAACCATGATTTTAATACAGCAAAATAATGTATATTTCAGACGAAGTACGTCATAATAAATTTTACTAACTTTATTTTTCACATTTTGGTTTTCCCATTGCTTTAATCTGTGGATGCTAATGAGAGTAGCTCTGGAAGTGAACTGCTAAGTTGCTTAACTGCACTGAAGACAATATAGATATTAATAGAATTATGTGATCTTTAAAGTTTCAAATATTTCAATAAAAGATGAAGCGTAATTTATCATAATATTTCTTCTTGGTTAGAACCTTTCCTATATAAAAACATAAACAAAAACATATAAATGTATCCATAATCAAAAAAAATTTTTCACATCAGAAACCAAAGTTCTCTCAGATTTCCCAAAATTTTCATAAAAGTACTCTTTTCTTTGAGATAATGAATAGAATGATTGTTTCCCTTCATATTGACAATTCTGTTATAGAAATTCAGGAAAGGAAAAGGATGTAGAAGACAAATTAGTAAATTACAAAACCTAACAGAATCTCTTGTTAATGTTTTGGTAGGAGAAGAAATTGACATTTTATGTTTTCAGTTTCCTAGATTTTTGTTTCAAAGAATCTGTTACCTTTTTCCACGGTGACATGAGATAATTGTAAGTTGGGTGTCTTTGTCTTAATGTATTCATTTGTCTAGCATTGGTATAAAATTATTAAAATTATGTATTGACTTGATCATGAAGTGTTCGTGGTTAAATGTAGATGTATTGTATATCTACACTTGAAAGACTGTTTTCCCTCCATAGCATATATCTAGTTGATTGAAGACCAGTGGCTTTTAAGTGAAAACGGTGCTTGGTCTTCATTATGACTAAAAAAATACCCTTTCAATTCTCATTGGGCAATTCATAGACCATCTGGAAACCACATCTGGAGGAAGAAAGCTTAACAGAGTTTTTTCAAAAGCAAGTGAATATCAATAAACTGTTTACAGTGAATTTCAAAGTTTCATCTTTAAAACAGAAAACAAATAAAACAAAACAAAGACTGAGTTTGAACTAAGATAACTATTTTTATATAAATAATGATCTGTTCTAAATTCATCTTTGAGGGATTCATTAATATCTTTAGATATGTGAGTGTATATATTTGAAGTCACAAGTATGAAATTTCCTATTTCCATTCACAAGAAGTCTGAAGCAGTTTTATTCTTCACTTAACTGAGGTTTAAATTATGTATATAAAAATTCCCATATTAAAATGAACATTTTGATGTTTTTACAATTGTTGACAGTTGTGAAGATACCATCCAAATTGAGGTATAAAACGTTTCTGTCTTCACATACATTTCCCTGTGATCCTTCCCAGTCATTCCCTTCCTCATCCCCAAGCAATCACTGCTCTGTTTTCTGTCACTATAGGTTAACCTTCTAAAATGTCATACATATAGCTGTTTGTATCAGCGGTGTATTTCATTTCATTGCTAAGTACTATTGTATAATATGGAAAAAACACAATTTATCCATTCAAGAGTTAAAGGAACATTGTTTCTAGGTTTAGGCTATTAGGTAAAATGCTGTATAAAAATTCAGGAACAATCTTCCTGTGGAAATATGGTTTTATTCTATAAGATAAATATTTAAGAGTAAAATGGATGTCATATCATTAGTGTATACTTAATTTATAAGAATATAGTGCAAAACAGTTTTCCATAGTGAGTATACCATTTTATAAATCCACATTCAATGTGTGGTAATTCCAGTGACTCTGCATCCTCATCAACCCTGGGCATTCTCAGTCTGAATTTTAGGCATTCTAATGGATTTGTAGTGTTTCACATCAGTTTTAATTTGTATTTCTTTGATGTCTAGTGATGTTGAGCACATTTTCATATGCTTACTGGTCATCTTGATACCTTTTTTAATGAAATGTCTGTATGCATTTATTGTACCCATTTTTATTTATTAAACATAGAAAACAATCATATTTCTTTTTAAAATAGCTTATGATAATCATATTTCCCTTCTTATTCTTACACATTTTAACATTTCAAACTGCCTTCTATTTCTTTCCATGTGGATAACACACTCTATGCAATAAGATATAATTCTAACCAAGTTTACAAGTTTATAATTGTAATCAGATTTAAATCTGTTATTTGCATTGAGTTTTATTAAATGATTAATAAGAATTACTAGTCTCATCAGAACCAGGTTAATTACAATGCCAAGTGCAAAAGAATAGTGATATACAACCAAAACCTAAAGGTAAGAAATTAGTATTATAGTCTCATGATATCTCAAAAGCAAATGACTGGAAGACTTGATCAAAGCAATAAATATATTTTTCCAGCTCCTTCATTTCAGCTTTAAAAACAATATTCCACAAAATCAAAATGTTACTCTGTCTTTCCTGTCTGATAAATTGTTTTTTGTTGTGGGTTTTGAAACTATTGCTGTAAATAGAATCACTTGAGTCAAAAAAAATCCTGTCTCTTTGCTCTTTTGTAATTTCTTTTATCTATGCTGTCATTTTGCTCTTTTAGTAAATGTCATTTTTAGACTTATGTTTCACACACAAATCAGGCACTGTTATTTTTTTTTCTAAATTGTGGGTCATACCCATGGTAATTTCAAATTGATGAATATTTTTTTAAGTTAAATATTTAATTTAAACTTGAGGTTTTGACCCTAATCTAAAACATCTTACATGGTCAGTCACCTGAATATGCTTATGATTTGGTTTCCTTCTGGGTCCCTAATGACTTTTCTTCACATGGAGGTCAACTTTACACTTGATCAAACATTAACTGACATTTGGGAGGACAATTTTCTTTCTATGATTGCTTCATCTTAGGGTTATATTTTGCAAGCTAAAAACATATATGTTTATTGTATAAAACATATATAAATTGGGTAAAAATATTCAGAGATTTAAATTTATTTATTCTGTGCTTGTCTATTTATTCATTATGCTTGCTATGTTCCCTTTTTCATGTGGCAAATATGTGGATACAACTATGGTAATTATGATTGCCAAATCTTTTTAAAATTAATGGGAGAGAGTTTTGGGGTTCACATTTACTAAACATGAATTTTGAATCATAGTAGAGTCTGCTTAAATGTAATTATGATCTCTTAATGACTTCCAATTGATTTTTGTTATGGCTACCACAATTAGAGAGCACCTAATTAATTTACTTTATTAAGTAAGCAAAACTGAGCATGACCTGTATCAGAATACTGCAATTGCCTGAGCAAGTGAGCTGAGAAAAATTTTTAAGAGCAAAACAAAGAATCCATGTATTTCAAAAATATAGAGATTCTAGAGCTCATTCCACAAAATCTTGTCATTTTATAAATGGGAGATTCAGGCAGAGAGTTTACATGATTTGTCCTCAGAGGTAGTAATGAAACAGTAAGTAATGGAATCCAGTACTTGTAATCCTTTCCTCTGTAACCTGCTATTTCTGACCTTATACTTAGAAATACTTATTGATTCTGGAAGATTGACTACACTGTTAATAACAACATTTTCTTTTTTTTGTCTAAGACCTACATGGTGATGGGAAAAAAGGGTGGGCCAAGACATCTGGTAATGATTCTATCTATTCTATCATCATTAATAAATCCAGCTGAGACTGGAATTATGTTTCATGTTTTGGAGCTCATGATATTCTACTGATTAATACTGGCATCATATTGATCATGGACAGCATAGCTTACTAAAAATATACTCCACACTAAATAAAAAATTGATTTTGGGTGTAAAACTTTCCAAGTAATTCAAATATTCAAATATTATATTTGAATATATAATATTTATAAGATTTTAATATTTATTTTCCAAATATAATTCAAATAGACCCCTTTATTAGTCTTAAAAGTACTGGGGAGAGTGAGGTGATGTAAAATGTTGCATTTTAAAATATCATGTCAATATTCAATTGAATAACTAATATTCTTTATTTAATCAGAAAAAAACAAAAATCAGCATATCTCATTTTGAATTATAACCTTTAAAAATAATGTTATGATCATGAATATTTATTGCTTGTAATGGTTAATTTTATGTGTCAACTTATCTGGGCTAAGGGATGCTCAGATAGTTGGTAAACATTATTTCTGGGTGTGTCAGTGACAGTGTTTCCAGGAGAAATGAGCATTTTAATGGAAAGACTGGGTAAAGATCTGCTCTCACCAAATTGAAAGGGCATTATGCAATTGCTTGGGGGATATATATATATTTATATATATATATATATAAATCTCTTTCTATGTATCTACATTTATATCTCTATGTCTTATTGGCTCTGTTTCTCTGGAGAATCCCAACTAATGCATTGCCATGTGGATTATTCTCCAACAACTTTCCAGTGGTTCTGAAAGTGTGCTCCTGAGATCAACAGCATTAGTATCACCTGGGAACTTGATAGAAATGCTAATTCCCTGGCCCCAACCCATATCTATTTATAAGCAATCTGTTTAACAAGCCTCAGGTCATTACAATGCACTCTAAAGTTTGGCAACCACTATTTTAAACAAATTTATAAAGTAAGGTAAATGCACTGGTAACAGAAAATTTTCTTAGATAACACAAAATTTCACACTGCTAATAAATGAAACAGATAAAAATATCCTTAAGTAAATGTTTAGAATTTGACTATCAGTATGTCTTAAGGTGATTCATACCACACTATATCTCTGATTTTACAAAAAAATAAAAGATGGCAGGTGCAAATTTTGGTAAGTAGATTTGGCAAAGCAATTTTTAAAATGTTTTAAATTCTTTCATCTCATGATGAATTGAGTATCCAAATGGTTATAATTATAAGACTGTTTAAATATCTCTAACCTGGAGAAAGGTTATATACCTGTTCAATTTAGTACAAATAAAAATATTGAGTTATTGAAACAGTTTCCTCAGATCAGCTCCCAACCAAGTAGAGCAGTAGTAGATCTCCACTAAGGCTTACCTAGTGCCTACTATCATATAATGTATTTTACAGAAGCAATAAAATTACCTAAATACTTTAATAAATACAGTAGTATTCATTATCAAATGAGTTGTATATAGTAAGCTAGACATGCTTTGTTACTTTTAAAGAATCAAAATGTATATTAGCATGTTTAAGTCTCTTAAGATTGCCATAGTATGAAAGCCTGTTTAATTTTGTTTAATATCAAATTTCTCAAATTGATTTATTACATGTAGCTTTCCTCAAGGAGTACATTTTAACATTTCTGGAAACTAGTGTTGTGGAGAACATATTTTTAAAAGGGCTGATCTAAATTTCATTAAACACTATGCAGTCAAAAATATTAGAAAGTCTCCTTTGTAGAATCTACTAATCTATGTAAAAAATTTTGAATCAAGACAAACAAAAATCTCCTGCTAAAAGATGACCTTTGTTAAAAGAATACATGTAGCAACATTTCATTGTGAGGGGTAATATTGCATAGTAGCTGATGGCTTGAATTAGTCTCATTAGCTCATCCCCTTCTCAGCTCTATAACCTTGTACATATTATTTATTATTTGTGCCTCAGCTAGTACAACTATTAAATGAAAATAATATCAATACCTAAACCATGAGCTGTTGTGAGTTTTAAAACAGTTTGACACAGAGTAACATAGTTTATGACAAACAGTAGGTATCAATGACCTTGAACTATTATCATTATTGGCGTGATTCAATACATTTGCAAATCTGTAAGTCCTAATATTACAGAAAAATTTATTTAGGTAAGTTAGTACTTACATGTTTTAAACTCTTTATTACCTTTACTTATGCTTAATAATTCAAAAAAGGAACAGAAAAAAATATAATAAAGTGTCTTTTGTTTACTAAATGGATATGTAGCATATCCAATACATTTTCTGACTTGCTAATGCAGAATACTCTTACATTAACATTAAGAAAATGGAATAAAAAATCCCCAGGTAATTGGTTATTAAATATATTTGTAAATGATCCTAGGCCCTAAATATTGGTAACAGAATAAATTAAATTTACTCACTGTAATATGAAAAGCTAAAATACATAATCTCTATTTGACTGTGATATTGCTAATTAAAAGATATTTCTTTTTCCTTTAGTTGAATGGAGGTATGTAATTCTAAAAAAGGCAATTCAAGCTGCATTGTGTATTGTATAAAAAATGCAAACACTGTTTTGGCATTCATGAGCTTTCTACTACCCAGTTAGATTTAGAGGAGTCTCTGCTATAGACAAAAATATATATTTTCTTTAACACAAACAGGAACTAAAGCTTCTCTGCTTCACAACTACGTGCTGATCTCTTTTTATGTTATTTCTTCTCATCAGGAATCTTCTATTTCCACTTCTTATTCCTGAACGTTAAACTATATTAAAAGAAAGATATCCTCTTAAGTTAAATAAAATATATACACCATATCATGGAAAAAATTTTATTTAACTGCAAATATCCATTTTTAAATTTTAAAATACATAATGCAGAATATGCATGTGCATGTATGGTATAGTATGCACCAAGTATCATTGGTATCAATTTCTGTGAGGGATAAAATTTTAGGAGTTTCCATTTTTTGGTTTTTGCTTATCTTTTCTTCCTATAATGAACATGTATTCTATTGTAAAAAAATTTTTTAAACATTTTTACAATTAAGAAATTTGCTTAAAGACATAGTCAAATATCTGATCTCTTAAGCCTTTCCCAATCTTCCTCAAGTAAATTATTTGATTTGGATTTTGAAACCACATAGCACAGTATTTTACTTCTCTTGTGAAAAATCATATGTTCTACAATTAAGTGTATTTTATATATATTTACATAACTCATCAGTTTCTTGAGGGAGAAATTTGTACTTTCTCAACCCTGAATAACAAAAGATAGAATGTTTCAAACATAATCAATATTCAGCAAGCATTTGATGAATAATTTGAAAAGTTTATTGACACACCTAGCCCTAGCCCTAGACACCACTTTCATAGTTTCACAAAGCTATGAAATAACAGACATTTTGTAGAGTTTTGGTAGTCTAAAATTAAAGGCTTCAAACCAATGGCTTATGCTAAAAGATTCACAAGTTTAACCAAATACACGCAATAATGATTGAGGTTTGTTAAAAACAGTAAAGGAGTAAGGAGGCAACCAGATATGTGGAGGGTTAGAAATCTTGATTCTCATTTCATTTTTAGAATAGGGATTTTAAGGTAATGACTGTGTCTTAGTCCATTTTGTGTTGCTATAACAGAAATAACTGAGACTGGGTAATTTATAAAGAACAGAGGTTTATTTGGCTTACAATTCTGGGACAGTTGCATCTGGTGCAGACCTCAGGCTGCTTCTACTCATGGCGGAAAATGGCAGGCGGCCGGGAGTACAAGCAGATCACATGGTGAGAGGAAGCAAGAGAGAGGAAGCAAGAGAGAGGAGGTGCCAGGATCTTTAAACAACGAGCTCTCATGAGAACTAATTAAGCGAGAACTCACTCATTACTCCCCCTCCCCCAGGGAGAGCATTAATCAATTCATGAGGGATCCGCCCCCATGACTCAATCAGTTTCCAACACTGCCACATTGGAGATCAAATTTCCACATGAGTTCCAGGAGGACAATACATCCAAACTCCATCATTCTGCCCCTGACCTCCCAAAACTCATGTCCCCCTCATATACAAAATACAGTCATTCTATCCCAACAGTCCCAAAAGTCTTAGCTTGTTCCAGCATCGATTTAAAAGTCTAAAGTCCAAAGTCTCATGTAAGACCAAAGGCAAAACTCCTTCCAGCTGTGATCCTGTAAAAATCAAAAGCAAATTTATCTACTGCCAAGATACAATGAGTGTAACAGACATTGGGTATACATTCCCATTCCAAAATTGGAGGAATAGACCAGAAGAAAGGTGAAATAGGCCCCAAACAAGTCTGAAACCCAGCAGGGCAGACATTAAGTCTTAAAGCTCCAAAATAATCTTCTTTGATTCCAAGTCCTGAATCCTGGGCACAATTGGGCATCTGGCCTCCAAAGCCTCAGGCAGCCTTGCTTCCACAGCTCTGTGAGGTGCAACCCACTGGGCTGCACTGCTGCCTGTGGCTTTTTCAGGTCAGTGTTACATGTCACCAGTGACCTTACAGATCTGGGGTCCTGGCAGCAGCCCCACTGCATTGGCTCTATTAGACATTTCCCTGGTGGGGATCTCTGTGGGGGCTCTGACCTCACTTTCCTGCTCAGCATTGCTCTAGTAGATGGCCTCAGCAGTGGCTCCACCCCTGCAGCAGGTCTTTTCCTGGGCCCCCAGGCTTTTCCATATATCCTCTGGAATCTGGATGGAGGCTGCCATGCCTCCACTGCTCTCATGTCCTGCCGGTCTGCAGACTTAACATGACATAGACACCACCAAGGTTTCAGGCTTCTACACCCCAGGGCTGCTGCATGAACCATGCTTGGGGCTGCTCCAGCCAGAGCACCTGAGATACAGGGAGCAGGTTCCTGAGGGCAGCTTCACCCCAGGTCTGTCCTCCAGGACAACTCAGTCCTTCTAGGCCTCAGGGCTTTTGATGGGTGAGGCACCCTTCCAGACTTCTCAAATGACTTTAGGACAATTCTCTCATTATCTTGGCTCTTGGCATCTGGCTGCCTCATCACCAAACTGTCTTTAGCAAATAGTTTATTCACATCACCCTTGCATTTTTCTCTGGCTCTTCACTTCTCTACCACATGACCAGGCTGCAAATTTTCCATATTTTTATGCTTTGCTTCTCTTTTAAATTCTGGCTTTACATCATGCCTTTTCTGCCATAACTCAGCATAGGCTGTTAGAAGTAACCATGCAGTTTCCTTAATGCTTTGCTGCTTAGAAATTTCTTCTGCCAAACATTCTGGTCCACAACTCTTAAGTCCCGCCTTCCACAAAGTCCAAGGGCATGGACACAATGCAGCCAAATTCCTTGCTATGGTGTAGCAACAGTGATCTTTTGTCCAATTTCCTGTAAGTTCCTCATTTCTGTCTGAGACCTCATCATCCACGTGGTCTTTACTGTCCACGTTTCTATCAACATTCTGGTCACAGCTGTTTAACCAATCACTAAAATGTTCCAAAGTTTTCCTCATCTTTTTGTCTTTTTCTAATTTCTCCAAACTCCTTCAACCTTTGCCTAACACCCAGTTCCAAAGCTGCATCCACATTTTCAGGTATCCATATAGCAACACCTCACTCTTCGATACCAATTTTCTTAGTCCATTTTGTGTTGCTATAACAAAAATACCTGAGACTGGGTAATTTATAAAAAACTGAGGTTTATTTGGCTTACAATTCTGGGACAGCTGCATCTGGCACGGGCCTCAGGCTGCTTCTACTCATGGCGGAAAGTGGCAGGCAGCTGGCAGGTACGAGCAGATCACATGGCGAGAGGAAGCAAGAGAGAGAGCAAGAGAGATGCCAGGGTCCTTAAACAACCAGCTCTTGTGGGAACTAATCAAGTGAGAACTCACTCATTACACCCCCCTCCCCCAGGAGAGCATGAATCCATTCATGAGGGATCCACCTCATGACTCAATCAGTTTGCAACACTGCCACATTGGGGATCAGATTTCCACAGGAGTTCTGGGAGGACAATACATCCAATCTCCATCAGCATGTATGAGGCATCAGTCTCCGGCCAGGGGGCAAAAGCCCACAGCTAGTGTGGCAAAAACCCATTTAATCAATTCTAATTAAGTATATGTTGATTCTCATTTGATTTTTAGAATAGGATTTTTGGGTAATGCATGTATGAGGCAAAAGTCTCTGGCCAGAGGGCAAAAGCCCACTGGTAGCATGGCAACAGCCCATCTAATCAACTCTAATCACTGCTTACGTATGGGATTGTATACTTTAACAATTTTAGAGTTAACAGGTGGTTGTCATACTGATCCTGTTAGGAGATTTTAAAGAATTGCAGAAGGGAAAAATAGGAAAAAACGTTTGCTAAGGGCAAGCTGTCCGTTGGTGGAAACTTTAGTGACAATTATACTTAGATTTAATCTTAAGAATGTAACTTTTGCTTAAATCATTTAAGGAGAGATTGTATTTTAGATAATGATCACATTTTGACCAACTCAGCTTTTCATAAATTGTACTTTGGAATATCATGTTGTTAATTTTACTGATGTTACTAGTTTCCATTGTTTAAGCTATGCTTAGCCATAGATAACTTTTGTCACACTGACCATGTCTTTGTGTCCTTTTGAAATGATTGAATTAACTCATTTTTCTTGTGAAAATTCCTTGTCTTTACAATAAAAACAGAAGCTAACTTTGAACTGGGGCTGTACCCCGTTTTCTCCTTCTAATAGAGGAGCTGCTGAGTTGCAGTTCCTTCGGGCTTTTCATTGCATTCATGTTACTTTAAGTAATCCTTTTTTTCATCTCCATTACCCAGTGAGAAGTATAACACAGATATTGTAACAGAACTCTGTACTGTCTTTTTGGCAGTGGCTATGCACAGTGGACATATGATGGAACAAACCTTTCCAAGATGGCCTTGGCTGAGTAGTAGCAAAGCTCAACACTTTAGGAAGCTTCATATATCTGAAGGTAAAACCCAATATAGTCATTTTATATTTTAAATCATGTAGCAGAACAAAACTGGAATGTGAGTTAGAAAACTCGGGGTGAGGTATGAACTTTAGTACCTCTGCAAGTCCCTGACTTCTCCACCCTCAGTCTCTTTGTGCATAATGCATGGGAGTCACATTAAGTGATTTTGGTTTCTTCCAGCTTTAAACTTCTATGCTTCCTCTTATAATAGCATGCCTATGTGTAATATTAGTTCCTGTATCAATCACTATATTTTCCATTTAGGATAAATTGTTTATTTCAGTCATTTAAAGTATTAGCTTAATTACCAAGAAGGGGTAGTGTTTATTTTGTAAAGTATCAGTCATCATGCCATGAATTTTATGTTTTTTGGTTACTAAGTCTTGGAGTCCACAATGAGTTTTCTCCTGAAGGTCTTGTCCAGGTTGTGAATGACAGGTTGGTTTCATTGTGAATGATGTGCAGTTTCCCCTAAGTTTTGGTGAGGAATAATCGGATATGAAAGCAGAGAGTCCACCTATTCATTGGAAAAATATTGTAATGTGGAATGTCATTGTAAAAAAGATCAGAAAATTGCTTTCTTGTTTACATTTTCCTTCAAATAAAGTGTATGTCCTAAGTAGAATATTTCCTCAAGCATGATCTCAAAGTGTGTGGTAAGAATATTGAATTATATGCAATAAAACTCTTCCCTAAATATGTTAATCTTTTGTGATAACTAATCAGAGTATTATTAATAATATAGTATTGGTTTATATATTTAAGAAAAACATGCAACCCTGGTATGCACAGTAAGGAATTATTCTGTTAAATGACTTGTGCCATTTTTATCCACAGATAGAATTTATATTTTTTGTTCCATTAAGAAAAACTACTCTTTTCATAATTTACATGTGTCTAAAAGGGAAGATTTATAAACATTTATTCTAGTTTGAATATGTGAGTATAAGTAAGCAATTATGAAAATCTGGAGCGTTCTGACATGTGTTTGTGTTTGCAGTATATATAGTTTCAGAAAAATTGAAGTTGTGTAATGAATAGTTAAACTTTTACCATATTTGACATTTTTTAAGTTACTTGCAACCAAATGAAAGAAAAAAGACTACCTAGTTATTTATACAAATCCTATTATTGCCTATTGATTTAGAAACTATTAAACCTCATTTTTCCTCTGTGAAGTGATAGTGCTCCTGCCTATGAGATATTTTATTTCAGGCCTCTAATTTGAAAGACTTCAATCACCTCTGAAAGTTGCAAAATAATCCACATGCTGATCTCTCCAGGAGGAATATCATAACACAGATGCATATACTTTGTGAGTGCAAACAGAATGTTAAAAAATCGGGTTACCTTTCTTTGTGGAAACTTACACTACACCTAAGATTTGAAATGCAGCTTTTATTTTGCTGGAGGCTCTCAGAGGTGCAGCTGCTGGTTGGCAATGCTATTAAGCAGGTTCAAGTTGGAAATGAAAGGTTAACAACAGTCTCTGTAATAGAAATGTAGACAAAAGATAATCCAAGTTTCCAGCTTTCAAGGGATTCACTGACAGTAGCTGACTGTGAGTTCTCAGTATTAAATCTAATAAAGTCCTCAGGCAGAGCAGTGGTGGGTTTGTTACCTTTGAGAAATGATACCGTGGTTTTCCACATTTAGAGTCAGAAATAAGCATGTGGAAGACTTTTCTATTTTAAGAGAAACTGAATTGAAATCATGATTTGTAACAATTTTATATCTCCAGTTTTTCTAAATGAATGAACATTTCCACTATGAAACTTTGAATGAAAATACTATAATGATGCCACTTCCTCCCAGTTATTTTCCAAGTCATAATCTGATACAGACACTGACATATAATTTTGCAACTGTACTTCATCAAACCAAACTTCTTTTTCTTAACTCAATTTTCTCTCAAACTAACAGTGTCATCACAGGAAGAGTCTCTAATTTAAGTGCTACTAATCACTTTAGATTTAATTTTAATATAAAGCAGAATATTAGCCTGAGAAGAAGAATCTTGCACCGTGTCAAGGTCTGAAGGTGCAGGTAATTTGAAAAGTTCTAGTTTCAGTTTACTTTTTCAAGTTGCCCTACATGTATTGCCTTTTGGTCATTTGTACTTACTCCAGAATAGCATAGTGTTCACTGAAGATTTTCTACAGTCATTTTATCTAAAAAGAGCTAAATAGAAATGATACATTCCTTGACAAGGTCTTAACATGCTCACTACACTTTACTTTTCATGAAGAATCTGCCTTACATGACCTTTTCTATTCTTCTTATCTAATTATTTTTTAAAGAACAGCTATCTGAGACAAATGAGAAAATACCACTGTTTCAGTTTAACTGCAGTTTTTTAGAACTAAAAATTATATGTAAATTAAAAATATAAAAGACCACAAGCAGCAAAAACACAAGTTACACTAAACATCAACACCACCAAACCACTAAACAGAGTCACAACCACCACTACCTGTGGGGAAATCAGGTGGATGCTATCTTTATTTAAATTCCAAAAGTTTTTGCTTAAAAATCTTTGAGAAATATATTTGATGGCTTAATAATTGCTAGATTTAGGGATTTATTTTTTAATTTGCATTTAATCACTCAGTGCAAGATTGAGTGAAAGTCATCTATTGCAGTCTCTCTAAAATGATGGAGATGAAAATTTGATTTTCCATTAATAGATACAACAAAGGTCAATAAGGAAAAGAAAAGAAAAAAGTAGCATGCACATGAAAATAGAAGTGATAAATAGGATATACTACATAATGTCTGGACCAGAATAATAATTCACGTTGGTTTTCTCTTACATTACACTTATTATGTAATCTGAGTACACATGTCACCTGCTTTACCCATAGCACCCACCCCCCAGCCACTTTCTCCCTTACACTGAATCCATCCAACTCTGCTTAGATATGAATTAAGTGTTTTGCAATAAGTAAGATATTTGGATTTCCTAGTAAGGGATATGCATTTTAAGGAGAAGCTATTAACAGTTATGGAGGTTCAACAAATAAATAAAAGAGGAATTTGCTTACTTTAGTATATTATTACATTTCTCATACAGAATGTGTTGGAGCAAACAAGGGATGGTAGAGCACAACTGAGCAAGCATAAGGTAAGACGGTCCAAGTTACTCCACTGCTTACATCCTTACATCCTATACTGAGTGAAGTGAGTCGGCATTTTCTCTTCATGGGGTGGTGATTATCACACCATATATACTGTAATTGTGAGTCAGAAAATTGCTGGTTCATAGCTCTGATTTGACATCTGGCAAGTAGGTTGTACAAATATTCCCTAGAGACAGCATATGGTCTTTGTCGACCTAGAAACTTTTGAAATTAATTGAATTTATATGATATCTGGATAAGCAGAAATGTCATGATAGCGTTAAATGGCCTTATTATGGTGGCTACAGATAAAGTTAACCAAAAAAGATAAACACCAAGTCCCTTTCAAATGCTTCATCAGTGGCATTGTTCACATTAGCTCTTCAACTATGCCTTGATTGTGTTGCCTTTTTCAACGTCACATAATCTGACAAATTTTCTTTTGGACCGTGTTCTAACAAGGTCAGGTCGTCTTCTAACGGAAGCCCAGAAAAATGTTTATGTCCCCACACAATAGTGCAATTTAGGCTTCTCAGCCAAAATTTTTCTTGGGGTCATTTTACAGATTACTTACAAAAAGAAAAAAAAAAAAGAAAGAAAGAAAGAAAATGCTTCTGACAGAAAACAAATAAAGGAACAAAGAAACCAAGCCCAGTGAAGTTGAGAACCTAAGAGCTATCAGTAAAATTAAATTTTTGAAGTGAAAAAGATAAGCAACTTGGTCCTTATTTTTCTTTTTTCTATCTTCCTCATGCAAATCTAGACCTCTTTAAATAAAATTACACCCTCTAACCAGATGTTCTTTAGCTAGTCTAAGAGTTTCTATTTGAGACTCTGGTTGAGGGTGGAGGTTATATCGATGTGTGTGGATATAAATGCTTTAGGTTATGCTACGGTATTTGATAAATTATAGCATCTTGTCAAACTTGCAGAACATACAGATTGAATTTAGCTTTTTAAACTTCTGAGACCTATCTCCTGTTGTAATACTAACATTTTATCTTGGTTTAAATTAGCAATTTACAAAAATATTTTAGCAAAGGACCTTTCTTTGGAAAAAAAATCACTTGTTTCCCTCTGGATGATCAGCTTGACATTAATTTGTGCAATGCTAGATTCAGAAAACAAAATTTTTCTGAACTAATATCTAACAAAAGGATTAATGAAAAGAGAAATTGAAAGATTATATGTCAACAAATTGCCTATATTGCAAAAAGAACATTTAAAAAATCTCTTTGAGTGCTTTGTGCTTAACAATGAAGTTTTCGAATTTCAGAATTTAAGGTGCTGTATGAACTTGTAAAGAGTTTAGAGAATTCATTAGCATTTAGAAAACAGTAGATATAAATTCCTCTTCTAAAATTTAAAAAGAGTTTGAGTCTCAACATGTTTAACAGATTCACCTCCTTTATTCTAAAAACTGATCCATTTTTATATTTAATACAGAACGAAATCAATTAAAAAATGGTGGACCTACATGAACCCACTTGAAGGAAAAATAAAAACACTAAAATCTATAAAATGTCAAGGGAATTTAAAGATGAATAATGCAGGTTGCATTATTAACGGAGCTCACTCTTTGAGGTTGTCTGAGAGGCAAGTAGTCATAATGAAACAAAATGAAAAGTGTATACGTCTTCATAGGTACCTTAAGTGTCATTGAATAGAGAAAGGGGCGAGGAATGACTAACTCCCAGACATCCAGAGACTGAAGTTAGGAGGCTTATTTAATCACCTGGGTGCTTATTTTGGAGTGTGGCAGTAACAGCGGGCAGGAAGGACAATTCCAACACAAGATATTTTAGAATAAATACCCAGATTTCTTTTTGTGTGAACAGAATGCCATCCTAAGATAAATTCAGAACATTATCTTTAAGATTAGTTAATGATTAGAAGTCATGAACACTTGATTCATTTTTCCCCAAAACATGTTCTGTAGTATTTAAGTTTCCAACTAAAAACAATTTACAAATTGTACCAGTGAAGTAACTGAAGTAATTGAAAAACAAGAGGACTGCAAATATATTTCCCAACAATAACACTGCTTCTTAAAGGTAAATTTCATAGCTATTTCACAATGAAACTTCTTCCATCCTTAGACAGCATGCCCGTGGTCCTGAAAGTGACCTTTCAGTAAGGATGTCAGTTAGTCGAGCCAAAGCTACTCTGTCTTTCCTTGCATTGGTTTATCCTTTGCTGTAATGTGTAAAAATGGATGCTTTAGGATGATGAAATTCCCATTTCTCAGATGTTTTGTTTTCTAGATTCTTGGAGAACCAGCACATTCAAGAATAGTCAAATTACCCTTGATCTGCCTCATTATGGGGAGACTCAGTTTGGTGGTTCCTGAAATGGAGGTGTCTGTTCTTTCCAACCCCAAGGTACACCCACAGGCATGGATCATGTTAAGTTCCCAGGGAGGGAGAAATCCCAAGATTTGCTTCATCCTTCTTGTCCTATGTTCACTGGAATATCTCTGCCATCAATGTCTATGTTATAGACATAGTTAATGTCATAGTTGCTGCAGCTTTTAATTCTGTCCAAACTACTACTCTTCATTTTCTTTTCTTGGCTTTTTTTTTTTTTTTCTCTCTTTTGCCTTTGTATTCTGCCATGTTTATAAGCCTTTGTGTGAAAATTCTGTCCTTTTTAAAAAATAAACTTCAAACCGGTAATAGACTTCCTTTCCTTCTCAGACATATAATAGCAAGTCACAATTTATTATCCTTCCTCTCTTCCCTTCCTTCCTTCCTTCCATCCTTTTCTTCCTCTTCCTATTACTCTTCCCTCCTTCTCCCTAATTTTACGTTATGTATCCTGGACCTGTTCTATCTACACAAAGCCACTGAAGCCATCTGGTGTGTGTGTGTGTGTGTGTGTGTGTGTGTGTGTGCGCGTGCGCGTGCGCGTGCCAGTGGTAGTGTTTATCATGGTTACTGAGAGGTTCTAGAAAGCTGATCTCCATAAGCTAAGATATTTTCTATATTTTCATAGAAGCTAGCAAACGTACAGTGCTTATTTATTCTAAAAGGTGGTAAAATTAGAAGATATAAATTGATTCAAAGGGTTTAGATAAATTCATGAATAAAGAATTTATTATATTGCCACTACATATGACAACCATTTGTTTTTATATTAACATTCGGTTTCCTTATAAGAATAATATTATTCTAGGTATACAAGGGTACTTCAAAAATCTCATGGAAAAATAGAATTCAAAGATTAATTTGCAATTTGCAAGAGTCTTACTAAATCTAACATATGGCAATGGTTTTTGATTCTTTGTGGAGATAATCGCACTTTTTAATTCAAATATATATTCTTGCTTTTTCTATGGAGGACAGGGACTTATTTCCATCTGACCTATGAATATACTGGAAGTGGCTTAAGCCTTTTAAAAAAAGTTTTATTGTTAATTGACGAATAATAACTACATATATTATAAGGTCCAGTGTGATGTTTTTATACATGTATACATTGTTAAATGATCAAATCAGGCTAATTAACATATCCATCACTTCAAATATTTATCACTTCTTTGCGGTAAGAATATTTAAAATTCATTTTTTGTTAGCTATTTTAAGACATACATTATTATTAGCTGTAGTCACCATGCTGTGTAGTAGATCTCCAGAACATTTAATAAAAGCAGTTTTCATTGTTAGTGCTAATAATTTTATTTTTATTTTTTAACATGAAAACTCTGATTTTCAAAAGCAAGGAGTTAATTGCAAACTAAACATCCTCGAAAAAAATTGCAACTCTGAAATTGTTTTTAAATCAGTATTTATAGCACTTAGATTACAAATAAATTCTGAGGTGAGATACTTCCCTACATGATCAGGCAAAACTTAACAAGAAACCAACATGCGGTTCTTGGTGAGTGCTCCATGAACAAAGGCACCTCTATTCTTTATGGAAACATTTTAACTTACTGTAACTTGTGATATATTTCTATCTGCCCTGCCTGAAAATATTTCCTTCTGGATTTGGTTACAAAAGTTTCTCGCTTTGTGTTTTTTTGTTTGTTTTTATCTCTTTGGGTATTATATGGTGCTTGTTGTTTAAAACAACATGACAGAGTAGAGGCAGATTCTTAATAGTAGTTATATTTTACAGTGTTTTTTCTTTATATAAAAGAAGAAAATGTTATAGGAAAGATTTGCGGATGTGCATTTGATAGTTTTGTAAAGTAGGAAAACTTTTAAGAGAAACTTTAAATATTCTAAAATGCAAAAGAATATGTCTTTATTGTTTTAAAGTCCATCATATAAAATTAAACATAATATTTGTGGGAGAGGGATTGGTGTTTTTCTATGTTATAATTTTGAATCAATAGCATAGTTTACAGGATGAATAAATAAACATATGTCATAGATAAAATATACTTAAAATATATTTCTTGATCTTTATAATCTTAAAATTACATTTGGATCTTAAGATTACTAGGATGGACCCTAGATTTCTACAATAAAATGTTTAGGGATATTAATTGTGTTAATCTTATATGAAGAAATTTCACAAATTGTTAAGAATTATACTTTTAATCTATAGTTGAATACTGTAAATAAAACTTCTTAAACTATAATTTCTGGGTCTGTGTAATCCCTCTGACAGAAATGCTCTGATATTTATTTTACACGTTCCTTTCTCCTTAATATCATTACTGACTGTAGTTCTATTTGAGACTTACTTACGGGTATGGTCTATCTACTTTCTGGAGGCAAACGTAAAGCCCATTCCAAGGAAGATCCTGAGTCCGCTCGATTTACTGGGTTAGTCATGTTCTAGTCCTGACTTTCAGCAGGAGCCAAACAGGTGCTTTTTAATGTACTTCAAGCACACCAGGCTGAGAACAACAGGCTTGTTAAACGAGTGCTTTTCAGAGACTGAATCTGAGCATCATTAAAAGCAGGAATAGACTTCTAACTGTGGCTTGCAATCTTGTTTCCCAAAGGCATGTGTGTATGTAATGAACTGACTTGAATGTTACCAGGAGTACCTGTTATGTGCAAAACTGTTAGGCTTAGCATTTTCATGTATATACATTTTCATTCAATTGTTAGAACAACACAGTGAAGCAGAATTGTTGGGTAGCTATTGAGGCTCAGAGAACTTCAGCAACTCGCATAAAGTCATGCACTGGATAAGAAGTAGACTAGGTAAAAGCTGTGTTTAAATCCAAAGAGTCAGAGAAAGTCTAGCCTGTTTACTACTTTCCTGCGTTGCAATGGGAGCCTACGGGACTTGAGGAGGCCCATACAGAGCTAGAATTCTGCATTTGGTGAAAGATTTCCTGTACTTTAAGAAAGTAACAGACTTAAGTTTTGCTCTGGGAGCATTGTTTCCGACTTGTTTGCCATATGCACAGGTTATTTCACCTCCATCTTGGGTTTCTCCCTCTAAAAATAACGATAACAATATTTCAAATTATCGCCCATGGATGTCGTGAATATTAATGTAATATTCATGGTCATAAGCTATTTTAAGCTACTTTAGAAAATTTCTGACTGGTAGATAGATGCACAAAGTCTATTTTTATCTCCCAGCAGAGCCCCCACCCTGGGCTCACTCCACTCGCTCCCATTTTCAAGAACACAATGAAGAACTGACAGAAGACACGGCAGTAAGGCACTATGGCCCCAAGGATAACAGGAAAAATGACATGAATCTTATTTTCAATTTTGATGAACATTCTTCTTTGCCCAAAGCCTGGTTCTTTTTTTAATGTACAGTGAATATGACACCAACTGACTTTCTAAATGATTTATTTGCAAAAAAAAAGAAAGAAAAGTCGGTTGTAAGCCAGCTTCTGTAGATCTAAATTTCCATTCCAGCATATAGATATTATATGATCTTCATTAATATTTTGTCAATTAAATTTAATGCTATCAATATTACCATGCTTTCTTTTTCCAGTAGACTTTATGCAAGACAATTTTCAAGTTAGAAAGAAATATAGAAATTTTCAGTGATAAATCCTTTGTATTCCAGGAACAGAAGAAAGATTTAATAGCTAAAAGGAATAGCAAAGAGCAAAAATAATATTGAAAAATAATGTAGCCAAACAAACATTATGCTAAAACATGCCTTTAAGCCTTAGATCTATCTCCTAGTTCCCTGTGTGAATCAAGTAAGTGACTGAATCTATCTTAGCATCAATTTCCTTATGTGCTAAAATGCACTAAATAATATGTGTATTAAGGAGGGAAACTGGGAAGTAAATGACACTTTTAATATTCAAATGGAAGCTACTGCCCCATTCAAGTTAATTTCTTAAGTTAAATGTCAATGTTTAATTCACTTTGATTGTTTGATACCTAGTAATCAGTAGAAATTTCTGTTAGTAAAATAGTCAGATATTGATGATGATTGTAGTAGTTTGTACATATTATTAGAAGTGAAGATACAAAAGTATTGTATGTCACATTTTCCCAGTTATCGTGAAACTTTGAGGAATTACATCTATAAAATTACAGATTTTGGGCTGACTTATTAATAGTTAAGCTTCAAATTATTCTGTTAATATGTCACATTGTCAGGTTTATCTATTTTCCTAAAATTTACTGTACTTGAGGTTGAATAGTGTCTTCCCTGAATTATGAAAAGTGATTTCCCTTATAAGAAGAGGGAGATTTGGACATGGAGATGCACATGAAGAAAGAGATCTGATGATGAAGGCAGAGATTGGACTTATGTGTCTATAAGCCAAGGAACACCAAGACTTGCTGGCAACTACCAGAAGGTAGAAGGAGGCATGGGACAGATTTTCCTTCAGAGCTTCCAGAAAGCACCAACCCTGCCTCTGCTTTGATTTTTGAACTGTTAGAGAGTAAATTTCTGTTGCTTTAAACACTCCAGCTTCTGGTACTTTGTTTCGGCAGCCCTAAGAAACTAATCTCTCTATATTATTATGTACATATGTGTGTGTATGTATATATATATACATACATGTATGCACAGGTGCTCCTCAACCCATAGAAAAGTCAAAAAATCATAAGTAGAGCCACTCTAAGTTTGGGAGCCTCAGTCTGTGTGTACATATGTATATGTCTGTGTGCATATATGCATATACATTGTACACACACACACTAGTTTATATTATAATAAAGTTGAAGATAAGTGTTTCCACCCCAGTTACTCTCAAAGTATAAATTTACATTGCAAATAAAACAAACATCATATATACAAAATTATATTTTGAAGTTAACCTTGTAAACATAACATACTTGATTTGAATGGGGACCTAATAGAAAAAGGATAAAATACATATTATTCTACATATTATTATATACATTATGTGCCATATTCAGAGAAAAAGCAATAAAATTTTTATGCGAATTTTTCCCTGCCATAACAAAGTGAAGATAAAGGTATATTCAATCATTCATCTAAGTTGGATTCATGTTTTTTAGCAGGTATCACACAATTTCATTTAATGAACTCACATTCAATAAGAAATAATTTTTAATATTCTTATATCAAACATTGTAATTTCTGTTTGTTTTTGTTTTGCTGGAATTTGGGTGAGTGAGATTATAGAAGCAGACTACAGAAGGAAAATGCTTACCTAAAATTAGACTTAAGGCTGTACTGTGAAAATAGTTACCTAAATAATGAAATAATAAGACTCCAAATTTAAAGCCAGAGGGTTTTTCTTAAGGAATAAAATCATATTCTTTGTTGGATAAGCTAATCATTTTGACGTTTTGTTATTTTTGATATATTGACTAGAGATCTCTATAGAATAGTTCAAATTAAAGTCAATTTTGCTGTTACTGACAGAGATAAGATAACAAACACAAATACTGAGAGGTTTTAAAACTGCTATTCTGTAAGTGTGATTATTTTCCTAAAAATTCATGCTTAAATTATACAAAACACACTGGGTTTTACAGCATTTAAAATATCTCCTTCTCTAATCTCTCTTAATGAAGGATGTGAAAGCATTGCAATCTATATAAATATTTGTAGAAATATGATTTATTCTACTTTCATCAATGTCTAGGTGACTGCAAAAAGAAGGGGAAATTAATTTATCCTAGTTACAAAGAACAGAAACTTCTAGAGAGCAATGTTTACATCTTAGAAGTTCTCTATGTAGCGTAATATATAAAATTTAGAATTGACATGTATTTTTGGTTAATTATAAATACTCCAAGTTTGAGAATTAATTATAACGTAATAACACAATAATGCTATCCAAATATTATTAATGAAAATAGAAAATTCAAGGTATTTTGAAGACAAGAAGGAAGAGAAAATGAGTTTATTCCGATCACCTGTGAGCCTTTTGAACTGTGGTTGGAAAATGCATTATCATAAACCATTTTAAAAATTTTATAGATTTAGAAAGAAAAGTGAGAGACTATGAATAAATTAGGTGTTAGCTGAAGGTCATTTTAACTGTACTAATTTAGAAATATACCAGAAAAAAAGAATTTTCCATTTCTTAATGAGACACAATATATGCACAGGAGATATGATTAGATATGGTCTGAGATCCTGTTTGGACACCTTGTTAATTATCTTTAATAAAAATGAAATTTTAGAAATGAGATTAATTCAACAAATCAATTGATAATGACTAATTAATTGATGTCAGTTATCATTTATAAAGCAGTTTGAAAATGGAACATGCTATGAGTGTTAAGCAGAATTATTAAGATTATAATGATGAAGAATGTGGAGAAAAAATTTAGCTTGAGTAACGTTTTAAAGAACCGTTTATATTATGGACGTTATAAAAGATGTCATAGTGTTTAGAAAGAGATGTGCAGCTGTTTCTTAGGTTTCTTTTTCTTTTATTATACAATTAAATGTGTCCTTTTAATTCTCTCTTTGGTTTTGTTTCTAATGTCAGGCACTCAATCAAAAAGTACTTACAAAGCCCCCAGCATATAACAGATGCTATTCTGAGCACTAGAAATTTAGTACTGAACAAAATAAGAAAAATTTTTGCCTTCAAGAAACTTACATTTGGCTGAAAGAAGCAAAACTAAAGACACAAATACAGAAATAAGAATTTCAGAGAATAATAAATGATATGATGAAAATAAACTAGGGTAAAATGATAGAAAGTATGTAGCATGTAAGTAGGGCTATCTATTGGCTAGGTAATCTGGGAAGCTCTTCAGAGCTTTGACGTTAGGCATGAGTAACGAGAAAGAGGCTACCAAAGAGCCAAGAAAATAACAAATATAAAAGTCCAGGTCAGGAACAAGCTTGGTGAGTTCAGGAAACAAAAATGAATCAAATACAACTGGAGTGTGCTGAGGGCATAGTAAAATATGAATCAGAGATATAGGGAAAGACACTTGGACTGCATTCTAGTGGTGACGGGAAGTCACTGGAAGATTGTAAGGGAGTGATTAATCTAATTTTTACAGTGGCTGCTGAGTGGAATGCATTCTGTATTTGCAGGTTTAGGAAAAGAAAGATTAGTTAGGAGGTTTAGTTTGTTTTAGTTTTTGTCTTTTCCAAGAGCTGAATTGAGGTTTATTTTCCATGTCATAAAATTCACCCATTTCATGTGTATAATTCAACGATTTTAGCAACTTTAACAAGCAATTTAAACATTACTATGAATCAATTTTAGAACAGACTCTTTCCCTCCCCAAGATTCCTCATGTTCATTTACATACAGCCTCAGGCAACCACTAATCTGTTTTCTGTCTCCATCAATTTGCTTTTTGTGGACATTTCATATAAGTGGATTCACATTATATGTGGTCAGAGAGTTGATACCAGGTTATACCAGGATAATAGCAGCAGGAACAGTGAGAAGAAATCTGGTTTGAGATTTTTTTTGGAGGAAGACTTTCTGTTGAATTGGATGTGGTGTTTGAGGGAAATAAAATACTTTAAAAAAATCTCAGATTAAAAAAATTTGATACGTGATTAGATGAATGGGGAATGTATTATGATGATAAAAAAAATTATCAAGGAGAACAATCCATGCATTTGTTTTTGTCATATAATATTAAAGATTTTCATTAAATATGGGAGTATAGGTATAAAGTAGCCAATAGGGTATAGTAAATCCAGATGTCATCAGAGAATGGATGCTTAAACTGTAGGCCTGTAGGCGATCACCTAGTGAGATATGGGCGAGGAGGACAGAGAAACAGAGAGATGGGGGGAGAGAGAGGGAGAGAGAGGGAGAGAGAGAGAGAGAGAGAGTGCATGTGCACACGTACCAGGTCTCTGGAGACACTAACAGTCTGGCACTATAAAAATGTGGGCCCCTTGTTCCAAAATTACTAAGAACTTGAATAAATTCTAGTTTCTGGTTCAGCATGTAAGGAACTTAGAAGTCTTCACTCTGTCCTAAAACTAGTAAAAAGTTACAAACTAAAAAGTTAACTCTTCTTAGATACATCAGAGAAATGAGGTTACAGGAAAAATTACTGTTCCCCTGTATAAGTCTGTTTATGTAGTTTGTAACAAAATACATGATACATGAAATTGGGTAATTTGTAAGAAAATAAAATTTATTGCTTAAAGTTTCCAAGGCTGGGAAGTCCAAAGTCCAGGGAACACATCTGATGAGAATCTTCTTTAGTGGTGGCTTTACAGCAATGCAGGGGTCTTACATGGCAGAAAACAGGAGAGCAGAGAGAGACTTTCACAGTTCTCTTTTTAAAGCCCTCAGGACCACGCCCATGACCACCATTATCAATCCATTCACTAGGGCATGGTCCTCATGACTGATCTAATCACCTCTTCAAGGCTCCATCTTTTAATTATCATGATAGGATTTCCCACCCTCAACAATTACAATGGGGATCAAGCTTCTAGTATGTAAAATTTGGGGGGGCACAATTCAATTGATCTCATTCTGCCCCTGGCTCCTAAAGTTTATGTGCTTTTCACAGGTAAATACATTCATTCCATTCCAAACGTCTTAACTTGTTTCAACTCAAAGGTCCAAAGTTCATAGTCATCTGTGAAATCAAAACAAATTATCTACCTCCAAGATACAATGGATGGACAAACATAGGTACATATTCCCATTTAAAAAGGGAGAAATAGGCCAAAAGAAAGGGATAACAGGTTCCAAACAAGTCCAAAACCCAGCAGAGCAGGCATCAAATCTTGAAGCTCAAGAATCATGTACCTTGACTCCATGTTTGGTGTCCTCTGCATGCTGGTATGTGGTTTGGGTCCCCAAGTAATTGGGCAGGTAAACTCCTGTGGCTTTCCTGGTCTCTGGCCATGTTTTAACTCTTGCAGGCTTACACTGCACTCTGGTTGCTCTATAGATCTGGGGTCTCCATGGTGGTCCCATTTTCACAGCTTTGCTAGGCATAGCACGGATGTTGCTTTTTTGCTTCAACTCTGATCCCATGTTTCCACTCAGCATTGCTCTAGCTAAGCCTGTCTGCAGTGACTCTGTGGCTGTGACAGATTTCTTCCTGGATCTCTAGGATTTGCCATACATCCTTTGAAATCAGGGTGGAGGCTCCCAAACTTCTATAATTCTGGCATTCTGCAAACCTGCAGACTTAACATCACAGGGATGCTGTTGGGAAAATACAATAATTAATCAGGTTCCCTTGCCTTAGGTCAGGTCGGCAGTGGTGCAGCATATTCTTTGTGGGCAGGTTGTGTGTGTGGGTGGAGTTAGTGTGCCTGGGTGGCACTGCCACCTTGGCCGGTGTCTGCCTCAAGTGGCTGCTACGCACACAACCATGCTCTTGAACCTATGGCTTCCAAGGACCTGTTTTCAGGTTACCTAGCTCAGAAACCTGCATGTGAGGGATCTGGTTTCCCAGCCTGGTGTGTGAGGGGTCTGGTTTCCCAGCCTGGTATTTGAGGGGTCTGGGCACCCAGCCTGGCATTTGAGGGGTCTGGGCACCAAGCCTAGTGTGTGAAGGGTTTGTGACCCAGTCCGTGAATGGGCTTGAGTGGTCTGTAAGCACCAGACCCAGCCCTAGCTTGACAATTGGCCCAGTCAGCAGGATTATGGGCAGGTAAAAGAACTCCACAATTGGCGTAGTTGGCAGGATTCCAACATTAGCTCAAGTGCCACACTTGGCGTAGTCTGCAACAGGATTCTGAGCAGATACAGGAATCAAAAACCCTTGGAAGAAGGAGGAAATGTGGCTACTTTTGAATATGCTCTGCCCTACGGCCGCGTTCCTGTTGACTGGGATCTGGTTGCTGCACACTGTACTGCAAGGCAGCATAGACCAGTCACTACAGTGGAAAACCCTTTGGGAGGGGGAGGAAATGTGGCTATCCTTGAGTGTGTGGTGCCCGGCCACCTTTCTGCTAATTGGAGTCTGGCTACTGATCACTACGCTGCAAACTGATCAAGATTGTGGCAGAAAGCAGAGTTGTTGGAAGCAAGGATGATTATCCTAGAGGATGACATGCAGTGACTGGCCACTCCTGACCCTCACACCAGGGAAAATGACCAACCCAGTGGTGAGTTGGCAGAAACTGTGTGTCTCCAGGCACGACCTGTTCTGTATGAGAATTTGAGACAGTAAAACAGCAGAAACAAGGAGAGCCCCTGGCTGTTGCAACTATGGGACCTAGGGGTGAATGGTGAAACGTGCTCTGGAGACTATGTAGTAAGTGCATGTTGCATTTGTCTGAAGGCAAAAGGCTCAGAGGGTGCCACTTAAACCCAATGGCTGGACAGGTGCTGTATAAACCCAAGAAAAGAGTGCCACATGCAGATGGGCAGATGACCCGAGGATGGGTGCACCTGCAGAATTTCAAGTATGTTTTTACATGGTGAAAAGGTAGAAAAGTTAGTCTCCATTTACTACATGCCTGTCTTGGTGGCAGCGGTTACAGGAGAGCTGCAGATATGCACAGGGGCAGGGCAGCCACTCCTTTATGGACTAAGCAAATGCAGATGTTTGAACTGTGTGGGTGAACACTGCTGACCTGCCTGAGACTGAGTGAAGTAATTCAGGAGCCAGGGATGGGGCAGCCAGATGCTAAGAACCAGGACAATGGAAAAAGAGCCCTAAAGGTATTTGAGAAGTCTGGATGGGTGCCCCACCAATCACAGGCCCTGAGGGCATTTGAGAAGTGTGGGAGAGTGCCCCTACCATCCTAGGAGGACTGAGTTGTCCCAGAGGACAGACCTGGGGCACTGCTGCCCTTGGCAAACTGTTCCCTGCATCCCAGCCACTCTGGCTGGAGCAATCCTGCCTCAGCACCTCTGAAGAGCAAAAGCCGAAAGTCTTGGTGGCATTCATGTTGTGTTAAGTTTGCAGGCCAGGAGTTGTGAGAGCAGTGGAGGCATGGCAGTATCCACCCAGATTGCAAAAGATGTATGAAAAAGCTGGGGGACTCAGGCGGAGACCTGCTACAGGGGTGGAGCTGGTATGGAGGTCATCTATGGAGCAATGTGGAGAAGGAAAGTCAGGTCAGAGCCCCCACAGTGAACCCCCACTGAAGAAATGTCTAGTGGAGCCAGGATGGTGGGACTGCAACCAGGAGCCCAGAACTGTGGGGCTGCTGTCAGTGTGCAGTGCCAGCCTGGAAAAGCTGCAGGTACAAGAGCAGCTCAATGGGCTGCACTTGGCACAGCCACCAGAACAGGGTTGCCCAATGCTTTAGGGGTTCAGGTGCCCCAGTGTGCTTAACATTTGCGCTGTTTGGGTTTTGGATTTGTTTAGGGCCTGTTTTTCCTTTCTATTTCTCCCTTCTGGAATGGGAATGTATACCCTATGTCTGTCCCACTGTATCTTGGAAGTAGATAAACTTGTTTTTGACTCTTTACAGGTTCACGGCTTAAAGGAGTTTTGCCTTTAGTCTCAGATGAGACTTTGGACTTGTGAGTTGGCACTACAACAAGCTAAAGACTTTGGGGACTGGGATGGAATGTGTAATATGTAAATGTAAGGGTTGTCTATCCTTGCTAAGGGAACATTGCAGAAGATTCTGAGCATGTAGATTGTACGGTGAGGGACCCCAAAGGGGTGGATTCTTGTGAAAATAGAACAAGTTAATCAGGTCCCCTCACCTTAGGTCAGGTTGGGGGTGGAGCAGCACATTCTTTGTGAGCAGGTTGTGTGTGTGGGTGGATTTAGTGCACCAGGGTGGCACCGCCACCTTGCCTGGAGTTTTTCTTGGGTGGCCACTGCATGTGTGGCCATGCTCTCAAACCTATGGCTTCCAAGGACCTGTTTGCTGGTTACCTAGCTCATAGACCTGTGTGTGAGGGGTCTGGTTTCCCAGCCTGGTGTTTGAAGGGTCTGGGGACCCAGCCTGGTGTGTGAAGGGTTTATGACAGAGTCTGTGAACAGGCTTGAGGGGTCTGTGAGCACCAGACCTAGCCCTAGTTCAACAATTGGCCCAGAAGGCAGGATTACAGGCAGGTAAAATAGCTCCACAGATGCCTCCAAGGCTTCCAGCTTGTGTCTTCTGAAGCTGTGGGTCCAGCCACATCTGGAGTCAATTTAGCCATTGGTAGAGCAGCCAAAACAGCTGGGGTGCAGGGGTGGGGAGCAGCATCCTGAGGTGGCCCAGGGCAGTGAGCCAGTGGAGGGCACTCAGACCTGTTCCCCAAGACTGTTCTATCTCCTTAGGCCTCTTGGCCTGTAATGGAAGGTGCAGCCTCCAAGATCTGTGAAATGTCTCGAAGGTCTTTTTTCCCTTCTCTTGATAATCCGTTTCTTGTGTATTAATCTACGTAGCAAAGTGTCACCGGGCTACACCCTTGCTTTTGTGGCCATGCCAAAAGTTTTCCAATTTTTTGCTCTCTCCTTTCTTTAGAACAATAAATTCTGGCTTTACCTCATTCCTTTTCTGCCATAACTTAGTATAGGTTCTTACAACTAGCCATGCAGCTTCCTGAATGCTTTGCTGCTTAGAAATTTCTTCTACCAGAATACCTTGGTTCAGGACCTTAAAGTTCCATATTCAGTAAAACCGTTGGGAGTGAACAGAATGCAGCCAAGTTCCTTGCCAATTCATACCAAGGGTGATCTTTGCCCCAGTTTCCAATAAGTCCCTTCTCATTTACATCTGAGATCATCTCATTACAGCTTTTACTGTCCATATTTCTATCAGCATTCTTCTCACCACTATTTAATCAGTCTCTAAGAAATTCCAAACTTTCCCTGATTTTCTTCCCTTCTGAACTCCCACAGCATTTACTGTTTTTCTAACTTGCTCCTTCAAATTGTTCCAGCCTCTCCTCAACTCCCAATTCCAAAGCCAACACCCACTCTTGGTACCAGTTTTCTGAATTAGTCCATTTCTGTAGCTTATAACAAAATACACAAAACTGTGTAATTTGTAAGAAAACAGAATTTCTTGCTTACCATTTCAGAAGCTGGGAAGACCAAAGTCCAGTGAACATATCTTGTAAGGGTCTTGTTTGGTGGTGGCTTTACAGCAACATAGGGATCTCACATGGCAGAAAATGGCAGAGAAGAGAGAAAGAGACTCTCATGAATTCTCCTTTTCAAGCCCTCAGAACCATGCCCATGATCACCATTATTAATCCATTCACTAGGGCATGATCCTCACAATTGATCTAGTCACTTCTTCAAGGTGCCACCTTTTAATTACCTTAATAGGATTTCCCACCCTCAACCATTACAATGGGGAGCAAGATTCTAATCTGCAAAACTTGGGGGACACAATTCAATCCATATCACTCCCAAATTGGAGAGACTGACAAGTGGATACAGAGAATCATAACTTACCATAGTAGAAACCCAGAAATGGCAATCGTCACAAGAACTACTGCCACATTGGAAAACCTGGACTGTAACTGATGCATTGCTGGAAGCTAATGTATAAAAGGTTGAAAGATTAAAAAAAAAAAAAAAAAAAAAAAAACCTCTAGGTGGATCAAGGCATAGGAAAGCCCTTATACATTTGTGAGTTTAACATCCAGGGCCTTTACCAAATCTCATAGTGAACATTGAAGAAAAATCTCCTCAGGCTTCTGGCAGAGAATGGGGAAAAGGAACCATTTTGAAATATGGTAGAACATTCTGTTCTTCTCAACAAGGCCTACTCTCAGGAGAAACTATTTTACCAGAGTCTAACTTGCTAGGATTATATTAGGGCTCAATGTACTTAGGTTAAGGGGAATACCCAACTCCAGTATTTTCTTTTACCCAGAATATTATCTTCACTTTTCAACAAACAATTACAAGTAATCGTAAAATGCAAAAGCCAAGTTTGAAGGCACTGAACAAGCATCAGAGCTAGAATCATATGCCAGGAATGATGTAATTATCTGATCAGAAATTAAACAAAATAAAACAAAACGATAATTTACTATGCTAAGGACTTTAATGGGAAAAGTAGGCAACATGCAAGAACAAATGAATAACATAAGCAGAGTGAGAAATTCTAAGAAAGAATTTTAAAAATGCTAGAGATATTATAATAGAGATAAATAATGCCTTTGATGGACTCATTAGTAAACTGAATGCCACTGAAAAAAGAATCTCTGAGCTTGAGGATATAAAATAGAAACTTCAAAACTGAAACAGAAAAAGAAATACAGGCTGGAAACACACACACACACACACACACACACACACACACAGAATATCCTAGAGCTGTGGGGCAACTACAGAAAGTATAAACATGCATAATGAGAATGTCAGCAGGAGAAGAAAGATAGAAAGGAAAATAAACAATACTTGAAGTAATAATGACCAAGAATTTTTTCCAAATTAATATCAGACACTAAACCATAGAAACGAGAAGCTCAGAGAAAACCAGACAGAATAAATGTAAACAAACAAACAAACAAAAACAATAATAACACCTACACCTAAGTATATCATATTCAGATTTTGGAAAACAAAGTGTTTTAGTCCATTTCTTTTGCTTATAACAAAATACCTGAAATGAAGTAATTTACAAAAAATAAAATTTATTTCTTACAGGTTTGGAGGCTGGGAAGTCTAAAGTGCAAGGAACATATCTGGTGAGGGCCTTGTTCTTGGTAGTAACTCTATAGCAACAGAGGGTATCACATGGTGAAATGGCAGAAGCAGAGAGAGAGAGCTTCTTGTGTGCTCTCCTTTTAAAGCCATCAGAATCATGCCCAAGACCACTATTAAACCATCAATGGATTAATCATTCATTAGGTCATGGTCTTTACAATCAGTTTATGCCTTCAAGGCTCCACCTTCCCATAACCATAATATGATTTCCCACCCTTGTAATATTGCCACAGTGGGGCCAAGTTTCTACTCGATTCATCTTTGGGGGGGACAGAATTCAATCCATAGCACAAAAGTAAAGAAAAATCTTGAAAAAAGCCAGAGGAAAAAACACCATCACTATGAAGGGGAAAAATCTAAGAATTACATGTGACTTCTCCTTAGAAACCATGTCAGCAAGAAGAAAGTGGAGTAATATATTTAAAGTTTTGAGAGAAAAAAGAACAACCTAGAATTCTGTACCTTGTAAAATTATCCTTCAAAAGTGAAAGAGAAATGAAGACTTTCTCTGACAAAAATTAAAGAAATGTGTTGTAAGTAGATCTGTGCAAGAAAAGTTAAAAGAAGTTCTTCATTTATGAAAAGAGAGGAAGAGCATTGAAGAGTAAATAAATAAAGTTGAAAACTTTTTTTTGTTCTTAATTGATCTAATAGATCAGTTAACAGTTATAAATCAGATGAGTTCTTCAAGATAATAAGAGCAATAATGCCTTATATTACATATGCTTGCACGTGTGTACACATACATACATAATACAAGAGTTTCTATATATGCATACATACACATATACATATACACTTATACATATATACAGGTGTGTGTATGTGTGTATAGATATATGTACTTATGTCTGAATGAAGTAAATTACAGCAACAAATTTAAAAGAATAGAAATCATACAATGTCTTTTCTCTGACGACAATGTAATTAAAATAGAAACAATGACAGAAAGATAGCTGGAAAATCCCCAAATACTTGAAGATTAAACAATGTGCTTCTAAATGCTACATAGGTCAAAGAAGAAATCTCAAGATGAATATGGAAATATTTTGAACTAAATTAAAATGCAAATGTGATACCAAAATTTCAGGGATGCAGTGCTTGGAGGGAAATTTATAGTATTGCATGCTTAAATTAGAAAATAAGAAATATTTAAACCCAATAAGCTAAGCTTCCACCTTAGAAAATTTAAAAAAGAAAAGCAAATTTAATCCAAAGTAAGCAGGAGAAAATAAGTAATAAAAATTAGAACAGAAGTCAGTGATATTGAAAAGAGGAAATCAGTAGAGAAAGTCAACAATCAAAAGCTGGTTCATTGAAAAAATCAATAAAATCAATAAGTCTCTAGCCAGGATAAGGGGGGAAAAAGAAGAGGACATCAATTACTCATGTCACAAATGAAAGAAGGACCATCACTACAGATCTCATGGATGTTAAAAGGATAGTAAAGGAATACTATGAACAACTCTATGCAACTCTACAAACTCGATAACTTAGATGAAAAGAACCAATTCCTTTAAAGACAATGTGCCAAAACTCACACAACAAGAAACAGACAATCTGAATAGGTCTATATCTACTAAAGAAATTGAATAAATAATTAGTAAGCTTCCAAAAGAGAAAGCACCAGGTCTTGATTGATTCACTGGAGAATTCAATGAAATATTTGCAAAAGAAATTATGCCAATTTTTCAGTCTCCTTCAGAAGATAGAAATGGAGGGAATACTTCCAAACTCATGGCATGAGGCCATTATTGTCTTAAATCTAAAGTCAGGCAAAGACATTGCAAGAAAAGAAAACTACAGAATTATATTTCTTGTGAGTATAGATGCAAAAATCTTCAATAAAATATTAGCAAATTGAATCCAACAATGTGTAAAACAAATTATACACCATGACTAAGTGCAATTTATCTGCAATATGCAGGACTGGTGCAACATTCAAAAATCAATTAATGTAATTCATCATATCAATTGGCTAAAGAAGAAAAATCACACAATTACAACAATGCAGAAAATATCATTTGATAAAATCCAAAATCCATTCATGATAAAAACTCTCAGCAAACTGAGAACAGAGGAAAAGTTCCTAAAAATGGTAAAGAACATCCTCAAAAGACCTACAGCTAGCATTATACTTGAGGAGAAACTAAGTTTTCCTATTAAGATCAGGAAGAGAGCAAGACTACCCTCTCTCGTGACTAATTTTCAACATTGTACTAGAAATTCTAGCCAATGCAATAAGACAATAAAAGGAAATAAAAATTACACATATTTGGAAGGAAGAAATAAAACTGTAATCATTTGTAGATGATTGTCTATATAGAAAAAATGAAAGAATTGACAAAAACAAACAAACAAAACTCCTGGAACTAACAAGTGATTTTAAAAAGGTTGTAGGATACAAAATTAATCTACAAAAGTCAAATGCTTACCTATATACCAGTAATGAACAAGAAGAACTTAAAATTAAAAATACATTATCATTTATATTAGCATCCCACAAAATGAAATACTTAGGTATAAACTTATTGAAGTATATACAATATAACTTTATTACATGTACAAGATAAATATTAGACTTGAATAAATATACCAAAGATATATATATAAATATACTAAATAAAAGAAAAAATATTCTACATTCTTATGATAGGAAGACTTAATATTGTCCATATGCCAGTTCTTTCCAATTTGATATATAGATTCAACACAACCCCAGTCAAATCTCACAAGTTATTTTGTTCCTGTAGATATTGAAGAACTTTTTCTAAAGTTTATATGGTGAATCAAAAGTCCCAGACAAGCCAACTTAATATTGAAGAATAGTACAAAGTTGAACGACTAGCACTATCTGACTTCAAGACTTACTATAAGCTACAATAATTAAGATAGTGTGCTATTGGCAAAAGAATAGAAAAATATATCAAGGAAACAGAATAGAGAGCCTGGAAACTGACCCACATAAATATAATCAACTGATCTTTTACAAAAAAACAAAGGGAATACAATGGAGTGAAGATAGTCTTTTCAACAAATGATGCTGAAACAACTGGACATACACATGCCAAAAAACAGATCTAGGCATAGACATCACATGTTCAGCAAAAATTAACTCAAAATGGGCTCATAACCTAAATGTAAAATGGGCAACTATAAATCTCCCTAAAGGTAACATAGGAGAAAACCTAGATGACCTTGGATGTGGTGACGACTTCTTAGATACAACTCCAAAGGCACGATGATCCATGAAAAAAAAATTGATAAGCAGGATTTCATTGAAATTAAAAACTTCAGCTTTGTGAAAGACACTGTCAAGAGAGTAAGACAAGCCATAGAGTGGGAGAAAATATTTGTAAAAGACACATTGAATAAAGAACTCTTAAAATTCAACAATAAAAAATATGAACAACCCAATTTATAAATGGGCAAAAGACCTGAATAGAAGATAAACATATGTGAAGCAAGTATATGAAATGATGTTCAACATCATACATCATTAGGCTAATGATAAATGGCTAAGTAAAACAATAATGAGATCCTACTACACACCTATTAAAAAGGCCAAATTCCAAAACACTGACAACACCAGTATGTAGTGAGCATGTGAAGTGACAGAATTCTCATTCATTGCTGGTTGTAACGCAAAATGGTGTAGCCATTTGGCATGTTTGGCAGTTTCTTACAAAACTAAACATACTCTTACCACATGATCCAGCAATTGTGCTGCTTGGGGTTCACCGAAATGAATTTAAAACTTATGAAAAACCTGAGCATGGATGTCTATTAGAAGTTTTACTCATACTTGCCAAACCTTGGGAGCAACCAAGATGTCCTTCGGTGTATAAGTGGATTAATAAACTGTGGTACAACCAGTCAATAAAATGTTATTCGGCACTAAAAAGAAATGAGCTATCAAGCCATGAAGAGACAGGGAGCAAATTGGACGCATATTGCTAAGTGAAAAAAGCCCATATATTGTATCAGTCCAAGTATATGACACTCTAGGAAAGGCAAAAACTGGAAACAGTAAAAAGACCAGTGGTTGCCATGAGTTGGAGGCAGGGAGGGAATGCACAGAGGATTTTTAGGGCAGTGACACTATTCTATGTGATACTACAATGGTGGATACATGTCTTTATACATTTGTCAAAAGCCATAGAATGTACAGAACTAGGAGTGAACCATAATGTAAACTCTGGACTTTGAGTGATGATGTATCGATGTAGGTTCATTGACTGTAACAAACGTACAACTTTAGTTTAGAATGTTGATAATGGTGTAAGCTGTGCATGTGTGTTTAGCAGGGGTATATAAGAAACTTCTGTACTTTCTGCTCAATTTTGTGATGAACCTAAAACCTATTTCAAAATTAAAGTTTATTAAATTTTTTACAAACTACTGAGAACTTTAGGAGGGCAGCAGTAGAGAATTAAAGGGCAGAACTTTTAAGTAGGAAGCTCTGTGCAACCGCATAGGTTGCCCACCCACTACATAGTCAGTCCTAAGGTCTGGGGAAAGAAAGAGACCATGTCTTATAGAAACTTAAAGAAATAAAGGCATTATTGACTGAGCTTTCTCCCCGCAATGTCAGATGTTCAAGTCCTAATTGCCAGTGTAACTAAACGGGGAGAGGGTCTTTAAGGAGGTTATTAAGGTTTAATACGGTCATAAGGTGGGACTATAATCTGATAGACTGGTTTCCTTATAAAAAGAGGAAGAGTCACCAGATCCCTCTCTCTCTCTCTCATACACACACACACACACACACACACACACACACACACGCACGCACGCACGCACGCACACACACACACGCACGCGCGCGCGCGCCATGGGAGAACACAGTCAGAAGAATATCTGCAAGCCAGGAAGAATGCCTTCATCAGAAACCAACCCTGATGGCACTTTGATCTTGGACTTGTAGCTTCCAGAACTGTGGGAAAATAAACTTCTGTGGTTTAAGCCACCCAGTCTTTGGTATTTGTTATGGCAGCCCTAGCAGACTAATACAGAAGGTTCCAAAGAGGGAATAGTCACTATGTCCAGTGCAATGAACATTGAGACTTGACCACCAGATTTAGGGAACTTATGTCATTTGTGACCTCTGTAAGATCTCTTATTTGTTTGAGAAGGAGAAGAGCCTGTTTGGAATGATTTGACAAGACAATGAAAATTAGAAAATAGATGATCAATTATCAATGAATTATAACATGTTTCTTTATATGGGCCAACACTGTACTCTTCCTATTTTATTCCAATGCCATTAGTTTGAAATTAGATTCCTCACACCCCTGATTCATTCTGCAAATCTCTACCAAACTTAACTTGTGAAAATTAAAATTTTCAAGTACTTCCCCAACTCAAAAACTTGTTTTTGAGATGAAGTCTAAATATTTTCTCCTGAAATGTAGGACCTTCCTACATTACATGATCCCACTAATTTGATATGATTTATTCTTCACAAATCCCTACAATGACATTTTCTCCCCTGGGGTGAGTTTAAGATGACCCTCATGCTCAGTGATTGACTAGGAGGACACATAAGACTCAGACAAAGCTGTATACTCAGGGTTACAGGTTATTACAGTGAAAAGACACAGATTAAAATTATTAAAGGGAAATGGTATTTGGGGAGAAGGCTAGGAGAAACGAGACACAAATTTTCACGTATTCTCTTCCAGGAAGTCACACAGACATGCTTAATTCCCCCATAAACAGCATGTGAGAATGCATGCAAAGTTTTGCCTATCAGGGAAGCTCACATGTGTCTTGGTATCTAGGATTTTAATTGGTGGTCAGTTACACAGGCGTGCAGCATCTATGTGAATGACCTCTGTTTCTCAGACTCCAGTCTCTCAGAGCAAAGACAGGTGTTCACCATAAATCACACTGTTGGCACAGACTATCTGATCAAGTTGGTACTGAGTATCTCAAGGCCTCAGGCATACAAAAACACTCATTAGGCAGAATATTTCAGGGCTCACAGTTCATCTCCCAGGAGCAGGCCAAGGGCCAATCCTGAAGACAGGCCTTTCCTGGGAATATCTAAGCCTGCTGAGTTAAACCTTTTCTATACAACCTCCCCTTTGTAATTTCCTTACTTGACTTTAAATTGAGAGGGAAAGGTCCTGTGGGAATGTAAGGGAAGATGACAGCATTTAACTAGTGTTGACCATGTGTCAAATATTAGGCCAGGTGCTATAAATGCATTATCTTTTTAATCCTTATTATAATCCTCCTAGTTGGTTATGATTCACTGATTCATTTACTTAAAAATATTTACTAAAGTTCTGCTGAAGTGTCCTGTGACACTTGTATTCTATGTCTAGAAAGATTGTGTAAAATCTTAGCTATAATTCTTGGTTGGAGAGTGAATTTATATACCCAAAGTTATAACTGAGACAATGGTATTTAATTCAACAAACATTTATTAAATACTTATTATATATTGTGTTGAGTTAATTTAAATTTATACCCTATGTGCTCTATATTTTCTATAAGTATAAAATAGTGGAGAAAACAGCATTCTTGGATAAGAAATTTTCCATATTTATTTGCTCTTAAAATTTGTCTTCACCATATGCTTTATTCATTGTTCAATTTCTTGATTAAAATGTAGTCCGATGGTTAAAAAAATTCAGAAAATACAGAAGAGTATTATGACAAAATAAAATATAAAATCAATATTACTTATTTTCTCATCCAATCTGAAAAATCATGGCTAATTTATGTATCATCCCATATAACATCATCCTGTACATAGCAGTTATCTTCTGTCTTAAGGAAATCATTGCATCTCTACACTAGATAGCGTAGATTGACATGAACTGTCATTTTTTTTAGCATTTTTAAAACATTTACAATATGCTCATTATAGTACAAAGTACATCACATGCATACTATAGTTGATTGAATTATGTCCCCCCAAAACTCACTGAAGCTTGAATTGTGTCCCTCAAGTTTTAAGTATTAGAAACTTAGTCCCCACTGAGACTGTTAAGAGGGAAGGAAATCCTATTATGATAATTGAAAGGTGAGGCCTTGAAGGGGTGATTGGATTGTAGGTCCGTGAAGTAGTGAATGGATTAATAATGGTGGTCAGGGGCATGGTTCTGAGGGCTTAAAAAGAAGAGGAGAGTCTGTCTCTCTCTGCTCTCTCTGCTTCCACCATCTTGCAATGTGACCCTGGGTCACTGTTGCCACCACCAGATGGACTTTGGACTTCCCAGCCTCAGAAACTGTAAGCGGTAAATTTCATTTTTTCTTTATAAATCACCCAGTTTCCACTATAAGCAACAAAAACAGATTAATACACATACCATATTTAGGGATTTTGTTTGTTTGTTTGTTTGTTTTTCAGATAGTGTCTCTTTACGTTGCCCAGGCTGGAGTGCAGTGGCTATTCACAGACTATTCACAGTATGATCCTACTATTGACCAGCACAGTTTTGACCTGCTTCGCTTCCCACCTGGGCGGGTTCATCCTTCATTAGACAATCTGGTGGTGCCCCCATGACAGGAAGTCACCATATTGATGCCGAACTTAGTGCAATACCCCCATGGCATAATGCATTACAACCCAGAACTAGGCTCAAGTGATCTGTCTACCTCAGACTCCCAAGTAGCTGGGACTACAGGAGCACCAGACAATATTAATATCTCATTTAATCCTTGAAGTAACCCATTGATGTATTTGTTTTATCTTCACTGTATAGGTGAGGCTCAGAGGATTAAGGAAAAGAGTACTACACCCAATGTTACAGAAATAGAAGTATTAATTTCAAGTTTTATACCCAGGTCATTTCTATTCTAAAAATTCTAGGCTATTGTAATCTTTAATTATTCCAGGTGTGCATCTCATGTGTCTTAATGGAGTTTTTCACATCTGGAGGACATGTTTGGTGTCCTGTGGTTCTTTTGTATGCCCCTCAATATTTAATATACTGCTAGGCACATGTTTGTTTCTAATTAAACTCTTAATTAATTTAATTGACTTCACCATATAGTCTTTGCCACTTCATCATTCATTTATTTCTGCTATTGATCTGATCTTGGTAAAAATACACATGATCTTTATTGATAAAAACAATATTTATGATTTATGTGGCTTAATCAAGATATTGTTTTAATAAAAAACTTTTGGTTTACATTATCAAGAACAGAGTTTCCTATAATTAGTTTTTCTCCTCAATGATATGTGTCTAAAATTTAAAGAAAAGTGAAATCATTGAATAATGTTTTAATTATACTGTTTATCAAATAATGACAAAAATCAAATATGTGGATCAAATAAATATATATTACAAATGCCACATTTTCTTTCCAGGGAACTTAGTGTGGTTAATAAGTGGAAGAAATCAATGCAGAACAATTGCCATCTCTATACCCCCTCCCCCTCAAGTCAATTTTTCCTCTGTGAACTTTCAGGCCACAGCCTCTTTTTATACTTGTTCTTGCAGTAATGCTTGTGAAAATCCTTTTGAGCTAATATTTTTATTTTATTTTTTTTGCTCCATTCTTTTTCTGAAATGTCATTCCAAAAGGAAATTTTAATTCTTCGATGTGGCACAAAACTGTTCAATGGGTCAATAGGTATCAAGACCTATGAAAAAATAATTTAGGAGCAAAATGATCATTGAAGGACAAGAAAGTCATGCCTTTTTGAAAACAGGGAGTATAGGATTTGCTCCAATGTTTTGAGATAATTACAAAAGTATCCGAGAAAAATAAACTTTGGAATGTCAACCAAAGAAAAATGACCACCTGGTTGAGACTTAGATTCATTTGAGAACTCCTTGGGAATGCAGCCTGGGAAGCACAGAATTAAGAGGCTTTGAAAATGTGCTCCAAGAACAAAGAGGAGCTTGGATGTTTAAAGGAAAGGAACCACAAAAAGCAAAAGGTGGTTACAAAAGTTGTTTGTCCTAAGCTGTGACTGGTGTTATGTTAGCATATTTTGAGCAGTCTTGTCCACAGGAATTGGTTGTAAAAGTTCTTTGAAGCAGGTTTTGGTCAGGGACCCTGCAGTTTGCCAAAAAGTAGCAGAGAATAACAGTCAGCAGATTCCTCAGCAGTTGTTCTAGCAGGAAGTGGTAATCTTTGTGAAGAAGCCGAGTGCAAAGTTTCAGAGTGTTCTCTGTTAAGACATGACTGACATTAAGCTGGAATGGCCTCCTGGCTCCACTTTGAGGGCCTTGACCTGACCAACACCATTTTCTCTTGTCAATAAAATCTTCAGTAATTGATTTTTACCTTTGAATTTTTGATAATTGGCTAATAGTATTTAATAATAAGTATTGGCTAAAGTAATCTTGAACAAAATGCATAATAAACAGATTTTACTTGATTTGAAATATGCATTAATTTGCAATGCTTAGATTATTAATCTTCAAATTGATTAAGGATTTTTACTTAAAATGTTTCTTGCATTTTTATAAGCAAGTGATATGCAAACAGCTTATCCCTAAAGCAAGTAGAAGGGAGCATTGTTAGTTGTTTTCATATTATGATTACCTACTAATTTATATGTGATAGCCTTTAGATGCTTTGAATTTCTAAAGGTCATTGAAAGCAATGAAACTTAATTATTCTACAAACTCTGTTATTTAGAGTGTTTAGTTATGTAACTTGTCTTTCACTCTCTGTCTCCATCTCAGTTAGTCTGAAATGGTAGGTTTCAGAATTCGTAGGATTCAAATGTAAGAATTAACTAAAATCTAGAACACT